>NC_143008.1:2532596-3165745 GCF_061535395.1 Colias eurytheme
TTGTTAATAATAATCACGACAAAAGCCGCACACTTTGTCTTATTTGGCGCCAAAAAAAGGATTTTGGTCTCCTACGGGCGGTGGGGTTTAATATGCCTCGTGCCGCCACAATCTCTGGTATAGGACAAGGTTTAAAACGACCCGTAACGCAGTAATGGAAAGTACAGATTTATCTGTGCCGCAGCGAACGTGTTAAGCCGGGTCCCCTGCAACGTGTTATCGTGTTAAGCCGGGTCCGCAGCGACAATTTTCTAACAAAACATGTTATCGAAACATGTTACCAAAACATGTTTGCAAAACCGCTCGTCCGCTGCGCCTATTTTTGTTATTGTTTTTTATTGGCGGACGTCAAAGAGAATATAGGCGGACGGACCATAGATAAATTAGGACGGACGTCTTCTTCTCGTGAGTGCGAACATAAAATGCGTTCCTTCCCCTCCCCGCAGGCGAACGCGGGGGATGTTATCCATTCGTCTCGGCAAACATGTTATTGTGATTTTGCTAACAAAACTGTTAGGCCACGCCCCTATTCGGTTAGCAAAACATGTTATCGTGTTAGCTAAAGCCGGGTCCCCTGCAACGTGTTATCGTGTTAGCTAACACGATAACATGTTTTGCTAACCGAATAGGGGCGTGGCCTAACAGTTTTGTTAGCAAAATCACAATAACATGTTTGCCGAGACGAATGGATAACATCCCCCGCGTTCGCCTGCGGGGAGGGGAAGGAACGCATTTTATGTTCGCACTCACGAGAAGAAGACGTCCGTCCTAATTTATCTATGGTCCGTCCGCCTATATTCTCTATATTTCTAATGAAATAAAAACAATAACAGAAATAGGCGCAGCGGACGAGCGGTTTTGCAAACATGTTTTGGTAACATGTATCGATAACATGTTTTGTTAGAAAATTGTCGCTGCGGACCCGGCTTTAAACTATTTATCTGATAAAAAAACATTGTAAGCATTTTTTGTTGCAAATTAAATTCTCTACAACTTTAGTCCAATAATTTTTTGTCGTAGAACTATAAATAAAAAAATTATAAGTGAAAATGTTCAGAAATTAGAGTACTCACTTCGGAGCGCTGTAAAACCTTAGCTATTGACGTAATTAAAAAATGTTGTAACTATATAAAAGTTGTTCATCGAAAAACAATCTACAAAAATGGTTTGATATAATTTCTTCGTAAAATGATAAAAAAAATTATCGAAAAATATATATATAGCTCTAATTTCTGAACATTTTCGCTTATAACTTTTTTATTTATAGTTCTTTGACAAAAAGTTACTGGACTAAAGTTGTAGAGAATTTAATTTGCAACAAATAATGCTAACAATGTTTTTTTTTATCAGATAAATAGTTTATGTGATATATCGTAAAAACCATTTCAACCACTATTTTCAAGATGGCGGCCGTGGGACAATTAGGGAGGCGACCCCACAAATTTGGTTTTAGCTTCACAGTGACCCCCCCTACACATCCAAAAAATAAAATTGCGTCCTCTAAAAAACGCAAGATTAGGCCTAAAAATGTAACATATCAATGGACTATAGGTATCTCTTATGGATAACCAACAATAACTTTTTTTTGTCATTTACTTTTTACGACAAATACAATGGTTAATTTTCGAAGCGATTTTAACCAATACAGCATTAATCCTTAACCAATTAAATACCTTGAATACGTTGTTCATTTAATATAGATCTATATGGCCCTTTACACCGTATGATTTAAGTGAATATTTTCGATAAAAATTGCGGGACGTAGCGTTTGCGGCGGTACCGGCCGGCCGCCATTGCACCCGTGCGAAGCCAGGGCGGGTCGCCAGTTTATATAATATAAAGAATAGTTTAAGAGCAAACAAAAACTATAAAGTATCTTTTGCACATGATATCCCTCATAGAAGTGGACTTCATCACAGGGCCGTAGCTAGTCGAATTTGAGGTAGGGCAGCGGTTCATCATCATTATCTCCAGCAAAATTAGCCATAAGAGGTTAAAAAATACAGCTTCTATTTTGATAAAATAAATATTGTCTCAACTTACTTGGTTCGTCCTCAAAATACTTTCTTGCCAAATACCACTTCTTTCGCTCCCAGTCTTCATTACTTAAGCGCGACATATTTAAATAGAGTTTTGTTTGACTGAATAATTAAATGAGACACCTTTTGTTATAATAATCTTTAAGAGGGTAGACGTGAATTAAAAGAATTCTAATTACGATGATCTGGGATCGGGAGTTGCCATTTGAAAAAAAAGAAGAAGAAAAATTACGATAATAGTTGTATACGTAGTATATTATTATTAGTCTGTGATAATAGTCATGGCTAAACTGTGAACACGAAATGAAATGAGATTACTAAATAAACATATTTAATTAAGTGTACAAATTTTATCTATCCACATAAAAATTCGCCAGTGTGATTCGTTTTTGGTTTTAGTAGTCACAGAATTCATCGATTTACCTACTTTAAATACCTAATTATTATCAATGCCGGAATTTAAAAATTGAAGTATCCAAACGATATCATCTGAAAACTGTCACCTTTGACAGCACCTTTAACTTAAGCTTTTCAAATCGATATTTTCGATATTTTCCTTGTAAGTACTAGATCGGTGATATCTTCTCTATGTTTATTATTTTAATCGTAGAGGGAGAATGAACCATTCTCTCTCTACGATTTTGATCACAGATTTTGATGTTCGATTGACAATTAATGTCAGTCTGGGGCTCTGGGAGCACATCTGGGAGACTCCGAGATGGGAGACGTCAGACGTCAATCGCCATCAAATGTCACTCAATCAATATTATCGGTTATGCGTGTTAATTATTGGAAGAAGAAGCGTATAAATTATTATCACAGTTGACAGATATATACTACGTACATACAGTTAGGAAACTAAGCCCCTGCGATGAAATTATGCCGTATAGCTATAGGGCTGTTACCTTTTTGATATTTAACCGACTTCAAAAATAAAGGAGGAGGTTATCAATTCGGCCTGTATATTTCTGTTTGCTTTTTTTCTACAGTCGATTTTGTGGTAATTTTGAGATTAAAACTCGTTAAAATACAAAAATGGTGTAGCCTAAATATGAATTTACAAGAAGAAACAATCCGAATTAATACACCTTGTAAAAGTAGGTAAATACGTTTTTATCAGTGCTATATTTCGAAATCTTGTTTTGTTATGGACGCCGAAGGTTATATTTTAATGTACCTAAATTATTTATAGTCCGGGATACATCGCCCATTTTTGCAAGTGATTACTATCAAGCTAATTTTTCGTGAGTTGCTTTATTTTGATGAGATGCCCAATAATTTCATGTACGAAACTCTCGATTGTGGTGGCTTACAGAGGTAACAAGGATAAAAATTTTTGATTTGACGGTTCTCAAATATTTATTACGCAATTTGTAGGACAATATGTCTGTTGAATTATATAAGTATTAAATAAGTGAAAATAAAAAAATCAGATTTATGATGACTTCGTTATCGATACACATTGGAAAGGGGGACTCTTTGATCAATCTTTGATTTATAGTATGTGGTGATTTTAATATTGATTTACTTTTACAAACACAAACGGCTACACGAATTGTTAATTTATTTCAGTCATTTAATCTATATAAACTTTTTAGCGAACCCACACGAATTACACCTACTTCTGCAACCTGTATTGATAATATATACTGTGACTGCATCTGTTTAGAGAAAAATATTCTCAATACATTGACTTCGGATCACTGTGGCCAGAAAGTAGTTTTTGAATGGGATTGCATACCTACATTTAAAAGGATTAATGTTAGGCCTATAACTAAAAAAGGCATTAACAAATTTAGAGATAATATTAATAAAAACCTGCCCGTACTGAATGATCAATCCTGTCATAATAATCCTTGTGAAATGTTTAAAAATCTTTTTAATTTAGTGCATAATGAATTTGAAAAAATATTTAAAGTTAAATCTTTAAATATTACCAAGGATTTACCATTTAGTAAATGGGCGACACCTAGCATACATAGGTGTAGGATCGTTCTTTATGAGTTATATGGTATGAAGTAAGGTATGAAGCAATATAATAAAAACCCATCTTTTCTTAATTATGTTAGAAATTACTCAAAAACTTTTAAAATTGTTTGTTTTACTGCGAAGCGTTTGTATATCAGAGATAAAATACGCGACTCGGATAATAAAGTTAAAACAGTTTGGTCTATTATTAATGGTGAAATGGGTAAAAGCAAATCAAGTAATACCATAAAACTTGTTAATAATGGCATGGTTATTGACAAAAATGTTGATGTTGCGCTTGCATTTGAAGATTTCTTTATTAGTGTCCCTGCTAGCATTACTAATAATTTAAATTCGTCTTCAGCACTTGCAGAGACCTTTTTGAGGGACCATGTTGCGGGGTGCAGCACATTATTTGAATTGCGACACGTAACTGCTAATGATATTGTTACAGCCTTTAAGACACTAAATTTAAAAAATACCTGTGATCTTTGGGGAATGTCCGTAAATTTAGTTAATAATATAATAGAAAATATTGCGAAAAATTTAGCTTTCATATTTAATAAGTGTTGTGACTATGGTACATTTCCTAATTTACTAAAGCTTAGTAAAGTTATACCTCTTTTTAAGAAGGGCGATCAAGAAGACTGTAACAATTATAGACCTATCTCTATTTTACCAACATTAAGTAAGGTATTCGAGAAGTTAATATTAAACCAATTGAGTAGTCATTTTGCATCTAATAATTTACTGCACACCAAACAGTTTGGTTTCACAAAGGGGCGCTCAACCACAGATGCTGGAGTTGCACTTCTAACACATATATATAAGGCATGGGAAAACTCAAAAAATGCTCTGGGGATATTTTGTGACCTCTCCAAGGCATTTGACTGCGTTGAACATTGTACTTTGTTACGTAAACTTAATCACTATGGAATTAAAGGAAAAGCCCAGAACCTCATAGCGTCATACCTGCATGATAGGATACAGACTGTAGTTGTTAATGGAGAACGTTCTAGCGGTGCGTCAATTAACATTGGTGTTCCACAGGGGTCAATTTTAGGTCCCTTCCTGTTCTTGGTATATATCAATGATCTTCCCTATTATTTGCAGGATAGGTGTGAAATAGTTCTGTTTGCAGATGATACCTCATTAATTTTTAATGTGGATAGGCATGACCCAAATGTTGACGAAGTGAACAGTGCTCTTTTACACATATCTGAATGGTTTACTGCCAATAATTTATTATTAAATGCCAAAAAAACCACTTGTGTTGAATTTTTACTTCCTAATGTAAAAAAGTTGAACAGAGGTATTACCTTGAACGGGGAGGTATTGCATCCTACTGAGTCTACTGTATTTCTAGGGTTAACATTGGACGAGAAACTACAGTGGGGAGCCCATGTCAACACCGCTGCAGGTAAGCTCAGTTCTGCTGCATATGCAGTCCGAAAAATAAGGCATCTCACCGATGAAGATACGGCTAGATTGGTTTATTTCAGCTACTTTCATAGCATTATGTCCTATGGAATTCTACTGTGGGGCAGGGCTGCAGATATAGAAACTATATTTATCTTACAGAAAAGAGCCATTCGCTCTATATATAATTTACGTGCTCGGGACTCACTAAGAGATCATTTTAAGAATACTGGTATCCTTACTGTACCATCACAGTATATATTTAATAATATTTTGCATGTACACAAAAGCTCTGACTTACACACAAGAGTAGGAGATTATGGCACAAGGAACAGGAATAGAATTGAACTGCCATTTTTCCGATTAGCTAAAGTTAAAAATTCATTTATGGGTCAAGGTATACGCTTATACAATAGAATTCCTCACAATATTAAAGAGTTTAGTAGTTCTAAATTTAAAACTTACATAAAAAATGTACTAGTTCAGAGAGCGTACTACAGTATTCAGGAATATATGGACGATAAAGACCCATGGAGGGTTGTCGCGTAAAAACCACAGGCCAGTTCTTTGGCATATTATGTAGTTAGATATAAGTTACATATTATGTAAATTTATTGACATTATTTTAAAAGAGCAACTATGGAGTTTCTTGTCGATTCTTCTCCATAGATACTGCTTTCCGAATCGGTGGTAAATGTTAAAAATACTATGTAATGACGATTCGAAAGTGCTACTAAATAGTAGTCTAATTGAATAAATGAATTTTTGAGTTTGAGTTTGAGTTTGAAACCATAGATTTTGTAGGACAAATATTTTTTCGAATAATTTAGATAATTATCTTGAGATTGAACAAAAAAACATTCAGTTAGTAACTAATTAATATTTGAGAACCATCAAATCAAAATATTTTATCCTTGTTAGGGTAACGGCACCAGTGGTCAGCCTCATAACAGCTTTTTGAAGTTTTGACAATTGCCATTTCTACAACAATCGTCGAATAAAAAAACGTACAACATGTATGGATTTATTGTTTATTGTAGTTTCGAATCAGTGTTTATCAAAAACAATAATTCTCTTAGTAAAATATATAATTAATTTTAAACAAAAAATGGCCCAGTGTCCCAGTGAACAGCCTCTAAAAACCAATAAACAGCCTTGTTGAACCCAGTGTTCAGCCTTTAGTAAGTATAACTAATTATGAGATCAAAATAAACAATGTTATATCAAAATCAACTATATTAATCACATTTTTATAGCAAAATGTTTAAAATGTATATCGCACATAATACAAATATTATTTTAAACATACTATTACAATCTCTTTGTGTCTTCTTATTTTCTAGGTACTTCTTATTATTTATCATAAAAACAGCAATAATTATTTTTAAAGAAATCAGCGATATTAGTTTATAATATTATTGATGTATCTATAATCCACAATATATATATGTAATTATAATCAACCACAGGAGGATCTCTTTCGGAGGATTTCTCTGGAGGATACTGTTGTCTTGGCGGCATTTTTAGCTAGAAAAAAGGGAACAATAATAACTTTTGGATATGAATACACATAATACAATTATTTCAGGTAAAACTTAACTAACATGAAGTATTACTTATAGATTTAAACACAAACATTCGAATTTATACTTCAAAAATTATTTCAATAACATCGTGGCTGAATACTGGATCATTGAGACCACAGATTGAGACCAAGTGGTCAGCCGCTTGAAAAAAATATTTTGAAATGCGGCTGACCACTGGGTTTTCTAACATTTAGGAATAATCCCAGTAATCAGCCCCAGGGGCTGTCCATTGGATCTTTCATAAAAAATCAGTATCCAATGGTCAGCCCCTCAAATTTTTAAGTAAAAAAACAATATTTTTTATCAAATTTCACAAAATTAAATGCTCTAAGTAATCTATAAAGTTATTATCTATAAAACACAATCACATTTCATACTAAAATATGTTATTTCTCACCTTTCAAAAGAGCACCACATGAAACAAAAAATATTGCAGACATGACACTTCTGCTCTTGTCGGCGGACAGCACCTGTACGAACGTGTTTACTTCTCTCCCCTGACCCCCTGCTGCTCCTATCGCGTGATGCATGAACCAATAACGAAACAGAGCTTCTATTAAGGTGCGCGTGATTTGGTTATTTTGATTATAGCGATATTTATGGCCAATAAACAACGCAATAGGCTGATCACTGGTGCCTGGCTGACCACTGGTGCCGTTACCCTACCTCTGGTAGCTACCACAATCGAGAGTTTTGTACATGAAATTATTGGGCATCTCATCAAAATAAAGCTACTCACGAAAAATTAGCTTGATAGTAATCACTTGCAAAAATGGGCGATGTATCCCGGACTATTATAATGCTTGATATTTGTATTAAGAAAGAAAGAAAGAAAGAAAGATCATTTATTTGACTCCACAATAATAATTAATAACAAACACAATTGACACAGAATACAATACTTAATTCAAATTAAAACAACACAACATGAAACAAAACAATACAAGTATAATAAATGAAAGAGTAAAATAAAATAAAATGAAGCCGAAAAGTGGAGCCAAGTCAGGTAGCCACTCAGCATAAGTTGCAATATAGTTGCAACGCTGATTTTCAGTGGCCCCTCCCTGTATGCCTACAAAATTATTTTTAAAACGATAAATTAAATTAATCCATCAGGCCCCGGAATCACAGACACAATAGAAAATCTATTGTGTCGCGGTCGGATCTGGCCGTTCGGGGCTCAATGGGTTAAATTAAAAAACACAAAATATACAGAAATAAATTAAAATTATTATTATACGAGCATAGAACCTCCACCTTTTTGTTTTAGGTTGAAAAATAAAATAGTTTGACAGGCTTAGTGCTTGACAAAGTGGTGATGCCACGTATCGATAAAAATACAATAATTTCATATAATATCTACATTCTACATATCTTTTATGTGTTTTATGTGTTTTAACATTTTGGTGAAATATATTATTTCAGTTTAATTTAAACACGTGCAAATAGATGAAGTTGATTTCGGCGATCATTTTAAAAATGCCACGTACTAATTGCGCAGTATTCGGCTGCTTGAATTCAACTATACCAATTATACCACCAGATGATTTTGTTCAATATGTCGAGAAAATGGATAACATTTTCGTTGCTGCTTTAAGAGAGAACACATAAACTGTAAAGTGGCTGAATTAATTTACAACGAATTAAACACAATCAGTTACTTAAAAAAAACTGTTCATAGGATTGAGAATATTTTACCTTATAAAATTTAACAATTAATTCCGAATTAGTCGTAGACCGTAGTAGACGAAAGTATATTTCAGTAAATAATTTGTTTTTTTTTCGAAGAAAGGCATATTTATGTAATGGTTATTTTAATATCTATACATATAATAAAATCGTAGGAAAGTCAAAACTGTAGATTGAATATTTTTTTACAAGAATACTTGGGACAATAGATACCGAAGCCAAAAATATAGTTAGGCTACAAACTGAAACAATCGATATTAATTATTTAACGTGAAGTCATTGACATCACTTTTCTATACTATGTATCTTTGTCATTCAAAATCTGTGGATGTGTCACCCGCTACTATCGATCCCCCTGAATACCCTCGTAAACACGCTTGATGGGGGGGGGGGAGCCATTTCGAACATTTTGTATGAAGTTTCCTTACTGTATGTATCTGTATATTGTGATAATATGAACAAATGTGGAACAAATCGTATTACACTCTTTTTTATAAACTATTGTTTAAACAAATATTATATTGGAAATATCACGTTACTAATAATAATCTTTGTACTCTATATAATCATCAATTACCTACCACTCAATTTGCTTTTTATTCAATTTTGATTTTAGTGAAGAGATTATATCCAATATAGAAGCTGTGCCCCGCGGTTTTGCTCCGCTACTGTCGGTCTTAGGGTGATGATATAAATTATAATAGTCTTCCTCGATAAATGGGCTATTTATCACTGAAAGAATTTTTCAAATCGGACCAGTAGTTCCTGAAATTAGCGCGTTCAAACAAACTCTCAGTTTTATAATATTACAAATTATAGCATCATGGTAAACATTAGTAATTATGAATTGATACTGGGATTATTTCAGTTATTACACATTTGAAAAAGCACATTTTGTTCCAGTCAGGTTAACTTAGTTCAAATAAAGAACGATACGCATATAAACATACACTTTATTGTTTAATAATATAAATTGGATGATATTATATGATATCACCCATACCTACAGTATGGGTGATATCATATGGTTTTTTATAATTATGTCATTAACAAAGTTGTACCTATACCTACAATAATTAAAATATGATTAAAATTAAACATTTTTAAAAGATGATAAAAGCATAAAGCATAATATCTTAAGGATATACTCTTAATAAAAGATTTTTAAGGCACACACGATTTATATCATGTCATACGTAATCTATACGCAATAGAAATCTATTAACATGATCGACAACAAATATTAATTACGAACACACGTGATCATTACACGTACACAAATTGTATACAATAGGTTTGCCAACAAAAAAGTAATTCCAAATAAAACCATTTTCATCATTGTCAGAAAAGCTTGTTTGAACTGTCTTGCTTTTCTTTACTGTTGACGAAGATATCTTCGAAGTTTGCTTCCGTTTTATCCCCCTATCCGAGATGTCAATTTTCGGAGTAGAACACATAAGAGGTTCTATACTATTTTGTGAATCAACTTCCGAATTAACTGATAATTCTGAAGCAGCATGACTCAATGAATTGGGATAACCAGTGGACGTATTTTCACTAATATATTCGGATACGTCTGTAGAATGTAGGATACTTCGTTTCTTTCTCGTGATATCTGGTTTTGGTACAGAGTCACCATCAGAATTATATTCACTTGCATCTGAAACAAAGTTATCATTGATTAAAATACAGAGCATTCGAAAACATTGATAGATAATAATTTATTGATTAACTTCGTGATAATAATGATTTAAAAATATCTATTGGGGTTTGCCTAACTTTATAACCTGACTTTACTGTATTATTAATTGATACTAATACACAGAGGCCGTAAGTCAAAACCAAATGTTGACATAAAATTAACGTAAATATTTGGACTATGGCTTTCAAATATGTGTTTTTTTGTACCTTCGGTGCTAGCAAGCTTAGGCAATTCAATAGATGGCGCTCTAGACCTAGAGGGGGAACAAGGTGCTGATATTATTTCGTCCTCACAAAGCTCTTGGTCAATGTCACGTGCATCAGAATTTTTTATACGTGATTTATTCGTTTCTGACGTTTCCTGTTCCACTATCACGCTTAACTCTTCAATTTCGACGCAACCGCTGGCTCCTGAAGACCCTTCCGTATTAAAATTATCAGAATTATATAAACATCGGAGATCATATATCTCTGGACTACTGTGTTTTTCTATAGCATTTAATTCCACTGATTCTTTGTCAATAGTATCAGATTTCGGGGCATCACACCCTCTTCGATCTGCCGATATCATTTCCTTCATTTTTTTCTCTAACTCCTGATAAAACTCTTCTGGGTCATCGACATCTTTTCTTTTAGGTACCACTTCAATATTTAGCTCTGGTAAATATTCAGTCGAGTCAGTACTGCTGCGTCGCTCTTGCGATTCTGGTATGGGAGATAACCCTGAAAGTAAATTAACAATGTTTTAGTTATTCAACCTTTTCTTTATTCTTCCGATCGCATTGTTATCATATAGTATACACAGTTAGTATAAAACAAAGTCGCTTTCTCTGTCCCAATGTCCCTTACTCCCTTTGTACGCTTAAATCTTTGAAACTACGCAACGGATTTTGATGCGGATTTTTTAATAGTAGTGATGCAAGAGGAAGGTGTATATGTATAACTAGAGGTCCACCCCGGCTTCGCCCGTGGTACATATTTCGCAATAAAAGGTAGCCTATGTCCTTTCTCGGGTATCAAAATATCTCCATACCAAATTTCATGCAAATTGGTTCAGTAGTTTAGGCGTGATTGAGTAACAGACAGACAGACAGAGTTACTTTCGCATTTATAATATTAGTATGGATAACATCCATTAAACAGTGGAGAAGTACTGTTATTTTTGAGGTTTCTATTTTCTAATGTGATGTCGTAAATAATTACATTTTTTCCGCTTACATTGCAAACGCAGGCTGAACCCTACGAGTTTTATCAAAATAATGTACTAAGTATTGTACACATTGAAAAGATCTACAGAAAAGTCCGCGATGGTATATGTCTATTAGTCCATTGAAAAGTTACATTTGGGGTCGCGTTTTTTAGAGGACGCAATTTTATTTTTTTGATGTGTAGGGGGGTCAGTGCGAAGCTATCACCAAGTTTGTGGGGTCGCCACCCTTGTCCCACGGCCGCCATCTTGAAAAGAGCGGTTGATATGGTTTTTACGATATATGTATCTCTTAAACTATTTATCTGATAAAAAAACATATTGTTAGCATTTTTTGTTGCAAATTAAATTCTCTACAACTTTAGTCCAATAACTTTTTGTCGTAGAACTATAAATAAATAAATTATAAGCGAAAATGTTCAGAAATTAGAGTACTCGCTTCAGAGCGCTGTAAAACCTTAGCTATTGACGTAATTAAAAAATGTTGTATATATCGGCGAAAGGTGTAGAATGTGAATCTATTTTCAAGCTGTGGGCGTTGTGTTGGGTAATCGAGCAAAGAAACACCTCAAATTCAAACATTTCTTTATTCAATTAGACTTCTTCTAGACACATTTACCACCGATTCGGAAAGCAGTATCTACAGAGAAGAACCGGCAAGAAACTCCATAGTTGCTCTTTTAATCATGTCAGTTTCACCATACAATACAGTCATTTTTAATACAATTAAGTATAACCACTAATAAAATAAATATCACAAATAAGTTATAGTAAGCTCGTAATAGATGTGCACTCTGCAACGGTCGGCGAACGAATGACCCGAGTGGACCCGAGTCGTGCACGCGCGCTGCTTTTTATCGGTTCGCCGTTCGTTATTTTTTAAAGCTTCGACGGTGGCGCCGTCATATATAAAAGTTGTTCCTCGAAAAACAATCTACAAATATGGTCTGATATAATTTCTTCGTAAAATGATAAAAAAAATTATCGAAAAATATAAATAGCTCTTATTTCTGAACATTTTCGCTTATAACTTTTTTATTTATAGTTCTTTGACAAAAAGTTACAGGACTAAAGTTGTAGAGAATTTAATTTGCAACAAATAATGCTAACAATGTTTTTTTATCAGATAAATAGTTTAAGTGATATACCGTAAAAACCATTTCAACCACTATTTTCAAGATGGCGGCCGTGGGACAAGGGAGGCGACCCCACAAACTTGGTTTTAGCTTCACAGTGACCCCCCCTACACATCCAAAAAATAAAATTGCGTCCTCTAAAAAACGCAAGATTAGGCCAAAAAAATGTAACATTTCAATCTTATGGATAACCCACAATAACTTTTTTTTGTCATTTACTTTTTACAAATAATGGTTAATTTTCGAAGCGATTTTAACCAATACAGCATTAATCCTTAACCAATTAAATACCTTGAATACATTGTTAATTGAATATAGATCTTTAAGGCCCTTTACACCGTATGATTTAAGTGAATATTTTCGATAAAAATTGCGGGACGTAGCGTTTGCGGCGGTACCGGCTGGCCGCCATTGCACCCGTGCGAAGCCGGGGCGGGTCGCTAGTTTATATATAAAGAATAGTTTATGAGCAAACATCCATACTAATATTATAAATGCGAAAGTAACTCTGTCTGTCTGTCTGTTACTCAATCACGCCTTAACTACTGAACCAATTTGCATGAAATTCGGTATAGAGATATTTTGATACCCGAGAAAGGACATAGGATAGGTTTTATCCCGGAAATCCTACGGGAACGGGTTTTTCTTTGAAAACGCGGGCGAAGCCGCGGGCGGAAAGCTAATATGAAAATAAATTATTATGCGAAAATCGTATGCAGTTAAATGAAAACTACAAACGAATACAAATAGACAAATAAATATACTTCATATATTATTAAGTAAATAATACATACAATATACTTATAGAAACGTGTAGGTAGATAAATAAATAAATCTGACTAAATGTCAGATTCTCCAAAAATTTTGCACTATCTGCATGATTTCGTCTTCATCGTGCCCGGCCATTCGAAAATTATATCATTATACAACAATAAACTTTGCTAGCGCGATTCAATTCTTCTCAATAGCGTGTAGTAGCGACATCTATTTTCACTGACCGAAGCTACTTGATACTCGACATAGTATATAGTCTATGCTCGACAAAGCATTTTTCTCTGAGATGATTTTTATTTTTCTATAAATAAAAGTGTTCTTAAATGTGTATCCAGGTGCGCGTCCGCGAGTTCTACATCGCGATGCAGCGTTGCCCTTACATCCACGAGATGAAGGAGCGGCTGCTTGGCGCGCCAACAGACGGGGTTGAACGCGAACGCGACCAGAGAGAGCAGAGCGAGTCGTCGCCGCCGCCCATAGACCCGCAGGTCGGCACCATCGTCAAAGTGAAGATCATCCATCGTCATTCACTGTTTATTCTATTTTTTAATTTCAAAGTTCTGTGCTATCTGTGTCATGAATTTAATCACAGAATTTAAGAGCGCATATTCTATTTAACGCAAGTCAAAAACTCCGCGATCTATTACGATAGATCGCGGCTTGCGCTATCCTTTTACTATGAACAGCATAGGTCCGCAGGAGAGCGCCGAGCAACATGTCCTCTCTCTGGAAAGGCTCGCTGCCGACTGATTTTAATCGGGTCGCGCGCAGTGTTTTATAGTACTTTAAAAAAAATTGTAGAAAAATAATAGAGGTACCTTAGTTGATTTTTTAAATTTTATCTTATAAGTAAGACATTCTTTTATTGCAATATGTATAAATTATATTCAATAAAGTCAAATATCTTGGTGAAAATAATAATTTTGTCGACTATAATTTCTAAAAAAATTCACATTGTTCGGATTTTAATTTCGTAAGTTAGGAGTCCAAAATAAAAAAATCTTTTAACTAACTATTTTAATAAGGATTTTTGCAGTTAGTTAAAAATAATTGTGTGTTAGATCTGTCAGCAATTTCAGATATTTTTAGCTTCGAAATTGACACTAAAAGTGAAATCAAGTAATCATCGGATCAGTTATCTTGATGGTATTCAGAAAGACTGTATTAATTGAAAAAAACTCTTAACTAACTACATAGACAATAAAATTTCCTAAAATTATTAGTAATTCATATGTTTGTAAGATAAGTGATTGATGGACAATCTGGTTTGAAAAATCACATATTTGAGCCAAACAGCGCACGGACCGCGTACACAGCCTTAATACATGGTTCAAAGCGAAAAGGAATAATTTAAAAATAAAATTTTATGCATTAATCAACCGAGAATCAAAATAAAAAAAAAACAAAGTGTGATTTTATTAAAAAAAAAAATGTTTTGGTAGGTGTATTGCTTAATTTTTGCCTGCTATAATTCAAACATCTATACTTCTATAATCTATACTAATACTAATAATATTATAAAGAGGAAAAGTTTGTAAGTATGTATGTATGTATGTATGTATGTATGGTTTTCACGCATAAACTACTGGACCGATTTCAAAAATTCTTTCACCATTAGAAAGCTGCATCTTTACTGAACAACATAGGCTATATTGCATTTTCAAAAAAATTAGAGATCCTTACCAAAAATGCAATAATGTAACCCAAGGTGTAAAAAATTCCTCAATAAAACTTCTGTCATCGCGTGCGCTGCGGAATCTATTGAAGATAGAACAAAAAAATGTTCTACGGTATTATAGAATGGATCAATATCTACAAGAAAGTCCGCGATACCATATGTCCATCTTCAGTAGTTATGTTACTACAACAACTTTTTTACGTTTTCAAAGTAAATAGAAGTGCCGACAGTAATCAAACCATGTTATCCATACACATATATTAATCCTTATCCCATTAAATGATGTTTTATTATAGACTGTTTCAATACCAGCAAAATACTTTTTAATGAAAAAACCTAAGGAAAAAACTTTGATATTCCATTCAAAAGATATAACGAATTTTTAAAAGTGTCAATCTACAGAAAATAGTAGGTATACTGTTTAATACAATGAGCAGGCGTAGTGCGGGAAGGGGTGAAGGTGATTTTCATGTGATTAAAAATTAAACCTATAGTCCGACCTATAGTAGACTTTTCACTGTCACGATATCGCTATCGCTATGCGGGTAAAACCGCAGGGCATTGCTAGTAAACTATAAGTATCTTTTGCACATGATATAGGGATATGAGGGCATAGAAGTGGACTTCATCACAGGGCCGTAGCTAGTCGAATTTAAGGTAGGGCAGCGGTTCATCATCATTATCTCCAGCAAAATTAGCCATAAGAGGTTAAAAATAGAGCTACAGGCTTCTATTTTGATAAAATAAATATTGTCTCAACTTACTTGGTTCGTCCTCAAAATACTTTCTTGCCAAATACCACTTCTTTCGCTCCCAGTCTTCATTACTTAAGCGTAACATATTTAAATAGAGTTTTGTTTGACTGAATAATTAAATGAGACACCTTTTGTTATAATAATCTCTAAGAGGGTAGACGTGAATTAAAAGAATTCTAATTACGATGATCTGGGATCGGGAGTTGCCATTTGAAAAAAAAAGAAGAAGAAGAAGAATTACGATGATAGTCATGGACTCATGGCTAAACTGTGAACACGAAATGAAATGAGATAACTAAATAAACACATTTTATTATGTGTACAAATTTTATTTATCCCCATAAAAATTCGCCAGTGTGATTCGTTTTTGGTTCAAGTAGTCACAAAATTCATCGATACCTACTTATATAATTATTAACAAAGCGGGAATTTAAAAATATGAAGTATCCGAACGATATCATCTGAAAACTGTCACCTTTGACAGCATTTGTCATTAACTTAGCTTTTCAAATCGATAATATGTATTGAATTTAAAAATAATAAATTTCATAATTTCTTCTCTACAAAACCTAACTATAAAAGTTTAATTTTATAACCTGATGCCAGATACAAAAGCATAAAAAGTGTTTCTTTCACAAAAGTTCGTTGAATATTATTTTTCGCATATTATATGGCTGCAACGCTCGAGCGATTTGTGTAGCCGGAAATGTTGGATAAAACTAAAGTATTTTGTTTGTAGGTGACAATGGACCTTTCCCCAGACGAAGAACACTTCCAAGGTCGATTGCTGCATCAGGTATGTTATACAATACGTAGTTTTATATCAATTTGAAAGTATCTTTTACCGAAACAATAGTGGGGGTGTTTCGCAATTTTATCTGAATTATAGAACCATATTGTCATTGTGTTTATTATGAAACATACGTAAAATACATAAAAGTACATATTATAAGTTTCTATATTCTAATTCTATTCATGTGTAAAACTATGTTTTAGAAGTATGTATGTACTTCTCTTATCACTACATAGTATAAAACAAAGTCGCTTTCTCTGTCCCTATGTCCCTATGTATGCTTAAATCTTTAAAACTACGCAACGGATTTTGATGCGGTTTTTTTTAATAGATAGAGTGATTCAAGAGGAAGGTTTTAGTATATAATTTATTATGTTTTAGACAAAGCGGGCGAAGCCGCGGGCGGAAAGCTAGTTAAGAAATAAACTGAAGGACATTTCTTTATTTAAAAATTGGCCGATAAGGCTCATATTTAATTTATTGATCAATTTATTTACATAAATATCTTACATCTTGTACATGTTAAAAATAAAAGTATAATATTAAATACGCAATAAGCTAGTTAACAAGAGAGAGTTTTAAGTATTTACTTAATTACTAGCAGTCCGCCCCGGCTTCGCCCGTGGTACATATTTACATTTTCTCTACGTAAGAACCATCCTCGTACTTCAAGGAATATAATAAAAAAGGAATTAACGAAATCGGTTCAGCCGTTCTCAAGTTATGCGCTTACCAACACATTTTGGGATTCATTTTTATATTATAGATAATAATATATATATATTAACAATAAATTCTATATTGCCCATATTATAAGAAAGATAGTTTTTGAACTTAACTGTAAGGTTAAAACCTTTTAATTCTGTTTATCAATTTTGTAGATTCCAAGTGATCTAGTGTAGTCTACACTAATATTATAAAGAGGAAAACTTTGTTTGTTTGTTTGTTTGTAATGAATAGGGTCATAAACTACTGGACCGATTTTAAAAATTCTTTCACCATTCGAAAGCTACATTATCCACGAGTAATATAGGCTATATATCATCATGCTAAGACCAACAGGACCACTAATGCGGGTGAAACCGCGCGGCACAGCTAGTACATTATAAAGCGAATTAAAATTAAATATACTCGTAAAATGTTAAGCTGCGTTACTGAGATACATATAAGAGCGTGTTTAAAATATTTAATTTATAAAATAGAGTGTTACAAGGGGAGGAAAGGCAGTTAAAATCTTCAAAAATTGTGTAACATAATACTTGAACACTCTCTAAATGGTGAAACATGTCATTCCTTATAATTTCTACTAATTGTACAGGCGCTGCCGTGAACAATAAGCTAGTAATATTATTTGATGGGAATGTACAGATCTTTTCATTTGAAAGAAAGAAGAAAGAAAACATTTAAATTTGTTTGTCTTTCTGTCATGATGCAACAGGGTTATTTTTAACATGCTTACTGTACAAGTCACGAAAGATGACTACAAATGGCGGCCGTCTGCGCACGTACACTCATGAAGAAAAGACTTAAGACAAAATAATATTGTAATAACTCAGGCCCCGGAACCACAGACACAATAGAAAATCTAATGTGTCGTGGACCGATCGGGCCACTCGGGGCTCAATGGGTTAATGTTGGTTAAATAATTTGTGTAATGTTGTAAATGCTGGTTATGCAAAACCAAAAATTTTTCTTTTCTTCATGAGTGTATGTGAGCAGACGGCCTTTTTAAACTATGCAAGCCTAACTTAGGTAGTATAAACTACACATAGGTAATATAAAACAAAAGCTCGCTTTCCGCCGTTTGTGTGTCTGTATGCTTAGATCTTTAAAATTACGCAAGAGATTTAGATGTTTTTTTTTATATAAAGATTAAAGATAGTGTAATTCAAGAGGAAGGTTTTAATATTAAATTTATTAGGTTTTAAACAAAACTGGCGAAGCTGAAAAGCTAGTTATATAAGTTTACTAGCTTTCCGCCCGCGGCTTCGCCCGCGTTTTCAGAGAAAACCCCGCATAGTTCCCTTTCCCGTGGGATTTCCGGGATAAAACCTATCCTATCTCTCAAGTTGGATCGAACTGCACATGGTGTGCGAATTTTATTATAATCGGTTAAGTGGTTTAGGAGTCCATTGAGAACAAACATTGTGACACGGAATTTATATAGGTATAAATTAAGATTATCTACGCAATACACAGGCAGCACTATGGGACAATCTGGAGCTAGTCCAAGAGCTGCTAGCCGGCGGGGCGCACGGGGACGCGAGGGACGAGCACAGCCGCACCGCGCTGCACGCCGCAGCGCTGGCTGAGCGGAGCCGCTGTCTGCCGGCGCTGTGTGCGAGCGGGGTGGACGTTAATGCTAGATCTGATGATGATACGGGAGGGAAGGTGAGATAGGGACATGTATAGGGCAGGTCAAGGCTATATGGGATAATTTGGAGCTAGTCCAAGAGCTGCTAGCCGGCGGGGCGGACGCGGGGGACGAGCACGACGCTGTCTGCCCGCGCTGTGTGCGAGCGGGGTGGACGTTAATGCTAGATCTGATGACGATACTGCGGGCAAGGTAAGATAGGGACATGTATAGGGCAGGTCAAGGCTATATGGGACAATCTCGAGCTAGTCCAAGAGCTGCTAGCTGGCGGGGCGGACGCGGACGTGGGGGACGAACACCAATATTGTTATAACTTATAAGCAGTATCACTTATCAATTTGGAGTCTGTAATATTGCTGAATCACTGATAAATTTAAATAGTTTTATATATGGATGCCTTGGAGAAACACGTCGATTTTACTACTTGTTGCAAAGATAAAACTTAGAATGAAAGTGGAAATTATAGCGCTGTTGTCAGCGCGTACTAACGTCACAGTGCTGAAAGCGGCCATAGCCGTACACTTTTTGAAATAGAACTTTCTCATTTTACACAGACAGCGCTACACGTGGCGGCAGAATGCGGCCACGCTGAGAACGTCACAGCGCTGTTGTCAGCGGGCGCTGATATCACAGTGTTGACAGCGGCTGGGGACAGCGCGCTGACACTCGCTGAACGGTCGCGGCATAGACACGCTGCGAATGTGCTGCGAGATGCGAGAGGTCAGTGCAGTTTGGTGAAATTTTACTGTTATTTGATGATTGTCTTTATTTCATGTTTGATATGGTTTTATTACGTAGAAAAGTATGTTAAGGTGTTATTAGGCACGAAATTTTAAATTATTCATACTTTTTAACAACACCATAAAAAATTGCTGAATTGGTGGAGCCGCTCTCAAGTTTTACCCTACATAAATTTGGCGATTCGTTTTTTTTATTCGATAGATTGTGAAAATTTACATGACTAAAAAGTTGAGTTCTAGATTTGATTTGGAATTTACCGAAATAAAATGAATTTACATTCAATTAATATTAATTTTCATTAACAAATAACGGTGCATACTAAAAAACGGGTATAACTTTTACGCTAAATTTTATTTAGTAAAAAAATACATATTTAAATCTAGCTGTGCCGCGCGGTTTCACCTGCGTGGCTCCGCTCCTGTTGGTCTTAGCGTGATGATATATTATAGCCTATAGCCTTCCTCGATAAATGAGCTATCTAATACCGAAAGAATTTTTCAAATCGGACCAGTATTTCCGAGATTAGCGCGTTCAAACAAACAAACAAACTCTTCAGCACTATAATATTAGTATAGATTAAGTAAGGTTATATTTTATTATTATACTAGCTTCCGCCCGCGACTCCGTCCGCGCGGAAAAATTAAGATTTATTTTTTCTACGTATTTTTCCGGGATAAAAAGTATCCTATTTTATGCCCAGGATAATAAGGTATAATTATACCAAGTTTCATCGAAATCGAACCGTTAGTTGTCACGTGATGCCTTCACATACAGACAGACAGACAGACAGACAGACAAAAAATTTTTTTATCACATATTTGGGTTTGGTATCGATCCAGTAACACCCCCTGCTATTTATTTTTTCAATATTTTCAATGTACAGAATTGACCCTTCTACAGATTTATTATATGTATAGATTATTAACAATATCCATTTGAATAACCCATAACCACATAAACAGCATTCTTATTTATTAGTAACCGATCAGCGTGAATTTGTCCGCTTTGACTTATTTAGAGGTGTTTTTTTCAAGTTTAAGATTTTTTAACAATGTGTAATAGTATAGATATATGCAATATGCATGTATTTCTATGTTATTTATTTTGTATTCATGCATTTAACACTAGGTTTCCGCCCGCGGCTTCGCCCGCGCAGTCAAAGAAAAACCCGCACCCCGTGGGATTTCCGGGATTGCGTCATTTTCCCGGGATAAAAAGTAGCCTATGTCCTTTCTCGGGTATCAAAATATCTCCATACCAAATTTCATGAAAATTGGTTCAGTAGTTTAGGCGTGATTGAGTAACAGACAGACAGAGTTACTTTCGCATTTATAATATTAGTATGGATTATATTACAGTAAGTATGTTAATTTACCAAGTAGAGACATGTCTATCAACCTCAAACATTTATTTATGCAACTAGATTTCTAATTAAGCGAATAATCCAAATACATAATTGATATTTATTTAATGCAGTTTCTTCTCTTTAGAACATAATCAACAACAACATAAGTTTAATAAAACTGAATAAAAACCAGCCAAATGCGAGTCGGACTCGCGCACGAAGGGTTCCGTACTAAGGGGGGGGGTGCTTAATATTTTATTTTTAGTATTTGTTATTATAGCGGCAACAGAAATACATCATTTGAGAAAATTTCAGCTTTCTAGCTATCACGGTTTATGAGATACAGCCTGGAGACAGACAGACAACGATGTCTCAGAAAGAACCCTAAAAAATGATGAGATAAACCCATGAAATTATTGTATTGTCACCGATACTTCATAAGTGTCTAAATTTGATTAAATTAGTCCGTTTAAAGTTTCAGAGTCGGTCACATACAAACATACAGGTGAAGCTATTAAAAATCACGAAAATCGGTAAGTATAGCCTTTCTTGACTTTGTAGTTTTTTACGGGTTAACTAATTTTGTATAAACATATAATAATGGTAACATGAAACTAGTTTGATTAAATTTAATAAGGCTAAGCCAAGGTCACTTTAAGAGCAGGTGTAATTAGAACCTTTTTTTTTAATGGGGAAATCTTGCATAGATACCCACGGTCTCCGGGGAAGGGGCCGTGGGTTATGTCGGATTCCTACCGACCAAAACCCCACTGTGTTCCGTCAAGCCGCATCAACGACGGGGCCACGGGTATGGTAGAATTCTTCCGTGACCCCGTCAGCAGGTGTAATTAGACCCTACGGTTTATCCGCTCGTTGGTTGTTTGTTTTGAAGGTCTAAAAATATCTTCGTATACATATTACTTTCCGATGAAAAAAATACTAGTGTAGTGCTCCTGCTTTGCACGCATTGTGGACGTATAGTTTATAGATGTTCTTTATAGACTAGTTTTCATGCAACCGTGTTTTCAAAGAAAAACCCGCAGAGTTCCCGTTCTTGTGAAATTTTCGGGATAAAAAGTAGCCTATGTCTTATTCTGGGCCTTCAGCTACCTACCTACATACCAAATTTAATTGTAATCGGTCAAGTAGTAATAGCGTGAAAGCGTAACAAACATACATCATCCTCACAAACGAATTTATTTATAATACCTATTAGGTAAATAATATCGAAAATATTATGAACTAGCTTTCCGCCCGCGGCTTCGCCCGATTTGTCTAAAACCTAATAAATTATATACTAAAACCTTCCTCTGAAATCACTCTATCTATTTAAAAAAAATGCATCAAAATCCGTTGCGTAGTTTTAAAGATTTAAGCATACATACTACATAGGGACAGGAAAGTGACTTTGTTTTATACTATGTAGTGATGATAATGTTTCAAACATGCAGTAAAACAAATAAACATAAAAACGTTGAACCGTAACAATCGCCTGACTGAGGATGATAAATAATTTTAAATTGGTGATATCTTCAAAGATCATTACTCTAATAAACGCACGGGATGTTTCTCTGTATAAAGATGAATAAGTATCGAACTTTTTTTTATCGCATATGGCAGTATATGCGATAAAAAAAATTTTGTGTAACACCCTTATAAACCATATACGAGCAAATAAATATATTTGAATTTGAATTTGAATTATCTTTGGAAATAACTTTGTAATCTAGCGATTATTTTTATGTAAATAATATTAGGTGGATGATAAAAATGTGTATTGTATTTCGTCCTTAGAAAAAAGATTTTTATTCTATTAATTTTAGTACCTACTTTTAGAAAAAAAAACTTGATGAAAATGCAACTGAGACCAATCGAATACCTACCTTTTGAAAACGTTGTTTAATAAATTTTATTAGATCTAAAATCTTACCAAGTAGGGCAGAGTGGGCGATCGAGGTAATCGAGTTACAATGGGTCAAAATCTTTTCCATTTTCTTAATCAAAATCTCTAATTTCATAACTTTTATCTCGTGTGGTGCCAATGAAATTAGTCTTGTAGTCTAATAAAATCCTCCATAATCTATATAATCCTACTTCAATAGTATGTATAAAACAAAGTCGCTTTCCCTGTCCCTATGTCCCTATGTCCCATTGTACGCTTAAATCTTTGAAACTACGCAACGGATTTCGATGCGGTTTTTTTAATAGATAGAGTGATTCAAGAGGAAGGTTTATATGTATAATAACATCCAGTAAATAGTGGAGAAGTACTGTTATTTTTGAGGTTTCTAATGTGATGTCGTAAAAAATTACATTTTTTCCGCTTACATTGCAAACGTAGGCTGAACCCTACGAGTTTTATCAAAATAATGTACTAAGTATTATACACATTGAAAAGGTCTTCAGAAAAGTCCGTGATGGTATATGTCTATCTCTTATGGATAACCCACAATAACTTTTTTTTGTCATTTACTTTTTACGACAAATAATGGCTAATTTTCGATGCGATTTTAACCAATACAGCATTAATCCTTAACCAATTAAATACCTTGAATACATTGTTAATTTAATATAGATCTATATGGCCCTTTACACCGTATGATTTAAGTAAATATTTTCGAAGATATTACAGATTTAAAAATTGCGGGACGTAGCGTTTGCGGCGGTACCGGCCGGCCGCCTGGCTATCTATTTTATACCCGTGCGAAGCTGGAGCGGGCCGCTATGTTTTTATATACAACGTTCACAGTTTTTCTGTAGTGTATTTAGTATCAGCATTGCACCCGTGCGAAGCCGGGGCGGGTCGCTAGTATATTATAAATGCGAAAGTTTGTGAGGATGTATGTTTGTTATTCTTTCACGTAAATACTACTGAACCGATTACAATGTTTAGTATGTAGGTCTGAAGACCCAGAATAAGACATAGGCTACTTTTTATCCCGGAAATCCCTCAGGAACGGGAACTATGCGGGTTTCACTTTGCAAACGATGGCGAAGCCGCGGGCGGAAATCTAGAAAGAAAGAGTATTGTATTAATATTTCAATAATTTAATCACGCATATTTGTTTTGTATTTGAACTTCGATCGCTGGGCTGCCACTAATATAAATAAATTGCTACTTCCTTTGAAAATGGCATCGCGAAAGGCTGGTCCGATTTAGTTAAGTTTTTGTTTTGTTTCTCATTGTCAGAAGGTTTGCGAGAAACATACATACATACATGTTTTGGAAACTTACCGACCATTTAAAGTTCGCCTTTGACAGTTTGAGCGAAAAAATATTTTTTCCTTTTTAAATTGTATTGCTATATGGTTTTGGAGACGAATAAACGCATCTTTCTTTCTATTATTTATATTAATTTTTAAATCTAAACTAGTTTGTAGTTTTAATAATGTCCTATAATATTTATTATTATTTATTTATTTAATTTTATCTTCTATCCCATTATTGCGCAATAAATAAAGTGAAAAAGGTCAGGAGATAGAAGCATATAATATTAGAGGTTCCTTATGTTTTTTATAAATATTTTTAGGGTTCCGTACCTCAAAAGGAAAAAACGGAACCCTTATAGGATCACTTTGTTGTCCGTCTGTCCGTCCGTCCGTCCGTCCGTCTGTCAAGACCCTTTTTCTCAGGTACGCGTGGAGGTATGAGGCTGAAATTTATATCAATTACTCAGGTATACTGTCCCTTGAAGCTGTGAAAAAATCAAACTTCTAAGCCAACGCAATCAAAAGATACAGCCGTTTATGCCGCAAATTTTCGACACTTGCAAGGGAATCAAAACCTACAGGGTGCTTCTCGTGAACTCAGAATCTTGAAATTTGGTACGAAGCAACGTCTTATAGCATATACAGGGTGTCCCACTATTGGTATATTAAGCGCGAAAGGACTTGTAGTTTTACATACACTGATCACGTAAAAAATACTTAAACAACAAAATTACGTCAAAAATTTTTTGCTAAATTTTTCCTGAAAATCCATGTTTTCTTCTCTGACTTCGCGCAGCCGGCATATACCGCTTCTCTAATATGAGCATTTTGTCTATAAAAACATAATCTTAAACGATAGCTCACGTGCTGGTGGCAAAGTTGGGCGGGTTGCTTGTTATGGGTGTACACATAGAGTTTTAAGAATTCATCTATTTGAAAAAAAAAGGTGTCTGGAATTTTATAAGTATTTTTTACGTACTCAGCGTATGCAAAACTATGACCTCCTTTGAGCTTAGTATACCAACAGTGGGACACCCTGTATAAAGGAAAAATTATGAAAACCATAAATTTTTAGTTACATCACATAATATTTTTTTTTTAATAATTTTAAACTTACTACCCATTTCCTCATAAACGCGTAGAGGTATTAAATTGAAATTCATACCAAATACTCAGGTCTATAATACCTTTAAGCTGTAACAAAATCAAACTTCTATGTCAACGCAATCAAAAGAAACAAGGTTTGTACGGAACCCTCGGTGCGCGAGTCCGACTCGCACTTGGCCGGTTTTTTTTTTATTTTCTTCGCTTTGAATAATAAAAAATGTTTTAATTAATATTATGTTCTATTCACTAGTTTACTACTACCTTGTACAAGGAAAAATAAAATAAAAATTATCAATGTCTCTCAGAAAAAAGTTAACTTTCTATTACTGAAGTGAAGAAAAACTTTCAAGTACTATTCTCTATTTTCTACTCGCTTTTCTTCTCAGTACTTACTTCATTTTCAGTGTTGATTAATTTCATTAGGTACTTTATTCATAGTCCTACTAATATTATAAATGCGAAAGTTTGTGAGGATGTGTGTGTGTTTGTTACTCTTTCACGCAAATACTACTGAACCGATTACAATGAAATTTAGCACACATAACTTGGATTAACACATAGGATAGGTTTCATCCCGGAATTCCCACGGGAACGGGAACTATGCGGGTTTTTCTTTCAAAACGCGGGCGAAGCCGCGGGCGGAAAGCTACTAGTACATATTAGTACATACTTACGTTACCGTAACTTCTGTAACAACCTACTCAAAAAAGTGAGGCGAGTGTTCGAAGAAAAATTATTCGTCGAGGCCGGTAAGGACACTAAAAAAATGTGGGGAGCTGTCCGTAACGTGTTAGATCAGGATTCATGTACCTCATCATGCACCGAACTACTTAACACGCATAATAACCCACTGGATTCAGTTAACACCATAAATAGCTTCTTCGCCAGCGTAGGTAAAAATATGGCTAGTAAAATAAATGCAACAAGTCAACCCAAATTTACAAACTTAAGCTTAAATTGCTCAATGCCTAATTCGATAGTTTTCTTGGAGATCGATGAAAATACAGTTGATGGTATAGTAAGTAACCTTCGCATTGATAGTGCCCCTGGGTGGGATGGCATTACCCCCAAACTACTTAACGCTACCAGATCAAAACTAGTACCTCCCATCACACACATCTGTAATCTTGCTTTAACTTCGGGTATTTTTCCTACAGCTCTCAAAAAGGCTATCGTACATCCGGTTTACAAGGCTGGGGATAGAGATAGTATAAATAATTACAGACCAATTTCAGTACTGCCAGCTATCTCCAAAATTCTAGAAAGAATAATATACAAGAACATGAATAGCTACCTTGAGAAATATAAAATCATCGCTGACAATCAGTTTGGTTTTCGAAAAGGCATGTCAACAGAAAATGCAGTCGCCGCACTTCTAGAATTTTTAGTTAAAAATATAGACAACAAACTAAAGTGTATTGGCATATTCCTCGACTTGTCCAAAGCTTTTGATACTGTCTCTATCCCTATCCTACTAAAAAAGCTCGAGCGAATTGGTATCCGAGGAACGGCTTACAAACTACTTGAAGATTTCCTCTCGAATCGAACTCAATCCGTTAAGATTGGTAGTCACATCAGCACTGAAGAATCTTTGGAATTTGGCTTACCCCAAGGTAGTTTACTATCTCCACTCCTCTTTCAAATATATGTTAACGAACATTGCCAACTTGCTTATCCTTCTACACGTATCATAGCATATGCTGATGATACTGTCCTTTTGGTGAGTGGCCGTGACTGGGATGAGGCAAAGAAAGGAGCGGAAGGTGCTTTGAGTGTTGTTCAAAATTGGCTTTCTTCAAACTTCCTGAGTCTAAATGTTCAAAAATCTAAATTTATTACCTTTGCCAGTAAAATATCTGCCATTCCACCTGAACCCTCTTTCAAAATTTTAGCCCACTCGTGCGATAGAGTAAATACCTGCAATTGTCTATCTATAGATAGGGCCGACACAATTAAATATCTCGGAGTCTGGATAGACTCTTGCCTTTCCTGGAAACAGCACCTTAACGCTATCTCTTCACGAATAAGGAAGTTAATCTTTGTTTTTAAAAAATTACGAATCCCTGCTAATAAAGACGTTCTTAAAATAGTGTACACCGCATTATGCGAATCAATTATTGGTTACTGCATCACCGCTTGGGGAGGTGCTCCGAAAAACAATATTCTACAAGCCGAACGAGCTCAAAGAGCAGTGATTAAAACTCTTCTCAACAAACCCTTCAGATATCCAACGAAACAAGTATACACTGATTTTAAGGTACTTACTGTGCGCAAAATGTATATACTCCGGGCAATGATGAAGAAGCATAAAAGCCTTCCCGCAACTAAAAGTAAACTCTCAGATAAGAGGCGACCCCCGCCGATATGTCCAGTCATATATACAAATACTAAGCTTGCAAAAAGACATTACGACTACCTAAGTGCACATCTATATAATAAATTACATAAGATACTTAATATACACAACATGAACACATTACAATGTAAGTCCAACCTAACTAATTACCTTCTAGAGCTTAATTATGATGAATGTGAACACTTGTTAGATCACTATGTTATTTAATCCAAACTACAAACTAGAAAACACACACACACACACACACACACACACTCTTACACACACACGCACAACCACACACACCCACACACACACACACACTCAATACGTATATCCTTTCTTTTAAATTCTTTTAGATTTTTAGTTAAATTTCTCTCATATATTTTTTTTTTTTTGCAAAGAGTTTATTCTTTAAAGTCATCAAATTTTCGGCTAAAGTGATACTTGCATAGTATAGAATTGTTATAATATTCAGGTATATATCTTGTATCAACGGACGGATAAATGTCTCCTGTAACACAGGACATTTCCTAGCATAGGAGACATTGTTCAAATATTGCAATTAATTGTACCTACAGCTACGGTTTATGTTTTACTTATATGTAAGTTATCCTATAATTGCATGTACATGTATATTTTTTGTTGTCAAATAAAGAATTTATTATTATTATTATTTAATACGCATACTATACATTGCTTTCTTTGCATATTCCATTCGTGTTTTTAATTTAGCAATAAAACTATGTCTTTGAAAATATAAATTGAAGCCAAATCAAATGTTCTTTTCAATCAATAAAATATTCATTCAACTAGTGTGATAATTGATGCAAAATAACAGATTGAAATTATTGAACATCTTTAAATTAAGAAACATCTTCATTAATATGCAAAATTATTGTATATTTGTAATTTTTTTTAATTTAGTGTGATAGGTAAATTAAATTGTTTAATAAATAAATAATAATTAAAATAATAATAATAACATATTCTTAACTAACTTTAAAGATGTGTTTACAATATATTTTCTGCATAAAAATTCGTCAGATGTACATTTTCTGCGCTCTATTTCACATAAAACAATTCTATATTACGTACGGGACCCTAAAACGCATTAAAACGTTTGTTTACTTCAATAACCTGTTACCTTTACTCGTCGCATCGAGTTAATGCTAGTGTCTAGTCGTCCGTTTAATGAGCGAAATGTTGCCAGGTTTTAAAAAATATCCCTTGTTTAGGGGAACTTGCTGGCTTCTATGTAGAGTTCTAGGTATGTTAAGGTATGTTAGTGTAACGAAATTGAGGTCCCAAGATTAATAGTGAAGACTAACAAGAAGTAACTAACTAAGTATTCGATTTTTCGGTAGAGACTCGGAAAAATGTCGTCGCGTTTTTCACACTGTAGTGTACTGTGATCTAACTGGTTACTGCACCATTCTGGCCAAAAGTGAATTAGTTGGAAATGTGTCATCACTTTTTGATTATGTACGATATTTTCTGTGTCCTTACGATTCTCTTTTCTTTTACAAACAGGTCAATATCTGACCCTACACAATTTAGTCTACTTTCAAAATATTTTCTTTTTCATTTCTGCAATTAGCATTATTGAAGTGAAAACTTCTTTAGCGGCGTTGGGTATAAAATCTTAAACTCGCGTCAGGACACGTGGCCTGATCGAAAAAGCGTAAGACGGATGTTTTTTTTAGCCCTTATATTCCATGCGTAAGACGGATACCATTCCAAAATATCAAACATGCTGAACGTTAATAATCAAGTTTTCACTTCTGCCGGCACTCCCGGAGTGCAACCCGTCTTTTTTTTTTAAGTACTTACATGATGTCAGCATACTATCGTTTTGAATCTATACTATTATTATAAAGCTGAAAAGTTTGTTTGTTTGTTTGGACGCGCTAATCTCGGGAACTACTGATCCGATTTGAAAAATTCTTTCGGTGTTAGACAGCCCATCT
The DNA here is from genome assembly GCF_061535395.1 of Colias eurytheme. NCBI lineage: Eukaryota > Metazoa > Arthropoda > Insecta > Lepidoptera > Pieridae > Colias > Colias eurytheme. Next base: position 2,562,424 of record NC_143008.1, read on the forward strand.
ATCGAGGAAGGCTATAGAGTATAGGCTATATATCATCTCGCTAAGACCAACAGGAGCGGAGCACTGCGGGTAAAACCACGGAGCACAGCTAGCAAACAAATAAAGAAAAGGAGAATTAGAACAAGAAGTATGGCAACCCTAACGCACGTCATTTATTTTTAACGCTCCAGTTCGTTCGCCGGCGCGGCGTCATCCGCACGTCTTCTTATTTGTTGATAATTTAATTTAAATGATGTGTTGTGGTCGTGAAATAATCATGTTTGTGTTCCGTGGGTGAATCGAATTAGAATAAACGTGAATATAGTGGTCAGTCGGGTTTTTAGTGTATTTATGGTGTAATATGTTATAATGTGGAATTTATTTTATTTACCTGTATTACGGTCTTTGGTTCGAGATTTACGAGTTATTTTTGTGAAATCCTTTATGAAAATGTGCAGTCTATGGGAATGAAGGAATAATCTCTTCTCTACATATATTAAATTCACGTGTCACAATGTTAGTTAGCACACACCAAAATGGATTGACCGATTTAATTACCATACTCCTCCGAAACAGCTGGATCAATTCTCGTGAAATTTCTGAGCATATTGGGTCTGAGAATCGGACAACATCTATTTTTTGTACCCCTAAGTGATAAGTGTAAGGTTAGAACAACATTTGCCGGGACAGCTAGTTCATATTACGGTCTTTGTATAGGTATTTACAAGAGGAGGCCTATGCCAAAAGGACTGAACTTTGAATGAACTTAGGGACCTCTTGTAACCCTAGGTTTAGGAATAAAATGCTATATTATTATTTACAAGATGAGGTAGGACACTGATCTGCTGATCGGCTTACTTGTCCCTAAAGAAAATCGATTAGTGAAACAGATGTATAATGCATCTGCCCCCTTACCCCACTAGGGGACTTGGGACTTCACTTATATTACAAGATATTTTTATGAAAATATATAGTTTAGTGGAAACAGAAGTAGAATACTTAAATAGAACAAGGTGTAGGAGAATTATACATAGCCCTGAGGTTAGAGAGACGCTAAGTCTATTTTCCGGTTAGTTCTGTTATGTAACTAAGCTTTATTTTACTTAACAATTGTAGAAATGTTACTTGTGTTAGAATATGTTTTCCATGAAATACCTATTGGTCATTATTAAAAAAATATATATATATATAGGTAACTAACTTTGCTACCCCGATTCTCTGTATCACCCCTTTCCAAGTTTTAAGTTACATCTCGGTTTAAGTTTCGATCTATTTTTCTTTCAAAATTTTTTCAAAACCGTCCAGTTGTTCTTACGATAAACTAGTTTTTAATAATCGAACAGTTAGGTACCTATATTCGCATTTATATTTACACTAGCTGATCTCCACGGCTTTCCCCTCTGATTGAAATCACGGAAGATTGTCAACCCTCGAGGGGTTAATTTTGGGCAAAAAAAAACTAGGCTATGTTTCACCCTGTATAAAACTATTTTCATTCAAAATTTCATCCAAATCAGTGCTGTTGTTTAGTCGTGAAAGCGTAACAGACAGACAGACAGACTTTCACATTTTTAATATTATTATGAATTATTTAAGTACTATAGATTTGTTTATCTCTATTTTTCACAGTAAAATGCATAATGATAATTGGATTGGAAACAGAATTGTGTCATTTTAAAATATTTGTTATTATTGGTGCATAGAATAATTAAAAATACATTAACAGATAAGGCAATTATCATAACATACCTACAATAGATAGATATCATATTTTAGAAAAGATACAAGTTGTACCACTCGACTTGATTTTCTTGTTTGTGAAATTTCATTGAAATTTTTAAACAGACTACCGAAAAGTATGTTATTTTTGCAAATAATTTATCTCTAACTTAAGGCTGCAGTCTAGCAAAATTGCGTTTTCAACAAGTTATTTGACAATTTTTTCCCGGCTAATGAAATGATAAACTGAATTTTTTTTTCTTGTTTATCAATTAGTGTTATATACTCAATGCGCGTGAATTTTTTCACATTTATAAAGTTACTTTATGTTACCTTAATCAGGCCTTCAAGATAAGTCTCTTTCTCCTAAAGACATTTCGAGCTAAGTTTGTGCACTCACTACGTTGCAACCGATTACAATTTACACAATCTGATCAGCACATTATTATCCTTATATGGTCGTTATTAAAAACTGCTGAATACAATTTCCGAAAAACTTATGATTTTCTTAATTAGAACGTTATAAATTCATTAAATTTCCCATTTTTTGCCTTACAAAATCTATTGATAAATACTGCTAAAAGTTATTTTTTCCATTAATTTATTCGAGTTGGTTGAAGACCAATGAGTATTAATACTTTAAAAAATTTTTTTTTGAATTTTGATAATTCTTTAAATATTAAAAAAATATTTAAAATAATTGGGAAAAATCCTAGCGAATTTCTTTAGTCGCGCTCCTTGGGCCGGAGCGTTCTGACGTGTGCTCTACGCTCGATTTTCCTTCATACCGAAGTGAAAGTTGCTCTACTTCATTAAATTTAATATTTTTGTTAATTGATTATTTTTATCTTAGTTTTGTGCAAATATTCGTATTTTTAAACATTTGATTTCGATATGGAAAATAAACGAAAAAAATACGCGTGTAACTCCTAGAAAAAAAATTATCTTCGAACATAAAGTTAATGAAACCAAAAAGATTGCAAAGGTGATTGGCAACAATTTCTTTATTTTACGGAGTGTCAGTAAAGGGATGTATATTTCTTTAAAACTAAAGTAAGCTCATAAATTTTCTTATAATATAATTTTTAAAGTCAAACTTTTATTACATCGTCTCAAACTTTTTGGTCTGTGTAACGCATGTCGCGTGTATCGCGGCTGCCGAGTAGGTAGGTATACCTACTCGGCAGCCGACCGACACGCGACATGCGCTACACAAAGCAGTGTTCGGAACCGTTCGAATAGTTTCACTTTTACCGTGGTTTCATAAAACCACACAACATTTTTTTTTGAAGTTCCAAAAATGTTTATTTTCCGTTTGAGAAATACGAAATATAATATAAACTTGTATTGAGAACTTGAACTTCCCAAGTTCATCCGGGGAAATCCCCAAGGAAAATGATTTGTTTACTCCAAAATTATATGCCGAGGTGTTTTAATTTTTTCTTCTAGTCATTTTCAACGTAGCGGCATGTTGTTTGATTATTAATTTTGTAACTTAAATACAGGATGTTGGTTTTATATTCTGATCTTACAGACGCGCTGACAAATTTAGTCCGCCATTTCTAGTTTAGTCCACCAACTCTAAATACCAATATTAAAACGAATGGATTATCATCACATCATCAAAACTCAGATGTAATGGAAGATCACAATAACATAGAAAATTCAGTGGGTGTTGAGAACTAAACAAACACAAGTAACAGAGACGCGAAGAATAAAAAAAGAGGACGAAAACGATAATTCTTGATGCTTTCCCTTTTCGACGTATTGTTAGGGTACATCACCAATCTGCAAAAAACAAAACTGATGATTCCCAATTGCTGATTAAAAATGAAAAACAAATAATCGACAACAGTGGTGAAAATTTGCTGATCACAATGAAACATCCTTCAGTGGTAGCAGATTTACTCATTTAAAATGTATCGGTGAACAGCGTAAAGGAGAGGAGGACAGGAAAACATTATGAATGTGGATGGTGGATTGTATACAGGGTGTAAATGTAATCGATAAGTATGTGCAGGCGATTATGACGTTATTATTGCAGGTATCAAAAAACTTAAAACTGATATCAAAATTACTTTACCTAATGAGCAAAATGACAATAATAACTTTTTAAAAGTATAACGAGAAATATCTAAAAAATTTACTTTATACACTCCCGTATCAAAAAGGGAAAATGGGACTAGTAGAAGTTAAATGTCTAATTCCGGCAAAAGACATGAATGCGGTAGATGCGGTTAAAAATAAAAAAATTAATATTTGAAATACAATGCAAAAAATAACACTTTTGTCATAGATAAGAATCATGACTATTTTTTCCAAATTCAGGGACAACTAAACGTTGCAGAAGCAGAAGTCTGCTTATTTGCTGTTTGGACTGGAGTGAATCATTCGTTAAAAATAGAATATATAAAAAAGTATGTAACGTTTAGGCAAAATAAAATGATGGACCATTATCAAGATTTTACATAAATTGCCTACTGTCAGAATTGATTGATTCGAGACTTCAGCATTCGATGCCCATCAAGGACCCATCCTATATCATTCAAGCGATTGAAAAAAAAAAGAGATAAATCCAGTGCAACCGATAAAGCATCAGAATGCTAGCAAAAGATTTATTAGGTTTATCAATATAAATCTATATATTATACATAATATAATAAATCTGTAGAAGACGCGAAGACCGACATCCGCGCGGACGGAGTCGCGGGCGGAAGCTAGTCAGAAATAAATATCTTTTGTTTTCATTTGCGTTTTTTTCTATTTTATAATTTTTTAACACAAACATTACATTTTTTTTATTATATACAAAATTTGTTTATTAGTTAAACTGAACAACTTTCACTAAGAAACTAAGGTCGAAAAAAATGTATAGAGTTATGCATTTTGTATGGAAAGCTTATTTTTTTTATATTTCGTCCAAATTTCTTTGTAAAAGTTGATCAGTTATATAAACATGAAGTTGAAGATATCAATAGAAAGTATTCGCAAATTTTGTGTACTGATAAAAAAAATCACCCGGTGTAATTTTCACGAAAATTGTTTCAAATTGTCATTTTTGGTACTTATTACGAATATTAAATTATGCATACGAATGATTTAATTTTTAAAAATTAAGTGGAGCAACTTTCCCTTAGTACATTTGTATTATTTACATATAGGATGACAGGATGCATTTGTTTGCACTACTAGACCAAGCCCTTAAAGATGAACACGCGTGTGTACTGTGTAGTATTTATTTACTAACATTGGGGATATGCCGTAAATAATTTCATTTTAACTCATTTGTACACACTGAGTACTAACAATATTAATTACAAATGGACGAAACAAGTATAAAAGATCGATGCATATAAATTACATTTAACACGCAAGGTGCAGTACTTTCCGTACCCAAAGGGTAGAGTCCGTCTGTACGTCTACCACAAGGCTGTTTTCATGAACCGTGATAGATATGTACTTGAAATATCAGAGATGATATCGTATTTTGAAGTGAAAACTTCTTTAGCGGCGTTGAGCACTTTTTCTGTAATGGGTATAAAATCTTAAACTCGCTTCAGGACACGTGACCTGATCGAAAAAAGCGTAAGACGGATTCACGGATACCATTCCAAAATATCAAACATGCTCATTGCTCAACGTTAATAATCAAGTTTTCACTTCTGCCGGCACTCCCCCAGTGCAACCCGTCTTTTTTAAATAAATCCACGTTAAGCAACGGTTGAGACGATCATAAATTAAATGGATGACCAAATTTTTTGTATTTGCTCTGTAGTTAGTTGGTTCGTACGGAACCCACAGTGTCGCGAGTCCGCGTCACACTTAACCGATATACTAAAATATAGATTAAAATATTAAAGAGATAAATATGTACATAGTAATGAGTCACTAATAATATAACCGGAAGCACTTAAGTTTATCTTCTACAAAAACTTAGTGTCAGGCCCTTGACCTTACAAACGATTTAGATTATATATATATTATGGTGATAATAATATAATTCTTAGCGTTATTACCGCCACATTATTTATTTAATCTAAAAATTACTAAATTGGATATCCTTCATTCTCCTTCGATAAAATACCTATAGACCTATTTCAGACACTAGTCCTTCACAACGAAAATGCTACATACTTACATATTTAGTTCGTTTGTAATAGTTTTAAGTTGTGAAGGCATAAATGAACTTTTATTTTTATTATTATCCATACTAATATTATAAATGCGAAAGTAACTCTGTCTGTCTGTCTGTTACTCAATCACGCCTAAACTACTGAACCAATTTGCATGAAATTTGGTATGGAGATATTTTGATACCCGAGAAAGGACATAGGCTACCTTTTATTGCGAAATATGTACCACGGGCGAAGCCGGGGCGGACCACTAGTTTATTTATAAAATAATAATGTCTATACTAATATTGCTGAAGCTTGTGTGTTTGCTTGAAGGCGCTAATCTCAGGAACTACTGGAAAAATTCTTTCATTGTTAGATAGTCAATTTATCAAGGGAAGAGTATCGGCTATAAATCATCTCGCTAAGACCAATAAAAGCGGAGCACTGCGGAGAACAGCTAGTTGAATAAAACGCATTTAAAATCGTTTTATGTTTGTCTATCTTTCACGTCGAAATGGATCGACTGTATGATAAAAATTTTGTATCTATAGAGATAGTTAGGAGACGATAATTATCAGCGTTGAAACATCTCATTCCTATGAAAAATACCTTCAAAGAATGGGCGAAGCCGCGTCGGAAAGCTAATATGTAATTAATAAAACATGAGCCGAATTGAAATGTAAACTAAGCAGGTAATTAAAGCTGCAAAAAACCATTTACCGTTAATTTTGGCGTAACTATGAATACATTAGTTCATACTATCTTTTAAATGAGACTTTTTTGCGAATTGACCGTTTGATATAGTCTGTGGAGTAACAAATAGAGTCTAGTGTAGGAGAAATTTTTAAAGAATTGCAAAAGTTCGAGCATCAAAATCCGTTGCGTAGGTAGTTAAAAAGATTTAAGCATACATAGGGACATAGGGACAGAGAAAGCGACTTTGGTTTTAAACCAAAGTTAAAAAAATTTAAAAAAAGTTAAAAAAAGTGTATAGTATAAACCATTACAAGTATAAACATAAAGTGTAAACCATTGGTTTATATTATGCAGTGATGTAAATATACGATTGTACTAATCTGGGGTACATATAATTCATAAGACATGTTTCTGTGACGGTATTCAGTTATCACACAGTGACACAACTCACTCAGCTGTTTCAAGTGACCCCAAGTGACCTCTGATAAGAATGACATCATAATATTAAGGTTTGAATCTCATTGGGAGAATATTTTTTAGTTTTTTGATTGAGATTATTCTTCTATTTCGTACCCTCATCTCAGTATGACTATGGCTTTGCCCGAGTAAAAATAGCGTTAGTCGTGTTAAGAGTCTAGAGTTGAAAATGTTAGACGAAAAAGATTTCTTTTTACATCGGTCGAGTAGTCTTATTGTCACTCTGTCTTAAGATTAAATAAGTCATCATTTGATGACTGACCGCAGTACCTCAGTTCTCTGTATTTATTTAAAAATAATAATAACAACAGCGGCTTAAAAAACAAACGAGCTCGAGCGTCGATAAATCATCGATCAGCCTAACACGCCATTTGTAATTACAATTTACAATAACTAATTACAAACTGCATCGTGATGCAAACCTTAAATCGATTTCACTCTATTAACATATGTTTTATGAACTATGACTACTTTATAGTGCGAGAGCTTGTGGAGTTTTCCCGTCGGCATCACAATCCTGCTAATATTATAAGTCCGAAAGTTGGTGAGGATGGATGTATGTATATGTATTTAGGTTTGTTACTCTTTCACGTAAACTACTGAACCGATTACAATGAAATTTAGCGCACATATAGGGGGTAACTTAGATAGGATAGGTTTTATCCTGGAAATCCTACGGGAACGGGAACTATGTTTTTCTTTGAAATCGCGGGCAATGCCGCGGGCGGTAATCTAGTATAGTTAATAATTGCCAATATCTTAGTTATATAGTTATAGTTATATATTCTTTATTGCACACAAATTTTTAATTTTACAATACAAGGATATCAGAAGCAATTGGCGGCTTTATTGCTAAACAGCAATTTCTTCCAAGCAACCAGTACCAAGCATGAAATATACAGTTGCAAATATGGGAAGATAGTGTACACATAAAGCAAATAAATTAATACAAAACATTCAAATCAAAATAAACAAAAAAAAACAAACAATATCAAAAACACTAAAAATAAAACACAAAAAGAAAAACAGCACAGAAAATTAGCAGGTTTGCAAATAATGATTCTTTACCATATTTTTAAAAGACTCAAGCGATTGAGCTTTCCTAATGCTGGTGGGTAGATCATTCCAAAGTTGCACAGCTTTAACAGTAAAAGAAGCGTTATAAAATTTAGTTGAGTGAACAGGAACACTTAGCATTAGGTTATCATTAGATCGTAGGTTCAAACTCCTGGCAGATAAAAATTCAAAGTTATCTTTTAAATAGCAAGGAATACGAGGATCAAATAGTATGCAGTATAGGAGCGAGAGGACATGAGCATTGCGGCGGTGGCGGATGGGTAGCCATTTAAGCTGCTTCCGAAATGCTGAGACATGGTCAAATTTTCTCTAGATTTGGGATTGTAATCGTTATGTTATGGGAGTAAATCATTTAGTAAGTACTTACAGAGTTATTCAAGTAAATGTTTATCTGTAGTGTGAATTATGATTTAAAATCGGTGCAAGAAAACTTCAAAGAGTTGAGATTAATATCTCTCTCAACTCTCTGTTAATACATTGCAATATAATTATTGCAATGTATTAAAAGACCACAATGAAGTCATATTATGATAATTGCACGTTTAAGTTTTCAAGCCACATCGAATGTTTTGTTGGTATCTGAAACTGCAATAGTGTATCGATGAACTAAACATTTTGTCAGTAGGCTCTCGCACTATACCTTTAATTAGTAAAATATTACGTGATTTAGGTTGTAATTTAGCACGCATTGTCCTAAAAATAGCATGAAAATATTAGTTACTAGAGGTCCGCCCCGGCTTCGCCCGTGGTACATATTTCGCAATAAAAGGTACCTAGCCTATGTCCTTTCTCGGGTATCAAAATATCTCTATACCAAATTTCATGCAAATTGGTTCGGTAGTTTAGGCGTGATTGAGTAACAGACAGACAGACAGAGATACTTTCGCATTTATAATATTAGTATGGATTCTCAACTTTAAAGTAACGTGTATAATAATGGAAAGCTTATACTGCCGTAGATTAATTGTAGTTTTTGATAAAAAAGAATTATCGAAATCGGTTCAGCCGTTCACATGTGATGCCGTGAAAGATAAACCACGTTAACACAGGAAAGCACTAAACGTAGTTAATTACGAAATTATGCAGTAGGTAGTCACGAATACTATGTATTAGCAAAACAGAAAGGAACTGCTCTATGTATATGGAGTTTCCTTAATTTTGCGAACACGTTTATGATAAAATCGTAATAGTTTGGTCTGCTTATCCGATGCCATCTTGCATGTGTTAGGATATTTTTTAAATATAAAATGAAAATAAAGTAAAAATGATTTAATTGTGCAGAAACTTTTAGTTTAAAGGTGAGGCTGTGTATTTTCCCATTAAAGTTGTTTTTATATATATATATATATATATATATTGTTTATTAAACCATTTCGGTACCAAAAATTTTATATCAAATATTTTATTATCCATTTAACAGATATTAATCGATGCTGATAATGTACCTGAATATCTATATCATCCCTACTTCAATACTAATATTAAAATACGAAAGTAAAGTATCTATCTGTCTCTTTTTCACGCCGAAACCACTGAACTGAAATTGGATGAAATTTGGTACAGATGTACTTTGACACCTGTGAAACGACATAGGATAGATTTTATCCCGGAAATACTAAGGGTGGATATGCGGGTTTTTCTTTAGTTACGCGGGCGAGGGCAAGGGCTGAAAGTTGGTCCTTTAATAATAATAGTTTAATAAAACTAAAAAAACACGCTTTTTATAGAAAACCGAACTAAAAAATAGAAAATTTTATCAAATTAGTGTATTGTCATCGGTCCTCAATAAATCTACAAAGTTTGAACGAAATCTGGCCGTTTAAAGTGGGTCAAAATCGCGCCCAAAGAAGTCGGTTACAAACAAACAAACATACAGGTGAAGCTAATATAAAGCGTGTAAAAAATAAATGTCCTGGGCTTACAGCCAAAAGGACTTGGCAAAGGCATATGCTAATAAAACGAAAAAAAAAATTGGTTGTCTGTAAAGTCGGTTTATTGACGAAAGTTGAACGTGACAGCGTCCGATTGTGCTTCATTGTCGCTCGTTCCGCGCTCTCGCTTGTACGCAAGCTTTACATGGAACGCCTCAGAGCGAGGTAACGCCGCATGAGTCATGTTTTTTCGTGCGTGCAGCCGGCTCTATCGAATTATAAGACGTTGTCACGTCAAAAACCAACGAGAACAGATATACGGGTTATTCTTTGATTACGCGGGCGAAGTCACGGTCAGAAAGTTAGTCCTTTAAAAAATAAATGTCCTGGGCTTACAGCCAAGAGGATTTGTTATATGTTATGAGGGTTGCATAACAACAAATTCGACTTAACATAGTCGCATTACGGTGCGGTTAACCACGTGTCCTGTCACGCATCGATTGCGCACGCCCTGCCCCTGAGTAACCTCAGCTTAAAGTATGTGTATTATATGTATACGTTTAGGAAAAGTATGCGTTCCCGAAGACATTTTGAAGTGACACTTCTTTAGGCGCGTTGAGAGTAAAATTTCAAGATCGCTTCATGGCAATACCCTCATTTCATGGAGTAAGGCGACGATTTTGGTATCTTTGAATCTTGCCAAATATGTGACCTGACACGTATGCTCGGCATAATCGCTATGTTTTTTGTATACTAGCTGACCCCTGTATAGCTTGGTCTGCTGTCAAAAGTAATATTCCAAATGTGATAGTTGAAAAGATATATCTTTAAGTGGGATGCTATTATTCTTTACGGAATCTTCTGTATTTCTTGAGATAACATTAAATGAGAAACTACAGTAGCCAATTGTTTTTCTTACTGATCCGGTGATCTTAATCTTAATACTATTATAAAGGCGAAAGTTTGTATGGATGTATGGATGTATGGATGTTTGTTACTCTTTCACGTAAAAACTACTGAACCGATTACAATGAAATTTAGCACACATGTAGAGGGTAACTTGGATTAACACATAGGATAGGATTTATCCTGGAAATCCTACGGGAACGGGAACTATGCGGGTTTTCCTTTGAAAACGCGGGAGAAGCCGCGGGCGGAAATCTAGTAAATAATATTTTTCCGTATTCTGATGATTTTAGTGCTTCTACACGAAGACATTTAATATTGCTGCTCAGCTCTTATTGGCAATAGCATGATGCTATAACCTGTAACCGTCCTTGAAAACAAACAAACTCTTCACCTTTAAAATATTATAGTAGAGATATATTAAGGCTAATAATCTATCTCGTTATATCTTGTTTTAGTCGGCTACTACTAATTACACTAATTGCCAGTTACAGGTAACAAATTAGATAATGAGACCTAAGTTCAGCCTTCATCAAATAGGTTAGAACTAAACTTGGTGAAGAAGATAGTTTCTGTATATTTTTGATGAAATAAGAGACGTTTTGAAAAGTGGTAGGGTAAAGATAAGAATTGATTTAGGATTAGAATAACTTACTATCTAGAGGAACAAGATATGGAATAGGCCTTGCTCTTATCAGAATTAGCATTAGGGTTTTCATAAAGATTAGGATTAGGACTATAAATATAATACATAGGATAGGTATAAATAAGGGGACGAAAAAGCAATAAATTATGTTAATGTAAAAATCACACAATAAGATATACCTACATTACAATCTTGCAAAAATGTCACATATAAACAGCTAATAATGTAATATTTATGCAATATTTATTCTAGTTTATCGATATCATAAAAACCCAACTGACCTCAGACAACTTGCATCAATATCTTCATTCTATCAACAAACAACGTTTACAATAATAAAGAAGACAGTGCCATAGAACGTCATTTCAATTATAGTATAGAACACAGTGCTAGTGATTGCGTATTGAGAGGGAAAGAAAAGATGGGCGTCTGACCGGCAAGAAGCCGCCGGTCTAATATGTTAAACCGCTTTCGATCCGCGGCGGGTAACGTGCGATCGTCGTATTCCGAAAAGCGTGGGCGCAGGCGCATCGAGCCGGAGGACGCGTACGACGCGGCGCAGTACTTTGTTGAAGATGTGCAGGACCCGTGGCATGAAGGTGGGGTATGCAGTGCTTTTTTTCCTGCAGGTATATGACAGAGCAAGCAAAGGTAGGTGGGGTCGAGAACGTGTAGAATCCTTGGCATGAAAGTATGCCAATTTTTTTTGTGACAGGGCGCAAAAGGGCATTTTATTTTTTATTCAGATGCTCTAGAACGTAACGTCTATCCTGCTATATAAACCCTATATAGTTCTTCGTATTTTCAACCGACTTCAGAAGAAGGAGGAAGTTTTTTAGATTATATTTTATGTGTCTGTTATCTCACAACTTTCGACAAGTTAACCCGATTTTGACCATCTTTATTTATTTGAAAGCCTTCAGTGTGGTCCCATTTTTTGATCTAGTTCTGATATTTTAAAGGCGACTTAGATCAATAATGTTCTTTTCAGATGCATTGGAACGAGAGCGTCTCTCCACTCACGCGCAGCTCCGCGAGCTGGTCGTCAGGGGCGACGCGCGGGCACTCCACGATAAGTTGGAAGTGCTTGGGCCAGCTGCGGCCATCATTGCCAACTTGACGCCAGGCGGTGCTAATACATTGTTATATGTGTAAGTAGTGTGTTTGAGTTGATGAGTTGGTTGATTGTTTAGAGAAGTAGTGAAAGGATGAGTGGGATATCAAGTGTTTCGAGGTTAGCGAGTAAACACAACCACTGTGATTTGTGTGAAAAAAAGTTTTTTTCTAGGTAAATGATTAAAGATAAATTTTTATTTGTATTCGATTTGTCAATTCTTCTTTAATATGCGACCCTTCCGTATTGGTCGGTGGCAGTATTAAAAACACACTTATAAACGTTTACATAAATAAAGTTTGATTTCCACTTTCATCAGACAATTCTCCCTCAAAATCGCATATAGTCTTTTCTATTAAATACTCTTTAGAGGAAACATTTAAAAGTACGAGAGATATTTTGACGTGACAACGTCTTATAATTCGACAGAGCCGGTTGCACGCACGAAAAAACATGACTCATGCGGCGTTACCTCGCTCTGAGGCGTGTAAGGCTTGAAGTGCAAGCGAGAGCGCGGAACGAGCGACAAAGAAGCACAATCGGACGTTGTCACGTTCAACTATCGTCAGTAAACCGACTTTACAGACAACCAATTTTTGAAGTGAAACTTCTTTATCGGGGTTGGACAAAAACTTAGTGTAACATTTTTGCGTTACGCCGTACGCGTGACATTTTTGCGTTACGCCATACGCGTGACATTTTTGCGTTACGCCATACCCGTGACATTTTTAAGGTCATAAAGAAGTTTCACTTCTTACGTGTGTACTCTAGTACACGCATACATTTTTTTTTTATCATTGATTTCTCCTTCCAGAGCATCAGAACTTGGCAATCTACCAGCAGCATCCATCCTAGTGGGTGCTGGTGCGGATGGCCGAGCGCACCCCGTCACGCGATATGGGCCACTATACATAGCGTGCTATCATGGACACGTGGATATCGCCACGTTGCTGCTGGCACACTTTCCGGAAGCTGTTCAGGTGAGGTGATCTTTTTATTTATTTATTTACAGGTAACAATAATAACATTAACAATTGTTTCCTCTACGTCTCACAGTGAAAAGTTTTTGCTCATATTTTGGTATTTTGTATAATTGATTGACATGCAAAGTTAACAGGAACAGTTCTGCAGCTGCTGCAAGCTGCATCTCATTTAATAAGATTTTATTCCTTGTGGGGTCTAAATTCATAATATTATTTCCTGATGCATTGCAACATGCAATGCAACATGCTCGCCTTTGCAGTCTTCAATATTTTTCGAGAAATTTTGTTTACCTTAGAGGGTTCATTACGATGTTTACTTTACCTGGGAGGTTACCATGAATAAAGTGGTATTAGTGTAGGAAAGTGATGGATGAATTAATACTGCTTTAAGGCACAAATATTAACCCACTGGTCGAAGCAATCTAAATATAAAATAATCATGTTCAAATGAATTGATAGTATTAATTTCAATTTACTTACCTAAAAGTTTTTAATCGACGTCAGAGATCTTAACCACTAAGCTCCAATCAATGCTTACAATTACGTTAAAAGTAACAAACCATTTAATTTATTACAGCAAGAAACAGTGGAAAAATGGCTGCCCCTACACGCGGCGTGTATCGGCGGTCATCCAGCGCTGGTCAAGTTACTACTGGAGTACCAGTATCCAGACCATTTGCTGACTACTTACAAGTGAGAAATATAGTGCTGTAGTTAGAGAGGAGAAACATTGAAAGAGAAATATATGAGTAAAACGATAAATATTACTCAACTAGCTACTCCGCGCGGTTTCACCCCCGTGGCTCCACTCCTGTTGGTCGTAGCGTGATGATATATAGCCTATAACCTTCCTCGATAAATGGGCTATCTAACACCGAAAGAATTTTTCAAATCGGACCAGTAGTTCTCGAGATTAGCGCGTTCAAACAAACAAACAAACAAACTCTTAAGCTTTATAATATTAGTACATATAGATTAAATGTGATTTTAAAATGATTGAAAAATATTTTGATTTTAAAAAGTTGTTTTCGTGGAAATTATGTAGTAAAATTTTGCTGCAACATAAATAAGGCATTCCAGTTTTGTTTTATCATTACAGAACCCAAACTTTCATTTTCCATAAGATTTAGCTTGGTGACAGAGGGACGTGCTGAGAGACAAACAGACAGACGGACAGTTAAGTCTTTTACCCTTTGAAGACCAGAAATAAATAAATAAATAAATATTATAGGACATTATTATACAAATCGATCTAGTCCCACAGTAAGCTCAATTATGGCTTGTGTTGTGGGTACTAGGCGACGATAAAATATATAATATTATAAATACATATATAGACTAGCGGTCCGCCCCGGCTTCGCCCGTGGTACATATGAAAAATAGATGTTGGCCGATTCTCAGACTTACCCGATATGCACAGAAAATTTCATGAGAATCGGTCCACCCGTTTCGGAGGAGTATGCAGACTAACATTGTGACACGAGAATTTTATATATAAGACTAGCGGCCCGCCCCGGCTTCGCCCGTGGTACATATGAAAAATAGATGTTGGCCGATTCTCAGACTTACCCGATATGCACAGAAAATTTCATGAGAATCGGTCCACCCGTTTCGGAGGAGTATGCAGACTAACATTGTGACACGAGAATTTTATATATAAGATAACACTCAGACCCAAGACGTACAAATAATTGAGTTCATCACACAAATATTTGCCCTGACCGGGGATCGAACCCGGGACCGTCGTCGGCTCAGTAGGCAGTTACACATACAGCACTTTACGACTGCGTCTACCGCGTCATCAAGAAATGTTTGAATTTGACTCGATTTTACTGTTATACAGTGACGCATCAGGTCAACACCAATATCGAATGGCGTTCGACGTCAACGCGCGTGACGCGAGCGGCCAAAGTGCACTTTACGTTGCTTGTACTTTGGGTAATGCGGCTGTTGTTGACGCGCTGTTGGACTTCTCGCTGCCGGCGGTCGGGCACTCGCAGGTGAGTGAGTGGGTAGGGTGAGTGGGTGGGTAGAGTGAGTGGGTGGGTAGGATGAGTGGGTGGGTAGAATGAATGGCTGGGTAGGATGAGTGGGTGGGTAGAATGAATGGCTGGGTAGGATGAGTGGGTGGGTAGAATGAGTCGGTGGGTAGAGTGAGTGGGTGGGTAGAGTGAGTGGGTGGGTAGAGTTAGTGGGTGGGTAGAGTGAGTGGGTGGGTTGAGTGAGTGGGTGGGTAGAATGAGTGGGTGGGTAGAATGAGTGGGTGGGTAGACTGAGTGGGTGGGAAGAATGAGTGGGTGGGTTGAGTGAGTGGGTAGAACGAGTCTGTGGGTAGAGTGAGTGGGTAGAACGAGTCTGTGGGTAGAGTGAGTGGGTAGGATGAGTGGGTGGGTAGAATGAATAGCTGGGTAGGATGAGTGGTTGGGTGGGTAGAGTGAGTGGGTGGGTAGAATGAATGGCTGGGTGGGTAGAGTGAGTGGGTGGGTAGAATGAATGGCTGGGTAGGATGAGTGGGTGGGTAGAGGGGGTGGGTAGAGTGAGTGAGTGAGTAGAATGAGTCTGTGGGTAGTGAGTGGGTGGGTAGGGTGAGTGGGTGGGTTGAGTGAGTGGGTGGGTTGAGTGAGTGGGTACAATTAGTGGGTGGGAAGAATGAGTGGGTGGGTGGGTAGAGTGAGTGGGTGGGTAGAATGAATGGCTGGGTAGGATGAGTGGGTGGGTAGAATGAGTCGGTGGGTAGAGTGAGTGGGTGGGTAGAGTGAGTGGGTGGGTAGAGTTAGTGGGTGGGTAGAGTGAGTGGGTGGGTTGAGTGAGTGGGTGGGTCGAGTGAGTGGGTGAGTAGAATGAGTGGGTGGGTAGACTGAGTGGGTGGGAAGAATGAGTGGGTGGGTTGAGTGAGTGGGTAGAACGAGTCTGTGGGTAGAGTGAGTGGGTAGAACCAGTCTGTGGGTAGAGTGAGTGGGTAGGATGAGTGGGTGGGTACCCACTCATCCTACCCAGCCATTCATTCTACCCACCCACTCATCCTACCCAGCCATTCATTCTACCCAGCCATTCATGCTTCCCACCCACTCATCCTACCCAGCTATTCATTCTACCCACCAACTCACTACCCACCCACTCACTCTACCCACCCACACATTCTTCCCACCCACGCATTCTTCCCACCCACTCATTATACCCACCAGTTGGGTGGGTAGAGTGACTGAGTGGGTAGAACGAGTCTGTGGGTTGAGTGGGTGGGTAGTGAGTGGGTGGGTAGAGTGAGTGGGTGGGTTGAGTGAGTGGGTGGGTAAAATGAATGGCTGGGTAGGATGAGTGGGTGGGTTGAGTGAGTGAGTGGGTAGAACGAGTCTGTGGGTAGAGTGAGTGGGTGGGTAGAAAATTCGGTGGGTAGAATGCGTGGGTGGTTAGATTGAGTGGGTGGGAGGAATAAGGGTGGGAGGTGGGTAGAGTGAATGGGTGGGTAGGAAGTGGTTGGGTAGAATGAGTGTGTGGTTAGAATGAGTGGATGAGTGAATGAGTACCGGTAAAACCTGCTAGCTTTGCCAACGGTTGCAGACTTTGCCATAGCCAACTTCTGAGGGAAAAAGTGTAGTCACATCTTAATATCAGTTTTTTGTCATGTATGCATGCCTTTATAGTAAAATTTATGAGTTAAATGGCAACACCGAATGAGATGTGGCAACTAGGGCATGCAGAACCGGATCCGGTTCCAAGTTTTTGAAACCCGGTTCCAAATCGAGCTCAGAACCGGGTAGAACCGGGTTACCCGGTTCTTTTATAATACTTCGGAAAAAATACGAAATTAAACAAAAGTAACTGTAAAAGTACCTGATAGGCCTTTATTTTACGCGGCTTGTGTCTTATTTAATTAAATTAATAAAGAAACAAAATTTCAATACTTCTCTTTATTTATCAGTCTTATAAATGTACCTTGGCCCTTAGTCAAACGTCAGTATCGCCGAGAAATAGAAATTGCTAACGCTAATTATTGACATAAGCTCATGATATTTTGGTAATGGTTCGGTCACACTACCAACGACGATGACGACCACGACCAAAATTCAAATCTTGCCAAAATTTATTCAAAATAAAATATTTAAATCTCCCGTCATTACGGTACTCGGAAAAAAATTAATTCGAGGTCAATTAATAAAAAAATAGTTATTTTTGCGACTTTCGCCGAGACGGTAAGTTTATCATACAATCACCTGGAACCAAAATTGTACATCATAAAATTATCTATAAAAAAGGTTAAATATATTTTTTTCTAGGAGCTACCGTTTCTACTAAAAACCTATTCTTTTATCCATTGATCTCGAAAAAATTTTTTTAATTGTGTTTTGCACAATTTATTTAATTTCGACTGGATGAAAATTTTGTTCGTGGTCGTCGTCGTCGTTGGTAGTGTGTGTAGTGTCAATTTGTATCGATAGCGTATTCTATTCCTTAGCGTTTTGACGGTTGTTTCGGCGCTCTTGTTATCATAATATCACATAAAAACATGAAAAGTACCCAGCTGTAGGTTTTGAGTCCCATGCGAATGTCGAAATTTTCGAAAATTTTCAGCATTTACGGCTGTATCTTTTGATGCGTTGGCTTTTGAGTTCGACTTTTTCACTTATAAGGGACCGAAGACTTGAGTATTCGATATAAATTTCAGCTTGATACCAAAACAAAAACATGACTGGATCATTAAATATGAATCAGTAAAATTAACAGCTTTTCAAATTCACGAGAAATCTAATAAAAATATTTCTGTAGCCTAATTTTTGTCATTTTCGAAGCCTAATTTTTTTTGGTAATACAACCGTAGGAAACTTATAGCATCTAAGGTTAGACAACCAATCGGAGCCACGTTTGAGGCGTGGCACGAAAATTCGCGATGCACGTTCGTCTGACGTTGCCAGATACAATAAATTTGTTAAAATAATGCAGCAAAATATAAATAATACTTTATATTTTATTATTTTGGTCGGAACCGGGAGAACCGGGTTTCATACTATTCAGACCCGGTTCTCAAGATCATCAAAAAACCCGGGTTTACCCGGGTTTTTCGGAACCGGGTAAACCCGGGTGCATGCCCTAGTGGCAACCCAGCTTGTTTTTGAGATGTCATTTTCGGGGGTTACTTTTTTCGAATGTTGGCGGTATGAAACTTAGTGCTCCGGAACTTTTACAAAAACAAGCGGGAAAAGCATTGCCTACGTAAGTATTTTTTTGATATTATGTTAACATAATGTTCTTTAGCTAAATAAAAGCTGATTTACTGTGCTACAAGCTACCTTTACTTCGCAATTGGTATTGGTAAATTCAACAACCCAAATCACAACGTCTGTGATGGTGACTTTGCCATGTTTTGTTGGGTTAGGGCTGCCACAAAATTTCTGATGAATATTTTAATTAAATTGTCATTGTAAGTACCTACTGACTGGTGAAAAAAAAATATAAATAGTTAGGTAGCCAGGTATGAAATACACAGTGCATGTGCTTAAATGAAGGTTGTTTTACAAAAGGTGCACAAGGTGTTAGGTAGTTAATTTAAAAAGTATTTTTTTGTTTTTTTTGGCAGTAAGTATTAAATATCTGAAATGATTTAGTTATTTGCGCAAATAATTTATAGCGTTGCAATTTCACAATACTTTCTATTACGTTTTTTTTTGAAGTGAAAACTTCTTTAGCGGCGTTGGGTATAAAATCTTAAACTCGCGTCAGGACACGTGGCCTGATCGAAAAAGCGTAAGACGGGTTTTTTTTTTTTATTTTTTAGCCCTTATATTCCACGCGTAAGACGGATACCATTCCAAAATATTGAATGATGAACGTTACATGATGAACGTTAATAATCAAGTTTTCACTTCTGCCGGCACTCCCGGAGTGCAACCCGTCTTTTTTTTCATCTAAAATATTGTTTCCATTGGAAATAATATTTTAGATGGTGGCAATTACTTATTTTGACTATCGTAAATGGTCCAAAATGATTTGACTAGAACCTGTTTAATATAGATGGGATGTGTATGAGTCGTTAAGTGATGTAGTCGCTATCCAGTTTACCTTTAGGTTAATTTCATGAGTACCTTGTGTACAAACTACTTATTGAATAAATAAACATTTAATTTTCCCTTTTTTAGAAGATGGACATACGACGCCGCCGACCTTTGTTAGGAAACAGAGCATATAAGGAATATTCTAAAGAAATGTTAGAAGTTGCAGTGGACTTAGTTAGCAGAAAAGAAATTTCGTCCCTTGAAGCTGAAAAACGATTCCACATACCACGCAGAACTATAGACAATAAAGTGAAAAATAAGCATAGTAAGAAGCCAGGCGGACAGCAAAGACTTTCTGAAACAGAAGAACAAAATATTGTTAATGTCCTGACAGCAGCAGGTGATTTCGGAGCACCTCTATCTCGATCCGATCTAAGTCTCGTTGTGTTCAACTACCTTAAAGGTAACAATAGAGAACATGTTTTCAATAACAAACCGCCAGGAAAGTGGTGGATAAAAAAGTTTCTCGTCCGACACAAAGATAAATTAACAGTAAGAGCTGCACAAAATATAAAAAGGGTTCGCGCTGCAAAAACGTCAGATGAATTTAACATTTATTTTGATAATTTAAGAAATAGTTTACAAGACATACCCAAAAGTAATATAATCAATTACGATGAAACCAATCTATCGGATAATCCTGGATCTTCCAAGTGCATCTTCAAGCGCGAAGTAAAGTATCCTGAAAGAGTACTCAATCACACCAAAGGCAATATCTCAATAATGTTCGCAGCGGTGGCAGATGGAACACTCTTGCCTACTTATACTGTTTTTAAGGCAGAGCATTTGTGGACCTCGTGGTGTCAAAATGGACCAAAGGATGCCCGATATAATCGGACAAAATCTGGCTGGTTTGATGCCACCGTATTCGAAGATTGGTTTCAGAAAATTATCATACCATGGGCTGAAAAGCTTGAGGGGCCGAAATTAATTATTGGCGACAACCTTTCAAGTCATTTAAATATTAATATAATACGTCTATGCGAAGAAAAAAATATAAGGTTCGCATTTTTGCCACCTAATTCCACACACATTTCGCAGCCCTTGGATGTCGCATTTTTCGGCCCGCTGAAAAAGCAATGGCGCAAAATTTTAACCACCTACAAACATGAGAATCCATCAGAAACGCAACTTAATAAATCTCATTTTCCAGTGTTGCTTAAATCTTTAATACAGGCAATAGAGATAACTAGCAAAGAAAATATCATCTCAGGATTTAGGGCTACCGGGATAGTACCTTTTAACCCTCATAAAATATTAAAGAAACTTCCCGATTACGAGCAGGAAACTAAATATACCGTTGACAACGCGCTTCTGGACTATTTAAAAAAAAATCGGTCAGTAAATCCTATAAGGAAAATAACAAATAAAAAAGTCAACATTACACCCGGTGCTTCGGTTTCTTCCAAAGAAATAGAATTGTTGATGTCGAATAAAAGAAGTAACGCTAAAAAACTTTCTACTAAGATCATACTAAAGGAAAAGCGTGAGTTTGCTCTGAATCATCCTGAAACATCTATGGTTTTGACGTCTACACCTGAACCGCCACCTGAAAATGAAATAACTACTGCTTGCTTGTTACCTTCACCAGGACCTGAAATAGAAATTTATCATCCTTGGTTTGCGCCTGAAAATGAAACTGCCGCTACAAAATCTACACCAGGACCTGAATCTACTGTTAAGTCAGATGGAAAAAAAATTACAATATTATCTGAAATCAAATATAATTCACTGAATCCCGCTTTCTATTTGGATAAAAGAAATCTTAAATTGCACAAAATTGATAAAACTCACGATATATCACTTAATCCGTGTAATGATAAAAAACTTGAAATTTGCCCAGAACCATCTATTGATTATCCAGTACCATCCACCTCTGCAGAAATGTTTCACATGCCTTTAGCTTGTAATAGAAAAAGAAAATTAATTCAAAAAACCGAAGAAGAAACCGATGAAAGCAATGATGATTATTCTTTAAGAGATTTTTCAGATGAAGGGCCGTTCTTTTCTGAATCAGAACCAAGTGATGTGGAGGAAGATACTGTACAAAATAACTTCGAAAAAACAAAAGAAAATGATACCTTAATGCATCAAATTGGCAGTTTCCTTTTAGTTAAATTTCGTGGACTAAAAACAAATAAGTTTTATGTAGGCAAACTTATAGAACTAACTGAAAGTTCCGGAATGCTTGTCAAATTTATGAGAAGGAAGGGGGATCTTTTTTACTGGCCAGACGTGAATGACGTTAGTTTTATACTAGACTCAGATGTGGAGCTGGTATTGACTAACCCTCAAGAGGGTCGTCGAGGGAAATTCAAATTTAACAACATTGATTTTTCTAAGTACAATGTCCAATGAAAAGACTAGGTACCAACATGGTACAACAGTAGGTTTAAGCTTTCCATTGTTATTTTTTAATATTTTATATTGTGAGGTAGGTAATTCAAATTTCCTTTATGAATAATTTACTATGTCGTTGATTTGTTGTATTGTATATTTATATCTCTGACTGCCCTGGGAACATTAGAGACTGATTATGCTAAGTTATGTTCAATGTTGCTTTTTCTAAATAACTAAAAAAATGTTTTATTATGTAAAACAATTCAAAGTTAAGAAACTAACTAGAAGTAATTGATTGTTTTTTTTTACTTTTACTAAATTGTTCCTACTACGAAAATATTTTTATTTGACAACCCTAACCCTAACTTCTTCTTATCTATGAAATATTTTGGAAAGGTTGGTGAATTTGCCACCTTCTTAGAGAGTTAAATTACCAGTGCTAAATAATATAAAGTTATTACTTTATTTTACGGGATATAGGAAGAGTGCAAATATATTACTTTTTAACCTCATAAACTCCAAAAATTTCAGTTTTTCTTTCATATGGCAAATTTACCAGAAGTGACAGCTAACTTTGCCATAATTGTTTTTATGCTTAAAATATTTTAACTTACAAAAATGAAATAGATATTTAGTAATAATGTAAATTTTCATGAAATTTACTACGTCTAGGTGCAGGTTACTCATTACGTTTTCATACAATTATATTTTTTTAAAGCGAATCAAACTTTTGGACACATGAAAAAGTGGCAAAGTAAGCAGGTTTCACGGTAAGTATTGCCATGACGTGACCTTCAAATTTTACTCTCAACGCGCTTAAAGAAGTTTCACTTCAAAAGCAGTCAAACTTACTAAACAACAAGTACTGCTAAAAATATTTCTTGTTGTCTGATATTTATATGTGATTTTCTCAAATTTCACAGGTATCGCCAAAAGAAACGAGTCCATCAGAACAACGCATCACAAGTCCCCATCGGAGTGGCATATCGCTGGGCATTCACGCGATTGTCAATAAGCTGACTGGTGGGGGTAAAACGGTAATATCGGTTTTTCTTTTTAATTTAAATGAATTATGCATACAATTATGCATTCCTACATTGTACAGATAAACATTGTTCGTACACACACGAGTGACACGAACGATCCAATCCAGTTCGCTTTAGAAAAAAACGCACATTCCAACGATTCGAGGCTTTGCTTATTTGAATTTCGTCTTTATAATTAGAATTTCAAATTCTTACGAATTAACGCTACGCATTCGATACGATCGATATTTCTAATTCTTAATTCAAATTTCGAATGTCCTCTTCCAGCCAGCACCAGACGCGGAGACGCTCCGTTCTTTTTCTTATTCCTAATTCAAATATCGAACTTCCACTTCTAGCCAGCACCAGAAACGGAGAAGTTCCTTTTCTTTCTTAGTTTGACGACGCGGTTGGCGCAGTGGTAAAGTAACTGCCTACTGAGCCGACGGTCCCGGGTTCGATCCCCGGTCAGGGCAAATATTTGTGTGATGAACTCAATTATTTGTTCTTGGGTCTGGGTGTTATCTATATATGTATTTATAAAATATTATATTTATCGTCGCCTAGTACCCACGACATAAGCCTTAATTGAGCTTACTGTGGGACTAGGTCGATTTGTGTAATAATGTCCTTTAATATTTATTTATTTCTTTATTCTAATTCAAATTTCGAATATCCATTTCTTGCCAGCATCAAACGCTGAGAAGCTCCGTTCTTTTTTTTATTCCTAATTCAAATTTCGAATATCCATTTCTAGCCAGCACCATACTCTGAGAAGCTCCATTCCTTTACTTATTCCTAATTCAAATTTAGAATGTCCACTTCCAGCCAGCACCAATCGTGGAGAAGTTCCTTTCTTTTTCTTAATTCAAATGTGGAACGTCCTCTTCCAGCCAGCATCAAACGCGTAGACCTCCTTTCTTCTTAATCCTAATTCGAATTCCGTTATTCAAATGTGGAACGTCCCCTTCCAGCCAGCACCGGACGCGGAGAGGCGTGTCCGCCCCGTGCGCACGGACAGCGGGCGCGGGCTGGACACGTGCGTGGCGTGCGCCGCGCGGCTCGGGCACGCAAGGGTGTTGCGGCGCTTGCTGGCAGCCGGTGCTAAACCGGACGCGTGCGCGGTGAGTGCGGAGTTGCGGTGTTAGCAGCTCCATATTAGTTGCGATGTGGGAGGATAGTGGTTTTAGCAACTCTATATAGGTATGTGTGAGTTGGAGTGGTTTTAACAGCTCCATATTAGATATGGATGCGATGAGTTTGGAACGTTTCAATGAATCATATACGAATGTCATATATTTTAAAAATAGGTTTTATTTTAATTAAATTTAGGCATATGTAATAGCTAATTATGATTCAACATCATAATTATTAAGGATCAGGGTTGGTTTTAATTAGATTTCTCAATTTAAAGAAATGAAAAAGGGATGGTTTTAACTGCTCCATATTCTAATTTTTAAACAACGTATTTGATTGTAAGTTTGTAATAAAATTATTACATAAATGTACAGGAGATGGTATCAGAAGCGGCCCGTGACACGCGTCGCCGTTCCCGCAGTGCGTCCATCACACGCGGTCGCGCTTCGCCCGCACCGCAACATGCGAACTACAATGATGACCGTGAGTTTTTGTATGAATAACTTGTTTTCAAATAAAAACCCGCATAGTTCCCGTTCCTGTGGGATTTCCGGGATAAAAAGTAGCCTTTGTTTTATTCTGAGTCTTCAGATACCTACATACCAAATTTCATTGTAATCGATTTGGTAGTATTTGCGTGAAATAGTAACAAATATCCATCCATCCATCCTCACAAACTTTCGCATTTATAATATTAAGTAGGATCAGTTTCAACTTCAGCAGACGTCTCTATTTTGTGTTTTTTTTTGTCTCCATAAGAAGGTTCCTAGTGGCCTTAAAAAATTTCTGCATTGAAAATTAATTGTGGACTTTCTGTGTGTTCTTTTCAAGAGAAGGAAAGTTTGATATTTATTTGATAGAATAGTACTTCTTCCAGAATGGCCCAATAACTACTAAAGGTCTTTCTAAAAGTATATCTTGCCAGGAAAAGGCCGGAGCTGAATAACTGCAAAATTTCTACATTAAAATGGTTCAAAAACGATAATATCTCATTAAAAATCGTCTTTCCAGTAATAATTGGATGGACTATAATAAATTTAAATCGAAAATTTTCTTTAAAAATATATTTTCCAGAAGAAGGTTGCTGCAGAGTATATACCATCCCTACTTATATTATAAATGCGAAAGTAACTCTGTCTGTCTGTCTGTTACGCTTTCCCGGTTAAACCCCTCAACTGATTTTGATGAAATTTGGCACAGACAATCTTTAGACCCTGAGAAAGCGAACTACCTACCTTTTATTGCGAAATATGTACCACGGAGAATCTGGAGCGGACCGCTAGTACCCTCTATATAAATAACTGACATTTATCCCAAAACGGTTCAATAACTACCATTTTGACTGACCGGTTGGCTTGGTTGGTAGTGACCCTGCCTTCCAAGCCA
Organism: Colias eurytheme; assembly: GCF_061535395.1. NCBI lineage: Eukaryota > Metazoa > Arthropoda > Insecta > Lepidoptera > Pieridae > Colias > Colias eurytheme. The sequence continues at coordinate 2,587,942 of NC_143008.1, forward strand.
CTGGTCGTGGGTTCGATTCCCACCCGGGGCAAATATTTGTGTGATGAACATAGATGTTTGCTCTGTGTCTGGGTATTAATTATCTATATAAGTATTTATTTAAAATTATATATGTATGTTTATCAGCCATCTGGTTTCCATAACACAAGCGAAAGCTTAGCATGGGATCAGATCGTGCCGTGTGTGAAAATTGTCCCAAAAATATAATATAAAAAAATATTTCTCCCCAGGAGACGGCTGGACAGCCCTAGCGGTAGCAGCTCGGGCTCGTAACGTACAAATAGTGGAAATGCTCCTCGCGGCCGGGGCTACGGACCCGGGGGGCAAAGCCCTGCGGGAGTGCGCGAGACACGGCTTGACTGATCTGGTGGCTGCTCTGTTGGCTACTAAGGTTCGTATCGAGAGGATAGGCCTTTGGAATTACGGAGGTTTTTATAATTCACTTTAAAGTTCTGAGGTTACCAGTATTGGATAAAGGCAAAGATTTTTCATGGTAAATAAGAGAAAACGGTTTAAAATAATTCTGTATATGTATCGACTGGCTAGGCCGTAAATGGTAAGAAGTTTTAGTTACACTATGAATATGATACGGATTATTGTCTTATTTATTTTATTTGGACACTGCAGTCTGTAATCTATACTTATATTATAAAGCAGAAGAGTTTGTTTGTTTGTTTGAACGCGCTAACAACTGGTTCGATTTCAAAATTTATTTCGGTGTTAGATAGCCCCATTTATCGAGGAAGGCTATAGGCTATATATCATCACGCTACGACCAACAGGAGCGGAGCACTGCGGGTAAAACTGCGGAGCACAGCTAGTGTAATATAACTTTATAAAATTATTTCAATATTATATAACATCTATTTAATCAGTAAGATCTTCGTTAATCATCTCATCTATTTATTTAACATTATTTTTCCATCGATACACTAAGTATAGCTAGCTAGTGTTTATCAAAAAAGAGACGTCGATGTTGCATATAGTATGATGTAATTATACAGGCGTACCCCGACCCGGAGTACAAGCTGAACAAGTCAGCGCTGTCCGAGACGGTGCTGTCCGGGCGGGACGCTGACCCGGCGCTGTCTTTCAGCGCGCGCTGTCCATCCACGCCGGTTATGATCAACTGGCGCGAACTGCGGTGTCAGCTGGCCAGACTGCGGTGAGTATCAGCGCTGACTGCTGATAGACAGTGCTGACTGCAGATAGATAGTGCTGACTGCTGAAAGACAGTGCTGACCGCTGATAGACAGTGTCGCAGTCATTTCGTCGCGATTATCGCGATTATCGCGATTCATCTTTTACAAGGCCATGAAAGAAAAATACCATTTCTTCATTATGCCATTGTGACAGCAGAAAATATATTTTATCGTCTATTTTAAGAGAAGAATTAAGACAATAAGATGGTATTTTCCATCTAGTTTAAATTACAAAAAAAAAGTAGCTTAAAATTTAATGTCATAATTAGTATTTTACAATTGAATTTTTAATAACATTCTTTACTTATTATAAAATATTGTTTTGACCTTATGTATTGTCCCTAAATAAACGATTTTTTTATCAATTTCAGTATGAGCTGGCTCCGTGCCGCGGCGTTACGTGTGAATCCCAAACTAAGTGCGAGTAACCACGCCCTGTTAGCGCTAACTCGATTAGAAGTAGCCAATAATGAGCTGAGGGAACTGCCTCGAGAGCTGTTCGGGTTGACTAGCTTGAGGTTAGTGACGTCATCGGTTTGTGTGTCTGTGTGTTTGTGGGGAGGGAGGGTAAGGGTGCTTTTTTCACCAAAAATGTGCGAGCAATATGTTTGTTAATAACCAAGTGTCTTTTCAAACGCTAAACGCTTTAAACTTCAAATTTTATGAAGCGATATGATTGTTTATTTACGCAAGACATTAAATTATACTTTATTTATGTTACTATCTCATGCCCGCGACTTCGTCCGCATTTTCAAAGAATAACTCGCATAGTTTCCGTTTGATTTCCTGCATAAAAACTATCATATGCGTTAATCCAAATGACCCTCTATGTGTGTGCCAAATTTCATGAAAATCCGTTTTGCAGATTTTGCATGAAGTACTAACAAATAAATAAACATACTAACTTTCGCTTCACTACATAGTATAAAACAAAGTCGCTTTCTCTGTCCCTATGTCCCTATGTATGCTTAAATCTTTAAAACTACGCAAGGGATTTTGATGCGGTTTTTTTTAATAGATAGAGTGATTCAAGAGAAAGGTTTTAGTATATACATAATTTATTAAGTTTTAGATACGGAAAGCTAGAACATAACATAGAACTAGTACATTAATAATATTATAAGATATAAACCATTACAGGTACCTAAACGCAGCTCAAAACAAACTAGAGCGTTTACCAACAGCAGATGATCCGTTCGAAGAAGAGTTGGACGGGAGCAGATTGAGAAGAAAGAGAGCGGAGAAAAAGAGTACCAGCGTGTACACAGCGCCTATGCTGCAAGAGTTGTATTTACAGGTATTTATCTATTTCGTTTCTCCTTGGTAGAATGGTTAACTTTTTTTTTTGTTAGTTCTCGGTGGTGACTAATACAGGATCCTGGCAAGATACAGAAGGCTGATCACCTATTTGTCCCTAAAGAATATCCCCACTTGGGGATGGCCCGTGTCCCCACTTGGGGACACGGGACTTCACTATAGTAATTTGTATATAAAGAGGAAATTAGATTTTTGAAGTGAAACTCCTTAACGCGCGATGAGAGTAAAATTTCAAGGTCGCGTCACGGCAATACCGTCACGTCATGGAACAAGGCGCTGATTTTGTTATCTCGGCACACATGTTCTTTTTTGATATCGAGTGTAGCTTTTTATACGTGCAACAATGTCATATCGAGTAAAAACTTAATGTTTGTGTCAAATAAATATAATTCGCAACCACTCGACCGATTTGAAAGTTATTGCATCAGTAGAAAGTTATTGACTGAAGTAATTTTAATGACAATCATTATTTTGTTTTTATCTTAATAAACTACTTCCATTCGCGCCACTTGTTTTGAGATTTTTTGTTAAAATAATACCTTAATATATTCTTCCAGGATAATCGTCTAGAAGTACTCCCACCAGAGCTATTTTCCCTCCCCTCCCTCACAAGTCTGGACGTTTCAAACAACAAGTTAAGAGCATTACCAGCGAATATGTGGAGTGCGCCAAGTTTGCGGGATTTGAACGCTGCGTTGAATCATTTGAAGGAATTGCCTAGTGGCGATGAGGTGAGCCAACGTGGGCCAACTTGGCCAAACTTTATTTGTACATTTCGCCAATATTCTTCTAGATTTTAATGCTGTTCTGAATTACTTGAAGGAACTGCCTACTGCCTAGTGATGATGAGGTGAACCAGCGTGGGCCAACTTGGCCAAACTTTATTTGTATCATACATTTCGTCAATATTCTTCTAGCGTGCAAGACTTGAATGTTGTTTTAAATTACTGAAACTTGGCCATTATATGGTTGGTACTGATCTCAATACAATATTTGTGTCCATTGGCGTAACCATCGCCTATTATAAGTTGGTCAAATGTGTCCGAGATGGCTTAGTAAAAAATAAAAATTCATTCAAATTAATACCTTATTGCGTGTCAGTAATGTTCCAAATGTTATTGTATTGTATACCCTGTTTAAATAAAAAAGTGAAAGAAATTCAGAAGCAAAACACTGCCTATGCGTAGGTATATAGGCACAGTTTTTTAAAGAGCGATGCAGTTCATGATACTAGTCATTTGACAAGCCTACAAAATCTAAAAAAAGACACTATTTTGTACGCGCGGTACGTTGGCTAAGCGGGTTAGACGAAAAATCCTCACGATGAAGCATTCCTTCACTTATTTCATTTATCATTTTACTCTTAAACATGTAGGTACCACGGGCGAAGCCGGGGCGGACCAATAGTCTAATATAAATTTTATTTTGATTTCCAGCCCGTAAACGACTACATGTCGGACGCGAGTTCCCCCGCACAGTCCCCGCTGCCGGGCGCTTCACCCTCTTCGAATAGCGCTCCATTTGGATTCTCTATGGGGGTAAGTATTTTTTTAGAATTTGTTAAAGATATAAATTGGTTTGTTGTTGCGTTTGAGTTCACGCGAGTACTACTTCTGTAAATTAAACAGTTTTTAAAATATAATTATAGTAGAGCCATTTTAATAGGCAACATTTGACAGTTCAACAAAATTCAACAACGTAACCTAGTAACGACGACATAGAATAACATGATATTTCGTTTTGTTAGAACTGCACATTTGCTAAACTTTTTTCAATTACGATTACATATTTATAATAATAATGTAATTTTTTTGTAAATTTTGTAATCACTTCAAATAATATCCTTTGGAAAAATTGTGTTCAATAATATTAGTGCACCTGTTTTTCAGAAATCCGCCTCTCGAAGTCCGTCCATAGAGAACAGTGATGCGACCCCTGACGATGAAGATGTGCCAGTACTTGGCAACCGAGCTGGTAACGCTATGTAAGTATTTGTGAAAAACCTACGAATATTATAAATAGCTTTTCACAAAAAAGAGCATGTGTGCCGAGCACACGTGTCAGAGGAAAACTTCTTTGGCAAACTTCAAAGATACCAAAATCGTCGCCTTACTCCATGACGTGACGGTATTGCCATGACGTGACTTTAAAATTTTACTCTCAACGCGCCTAAAGAAGTTTCACTTGAATAATATTTAATCTGTACAAAATATTGGTTGTGTAGTTATTCATAATTCATAAGAAAAAAAAGACATGTGGCACTCGGGGACTGCCGCGGTAAAGCTATTGCATGCTATGCCTTCAAGCCACACCTCCGTGCCCGTTGGAGTGGGAAGCGTGAGGTTTTATCGTTACGGAATTTCTGAATTCGGTCCCCGCGCTCAAGGCCCGCGATAGAAGCTATGCAATAGCTTAATAATCCTTTTTGTTTCGTAGCTATTATATGTTTTTTAAGAATATTTATTTATTTATTTGGTCAACCAACATTTGTTTACAATGATTCTTAAACATAATTATTATATAACATATAGTTCCTGCGATAAAGTAACAAATAATTAGAGGTTAACACAGCATGCGCCAATACTACTAGAATAGAATACAATGCTGGAATAGAATACAAATCTCAGTAATGAAGCTTTTGAATGCTATATAACTAAATATCAAGCTATATACGTATTACATTTTGTTTCCAGCTGGTCAGAAGCGAAACGCTTACACGCGTGGCGCGGGGCCCGGGCCCCCAGCCCCGCGCGGGCCCCCGCGGGCCCCGGGGCCAGCTGCCTGGCGTCCCTCAACCTGTCGCACAACCAGTTCTCGTGTATCCCCCCGCCGCTCGCGTGTAGGGCCCCCGCGTTGACCAGGCTCAACATGGCTTATAATGGGCTGAGGTGAGTTTATTAGTTACATAATTTATTTATTTCAAGAACATAGTGGCTTACAGTCATTCCAAAGCACCACTATGCTATACAGTACAATTTAATAATTATTAACACAATTCAAGTCAAAATATAAGGTAATTAAAGGGCGAAATTGAAAAATAGGAGGGTAGTAAGAGAAAGAGCGAAGAAAAGTGTTATTAATAGTGTGAGATTAAGTAAAAATTGGAGAAAGCTTTTTAAATATATATCTACACGTGTAATAGGTGCAATAACCCTCCTTCTTTCGCAGTCGCATATTCTTTTTCACAATAATTACTACGTTTTACGAATTTAATGTTTTAAATTGTTTACTAGGTCGATGTCGTACGTGACGTCATATCCAACGAATCTTCGCCAACTGGACCTTAGCTACAATGAAATCACGTGCTGGCCGAGTTTGCCACAGGTGAGTTTTGTTATATCACACAGAAATATCTGTTTCAACTTAGTTTTTAATCTATTGCATAGCTTCTATCGCGGGCCTTGAGCGTGGGGACCGAATCCAGAAATTTAGTAACGAAAAACCTCACGCTCCCCACTCCGACGGACATGGAGGTGTGGATTGAAGGCATAGCATGCAATAGCTTTTCCGCGGCAGTCCCCGAGTGCCACACGTCTTTTTATTATTTTTCTATGTGATTTTCCTTTTGTCCCGGCAGGTGGACAGTTTCGGAAGTTCAGTAGGGTCCCCGCTAGCGTGTTACTGCGGCAGCGGGGGCGTGGGACGGTCCCGGCCCCGCTCCGGGGGCTCTGTGCGGTCACAATTGTTGAGTGCGGCCTGTGCTGCGAGACGACACTTGAGGTTGGAGGCGTTGAGGACTTTGGTGAGTGAACGTGTAGGATTTATTATGATTTGATTTGTCTAATTACAGTATAAAACACAATTTTGTACATATTATATAATAATAATATTTATATATTTTAAGTACTATAAAAATCTAGATTCACAATTAGATCAAAATTGTTTCAAGCAAAACTCTGCCTATGCGTCATTTAGGCAGAGGTTTCTAAAGTAACAATAGACTTTACTGTCAGGAAATAAGGTGTTAATTTCAATGATTAATTTTTCCGACCCAAATATCGACCAATAGAATTGCACCATTCGACGTCACGTGGTACAACCTACATGGTATTATACTGATAATTTTTTGAAAATTTTCTCTGGTCGTTGACGTCAAACTGACAGGTTCAATTCAATTGTGAAATTATTGGCCGAATTTTGGGACGGAAAAATAATCCCCCGAATACCACACGAGCTTCAAAATTATCTGCCATATCCCTCAAGGTTCCCTGCAAACAAAGTCGTCAAGTTTTCAATTTTGAAGCTCTTGTGGTATTATAAGTGAATGTTTTATACTACACCGCCCTGACATTTCGACATTTTAATAGATAATTGTGAGTAGTTGTTTATAGTACGTACTGACGAACTAAATACTTAAAACATGTCAGTACGTGCTATAGGCAACTTAGACGATGGATTCATAACGTCACAGCCCGGATTCTTTTTACAATACATTTAAAATCGTCTTATAAATAAACAATTTACAGAATTAACTCGGTCTTCATACCAAATCATTTTAATCGACCCCTTGTTATCACCTTATTATAAACTTTAATACAAGTGATATATTAAATAATAATAAATAATAATAAATACACTTTATTTAGCAACAAATAAAAACAGACAATATAACAAAAAGAAAAAGACAATATAATATAAAGCCAAAAAGGCGGCCTTATCGCTACTGAGCGATTTATACCAGGTAACCTATGGATTAGGATTAAAAAAAGTTATAGTGATAAATTTACTTTATTTTTAATGAAAGTGAATACAAGTGATCTAATTACTTGATTATTTTTATCTTTCTTTATTACAGATCCTAGCAAACAATATGCTAACAAGGATACAACTTACAACAGACGATGATGGCTTGGCCCCGCCCAGTGATCACCGGAATGATGATAATGATGATGAATGGGTGAGTTTGTATGCTCCATATCCCGTATAGACCCAGTTTGGTACTTTATGGGGTATCTTTCTTTAAGACATACAAACAAACAGCGATAAAAGTAAAAGAAAATACGAGGATAAGGTGATTTATGAATTATATTACAGATTTTTATAACGTGTAAAATTGATTTGAACATCAAACATGTGCGACAAAATCGTTTTATCGTGTACAAAATTTGCCATAGATATCAAAATAAAAAATGGTTTCAATTCTCTTATTTATAAATCGCAAAAGTTCGGATATGTACATAGCAAGCAGCGTGCGCTGCAGAAAACGCTGTGTAGTAGTAAGGCCACGTTAAAAAAAATGTGTGCGTGTACTAGTGTACACACGTAAGAAATGAAACTTCTATATGACCTTATTTTTCAAAAAATAATAAACTATATGCAACTTTACAGAAATACGTCGAATCACGCGTGGTAGGGATAAGAAAAAGATGGCGCGTAACGGAAAAATGTCACGCGTAACGAAAAAATGTTACACTAAATTTTTTTTCCAACCCCGATAAAGAAGTTTCACTTCAAAAATGGAGTTTAAATATTTGTTTTTTTTTTGTGTATACTCAATACTGACTTATAAATGAATTAAATTCTTCTTTCCAGTCTGAAGGAGAGTGTCGTCTAAAGAGCAGACTACTCTTCCCTCTGCTATCTATGCTCGATGTATCGTGCAATCTGTTGAGATCGGTCCCACCGGCCATACACTTGCTTTCCAACCTGGCTGTGCTTAACTTGAGCGGGAATAAAGGTTTGTATTTTTGTTATATTATGATGTAGTATATGTACTATAGGAGATAATAATGAACTATATAGATTATGCGGCTTTGCTTGTGTTGTACCCGAATTAAAAGGGTCTAAAAAGTAAAACTAGAAAAATAATATTTATCGACTTAACTTTAAAAAATGGGCAGTTTTTATACAAACTATCTTACAAATTTTTGACAATTCTTACATTATAAAAGGAAGCATTGTGCAAAATTAAGTTTTTAATCATGGCAGTTTTATCTGTGACTTGATTTTCGTACTAACATATTATTTTACTGTATTTTCAACCGGCTTCAATAAAAGGAGAAGTTTCTCAAGTCGACTGTATTTTTTGTGTTTGTTACCTCATAACTTTCGACTGGCTGAAGCGATTTTGATGATTTTTGACGTGACAACGTCTTATAATTCGATAAAGCCGGCTGCACGCACGAATAAACATGACTCATGCGGCGTTACCGCGCTCTGACTCATCTGAGGCGTTCTATGTAAGGCTTGAAGTGCGAGCGAGAGCGCGGAACGAGCGATAAAGAAGCACAATCGGACGTTGTCACGTTCAACTATCGTCAGTAAACCGACTTTACAGACAACCAATTTTTTTTGTTTGGACATAGATATAACAGACCTGCCGCCCCAAATGGGGCTGCTCACCCGCCTCTGGAACCTCAACACGGTCGGGTGTTGTCTCTCGGAGCCCCTCCGCTCAGTAGTGCGCGGGGGGCGAAGTCGCAGCGTCGATGTGGTCGGGTTCCTGCGGTCGGTCCTGCATGAGGCGAAGCCCTATGCTAGGATGAAGCTGATGATTGTCGGTGTTCAGGTTAGTGGCGGCTGGACGTGTAGACTTAAGTGTTTTTGAAGTGAAAACTTCTTTAGCGGCGTTGATCACTTTTTCTGTAATGGGTATAAAATCTTAAACTCGCGTCAGGACACGTGACCTGATCGAAAAAGCGTAAGACGGATACCATTCCAAAATATCAAACATGCTCAACGTTAATAATCAAGTTTTCACTTCTGCCGGCACTCCCCCAGTGCAACCCGTCTTTTTTTATTGTATAATTTGCATGTTAGTTTAAAATATACCTAAAAAATCACTTATGCATTTTTGAATGATTGAAAATGGTAATAAGTTAAACTGAAGTGGTAATTTAAAACTTATTAGGTTGTTTAATGCTGAAATTTAAATATATGTTGATAAGTGTCAAAAGATTATATTTTCAGTGAAGTTTGTATATTTCAAGATTATATTTACATTTGCAGGGAATCGGTAAAACCAGTCTCTTGGAGTGTCTTCGTCAAGAATCTGCAATACACCACAGAAGAAAACCAACTGATGTAAGTAAAACTTTAAGTGGTTTTTCAACACTTGGTTAAAGCTTCTCCATCCATTCAAGTAATTAACAATAATATGAAAATGTCACCTGTAAAGTGTCAAAATTCGGACTTAATTTCAATGATTGCTTCTCCTCTATACTACTTATTTTCTACGACATTAGTTTCTAAGACTGCTACCACTTTAACTTCTACTTCTTTTGCTTTGATTTTAATTACTTATACCACTTTTTCGACGTCTTCTTCTTATAATTCTACTATTACTGTGACTTTAATATCTATAACAACATTTCCCAGCACTGGGCCAAACGTATGGGTAACAGAAGCATCCGTGGGATGTCAACATTAGGCGTGGACATCGACTAGATGACTTAAGCTATTGCATAGCTTCTATCGCGGGCCTTGAGCGCGGCGACCGAATGTAAAAATTCCGTAACGAAAAAACCTAACACTCCAACCGGCACAGCGATGCGATGCTATGCAATAGCTTTACCGCGGCAGTCCTCGAGTGCCACACGTATTTTTGTTTCTCTCAGTATTGAACTAATACGATTCCCATTTTATTTTGCTCTGTTTCTACGACTGCTGCAATTTTAAGTTTTACTTCTACCACCTTCTTACAAATATACGCATTTAATATATTATTTTATGTACGTTTTCCCAGCACTGGGCAAAACGTATGGGCAACAGAAGCACCCGTGGGATGTCCACAGTGGGCGTGGACATTGGTTGGTGGGTGTTCGAGCCGCAGCGTGCCGCTAGAGGCCCGGTCACTTTCAGCACTTGGGACTTTGGCGGGCAGCATGAGTATGTTACTATTTATTTATTAAGTGATACTTCTTTAGGCGCGTTGAGAGTAAAATTTCAAGGTCGCGTCATAGCAATACCGTCACGTTATGGAGTGCCAACGATTTTGGTATCGTTGAATCTTGCGAAAGAAGTTTCACTTCTGACACGCCTCTTTTCACGACTTCTGTACACTTCTCACATTGCCATGACGCGACCTTGAAATTTTACTCTCAACTCGCCTAAAAAAGTTTCACTTCAAAGAAAATTGAGATTGATGATGATGATAACTAAATTAAATTATGAATTCGATATCAAATTAGTTATTTCAGAAATTTTATTTCTTTTTTTCAATATTACAACTTATATTTTCAGGTACTACGCGACCCACCAGTACTTTTTATCGCGGCGTTCCCTCTACTTGGTCGTGTGGAAAGTGCCAGACGGGAAGAAGGGATTGGCCACCGCTCTACAGTGGCTTAGGTAACCTATTTATCTTAATCTTAATACTATTATAAAGGCGAAAGTTTGTATGGATGTATGGATGTTTGTTACTCTTTCACGTAAAAACTACTGAACCGATTACAATGAAATTTAGCACACATATAGAGGGTAACTTGGATTAACACATAGGATAGGTTTTATCCCGGAAATCCCACGGGAACGGGAACTATGCGGGTTTTCCTTTGAAAACGCGGGCGAAGCCGCGGGCGGAAATCTAGTATTGTATAATTTTAGAACTAGTCATTCGTATCGGCTATCTACTACTATCTATAAAAACATCATAAAATATATCCTATGTACATCATGGATCCAGTAGTTTCGGTGCCTATTTAATTCAAACAGTCAAATCTTTCCTCTTTTTAATATAAGTATATTTTTTGTCAAAAAAAGAAATGAATTATTTGTTTATTCATAAACTCTTTTCTTATTTACTTGCGAACATTATTATATTAACAGATCTATACAAGCCAGAGCACCAGGATCCCCCGTTATCATGGTCGGCACGCACTATGATCAAATTATGAATGTAAGTCTCCGTTTGTTATTCTTCTAATAGATTAATTAAAACATACAATAATAAATAAAAATAAATTATAGAATATTAACCATTTTCTAGAACGTATAATTATTATTGAACTTTTTAACTCCTAACCTTATCTCGTTTATATCACCATAAAGTGTTCTGACTTTTGGTAAAGTGTAGTCCATCTTTACTTCGATTCGAAACTCAATTATAAGTTAGTGAGGATGGATGTATGTGTATGAATGTGTATGTATGTTTGTTACTCTTTCACGCAAATACTACTGAACCGATTACAATGAAATTTAGCACACATATAGAAGGTAACTTGGACACATAGGATAGGTTTTATCCCGTAATTCCCACGGTAACGGGAACTATGCGGGTTTTTCTTAGAAAACGCGGGCGATGCCACGGGCGGAAAGCTAGCTAGCAGTTTATAGTTATTATAATTTTGATGTCTATAAAAAATGCTAGTTATTATTATATTTTATTACAGACAAATCTTCCAGAGAGTGAAAGTCCCATGGCCTTACAGAGGTTAATTCGTGGTTGTGTTATGGGAGCACCAGATGCTGATAAACTCGGCCTGCCCAGGGTTTTGGATACTATAGAAGTAAGATAATAATGCTATGTATTGTAGATTGGGTAATAAAAGTAATATAGAGTCGGGAAAGAATCGATATACATATATAATAAAATCATAGGAAAGTCAAAACTGTAAATTGAACATTTTTTTTTAATAATACTTGGGGCGTGGTCTACAATCGATTCCGAAGTCAAAAATATTGTTTTAAGAATTTTTGTCTGTATGTATGTCCGGGCTAATCTCAAAAAATTCTGCATGGATTCAGTTCAAATTTGGTACAGAGATAGCTTGGGACCTGAGGTAGGACATAAGATAGATGTTATATGTACCGGAAATCCCACGGGAACGGGAAGTATGCGTGTTTGACTACGCGGGCGATGCCGCTGGCGTAAAGTTAGTAGTTCTATAAAGAGATTTATACATTTGTAAGCTCGTTTACAGTATGTACATTGTACAAGTATTTAGAACTTAGGTTTGGTCGTTACTTTCATTTTTTTTGTCAGAGTTTTATCGGATTTGTTTTAAATTTAAGGCAATTACACGGTACAACGACCTTAATGATTCTGTCACTACATTTGAATTTGTTTTTTTAACCGCCCTCTATAAATATACATCGTTGTTGAAGTAAAAGTGACCAAAGATTATGGAATTGTATACTGTATCGTATTGTATCGTAATGTGTTAGTGGTTTCTACCTAATTTATGTTTTCTCTGAGAGGCAGTAACATATTACATTTATGAATAGTAAATATTGTGTACTATGTATGTTGTAAATGTAATGTAGGAAGACTCATCTTTCAACATTAACCGTTATAAGCAAAGTCTCTACTACATGACCCATTCTGGAGACCTTAAAATGACTAAGCAAGTAATTATAAGTTCTAGAGTGGGGAACAGTTAAGAAAACACCGATTTAGAAATTAATTTTATTCAACACGGACTCTACTATATTCTGGAGACCTGATGATGGCTAGGGTGGAGAACATCTCACCTACAGAGATATAAAAGATGGAGTACATTATTTGACGTAATTCTATAGAACGGCCTCTACCATGTCATGGTGTATCGAATGGTGACCAGGCAAATGTATTTAGCGTTCTCTGTATATCTCTTCATACCTAGTAGGAATATATGCATGCAACCTACACACACCGAAAAAAATAGGGGAACGGACAAGAAATCACGTTTTTTTCGACTTGTTATGTATTTTGTAGTTAGTTCGGGGTTAATTTTTTAAATCCCTTACGTCTTTGAAATGATGACGAGAAATAAAATGTGTTTCGATTTTTAAACATTAAAATATTATACCCCTTTAAGAGTTTGGTGCCTATTTATCGACTATATAGCAGCTTCAAATCAAAAATATTATAACGTGTTTTAAACTGAGTTTTTTTTTCTACTGTTTATCTTTGAACACATTACAAAATGAGTGATTTTCCTGCGACTGAAGTTACCAGAGCCTATGACTATGACTGATATGGGTCATACCTTCCGTACAAAGAATACAGTGTTAGTTGTGTCGGTATCTATAAAAACTCGCATAGTTCCCGTTCCCGTGGAATTTCCGGGATAAAACCTATCCTATATTACTCGTGGATAATGTAGCTTTTGAATGGTGAACGGAATTTTTAAAATCGGTCCAGTAGTTTATGAGCCTATTCATTACAATCAAACAAACAAACAAACAAAGTTTTCCTCTTTATAATATTAGTGTAGAAGAAATCATCGGTTCACCCAGTTAAAAGTGCGGAGGTAACGGAACCAACAAAAAATTCAGTTGAATTGAGAATTTCGTCCTATAATGGCGTCGGCTAAAAATGTTGCTATACGTTTATGTCAGTTTTGACTTTCCTACGATTTTATACAATAATATAAAATTAAATGATTTTATACAATATAAAAAAAAATTGATGATTTTCGGCGGTATGGCGAGCATTTGGAACTGTCTGAAAAGTATGGCATGGCGATTTTCGTACATGGCTACTGGACGATGATTACCTGTGCAAAAATTAGCCTGGTACAAATGGTTGAATTTTTTTTTTAAATCAACGCATTCACGTCGGTATTGTGGGCTGTAAATTACACCGGAAAAGTATGGCCTGACCATAGAAATCTAAATAACAAGACACATAGAAGTGCTATAATGTCATAATTCGTATGAAAACCGCTGTCGCCAAAATCAACACATTTAAACCGATAGCTAAACAGTACACACAAGTAAACTATGCCTTTTATTGGATAACTTGATTTTAGTGAAAACAAACTTAAATATTAAATTAAGCTTTTTAATATGTATCGTAACGCACGAATTTACGGTTTATTTTAGAATAACATCCCCAAGTATATGAGACGTTTTGTTTATTTTTGCTCCAATACGCAAAAATTCGGCTTTTCTACAACAGAGGTTGTCAATTTTCAATAGATATAACTTTGAACATAAACTCATAGAAATAAGGTTGAAATTTGTGTTAAACGTGATAATAAGAATGGTCGACTGTGTCATTCATTGTTATTTCGATTACTATGGTGACACTCGTAATACTTGGAAATATTCTATAATTTTAAGGAAAAACGGCAATATTTATAAACAAAAATAATTACCGGTGAAATTTTATTCCTTTATTAGTATAATTACAATTTATGGAAGAATTTCCGCACTGGGAAATGCTGTAACACACCATGTTTACTCATGCACGTGTCAGGAACAACTGAACAAGCGACCACCAAGCGACGAACAGACTTGTGGCATGGTAACCACCTGAGCGGCGAAAATGTCACGCGCGCTTACCACTTCTATTGCCTTGTTATTTAGATTTCTATGGGCCTGACACTACCGCCTACTTCTTTTTTATGGGCTATCGGTAAATCCTAAAATTTTTGTGTTACAAATCGTTTGCCTTCCGTAATTTATCCGATGAGTTCGACTAACGCGACTAGTATGCCGGTACCACTGTTCTGACCATGATTTTTCTTTTTGTCATTGCGTACTAAGACCACTGTAGAACCGCCATCCGGTTACAAATGACCCAAAATTTTGTGTCAGTATCTCCCGGCTTTGGATTGTTTTGGACCCTTAAAATATACGATAGAACAGCAATTAATCTTTTTTTAAAAAATATTCAAGGCACAGGGAAAGTCTGGTTACTGTTTTATAGGTATGTGTTTTCTGATAATATTTTACTGTCAAAAATTATCAACACTGGATATTATTCAATGACCCCTTTCAAAAACAAAACTAATTTACAAACAGATTTTTATATCTTTACATACCTATTTTTAACTTTCATTTCATGAACTGCTCATGTAAATACCTATTACAATCTGGTTTAATTTAACAAAACATTCAATTCGGTGAATTTTAGCGTTATTTTGCAAAAAAAACCGCACGTACAGTCCCCCGTCCGAGTCGAACTGACACCGTCAAATTTCGTCGAAAATATGCAATAGAGGTGAGGTTTTATGTGGGTTTTATTATAAATTCGAGTTTTTTCTTGATAATTTAACGATAATAATGAAAATTAAAAAAACAATCAATACAAATTGTTACAAATATCATAACATATTTTTTGGTATAAATTTCATGTATAAATATGTAGCCGTTTTCCTAACAAAATGCGTTTTATGTTCAAAAAGGGGTTGATTTGTATGTATTTTTTATGTTTAGGCCGTTCTAAACTGAAAAGTAAACAATACACTTTGTTAATTATATCCTTGAGTATCACATATATTTTTTTTAAGACAATCGTACCAACAGTTTCCTCAACAAAATTCAATATGTATAAGGTGTTTTCCGGTTTTGACCATAGTAATCCCCTTAATAAATTTTTATTGATAAGATTTTTGTTTCTTAATTTTTGGAGCCAAAGGCGGGTTCTAATACTAATGTCACGTGATCGAACTTTTTCTTTAAAAAATTGCATTTCAGGTATCATGCAGCACGAAGCACAATATAAAACTGTTGGCGGATATCATATATTCAGTCGCGTTCAGTGTGAAACCACCAGGTAATAAAATTATTATTTTAAACTTATTAAATTAATAAAAAAAACTTGAAAATTTGGGTCTCATACCTTTTTTTGTATCTGGCAAGAGCATTAAAACATTTTTTCCTCAGAAATATTCTATAAGAAGATTTTTAAAAACTATTAGGATCAAATTTCTATTATCTTGTTAAAGCAGTTTTCTTGCGCTGTCGAGTTAAAGCTAAAATGTTATTTAAATTGTGAGAAATAAAATATTTGCACTTTGTGTGCAATCTATACTTTAGCACTAAGTTAAATGCGATTTACATTGATATACAAATATTTGCAATAATTTTAAAACTTCTCTCCAGGCAGCAAAGAACCGATGCTAGAACAACGAGTACCGGCAACTTACCTCGCGTTAGAAGAGTGCGTCAGTACACTCGCCGCTGAGTTGAAAGAGCCCGTGTTGAGACACGACCAATATAGACGATTGGTGAGTCAGTGATTTAAAGTGCGGTTCGTACGTACGTTTATGCGTTTACGTACGATTAAACGCTCGCTCGCTCACACACGCACGAACGCACACGTGTGTACACACGTACGCATTTGCGTACGCATGTAAACGCATTCATAGTGTATACGCGTACACAAGTAAATGTAAAATATTATGTGTACAGACTTACCCATTTACTTACTTTACGAATGAGCTAAACCTATGACACTAGCAAACACATATAGATACACTTAATATACAAAAATTAAGTTTTTACCTGTAATGTAAAGATCATATTTTTTAATTTATTCTCTCGTTTACAACGACATATATTATAACACTAGCCGCTCCGCGCGGTTTCACTCCCGTGGCTCCTCTCCTGTTGGTCGTAGCGTGATGGTATATAGCCTATAGCCTTCCTCGATAAATGAGCTATCTAACACCGAAAGAATTTTTCAAATCGGACCAGTAGTTCCCGAGATTAGCGCGTTCAAACAAACAAACAAACAAACTCTTCAGCTTTATAATATTAGTATAGATTATAATTACAGTACGTTTAAGACATTCTATTTTTGGAATATAATTTAATTTCAGGTCACGCAATACATGCAACAGAAGAATTTGAAAATGTTCAGAGACGCGGCGGAGCTGCATCAAGCGACTATGTTTTTACATGAAAATGGTAAGCATTTACTTTTTTTGAATAATTATTTATTTGTATTGAATATGATGTTGTTCCCATTAAGCAGATGCAGGCTAATTTATACTTAATTTTTGCGATTTTTTTAAAAACTTTATGTGTAATTCCTCCATCGTAAAATGGAGGAAACTCAACCAGACTACTTGACTGGCTGGCCGGTATTTCCCCGATATAAATATATTTGTAACACTAGCGGTCCGCCCCGGCTTCGCCCGTGGTACATATTTCGCAATAAAAGGTAGCCCATGTTCTTTCTCAGGGTCTAAAGATTATCTGTGCCAAATTTCATCAAAATCGGTCCAGTAGTTTATGAGCCTATTCATTACAATCAAACAAACAAAGTTTTCCTCTTTATAATATTAGTGTAGATAAATATGTTTTACATTGCCTTAAAAATAGAGTAAGGAAATTTTATTTTTGTCACAAATTGTCATTTCAAAAATATACTATTTTTCCCTACAGGTATCCTCCTCCACTACGACGACGCTACACTCAAAGAGCTATACTTCCTTCGACCGCAGTGGCTGTGCGACATTTTAGCGCACGTCGTCACTGTGAGGGAGATCAATCCGTTCGCTAATAACGGTAAGTGTTTATTAACTTCACTTATGTAACCAACACATTTAAGTTTTCTGTATGTTTGTATGTAACCGCACTTTGACCTTGACTCGATTTTGATACACTTTAGACTGACAGATTTAGTTCAAACTTTTTACACTTGTCATGGATCAAGAACAATTCTATTATTAAAAAACGTTTTTTTATTATTTATCCAAAAAAATACTATTCATTCGACGTTATTTTTTGGATATGTTAGTTCAGAACTTTCGACTGGGTCAACCTATTTTCATGATGCTTATATTATTTGTTCCTTGACAATTTTCAAGTTTTCTAATAATTTTTCCAGGTATAATGAAGGTGGAAGACCTCGCCCACGTGTTCAAAGCATCCCCCGCACTGGGGGGCGGGGAGGAAGCCCGTTCGCTGGGCGTGTCGCTGCTGAACAAGTTCGAGCTGGCGCTGTGCTGGGACGGGCGCGCGCTGCTCGTGCCGCCGCTGCTGCCGCACAACGAGCCGCAGCTGCCGCAGCCGCAGGTCAGTGCAATCCTACTAATATTATAAAGGCGAAAGTTTGTAAGTATGGATGTTTGTTACTCTTTCACGTAAAAACTACTGAATGGATTTGAATGAAGCTTTACCATAATATAGCTTATACATCAGAATAACACATAGGATAGGTTTTATCCGGGAAATCCCACGGGAACGGGATCTATGCGGGTTTTCCTTTGAAAACGCGGGCGAAGCCGCGGGCGGAAATCTAGTATGGTGATAATAATAAAAATAATTCAAAGAAAGAAGGCGTTTATTTGATTCCACAGACAGAACATCCAAAAAATTCTGAAATAAAATTAAAACAAAATACAATTGAAACGAAATACAATTTAAACAAAATACAATTATGATGATAAAAAATTTGACATATAGACATTTAAAAACAATTAACAAAAAGTTAGTAATTTTTGGTATCCTAACCGTGTCTTTAACCGCGTGATTTAAGAAAATTCCCAACTGAATAATGTTTCAACGCGGTAAAAAGTAGCATATTAAACCATTATTTAGCCTCCCATCTACATATCTTCTAAAATAAAAAATCATACCGCATAATCACTCTTTAGTGACATGAAAGACAGTCAAACAAACACACTTTCATGTCTTTACTGTTAGTAAAAGTAAGGAATTAGCATGAAAACTCCAATCCTGTCCCATACATTAAAACAAAAAGTTATTGAAGTGAGTAGTGACTACAAAATCTTTTCTCACTTACAGCTCGCTCTAAAATCCCGAACATGGCCGGGCACACCGCGGCGCATGTTTTCAAGCACGCTCTCCGCGTGCGACGACGGGAGAAACAACGATATGGTCACACGTGAGTATATCTTCCCTGTTCTTTATCTCTTTCATATTGTACTAGCAACACCCGTTACATTGCCGAAATTTTCGTTGTCTATTTTTTTCTCGTACTAAGCCTATGTTCATAAAGGATAATGTAGGATTCTCATGGTAAAAGAATCTTTTAAATCGGTCCAGTGGTTTCGGACCCTAGTCCGCTATAAAATCTATCCTCTTTATAATATTAGCGTTGATAATTGTTGACACGCAATGGTTATAGTTAGGCTTATTTTAATTAGGCTTTGAATGTAGGTTCATTACTGGGAATACATAGTGTTGTACCAACATACAAAAAAGTTTAAAAAAAGAAAGCATGTATGCATCAACACCATTCTAATAATGTCGTATGTTCCTTGCTGGTTTTGGACGTGGTTTTGTGCGTGAATTTTAAACCATGCCAATTTAGAATGAAATTATTCTCCATATCTATGTACCATAAGCGCACTTGTATGCAACTTTAGTTCTATACCACTGTCAGTTTACATGTTAAAATATTTCAGAGGAATGCGCAGGAGGTATCCTCCTCTCAAGCCGCGATGGAGGGAGGTCACTACGCCGAATTCTCCTCATGTCGTATGTTCCTTGTGGCTTCTGGGCGAGATTATGTGCGCGGCTTTTGGCTGACGGAGCGTTGGCTGCGGCCGCTCCGGAGTTGTATAAAGTGCCACAAGAGGTTAGTTATAGTGTTAAGTATTGTATTTCCGGTGAATAAAGTGTGTTTTTGAAAAATTTATCCGTAAATCTTTATGATATTTAATTTGTACCTTGCTTTTTGTCTGTTAAGTAGAGGTCGAAATTTTCAATCGAATTTATTTAGTTTACTGTTGGGAACTACTACTTACTACATGTCACTTTTAGTCGATGCGATTGACAAAACTTCGTGTGTATTAAATGGAATTAGGATTTTTTTAATGGATTAATCGTCGTAAACCTATTTGGTTTCCAATGAAGAAGGTATTCTAAAACATAAACTTAAATTTTTCTGATGATATTAAGTTGTTTTTCATTGATAGAGGACGAAACATGTATATATTTGTAAGATGTTATGAGCTGATTTCATTTTAGGTAAACCTTTCATTTAAAAGTAGAGAAAATGTAGACTTTATAATAATTTGGTCAGTCATACAAGTCTGCTTCTTATTGTATAGATAATTTTTTAATCTATTTAAAATACGATTAAAAACCAACCAAACGCTTCCAGATCGAGCTAGACGAGACCTCCTCCAAAGCCCTGGAACTGGGCTGGTCATGGAAAGTCTGGAAGACGGGTGTGAAGCTGGTCTGCGGTCAGCTAACCCTGCTCTCACTCCGGGAGATCCCTCCCACAAAGGACCCACTGTTGGGTAACCTCGCGGAGGAGGTGGAACCCGAGGAGATTTATCATCAGATGAGGTGACTGGGCTTTTTGAAGTGAAAACTTCTTTAGCGGCGTTGAGCACTTTTTCTGTAATGGGTATAAAATCTTAAACTCGCGTCAGGACACGTGACCTGATCGAAAAAGTGTAAGACGGATACCATTCCAAAATATCAAACATGCTGAACGTTAATAATCAAGTTTTCACTTCTGCCGGCACTCCCCCAGTGCAACCCGTCTTTTTTTAGTTCTGGTAATGGAAGATAACTTTGTAAGATGTAGATGTATTAGGGTTACTGAAACTCAAACATTTATTTATTCAATCAGACTTATAAAAGCACTTTTAAATCGTCATAACCTTTTTTATATACCCCCGATTCGGAAAGCAGTATCTATGGAGAAGAACCGGCAAGAAACTCCATAGTTGCTCCTTTAAAATCATGTCAATATTACAATTTAATTTCCTTGTTAAAATTTTCTAGTTAGGTTGTTTTACTTTGTAAAAATTTTCTCGATTTAGGGTTACTTCATTAACATAATGTTTGTACATTGTTTCATTTCGAATAACATTTGATGTAGTTTTAGCAAAGTGGTTATAAATATTTTTAAGGTTGGAGATGGGATCTTTTGGAATGACTTTTATGCTTTTGACTTTCCATCATCGGTTTTATTATATCATCCGTATAAAATTTTCCATTCCCTGTTTCAACCTATCCAAATTTTGTTATGTAAATTAGTATTTGGTCCTTCGAGGTTCACAAACGAATTTCCAACCGAAAAATTATCCAGCTATATCAAAAAAAGCATAACATTTGAAATTGTAAATTCAAGTACCTTTTTCGCTTGTCTAGTTTTGAACTTAAAGATTCTAAGATAACACTCAGCCATTTAAACTAACAATAAAATCATCTAAATGAATTCTAAAACGTATCTTACTACATTTATAGGTTCCGTGTCCGCCAAGAGGGCGTGTGGTGCGAGCTAGACATGCAAACATCTGCGTGTATAGAGATTCTTTTACCTGCGCAGGCGTGTGTCGCGAGGCGGAAAGATGGCCTGCCTATTGGTGGTTATCAGGTATATATTTGCTTTTTGTTTATGTATTTTGTGTAGAGACAAGTAAAAGACAGACAGGATATTTTGTATAGAGAACTAGCAGTCCGCCCCGGCTTAGCCCGTGGTACATGTCTACGTTTTCTCTCCATAACAACCATCCTCGTACTTCAAGGATTATTTTAAAAAAAGAATTATCGAAATCGGTCCACCTGTTCACGCGTGATGCCGTGACCAAGGGAAATATGGATTCATTTTTTATATAGAGATGTATTGAAGTATAATAAACAATTACACTCATAATCAGTAAAAGTAAAAGTAAAGTAAAAAATTATTTATTCTTTAAGACACGTACATCAGTCATAATACATACATTATTACATAGTGCTTAATACATACATTATTACATAGTGCTTAATACAGTTTCTTAAAGAAAAACGTTAAAATACAGGAAATAAAATCATTGGTTCCCGCACTAGGCAATGCCTGTCCTGCGGGACCGTGAAATGTTTAACATTAGAATTTCATAAACAGAGCGGCGATTATGTTATGATAAATATTTAAAATTCAGATTTAAATTTAATACATAAACATAATACAGATTAAAAATTAAATTAGATTAAAAATTCATACAAACAATAATTAAATAAAAGTAAAAATAATATTAAGAATAAAAGGAAGGTCATAATATCAAAAAAAAAAATTGATATGATTTCATAGCAATAGTCAATAATTAGGCCTGTTTCATACCGATTACAATCACACTGGCTTAAACAATTGCCACAAGAAATATTCAAAAAAGTTGAAGACGAACAAATTGCTCAGTCTTAGCATAGTCCCAGGAAAGAAGCAATTTTGTTAGCATGTCTTTAGTTATGCAAGTAGTTTTAGAAAGGTTCAAGTGTCTGATTATTTTATTATGTAAGAGTGGCCACATATAATTAGGTGCACGTTTTGCAAAAGAGGTTTTTAATTTGGGAAGTGGTAAGTAATTTCGTCTGCTATGGGAGTCTAGTGTAAATGCAGTTGCTTTATTAATCCTGAGGATTGAATTTAAAATGAAAAGGCGTCTAACACTAAGAACTTTACATTCAGAATAGAGGGTCGACGTCGGGTAAATAAATGGTCTCTTTAACATGACTTTAAGAACAGATCTCTGAGCTCTTTCGAGTGTTATAAGAGCAGAGGATGGAGCAGAACCCCAGATCGATATGCAGTAAGTAATAATAGGTTGACATAATACTTTATAAATCCTCATAAGAATATTAAGACTTACTTTATTTCGCAGGTTCTTCATTATATATATTAATTTCCTAGAACGTTTAGCAGTTGCGTTGATGTGAGGTCGAAAGGAGAATCGTTCATCAATGATGACACCCAGGTATTTAGTTTCATGAGATACTTCGATAGAGACACAACTACAGCATCCCGTGACATCAGCAGAGCTACTTATTGCACAAGTGTGTATGAAGAGAGGAGTGTTGTCTTTAGGCGCTGACCTAACAGTTTTATGAAATCTCAAAAATTTAGTTTTCTGTGTATTTAAGGTGAGGAGGTTATTATTTAGCCACATTGCTACTTTTGCCAGGCCACGCTCAGCGGCCGTTATACAATTCTTCCACGTGGAACCATGGAAAACCAAGGCTGTGTCGTCTGCGTAACATATCATATCACCCTGATCAATGGATAATGAAAGCAAGTCATTGATGTATGCGAGAAAAAGAGTAGGACCCAGGATACTACCTTGCGGGACCCCGAAAGACACGTGTTCAGACCTACTCAGAAAGGAATCTATTTCACACTTTTGAAAAATGTTAGAGAGGCGTTGCATAAAACATGAATTGAAATTACACCTTATTTCGAAGCAGAAATGTTCAAAGTCGCTTATTAGAAAACTCTGCCTAAACACGCGTAGGCGGAGTTTTGATACGGACAACAATTATAACTACCTTTCCTAATTTTGTATATTACTGTCCCATCTTAACAATACCTTTAAGCATTTTTTATCTGTCATAATTATTTCTTTATCCCTTTAACAATATCTTTTCAGAACCTAAACCAAACACACTTTTTTATATTGTTTTTT
This sequence comes from Colias eurytheme, assembly GCF_061535395.1. Classification (NCBI taxonomy): domain Eukaryota; kingdom Metazoa; phylum Arthropoda; class Insecta; order Lepidoptera; family Pieridae; genus Colias; species Colias eurytheme. The sequence goes on from NC_143008.1 coordinate 2,611,481, forward strand.
TCGTGTTTTTTGAAGTGAAAACTTCTTTAGCGGCGTTGGGTATAAAATCTTAATATTCCATGCGTAAGACGGATACCATTCCAAAATATCAAACATGCTGAACGTTAATAATCAAGTTTTCACTTCTGCCGGCACTCCCGGAGTGCAACCCGTCTTTTTTTTTTTAATTGTCACCTATTTGAAATGACTATTTTATATCCACAAAACTATCTGGCCACCTTTCTTTGCAACTTTTCATTACTATCTTTCATAAACACTTACTGCACTGCTTTGTCAATTTTTTTGCTCCTTTTCTTTTCTTTTGACACTCTTTTACTAACGTACCGGAAACAGGTATTCACAAACACCCCGCCCACGTATCCCCAGAGTATCACGCTGGAGCCGAGTCCGACGGTGCTCGCGAAAGTGCTCGCGCTCGTGTCGGATTTGCTCGATCTATTGCTCGAAGACTGGTATCCTAGTTTGGGTGAGTTTTATATATTGTGATAGTGTAATTATTGAAATAATGTTTCGTTTTGGCTATTTGTGTTCTGTTTATTTCGAACTAGCTGTGCTCCGCGGTTTTACCCGTAGTGCTCAGCTCCTATTGGTTTTAGCGTGATGATATATAGTCTATATCCTTCCTCGGTAAATGGGCTATCTAACACCGAAAGAATTTCTCAAATCGGACCAGTAGTTCCTGAGATTAGCGCGTTCAAACAAATAAACTCCAGCTTTTTAATATTAATATAGATTTGTGCAGTAGACAATTCTCTATTTACTAGCGTTGTTTATCGGATCTGAAAGTATCTCTGTACCAAATTTCATCCAAACTGGTTCAATGATTGTGGCGTGAAGTGGAGATGGACAAATACAGGCAGATAATCATTCTCCATGACGTGACTGTCTTGCCATGAACTTTCATTTCAAAACATATTTTACATTTGAATTTGATATTTTTTGTTTTATAGCATTCAAATGCTTTATTGAATTGTCTATGGCTGAATTGGTTAAGCATCCGCCCTGGATTGGCGTGAAAGGATGCGGGTTTGAGTCGCGCTTCGTGACCGAATTTTTTCTATTCTTTATAAAATTATATTTATATTTTTTGACTGACCTGCCTTGGTTGGTAGTGGCCCTGCCTTCCAAGCCAGAGGTCGTGGGTTCGATTCCCACCCGGGGCAAATATTTGTGTGATGAACATATTTATTTGCTCTGTGTCTGAGTGTTAATTGTCTATAAAAGTATTTATTTAAAATTATATATGTATGTTTATTAGCCATTTGGTTTCCATAACACAATCCCACCGTTGGTATACTAAGCTCAAAGGAGGTTATAGTTTTGCATACGCTGAGTACGTAAAAAATACTTATAAAATTCCAGACGCATTTTTTTTTTTAAATAGATGAATTCTTAAAACTCTATGTGTACACCCATAACAAGCAACCCGCCCAACTTTGCCACCAGCACCCGAGCTATCATTTAAGATTATGTTTTCATAGACAAAATGCTTATATTAGAGAAGCGGTATATGCCGCCTGCGCGAAGCTAGAGAAGAAAACATGGATTTTCAGGAAAAATTTAGCAAAATATTTTTGACGTAATTTTGTTGTTTAAGTATTTTTTACGTGATCAGTGTATGCAAAACTACAAGTCCCTTCGCGCTTAGTATACCAATAGTGGGACATCCTGTATAAATCTCGTGTCACAATGTTTGTCCTCAATGGACTCCAAAACCACTTAACCGATTATAATAAAATTCGCACACCACGTGCAGTTCGATCCAACTTGAGAGATAGGATAGTTTAAACATGTAGGTACCACGGGCGAAGCCGGGGCGGACTGCTAGTTTATTATATATATTGGGCACGTACAGGCACCCGGTTCGTGCACACGTCGGAGGGGCGGTGCCTGATCACGCGCGCGGTGCCGTGCCCCGCGTGCCTGCGCGACGCCGCGCAAATGCCCGCGCACGACCTGCACGACGCGCACTTGGCGCAGGTGGGTTAGCACGTCCGTCCGTATCTTTGCAACATTTCCCCACTTTAAAAAAAATTGGTTGTCTGTAAAGTCGGTTTACTGACGATAGTTGAACGTGACAACGTCTTAAGGCCGATTGTGCTTCTTTGTCGCTCGTTCCGCGCTCTCGCTTGCACTTCAAGTCTTACATGGAACGCCTCAGAGCGAGGTAACGCCGCATGAGTCATGTTTTTTCGTGCGTGCATCCGGCTCTATCGAATTATAAGACGTTGTCACCTCAAAAAAAAAAAGAAACAAAAAAGGTGTGTTAGCACGTGCAGCTTCACCTGCAGGGTTACAATGTCACAGGTCCGAGGGGCGGTGCCTGATGATCGTCAATTAGCTGTGCTCTGTGCTTTCACCCGCATGGCTCCGCTTCTGTTGGTCTTACCGTGATGATATGTAGCCTTCCTCGATAAATGGGCTATCCAACACCGAAAAAATTTTTCTAATCGGACCAGTGTTCTTGAGATTAGCACGCTCAAACAAACAAACTCTTCAGCTTTATAATATTAGTATAGATTACATAAGTGAACAGCCGGCAAGAAATTTTGTAGTTTATTTTATCATCCTAAATCCGTAAATATGTAACCGACTCTTTTAGACTCGATTTTGACACACTAATTGAAACTGTACAGTTGTCAAGGATCAGTGACAATACAATAAATAAAATTGTTTAAATACATTAATTTTATTAAAACTCGTTTTGTAACCTTTTAAAACTATATTTAAATTATTATCATTACATAGCATTTATTTTTGCCAAATGACATCACCTTCATTGTTAAATTACAGTAATAAACTATTGAATTCCAGGCTTTAAAGCGTCTCGAAATGGGCAACAACGAGCCGCGGCGTCTCAGACTATCGGAAGAGTCGAGAACGTCAGATAGAGACAGCGGTGTTGGAAATGAATCTATTGGTGAGTTTTGAACATTTTATTAAACTTTTCCCGATATTTTGAACGTTATAAAGTGTGTGTGGTTACCATTTTTAGGGTTCCGTAGTCCGACAAGAAACCCTTATTTAGGGAACCCTTATAAGATCGTTCAGTCCTTCCGTCCTAGTTTCATTTAAATTACAAAACGTGAAAACTCATTTTGGTTTATAAGATTTAAGAATGTAATTCTTTTTATTGTGGAAATCAAACCCTCCGAAGAAATGCTGCAGAAGAATCCCATAAATGAATGACTCTTATTGAATGAGTGATTTTCAAAAATTTAAGGTTGAATGAACGAAAAACAAAATCTCATCTATTTATTGCAGAAGAATCCAATTAATGAATGGCTGGCTTATTGAATAAGTGAATGACAAAAATTGAAGATCTGAAAGAACGAATCTCGTCTATGTATCTCCAGCGTCATCTCGTCTTCAGTCGAAGGGTGTACAGAGGAGCTCAATGGTGGGAGAGCACTCGATTTATTAAATGATGAGTTATCGATTGTTTGATTAAATGAATGGCTCGTTAATTGATTGATTGTATGAATGAATGTAAGTATAAACGAACGAATACTCTCTATATTGCTGTAATCTTGCCTATTCACAGCGTCATCCGTGCTTGATTAAATGACTGATTGTCTCTCTGCCTGGTTGATTAAATGAATGAATGACTCTTTGATTGATTGATTAAATAATTGACTGACTTATTGAACAAATGAATGTCGCAATGAACGAACGAATACTGCTATACAATAACTATAAGTTCGTGTGTCTAATGACAGCATCATGCTGTTTCGGCTTAGTGGAGGGTGTACAGAGAACCTCAGCGGTAATAATAATACCCCAAAATCGAATAACTGAATGAATGACTTTTTGATTCGTTGATTGGTTGAAGAGAATGCAGATTGGCTTATCGAATGAATGAATTATTATTTATTTATTTATTTATTGAAATTATTCTTACAAATTATTACAATAACTTAAGTCTAAGTCCCACAAAACTGCACATGCAGTTTGTCTGTGGGACCCAAGGAACGAACGAGTATTCGTATATTACTATAATCTCGTGTACCTATCAACAGCGTTATCTAGTCTCGGCTCAATCGAGACTGTACAAAGAAACTTAGTGGTAGGCGAGCACTTGATGAATGAATGAATAGCTTTATTGACTGTTTGTTTAAATTAATGACTTATTCAATGAAAAAACCTCTAATCTCGCCTATCTATTGACAGCATCATCCCGTCTCGGCTCAGTGGAGGGTGTACAGCGGAACACGGCGGTGGGCGAGTGCTGGACGCTGGAGGAGTGTATACTGGCCGCGTGCACGGGACAGCGGCTCGTGTGCCAGCACCACGCGGACGTGGAGCTGGCTGATGTGGCGCCCGACGTGGTGAGTGGGGGGGGGACTTGGGTAAGGGGAAAAAGATCATATACAATATACAGTATTTCCCACTTTTGGTATACTAAGCTCAAAGGAGGTTATAGTTTTGCATACGCTGAGTACGTAAAAAATACTTATAAAATTCCAGGCGCATCTTTTTTTCAAATAGATGAATTCTTAAAACTCTATGTGAACAACCTTAACAAGCAACCCGCCCAACTTTGCCACCAGCACGTGAGCTATCGTTTAAGATTATGTTTTCATAGACAAAATGCTCACATCAGAGAAGCGGTATATGCCGGCTGCGCGAAGCTAGAGAAGAAAACATGAATTTTCAGGAAAAAATTAGCAAAAAATTTTTGACGTAATTTTGTTGTTTAAGTATTTTTTACGTGATCAGTGTATGCAAAACTACAAGTCCCTTTGCGCTTAGTATACCAATAGTGGGACACCCTGTATACACTACAATGCTCACTCAGTTGTATATTAAAATTTAAATAAGCTGTTAATCAATTTCGCTAATGAAAGTGTTCTTTATTGTATTTTTGTTATGGATAGATATACGCTCAAAGGCCAAAAACGATCATTGAGAAATTATTTCACAGCGTGTTTTGGTCACAGTAAAAGAGCCATAACGCAAGATTTTCTATTCAACATACCGTAGAATGTTTACACGCAGAACAAGTGCTAGTGAGTGGAGTGGGTAACGTGACTTTCAACTCTCACTCACTCCCTCACTCATTCACTTAGTCTGTGACGTCACGCAGCTACTGCTCGACGTGGAGGACAGCAAACGCGCGCGCTGGGTGCTCGTGTCTTATAGCGAGACTGTTGTTGTTTCTCTTATTGTGTTCACCTCTCATTCACTCACTCATTCACTCTGTGACGTCACGCAGCTACTCCTCGACGTGGAGGACAGCAAGCGTGCCCGCTGGGAGCACGTGACCCTCGGCGCAGTGGTGGGGCGAGGTGCGTTCGGTACAGTGGCTGCGGGCGCCTGGCGTACGGGAGGCACTGTGAGACGAGTTGCCGTGAAGGCGTTACAGCCGGTACCGCCTAGCGCACCGCATTCGATACACGCGCTGACTGCGTACAGGGTGAGTTTGTTGAACCATATCTAAAAATTATAAAGCTGAAGAGTTTGTTTGTTTGAACGCGGTAATCTCGGGAACTACTGGTCCGATTTGAAAAATTCTTTCGGAGTAAGATAGCATATTTATCGAGGAAGACTATGTATCATCACGCTAAGACCAACAGGACATACTCCTGTTGGTCTTAGCGTGATGATACATAGCTAGTAAAACCGCGGGGCGCAGCTAGTAAATTATAAAGCTGAATAGTTGCGAATTCCAAATGTCATTGGAAACAGCGAAAAATAGTATGTTCCAATTACAATACATGACAATTTGTGTTTCAGTGACTATACTGTTGAGCTTTTAATGTGTTTTTAAATATTGATTAAATACTTTGTATAAAAGCTAAAGAGTATTTTTCTACATTGGAATCATGTTATAACGAAAATATGTCCAATAACATTACATGATAATACAGTATACTATTAGTGTATCAATGACTATGCAGTATGCACGTTCCAATAACAATTTGTGTTTCAATGACTATACAGTATACACGTTCCAATAATAATTTGTGTTTCAATGACTATGCAGTATGCACGTTCCAATAACAATTTGTGTTTCATTGACTATACAGTATGCTCGTTCCAATAACAATTTGTGTTTCAATGACTATGCAGTATGCACGTTCCAATAACAATTTGTGTTTCATTGACTATGCAGTATGCACGTTCCAATAACAATTTGTGTTTCAATGACTATGCAGTATGCACGTTCCAATAACAATTTGTGTTTCATTGACTATGCAGTATGCACGTTCCAATAACAATTTGTGTTTAATTGACTATACAGCTCGTTCCAATAACAATTTGTGTTTCAATGACTATACAGTATGCACGTTCCAATAACAATTTGTGTTTCATTTACTATACAGTATGCACGTTCCAATAACAATTTGTGTTTCAATGACTACAATTTACATATTCCAATAGCACATTATGTTTCAATGACTATACCTACATGTTTTAGTTACAATTTGTGTTTCAATGACTATACTTGCTCAATTAATATTTATATGAATGACAATACAAATGTCCCCAGGCGGCGGTATCCCGCTGGGAGCGGGAGCCGCTGGCCGCAGCGTGCCGCGCGTACTGCGGGCTGCGGCAGGAGCTCGGCATCCTCAGCCGGCTGCGGCACCCGCACGTGCTGCCGCTGCTCGCCGCCTGCCCGGCGCCGCTCGCGCTGCTGCTGGCCATCGCGCCGCAGGTGGGTGGGGACAGTTGTATAGAGATGTACTGCGGGCTGCGGCAGGAGCTCGGCATCCTCAGCCGGCTGCGGCACCCGCACGTGCTGCCGCTGCTCGCCGCCTGCCCGGCGCCGCTCGCGCTGCTGCTGGCCATCGCGCCGCAGGTGGGTGGGGACAGTTGTATAGAGATGTACTGCGGGCTGCGGCAGGAGCTCGGCATCCTCAGCCGGCTGCGGCACCCGCACGTGCTGCCGCTGCTCGCCGCCTGCCCGGCGCCGCTCGCGCTGCTGCTGGCCATCGCGCCGCAGGTGGGTGGGGACAGTTGTATAGAGATGTACTGCGGGCTGCGGCAGGAGCTCGGCATCCTCAGCCGGCTGCGGCACCCGCACGTGCTGCCGCTGCTCGCCGCCTGCCCGGCGCCGCTCGCGCTGCTGCTGGCCATCGCGCCGCAGGTGGGTGGGGACAGTTGTATAGAGATGTACTGCGGGCTGCGGCAGGAGCTCGGCATCCTCAGCCGGCTGCGGCACCCGCACGTGCTGCCGCTGCTCGCCGCCTGCCCGGCGCCGCTCGCGCTGCTGCTGGCCATCGCGCCGCAGGTGGGTGGGGACAGTTGTATAGAGATGTACTGCGGGCTGCGGCAGGAGCTCGGCATCCTCAGCCGGCTGCGGCACCCGCACGTGCTGCCGCTGCTCGCCGCCTGCCCGGCGCCGCTCGCGCTGCTGCTGGCCATCGCGCCGCAGGTGGGTGGGGACAGTTGTATAGAGATGTACTGCGGGCTGCGGCAGGAGCTCGGCATCCTCAGCCGGCTGCGGCACCCGCACGTGCTGCCGCTGCTCGCCGCCTGCCCGGCGCCGCTCGCGCTGCTGCTGGCCATCGCGCCGCAGGTCTAGTATTTCAATTAACGGCCTAGGATTTATATTAATTTCACGACGCGACAGTACAAATCGTAGTCTAAGTATACAGGGTGACTGGAAATTCGACGTGATCCTTCAAAGGGGTTATACTAGAGGTCATTTGCAACAAATTAAGTCCAGTTAACCAGGGGTCAAAAATGAATGGTTAGCTTTGACGGTTTTTGATATTTTAAAAATTTTCTGCCTTTTTACCAAAAACAATTAATTATGAAAAAACTACTATAGTGGAGCCATTTTAATAGGCAACATTTGACAGTTCAACAAAATTCAACAATGTAACCTAGTAACGACGACATAGAATAACATGATATTTCGTTTTGTTAGAACTGCACATTTGCTTAACTTTTTTCAATTACGATTACATATTTATAATAATAATGACCGATACAAGTAATTTTAAGATTTCATTTTACTGATAAACCATTCTAAACATAATAAAAAATTTCTGAATTAAAGAACTGACGTCGCTACAATTTTGTGTCAATAAACTTTATTTCTTTTTAAATACCAGAGACGTTACTCTAAAAATCGAATTATGACATCTAGAATCGAATGCATTGATTACTTGTGAATAAAAATCATCATAAATTAATAAATATGTTTCAAGTTCGATTGACAAATGTTTCAAGTCCGTATCGATTAATTCACTTTAATCGATTTTTTTAAGCAGGATACCTCTCTTCGAAGATAAAATTTATAGACGTCAAATGTTGCCTATTAAATTGGCTCGACTATACACTGTTAACATTCAATTGATATTTTTTTGAAAGCCGAAGAAATAGAGATCAGTTTAAAAAAGAACTTGCCCAAAACTTGCATCTTTCGCTTGTGTTATGGAAACCAGATGGCTGATAAACATACATATATAATTTTTAAATAAATACTTATATAGATAATTAACACCCAGACACATAATGTTTAATAATCCCAGGGATCGCTCGAAGGCACGCTCCGCACGTACCGCGGGTGCGGTGTGCGTGTCGGTGCCCGAGCTGCGCGTGCGCTTACTTTGCAGTTAGCGCGTGCGTTGGAGTACTTGCATGCGCACAGAGTGCTGTATCGGGATTTGAAGGTACGTGAGGAGGGGGGGATTGGTTATAGAATTTATTAATTTTATTTATATTTATTTATAAATACTTTATTGCCCTTAAAGATAACAAAACAAGAAATACAAACACTTAAATCTAACTTACACTAAGTACAATTGGCGGTCTTATCGCTTAGAGCGATTTCTTCCAGACAACCTTTGGTACAATAGAGGAATAAATACCAAAATACATAAATGGGTAGTGCAATAATAACTATGATAAAGGATACACATACATATTATGTATTTATATTGTGATATAAACTAAATAAGTAAAAGGGAATAGAGATTCGAAGAAAAATACCATACTAAAAATAATACATAGTAATTAATAATACGTAATCCATTAGTAAATTAATTTTAGACAAACTTACAATTAGTTTTAATAATCTATTATCAAACGGAGAATTCCCGGACTCGCTAAAAATTGCTAAGGTTAGTCCCATCTACAAATCGGGAGATAAAATGGAAGTAAACAATTATCGTCCCATCTCTGTACTACCAGTGATTTCCAAAATTCTCGAGAAAATTATTTACAACCGCTTAAATGATCATTTGAATTTAATAAAATTTATATCTAACAAACAATACGGATTTCGGCCACAGTCTAATACATTATCAGCTACAATAGATTTAGTCACAAATATAAAACATAACTTTGATCGTAAAAATATTGCTTTAGGAGTATTCATTGATTTAAAAAAAGCATTTGACACAGTTAGTCACTCATTATTAATAAAAAAACTCGAGGCTATTGGAATCACTGGTATTGCACTAAAAATGTTTATTTCATATCTAAATAACCGAACACAACTTGTCAAAATTGGCAATACGCAAAGCGATCCCTTACCAATGACCTGTGGAATACCACAGGGATCGGTGTTAGGACCACTGTTGTTCTTAATTTATGTGAATAATATCCATGACATAGGCCTACATGGCGAAATTACCCAATACGCAGATGATACATGTCTATTTTATTTCGGATCCTGTATAAATAATATTATTTCACAAGCTCAGGAAGATCTCAACCACTTATTTGAATGGTTTCAGTACAACCTCTTAACTGTTAACGTATTAAAAACATCCTATGTTATTTTTAAAGCAAAAAATAAAAAAATTCTACCTCATGTGCCAATTACTTTGAATGGAATTCCACTTCAACAAAAAAGTAATGAAAAATATCTTGGTTTAAGAATAGATAGTGGCTTGTCCTGGAACATTCAAATAGACCATGTTAAATCTAAACTCTCATCCCTTGCTGGCTCACTTCGTAGGGTTGTAGGATGCCTTCCTAAACAGGTCCGCATAAATATTTAACGGAGCGTCGGAAGGCTCGGCGGTATGATCTCCGTTATCTGACATAGCGGTGGTTTAGTAGAGATGGGAACACCGAAATAAACTCACTATTTTCTCAAACGACAATCAGATAGTTTATTAAAGTTTACTTCACTTCACAATTTTGCGTAACAATCAAGATTCAAACGGATTAAGAGCCAATAGGTTAGTACGCGTGCGCCTCTGTGCACAACTGACAGTCGAATGTCAGCTGTCACGATCAGGCCAACCGACCACCCTATTCGGGACTACCCGCTCTTATTTTTTTAATGTGACAACCTTACTTCACAATATTTTTAATTACTGGCAACACAACATAATACTTTGACATTTTTCAACCAAAACATTACTTGTAACATTTTTAAAACTGACAACACAAGGGTTTGACACTGACAATCAAAACAAACAATTTAACTACGTGAAATCAACTATGCTAGATAATTATCATTTAATACAGTAATTATCGGCGCGCCGTCACGGCCGTCCTGCATATTCACACGTCCTCGTGTGTGGAGTCATTTCGCTCAACTGAATCATCTGTAAACAAGCAAACGAGAATGGTTTATATCAAGCACCGCTCGGGCATCCTGACAAAGTGTGTCACACTCAAAACTAGGCACACAGTCCAAAAGCTCCCTAAAAGTCCAATTACGTCACATAAGCTTGATTACAAACTACGTAATATTTTGAGTGTCACACAGACTATAAATTGTCATAAGTTATCACACACAGCCTACAAACTGCCACACAGGCTACTATCTACCACACAGGCTCCTAACTGCCACACAGGCTCCTAACTGCCACACAGGCTCCTAACTGCCACACAGGCTCCTAACTGCCACACAGGCTCCTAACTGCCACACAGGCTCCTAACTGCCACACAGGCTCCTAACTGCCACACAGGCTTCTAACAATGCCACACAGGCTCCTATCTGCCACACAGGCTTCTAACACTGCCACACAGGCTCTTACAAATACCACACAGGCTTGCAACTGCCACACAGGCTACGCATCACATAATTATGAAAAGCCACACAGGCTTGTATTTGCCACTTAGGCTAACTGGTACTACCAAAATAGTGATAAGCTCCAAAGATAACTAATTAACTCACCATCGCCGTCACTGGCGCATTCTGACTCGGTATGGTTGACAGGGACTTCTAGTCCAGCGCTTAACTCCAAGGGAACATAACACTCAGGCATAGCACGCACGCGATCATGTGCATACTTGTATGTCCTATTAGAGTTAAGAGCTTTTAGTTGATACCTGTCGCCATCCAACAGCTCAGTTATTATGTATGGACCTTTGTATTTTGAGTCTAACTTTGTTTGGTTTCGCTCATGGTTTTGCAAAAGCACATAATCACCGACTTTAAACCTTTTGACTTTTGCTTTGTTTTTATCGAACTTAGCTTTCTCGTAAGAAGCGCTTGCCTCTATTTCTCGTGCCGAGTGTTCTCGAACAGAATCTAAGTCAATGTCTATCTCTTCTGTCTCTAACGTGAGCAATCCTAAAGGCCTAGCTACTTTTCCGATTAAAAGTTCCAACGGACTTGCTTTTGTCACCCTATTCATAGTACAGTTGATAGCCAGTTGGATTTCGGGTAGTGCATCCTGCCACGATGTATTCTTTGTCTCAACCGCTGTCAGCATATTCTTAAGCGTAGACATCACCCTCTCTACTTGACCGTTAGCACGACTACTACCCGTAGCTATAAGATGTAAATTAACATTGTGAGCGCTACAATACTCCTTAAAGTCTTTTCCAGTAAAACATCTGCCCTGATCTGCAATTATTCGTTGCGGTGCGCCAAAGAAAGAGACGTTGTGTTTTAATGCCTTAATGGCACTGTTCGAATCTATATTGCGCGTATGATATAAAACCACGAATTTGGTGAAAGCATCGATTGACACAAAAACGTATTCTTTAGTATCTTTTTTTCCGCTAAGCTTTCCAGTTACATCCATATGGATCGTATGCCAAGGGATCGTAGTTTTTGGGATCGGATGTAGTTCCACCTGTACTTTTCCGGAATTAGACTTCGCAACCCTACAAGTAATGCAGTTTTCTACGAATTTGCGTACGTATTTATTCATGTTCGGAAACCAATAGTGACAGTATACTTTTTCCAAGGTTTTCTCCCAGCCCAAATGCATTATGTTCTCGTGAACATGGTTTATTATAGCCCACTGAAATGCTCTAGGCACGATTGGTAACCAAACACTTTTGTTGTTTCTATCAACTTTCCTATAAAGTAGACCCCGCCTAATTTCATAAGTTTTAGCCACGTCACTGTCGAGTTCATTTGCTTGAAGTTTCGTTATAATGGAAGTTATTTCATCATCTTTTTGTTGTTCCGCTTGTAACCACGTATCAGAGATTTCTGTTAGATGAACTCGTTTTTGCTCGACCTTAGTTACTGGCTCATTACTCGGTAAAGGATTACGTGACAGGAAATCTACATGACCCATCTGTTTGCCCTGGCGGTATTCTATGTCAAAATCAAAAGTTTGTAGGAAACACCACCATCTGTGGACCCGCGGTGTGAGGTCAACTTTTGATTTGGATGCTTTGACAGCGTTGCAGTCGGTCACTACCAAAAATTTCTTCCCTTGTAAGTAGTGACGAAAATGTTTAACGGCGTTTACTATAGCTAAGGTCTCTAACTCGTACGAGTGGTAATTGGATTCAGCGCCGGAGGTTCGACGGCTGTAGTACTCTACAACATGTAATTTACCGTTTATTCTTTGCATAAGTATTGCGCCATAACCTTCAGCGCTTGCATCCGTATGCAACTCAGTAGGTAGGTCCGGGTCGAATATCGTTAGCACAGGTCTGTCTGTCAGTATGTCAATAATGTCTTTACGAATTTTCTCTAGCTCAGGTGTCCAGTGAATTTTTCCTTTTCCTGACGTAAGGCCGAAAAGCGGAGCTGCTTTTTGCGAAAAGCCTGGGACGAATTTCCGAAAATAAGAGGCTAATCCGATAAATTGGCGCAGTTGGGTCACGGTCTGCGGCGGTGACAGTTCAGTAAGAGCTCGAATTTTACGAGGATTTGGCCGTATTTCACCTGCTGAAACTTCGAAGCCCAAATATTCGACTCTTTTTTTTAGAAAGGCACATTTTCGAATATTAAAAGAGAATCCCGCATCCGTCAAAGTTTTTATAACGATTTTCAACCGTTCCAAACCTTCTTCTACCGCGCGTGAGGGAATGATGACGTCATCAATGTAAACTACCGCGAAAGATTCAGTCAATGTACCCAAAGCCTTATTAATCGCGCGCTGATAGATTGAGGGTGCATTTCGAAGTCCAAAAGGCATTGACAAGTACTCGAACTGCCCATCCGGTGTCACAAAAGCAGTACGCTCTATAGAGTCCTGACTTACGGGTATCTGATGATATCCACTGGCCATATCCAATGAAGTAAAATAATTTGCTCCCACTAAGCGTTGAATTTGATCTGAAATAAGCGGCAAAGGATATCGATCAGGTACCGTATTACTGTTAAGCTCCCTATAATCCACGCAAAGTCTATCTGTGCCGTCCTTCTTTTTTACCAATAAAATTGGGCTTGCGAATGGAGAGCTACTTTCGCGAATAATACCGGCCGACAAAAGCTCTTTAATCTGACTTCGAACTACATTTCTCTCATCTGGACTAAGCCTGTAAGGTCTACGTTGTACTGTGCGGTTAGGATCTATAAGTTTAATTTCTAGCTGTCCGGTGCTAACTCTGCTAGTAGGTGTGCCCTCTACAAAATTATCAGAATACTTTTTGAGTATAGAGATTAGTGATTGTCTCTGGCCATCAGGTATATCGGTGTCGATAGCTTCAAAATTCTGAGCTTTAGGTCCTACGTCACAGACTGAGACAATTTTGGTCTTTTTTAGCACAAGCTTATTCTCAAAAACTTCAACCGAAAACCCTAGCATGAGAAGATCTCTACCTACCATTATGTCATGCGAAATACTACTATCCTGTACTATATGAAACAACAACTGTACCGTATAGGCTTGAATCGAGACCGTTGATAAAATTTGGGTGTTACAATGTATACTAGCGTTACCTAGCCCCAGCAATGTCACTGCGCCATATAATCTTTTACCAGAAAGTCGTTCTGCTAAGCTCTGCTTTATCAAAGAACATTCGGCACCAGAATCGAAACAAAATGAAAATTGCTCACCGGTTTCGTCCGAAAGATGATCAGTAGCTGGTTTGATGGCGCAGATATCCACACGACGTTCAACTCGAGTCTCGTTGGATTTCGCCTCCTTGCCGGGGCACCGTGTTGCGATATGGCCCTGTTCGCCGCAGTTGAAGCAGGTTGGAGTGATAGTCTTCTTCGGTGCACTGCCTTCCTTTGAAGCATGAGTTACAGAGTTGCTTGAAGTTTCGGTTCGTACTTTAGTGTCATCACGAATCCATCGACATTCAGTAGCCACGTGTCCGAACTTGTTGCAATTGTAACACCTACGAGAGTTCTCGAGACGCGGCTTCTTTGCTTCTACAGCTAATGTCGCCTTCTCTTGAGCTGCAGGTCCTCTTTTTCTAAACGTAAATGCCATAAGTTCTTGTTGTAATTTTATACGGTTGTCTATTTCCGTTGTAAAAGCCAATCTCTGCAATCTTGGTTCGATTTTTGCAGCGTGTGCTAGTGTAACAGCAATGGCAATTTGTTCCGTTGATAACGATTTCCATCTTGCCATTATTGCACTCATAAATCGGCTGGCATAAGAGGATAAGCATTCACCTTCCTTTGGATTTCCATTAAACAATCGCCATAAGTTTGCTGCAGGAGTTTCAACGAAATCGAATCTAGCTAAAAATAGATCCTTTAATTGGGCCCATGTTATTCCAGGATAACTAGACTGTGCTAGCCATGATGCCGCAGTTCCTTTGAGTGCTTTACTCATGGTTATTATCAGGTCTCCACCGGAAAGTGGTATTTCTTGCAAGCATAGGTCAACTGTTTCGCACCAAGCACGAGCATCGCTATCCTGAAGGTCAGGATTAAATTCGGGTAAAGCTATTTTTGATACAGATAGCCGAGGTTCTTGAATTGCCCGTATCAAATCTGTCAAACTTCGTTGCTGCAATTCAAACAGTGTTTTCCAACGGTCGCACTCTTTTTCAAAAGAAGGTTGTTCAATCTGACCTGAGTGGGCTGCATGCTGCTCCTGAGATGCACGGAGTAATCCCACTTCTGATAACGGAGCGTCGGAAAGCTCGGCGGTATGATCTCCGTTATCTGACATAGCGGTGGTTTAGTAGAGATGGGAACACCGAAATAAACTCACTATTTTCTCAAACGACAATCAGATAGTTTATTAAAGTTTACTTCACTTCACAATTTTGCGTAACAATCAAGATTCAAACGGATTAAGAGCCAATAGGTTAGTACGCGTGCGCCTCTGTGCACAACTGACAGTCGAATGTCAGCTGTCACGATCAGGCCAACCGACCACCCTATTCGGGACTACCCGCTCTTATTTTTTTAATGTGACAACCTTACTTCACAATATTTTTAATTACTGGCAACACAACATAATACTTTGACATTTTTCAACCAAAACATTACTTGCTCAGAGGAATAAACCTATAGAGTACTTGTATCGAGCGTATACAATTTACATATATTTGTTTCTCTCTATCTAAAGAAAACGTCGTATGAAAGAATGAGATAGCTATAGACTACAAGCTACGTTTCAACATAGTCATGGCACCATTTTTACTATAGGTACGTATTTAGATAGATAGAAGGTGATAGTGATGGGATGTGCTTCAATCGATAAAATCTTGAATGCATTTTGCATTTACGGTTTCGTGAAATAATAAATAATAAAAATAAACAAAATTAATCATTAATTTCAGTTGAATACATTATTTGTTTAATCCTACGAATATAATAAATGCGAAATTATGCGAGAATGGATAACTTTCTCTTTCACTGCTGAACCGATTACAATGAAATTTTGTACATACACACATAGGATAGGTTTTATACCGGAAATCCCACGTGAACGGGAACTGTGCGGGATTTTCTTTAAAAACGCGGGCGGAAAGCTAGTAATTAGTATATTTTAAAATAAATTTTAAAACTTGAAATGTAACTAATTTAAAATAAAGATGGAAATGATGATAAAGTTAAAGGAGTGAGGAGAAAGGCACAGTCAGCATGAATTTTAACAAGTTCATAAAAGGACAGTCTAAGAAAACATTTTCCTTACATCCTACTAATAAAGCGAAAGTTTGTGAGGATGGATGTTTGTTACTCTTTCACGCGAATACTACTAAACCGATTACAATGAAATTTGGAAAAATTACTTTTGATCCCGTAAATCCCACAGGAATGGTAACTATGCGGGTTTTTCTTTGAAAACGCATGTATATTAAGAATGTATTTCAATAGTAGTTTCTCATCTATGAGAACTGTCATTTAATCAACCGTTTAATTTTCACATAGTTACACATTTAAAGTAAATGTGTAAAAAATTTTCCAAATAAAAATTCACTCACACACAAATGTATTTATTATCTAAAGGAACAAAAAAAAACGTAAGCGTAAGATTGCACAATTCTTGTAGAGTATCCATCTTGATAAGCAGGCTCGAAATGCAGCAAACACAATCTAGCAAATTTCGACGGCGTCCAAGATTGGACGCGTGCAAGCGTGTCATGTTTTATACCCATTTTTTATTGAGCTCTGGAAATCTAAAACAAAATGAATTTATTAATAATTTAAAAGAGAAACAACAAACTAAACAGATAAGTCAAATAAAACAACCACGTGGTATTTTTTATTTTCCTGCTGTAGAAAATTTACATCTATTATTTGCAACAACAACTACATATAAATCTGATATAAGAAACAAAATAAATAAATCAACGTTAATATGAAATAGATTTTTTGTCATAAATCGATAATATACGCTAGATGTGTTACAACACTACGGTGGTAAACAAAATGCCAAACGTGATAATATTGTGACATTTTTTAAAAATTATTTAATTCTTTTGTATTCCACAACCCCATAAAGTGGGTAAATGTTACAGTTACAACATAAACTTATAAAAAAGCGCTTGATAAAACCTTCAAATAGGGTTAGAACATAAATATTTATCAATTTGCTGAAAATCACTTACCGATGGAAAGATATTTTTTCATTGTTTTCATCCAAAACTCCCATTCGACTAGTAATAGCCGGTAGCTAAACATACAATAGTCATTTTAGCACACTGACAAATAAAAAGAAACACTATACACTTTATATTTTCTAAATATTTCGTTAAAAACACTTGACGCACTGAGCCCACCAGCTGGTTGGAAAACAAACTGACTGCCGGCGCGCTACGTTTGAAGACAGTGCAGATACTCTATCGCTATCTCAATCTGACTTATGCTGTTATTGACTAAGAGTAAGTAGATTAGAAAATATGTATTTTGTTCTGTCTCAATATAAGAACTCTATAGGTTTATTCCTCTGAGATTACTTGTAACATTTTTAAAACTGACAACACAAGGGTTTGACACTGACAATCAAAACAAACAATTTAACTACGTGAAATCAACTATGCTAGATAATTATCATTTAATACAGTAATTATCGGCGCGCCGTCATATTTATAATTCCTTAGTAAAATCACATCTTATGTATTTAATCGAGGTATGGGGAAGTGCTCCCAAATACAAACTAAAAGAGTAACAAATAATTCAGAATAAAATAATTAAAATATTATATCACTATCATTACCTAACACCGTCAATCAAAATTTATAAAGACACAAAACTGATGAACATCAAACAATTATATAAATATACAACATGTATTCTTATT
The DNA here is from genome assembly GCF_061535395.1 of Colias eurytheme. NCBI lineage: Eukaryota > Metazoa > Arthropoda > Insecta > Lepidoptera > Pieridae > Colias > Colias eurytheme. The sequence goes on from NC_143008.1 coordinate 2,629,300, forward strand.
AAGAAAATTTTAGACAAGAACATACATACAGCACTAACTTTCACGAAAAATAAACCAGCTTATTCTAAACGTAACACAAAGGATCTAGACATACCGAAGGTCAGGACCGGCTATGGACAGAAATGTATTACTTTTGAAGGTGCCAAATTCTATAATAAACTAAACAATGATATAAAAACAGCTGAATCGATTTATACATTTAAAAAGCGCCTAGCTGATCACATACTTAATGACCAATCACTTCTGGAATAAAACACCTACCTTTGGAATAGCTGTGCCCGGACGACTGTTAGATTATTTATTTACTTTGTTATGTTATTCTCATGTAATTAGCTTTAAGTCTTTAAATGAGAATAAATGATTCTTTAAACCTATATAATATAAATAAATTTTATGTACGGCTAACACTGAGAAAGTGAGATTTAACCATACATTTAAAACTATATATAATAAACTATATACAACTATATAATTTATTTATTTTTGTTCGATAAATATAAAAAGAGTAGTTACCTGATTGAATTGTGTACTGTATCTATTGCATTAATATGGATAGAGTAATAACCTCGTTGAATTGCATACAAAACTGCAACGTTTACATTGCATTATACTGAACTAGCTGTAAATGATCACCTAGATCAATTGCTCTATTCTGCCAAAAAAATATAAAGTGTCTGTCGTTTATAACGTAGCTACGGACGTTGAAATGTTATTTTACCTGCTACGGCCATAAAATACCTTTATGGATTGTGTACCCTACATATATCTGTTACACTGTTCGATTTTTTCAAGTTAGTGATCATCTCATCTATAGCAGACAGATTTTCTATTAAAAAAGTACCTCTTCATCTGCAATTTGTCTTATGCCCTCCAAAGAAGTAATAATCATCTACCTCATAATTATTGTATTAGTTGGCTAGAGAGGATACTGTAGCCTACTTTTTCCGCTGTAAATTATTTCCTTCCAAGGAAAATTTCCTTGCATTCCGAATACCTATTGACTATATTCAAAGAAAGTTATTTTTCAGTCAGAAAATGTCCTGGTGTGGACTTTCCCATCACCACAAGAAGCCAACACTGCTGAAAGCGCAGAGGACCCAATTGATGTTCACGTCAAACTTGGAGATTATGGTAAGTTACTGTTTTTAAGCAATCTTAGAAAGAGAATGTTTTATACCGACTTTGGAAATAGGAGAAACTTTAAGCCACTTTGCAAAGATAATAGGACTTACTGACTTCACTAAGAAGGAATTCAAAAGTAGATTTCCGATAGCGTTTGCTCCGTGAATTTTTTGAATAAGATAAGAGGTCTTCTAAGTATCTATATTCCATACCATTATAAACAATTTCGATTGTAATTATATTTGTCTTTCTGTGTGTTTGTTACTTGTTATGTTTTCACAAATTATTGAGTTTGACTGGTGCGTTGCTAAGCATATAACTTGAGAACGGTTCATGACCCATTCGGGTAATTTTTTTAACGTTTTCGTTAAGACACAAGAAAGGTTCTTATGAAAAAAAAACATAATAGGAGCACAAGGGCAGAACAACTGCTGGTTTAGCTAGTAAATAATGATAATTTTATAATCTACACTCTAATATTATAAAGAGGAAAACTTTGTTTGTTTGATTGTAATGAATAGGCTCATAAACTACTGGACCGATTTTGATGAAATTTGGCACAGATCTTTAGACCCTGAGAAAGAACATAGGCTACCTTTTATTGCGAAATATGTACCACGGGCGAAGCCGGGGCGGACCGCTAGTAAATAATATGTTTGTCTATAGGCATCTCCCGTCTCGCTCCGCCATCAGGCACAAAAGGTTTCGGAGGTACGGAGGGCTTCATGGCGCCTGAGATCATGAGGTACAATGGTGAGGAGGAATATACAGAGAAGGTGAGTTAACCGACTTGAGTAAAAGATGATGTTTTAGAAATGTGTTTTTGGTTAAGGACGCATTTTCTGATTCAAAATAAGATATCTTTCGCTGGAGAGTGTGATGAAATAAAACTTTAATAAAAACAACTGATAATTGTTGTTGTTGATGTGGATTATTAACATCAAATTTGATGATATGGGCCTTCATTTCTACCCATCTTTTTTGAGAACGTGTACATTATAAAATATGTTGTTATTTATTTCTTAATTTTCGACTTTTCCTTAAAAAAGGAGAAACTTATCAATTCAAGTGTATTGATTTTTTGGGTTTGTTGTGACAGAACTACTGAATTATTTTTTTTTACATTTTTTTTAAAGTGCTTTCTGCTTTATCCGTAATCTGTCTAGATCTGTCCATTTGAAGGCGGTTTAGTCTTTTGTTAAAAAATATTCTTTTATGTATGTTCACTAGTTTCTCCACAAAATTTTAAACCGATTTCCTATTAATTTCCAGGTGGACTGTTTCTCCTTTGGCATGCTGTTATACGAAATATTTACGCTACGTCAGCCCTTCGAAGGGCACGAGGCGGTGAAAGAAGCTGTGCTGGAGGGAGCTAGACCTCCTCTATCACCTAGGGTAAGTCTGAATACTCAATTTAAATACTAAATCCAAATAAAATTCAAAGGTAGTATTAAAAAAGGTAATTCAGGTATTTTTTCACCCCATTGAGTTACATTCTTCAACCGACATAAAAAAGGAGGTTCGAAATTTTGCATTTTTTTCTTGGGCTTATTACCTCAGCTAATGCCGTCCAGTGGGATAATGGGACCACCATTTAAATTTTGCCCATTTCTAACCATTTGAAGGTGGTTGAGATTTTTTGCTCAAAATAATCTAATTTATTAGATGACAACACAATCGGGTACAAACGTGGTGCAGTTTCAACAAATGTACATTAGTTATATTTGATTTTTTCTTAGTTTATATGTATTTTATAATATCCCAGGACCTGCAATACCCGTGCAGTATGTTAGAAACGATGCGTCGATGTTGGAGCGGGGCCCCAGAACTGAGGCCCTCCGCCGCTGCCCTCGTGGCTGTGGCTGCAGCTCCTGAGTTCCTGGCCTTAAGGGACGCGGCTGTTGTGAGGCAGGCTCGAGCTGCTACGGCTACTGCTATCAGGAATGTTACTGGTGAGTTGGGGGCCCTGAGTGGGTAGTCAGCAGTGGTGGAAGCTGCTGTAGGGAATGGTTCTGGTGAGAGTAGGGCCCTAGAAGTGGGGCCTCTAACGAGCTGCGATTCGGAATGTTACTGGTGAGTTGGGGGCCCTGAGTGGGTAGTCATAAGGTGTGATACAGCATCAGCAGTGGAAGCTGCTGTAGGGAATGTTACTGGTGAGAGTAGGGCCCTAGAAGTGGGGCCTCTAACGCTGCTGCTTGTGGCAGTGGCTGCAGCACCTGAGTTCCTAGCCTTAAGAGACGCGGCTGTTGTGAGGCAGGCTAGGGCTGCTACGGCTACTGCTATCAGGAATGTTACTGGTGAGTTAGGGGCCCAGATTAAGGCCCTGGTCGCAGATAATTGTGAGGGAATAATAAAAAGAACGGAGCTTTCGTGGTGTATTAGGTAAGAGAAGCTGCGACGAACACTATTCGGAATAACGGGAGAGCCTGGGGTCCTAGAAGTGGGGCCCTCTTAGTAGTGATGAAGTGTCTAGCGCTGAGGGACGCGGCTATAGTCCTGCAAATGAGGCCCCGACCGCTATAAGGATATTAGTAGGGACAATTACACCATTTAAGTTTTTAACGTAGAGGTATAAGCTCAACAACTTCTCTTATAATTTCGATACTAACTTCACCAGTAGAAAACTACTATATTACTCCTGTGTGTCATTCCATCCCAATTAAACCTTAACTTAAAAAAAAAACCTAAAATAACTTAAAACTTAAAAACATTTATTTTCAACTTTCACTAACTGGAAAAGAAAAAAAAATAAGGAATCGATAATGTCAATTATTTCAGAGGAGAACCCAGAAGGGTGGGAGATCTGGTACGGCGGTGCGGAACCAGAACGGGCGCATACGCTCATCACCTCGCCCACCACGTTTCATCATCATCACAGCATCACTGTGCCGCCAGGTGATAAATGTTATCATTTCTTTTCATTTATAACTAGCTGTGCTCTGCGGTTTTATCCGTAGTGCTCCGCTCCTTTTGGTCTTAGCGTGATTATATATAGCCTGTAGCCTTTCTCGATAAATGGGCTATCCAACAAATCCGAAAGAATTTTTCAAATCAGACCAATATAGTTCCTGAGATTAGCGCGTTCAAATAAACAAACAAACATCATGCTTAGAATCCGTCCAAAAGTTTCTGATTCTTGTTTTTTTTAATTATAAGTTTATATTTTTATTTTATCCTAAAATATAATTTCCTAATATTCCAGATAAAGCCGATCCAGTGATAGTGACAGTGATGTGTCGTGTCGGTCAAAACATGTGGCTCGGCGACTCGGTGGGACGAGTGTCTGTTTACTCGTGAGTATCTATGGAATTGATATACCCGAAATAATGAGATTGCTTTGTATATGTGGAATTGATGTACCCGAAATAATGAGATTGTTTTTTGAGTGTAGTGAAATAATGTCTCGATAGAGTATGCAAATTATTTATTTGGGTCTGTTGGCTTTTGTTTAGTGTACATTTTATCTATCGTTAAATTTGACTGTTTTTAGGGTTTCGAACCACAAAACGGAACGCTTATAGTATGATTTATTTTTCCGTCTGTCTGTCTGTCAAAACAACATATAATTAAACACAGGTTTGTGCGGAACCCTAGGTGCTCGCTTACCGACTCGTGCTTGACCGTTATTCTGTGATTTTGTCTCTAAATAATTCATATATTATTATTTTTTTTGCCAGGATATCAGAATGCGCGTTACTATGGAGCGCCAAAGTGTGCGAAACAGCGGGTGGAGGCGGGTCCGGTGTGGCCGCGCTGCAAAACCTCGACCCGCTCAATAGAGTCGCTCTAGCGCTCACCTGTGGGAGGTAAGTGTGCTAGTTATAGGTACAGGTACAAGTACAGGTACAGGTAAGTGTGTTAGATACAGGTACAGGTAAGTGTGTTAGATACAGGTACAGGTACATGTACATGTAAGTGTGCTAGATACAGGTACAGGTACAGGTAAGTGTGCTAGATACAGGTACAGGTTAGTGTGCGAAACAGCGGGTGGAATTGTTCAATGAACAACTAAATTACTAAACTCACAATAACACCATAAAATTGTCTGAAGTGAAACTCTGCCTACGGGTGTACCAGGCAGAGCTTTCTATTAATCTATAAAATAGACTGAATATTACTGCAATCTACGAAGGTGTTAATTTCAATTTATGTTTGATACGCTCCTACATTTTTTACAACCTTTTTTAGGCGATTTTGAATCTTGTTATTAGTACTTACATCAAAACTTGCGCTGAAAATTTATTTATTGAGAAATTTTCAAATTATCCGCGAAATTTAAAAAACAAATTCTATTATTTTAAAAATGTATTGAATTTCATCATTTATAAAAGCATTTGAATGCTATAAAACTAAATATTAAGTTTAGTTATTAAATACTACGATCCGCGGTTTCACCTGCGTGGCTCCGCTTCTCTTGGTCTTAGCATGATAATATATAGCCTTCCTCGATAAATAGGCTATCCAACACCGAAATAATATTTCAAATCGGACCAGTTGTTCTTGAGATTAGCGCGTTCAAACAAACAAACTCTTCAGCTTTATAATATTAATTTAGATAATGAATTAATGTTAATATTATTTCGTTCCAGATTATTCCTAGTGTCGTCAGAGCGACCACAAGCGGAGAGTACTTTTGTGTTAACGGAACTAGGCACAGCTACAGAACTGAATTGCCTAACTGCTGTGCATACAGAGAATGGGTAAGTTTCTATCGATAAATTCTATGATGGATGTTTTTGAAGTGAAAACTTCTTTAGCGGCGTTGGGTATAAAATCTTAAACTCGCGTCAGGACACGTGGCCTGATCGAAAAAGCGTAAGACGGATGGATATCAAACATGCTCAATGTTAATAATCAAGTTTTCACTTCTGCCGGCACTCCCGGAGTGCAACCCGTCTTTTTTTTGCGGATTGTCTATTGAACCTTTTTACGTATGCCTTGTTTTTTTGAGCAAAAGTCTGATCTTTCATATACTTAGTGAAAAATAGATGTTAGCCGATTCTCAGATCTACCCATAGACATACAAAACTTCATGAGAAACGATTCAGCTGTTTCGGAAGAGTATAGTAACTAACATTGCAATAGAAGAGATTTTGTCGCTTCTCGGGCGAGAACTTTGCTACATGCAGTGTTGTTAAAAAGTTATAAAAGTAAAACATGTAAAGGAAACCTTACCAGAGCTCTAGAGCCAGAGCAACAAGTAATTTATAAATTAAACAAAGCAAATTTTGATAGATAATATTATAAATAAATGATTCTTAACCTCTAATTATTTCAACACGATTTTCAGAATAGAACTATGGGCGGGTGGTGCTGGTTTATTCACATACACGATAACAGAGGAAGGCGTGAGCGGGGCGGAAAGTGTCCCCGCCCCACGGCCCATGGCCCTCAAGTATTTGGCCTCTTGTCCGCGGCTGCCAACAGTACTGGCAGCGTGTAAAAATGGTAGGTGGAAGTACCCTTAAATAGTTAAAAATATGTTTTTCTCATAGTGATGTAACGATACTGATGTCCAAGATTGCCTACTGTGTTGGCATGTGGGACTACCCTCAAATGATTAAAAAATATGATTGGTTGTACATACTTGAAATATTGTATGCTACACAATTATTTAACTTCCATATGTTTCCTGTTCTCGTATATTTTTTTGTAAATGGTATTTCAACAACAAATAATACAAAATCGAAGTTAAACAACGGTTGGCACGGTAATAAATTGGATGGGTGAACTTTTTTGATGCGAGCTTTTTAGCTTTTCAGTGTTTTTCCATACCTAGAAAAAAACTATTAAACCGTTATTATATATCTATCAATTTCAGGTAAAATAAAATAATAAATAATAAATAAAAAGCTTTATTTACCAAAAAGAGCAGTGCATTATAGTATTACAAAAGATCCAAACTAGGCTGTTGCCTGTGTCTTGGATCTAAGAAACGATGTACAGGTCTCTAAAAAGTGGTTTTATATCCTATATTTCTCTTTCCAGATGTATACGTATACGCATATTCTGCGATAACGCGCGAGCAGATAGCTCGGCTCGACTGCAGTAAACTCGCGCCTAGTTCTGAAAGTCTGCAGTCTATTGCAAGTGACGATCCGCTCACTGAGGATAGATGTAGGGTGAGTTTAAACTTAAAACAGTGTACAGTAAGATTCACGAAAGATGACCACGGCGCAGAAGGCATATTTTGGGTCCCTTTGGAGGTGCGAGGTGAGTTGCGGGCGGATTTAATTTTAAATAAATAAAAAATAAATTATTTAACCAACATTAATACATTATTTTGTCTTAAGTCTTTTCTTCATGAGTGTACGTGCACTGACGGCCGCCATTTGTGGTCACCTTTCGTGAATCGTACTGTAACTAAGTTAATTAGTGGGATATTGGGGTTTTGGTTAGTAGGAATGCGACATAAAACACGGCCCCTTCCACAGGCTGTAGGTATATATGGAAGACTAGCTGTTCCTCGCGGTTTAACCCGCATTGCTCCGCTCCTGTTGGTCTTAGCGTGATGATATATAGCCTTCCTCTATAAATGGGCTATTTAACACCGAAATAATTTTCTGAATCTAACACAAATCGGACCAGTAGTTCCCGAGATTAGCGCGTTCGAACAAACAATATACTATCTAATATAATTTATTAAATAGTTAAAAACGTCGGGGAAATAATGTGGACACACAATATACAATAATATACAAAAAAGCTTTGATCAGCGAATTGCATAATATGTGTCCCTACACTGGTTGTGATAATGCGATATCAATATAAGTGTATGTGTGTGTCCAGGTGACGGCGCTGTGTGCGGTGGGCGCGGACGCGTACGTGGGCACCGCGTGGGGCTGCGTCGTGGTCGCACGGGCCGCCTCGCTGCAGCCGCTGGCCGTGTGCCGCCCGCACGATGAGGAGGTACGATATGTGCAAACACACACACATAGACAAACACAAGTACACATACACACACAACTCGCTGCGCCCGATGCGTCTGCCCACTACCATCATTCTACCCACTATCTGGGTGTACTAATATTTAAATAGAAATAGATTAAATTACACTAATTCTTCGTGTCACAAATTCTTCATTGCCACAGATTAGAGAATAAATTCTTGAATGTATCTACCCGCCAACTATATCAAGCATTTCTATTTATTTAGTTATTGTCTTAACATGTCCCTTGGATACCATAAAGTAACTTTTTTTACTCCATTTCTCAACATTTGATATACTCATGTGTTGTTTTTTATTTTATTGTCTCTCTGTATATTTTTCATCTGCCAACCCGCACTTAGCGTGGTGGATTATGACCTGATCCCTTATGGGAGACCCATGTACCAGCAGTGGGAACATTTATGGGCTGATGATGATGATGATGATGATGATGATATTTTTAGGTGCGGGCAATACTGCCTTTATACCCACATGGAAATGCGACAAATCCGATGTTGGCAACCCTGGGCGATGGATACCGACCGCTGCTCAATAGATATGCACCTTCACAGGTGAGAAATAAGAGAAGTACTTGAAAGCAATGAAAAAATATGGTTTTCATTCTTTCAAAGATGTTTACAACTAATTTATTTCATTTTTCATAGACAGGAGAACATCGTCGCTGTTTAAATATGATTTATTATTATAAAGAATAACTCAAAAATGTGTTTATTAAAAGTCAAATGTTAAAAAAAATCACGAAACTATTTTAACGATATGTATTCTTTACTTTAACCCATTGAGCCCCGAACGGCCCGATCGGTCCACGACACAATAGATTTTCTATTGTGTCTGTGATTCCGGGCCTGAGTTATTAATAGGGTATAAGTTCGATTCCTGTTATAATATTGTGCTAAAATCCTAAATTTATAATTAATATACCTTTTTTTATTGTTTTTCAGTCTAACAACCCGAACATTGCGCTCAGCGGTTTCTACTGTCTACTATGGCGGACTCAACATTGGATACCTGATTGAAGAAATAAAAAAAAGACGTGTGTCACTCGGGGACTGCCGCAGTAAAGCTATTGCATGCTATGCCTTCAAGCCACACCTCCACGCCCGTCGGAGTGGGGAGCGTGAGGTTTTTTCGTTACGGAATTTCTGAATTCGGTCCCCGCGCTCAAGGCCCGCGATAGAAGCTATGCAATAGCTTAAAAACTAGTAAATAATAACAAAAGTAAAAAATAAATACGTACCTAGTTAACCTAATGAACTACAATAAACCACGAGACTCCAAAAATGTCCAATGCAAAACTTAGAAAATTTAGAAAACTCTGCCTGCCTGTTTGTATTAGGCATGCAGAGTTTTCTAAATTTTTAACGATACAATATACATACTTTGAACATTACTGCCATGGAATAAGGTGTTAATTTCAATGAATATTGTATACAACACCGCTCGGACATTTTTGAAGACCTTTTAATAGGCGAATGGGAAACTTGTTTATCGTAAACGTCAATAAAATAACGCTAAAATTTTCCATCGAATTACCTACATAGAACATTTTTATAAGTGTAGGACTTAGATATGTTTAGGGTAGCTAAGTAGGTAACGTAATACCTAGATTTTTTATCTACCTGTAGGTGTTCAGTCTCTAGAAAATTTTCTATTAATACGATCTGTAGTATTCTATAGGTATTATACTACTAAATTAACCTATAACTTAAATAAATATACCGGCGGCAGAATTGAGAACCTCCTTTTTTTGCAGTCGGTTAATAAGGATCAAAGTCAACTCAAACATTTATCTATTATGTAAAAATTCCTTTAAAACTGTTTTTCCACTCACGTATAAACGGCTTATCACATTTGTATGAAATTTGGTATACAGATAGATTATAGTCCGAAAGTCTTGAAAAAATACTTTAAATCGATTACCCAAGTACGAAGCAAGTGATGCCACGGGTTTCAGCTTGTAAAATATAAGATGATGACTTATCATCATATAGATAAATAGGAATTTACTAGAATTTATTATAAGTACATGTAAATAAGGAATTCTTTAAAATACTCAAGTATTGTTGTGTTTTGTTAATAATAATTTTTAACTTTACTTTCATAAAGTTTGTGTGGGTATTATTTAAGGATGTAGCAATTTCTTGCTAAATATTGCTAAAACTATAAAAAACTATGTTTTATTTAAGTTAAAACTAAAATGCACATTTGTAACTTTGAAAATCAATACTTATTACTTACTACGTTACTTACGTTTCCGCCCGCGGCTTCGCCCGCGCAGTCAAAGAAAAACCCGCATAGTTCCCGTTCCCGTTGGAATTCCGGGATTGCGTCATTTTCCCGGGTTAAAAAGTAGCCTATGTCCTTTCTCGGGTATCAAAATATTTCCATACCAAATTTCATGAAAATTGGTCGAGTAGTTTAGGCGTGATTGCGTAACAGACAGACAGACAGAGTTACTTTCACATTTATAATATTATAGTATGGATTATGTTACTAACATACATATACTAACACATAAAATTCTCTTGGATATTCTAAAATTTTCATTAAAACTATCGTATATTTTTAAATTGGTAATATCTATCACGATAATTTTAAAATACTTTAGAGTTAAGGGCATTTTTATTTTGCTTTTCATTCTATGTACATACTAGTGTCAAAACTATGAGAAATGGCTGACAAATCTGTTTCCGTGTTTGAAAAAATCCACAGCAGCAATTTTAATAATAATTATTAATACCACAGACTAATAATAATATACTACGTATACAATTAATACTAAACTAATGATTTTGTCTTTTTTCTCGGTAGGAATATTTATAAAAAAGAGCGTGTGTGCCCAGAAGTGAAACTTCTTTTGCAAGATTAATTAGAACTAATAAGAAAATCGCCGCCTTACTCCATGACGTGACGGTATTACTATGATACCTTGAAATTTTACTCTCAACGCGCCTAAAGAAGTTTCACTTCAAAAGGATTTCAAAATGAGTTGCTAGACGTAGAATATTTTTGTAATTATGTTCATTATTTTTATAAATAGTAGTAGGTACAATTAAGTCCTATAGTAATTTTAGTCGTAAAAAATTATTTATGAAATAATTGCACCAAAAAACCACGTCAGTCAGTCTTAATATTAAACGTAGGTAGTGCTTGCAAAAAGTTTTATATTTTAATAGTATAAGATATATCGTATTTAATATTTTCAAGTGCTGTTTATGTAGCATAACCGCTTTATTATTTTTATACTGTTTTCTATGTAAATAAAACGTAATTTATATTGTTTTTTTATAAATAAGTTGGTATATTGTCAAAAATGCATAATGTGATGATGCGAAATCTTAATTTTAAAATGGTTTGAAATTTGATAAAATTGTGTGATTAAGAATGAAACATTATTTTAATTTTATAGTTTTTTTGTACAATTGAAATACGCCTTATTTATTATGCGTTTAGATTGTATCGGTTATAGATATTGTATGGCCCATTTTTGTGAAATGCTTATCAGATGTGTTGGTACCAAAGATGAATAATAAAATATTAAACGAATAATCTTGTTTTATTTTCTACACTTCCATATTTTAGGTAATCTCTATCCTTACTTTTATGTTTGTCTTTCTTTCCCGTGTCAACGGAGCTATTTTATGGTATGATCTTTATGATCGGGTGTTAGTTTGGGGGCTAGGCAGTGATATAGGCTACTTTGTATCGCAGTAAAATATCTCTATCGGAAGACTCATTATGATGCGCATTAGACTCATTTTGTCTCTCCCATCAAGTCCCCATAGACTTGAAAATCTAATAAAAAAGTCTCCCGGGAGTTGCGTCGCTACGTGCGCGCATTTTCTTACTAGCCCATAGAGTTGATGGGAGAGACAAAACTCGCGTCAGGACTGATCGGTACTCGGAACCGATACCTTAGTTGGGAATCTAATAAAATAAAAATTGCTTAGTTCCGAGTCGGTACTCGGAACTAAGCAACAATGCCAACAAATACTAATGAATAATATCCATATCGTCCTTGACAATAATGCAGTGGGTAGGGCAGATGTATCGAGGAATTTAGGTATTTTATTAGATTCCCAACTAAGGTATCAGGAACATGTTGATGGATTGATTAGAAATGCTTTTTATAGGCTTAAGGTTCTGTATGGCTTCAGGGAGCATCTGTCAGAAGAAGTGCGAATTTTACTTACCGAGTCCTTAATTCTTTCACTCTTCAATAACTGTGACGTTGTGTACGGTCCACGCCTTTACGGGAAAACAGAACGAGCCATTCAACGAGTACAAAATGCATGCGCTCGTTTCTGACTGATAAAAGCAAGACGACCAGCATACCTCTACGCTAAACTTACGTGGATAGACGACTATCACGCTCTCAATACGCGTAGTAAGAATTCCAGTCAGTTGGTGATACCGAAGCATAACACCTCAGTTGTATACGTAGTATATTATTATTAGTCTGTGCCTCAGGCTTTAAAGGTAGCTTTAGGTACGCCGCGTCCAAAATCTGGAATACTTACCGCCACCTCTAAAATTGAAACAGGATATATCCTTCTTGACATTCAAAAGAAAATTAAAAGACATTCTGTTACAAAAGCAAATCGAAGACTGGCGCGCCGTAACCCAATAGCTTCCTTTCTATTGATCTTGGGGTGATGATATACCTATGGCCTATGAGAACGGTATTCAATGTACTGTTTTGACTTTCCTGCGATGTATATGTATTATTGTATATGTATATATATATATATATATTTATATATATATATTTATGACATATAATATATTCTGCCCTAACATAAATTATATATGCATATATTTATTATATTTATTTATTACTAGCGGTCCGCCCCGGCTTCGCCCGTGGTACATATTTACGTTTTCTCTACATAAAAACCATCCTCGTAAGTACTTCAAGGAATATAATAAAAAAAGAATTATCGAAATCGGTTCAGCCGTTCTCGAGTTATGCGCTTACCAACACATTTTGCGATTCATTTTTATATATAAGAAGAAGATTAATATTAATATACTTCATTATGTATTTATTTTAAGTAGATACGCTTATTTATTTTTTTTTAATATTAAGATAAATTTTAAGTTAAATTTTGTTATGTTGTTGGCTGTGTTTTTTGCAATAAATTTATTTTCTTTCTTCTTTCTTTCTTTCAAAGATTTTATACCCATTACAGAAAAAGTGCCCAACGCCGCTAAAGAACTTCAAAAAAATCGATCACAAGGCGGGATTCTAACCCGCTTTTAGTCAATTGATATAACTCTTTTATACTGTATAATTTTCTTCTAAAATCCTTGCTAAACTAGATTTCCGCCCGCGGCTTCGTCCGCATTTTCAAAGGAAAACCCGCATAGTTCCCGTTCCCGTGGGATTCCGGGATAAAACCTATCCTATGTGTTAATCCAAGTTACCTCTATGCGTATGTGCGCTTAATTTCATTGTAATCGGTTCAGTAGAATTTGCGTGAAAGAGTAACAAACACACACACACATATTCACAAACTTTCGCATTTATAATAATAGTAGGATAGGATGCAAATGCTTGTCTTTATTACACGTCTAAACGCAGTGATTTTATATTGTTATCTGTACTAATATTATAAAGCTGAGAGTTTGTTTGAACGCGCTAATCTCAAGAACTACTGGTCCGATTTGAAAAATTCTTTCGGTGTTGGATAGCTAATTTATCGAGGTAGGCTATAGGCTATAATATCATCACACTTCGACCAACAGGAGTGGAGCCACGGGGGTGAAACCGCGCGGAGCAGCTAGTTATTGATAAAATATTCAGTGATTTGATTTTTTTAAGGTGCTAACATACTCAAATATTGTAGGTGTATTTTAGATTGGTACATTGCATACAAATGCATTAAAAGTATAAATTTTTATAGCCGATCCCGGCTCGTGATCGAATTTTTCTATTCTTTGAACATTTAAAACATTTTATTAAACTTTATGAAAATCGGCTGAGCAGTTTTGCGTGAAGCAGTAACAAAAAATCATACAAAGATTCGCATTTATAATATAAAATAAGTATAAAATATTGATAGGATTAGTATTAGACTAGCATTAGACTTATTACCTAACATAAGACTAGCTTTCCGCCCGCGGATTCGCTCGCGTGGACTACAAATTGTTGGCTCCGTGGATTTTTTTGAAAATACATTACTTTTATACCAAACACATATCGCAAAATGTTTATAGTATAAATCCAGTAATACTGTGGAAAGCCGCTAAGTCAAATTTAAAAGTATAGGACTTAAAAATAATACATGTAGGTACCAATAATGCAGGAATGAAATAGGAATAAAAAACAAAAATACAGAGATGTAAAAATTATTTATTATTCATCTTCTTTTTCATAATTATTATCTCTTATAAGTAAAACATCATATAATCTTATAAATTTAATATATAAAAACTAAAAAACACGCTTAAACTCATGAAATTATTGTATTTTCACTGATCCTTGATAATTCTAGTAGATAAGTGGATCAAAACAGAGTCTAAAGCGCGTCACACACGGTGAACCGTGAAGATACTATAATATTTTATCTTAAGATACGGATTTCTTTTTGTCATTGCGTACTAAGAGCGTATACGCACTATGCGGGTAGCCGCATTGCGGGTAGCCGTCCGGCTGACCGCAAGCACAATTATGTACGTAATATTCATTTCTATGCGCACTGTGCGGTCTGCGGTAGCCGCATCGCAGTGCGCATATTTATTTATTTATTTAAATAGGTACACATCACAGCTGACAATTTTGACTAATTATACACAAATGAATAGAAATGAATATAGAAATGAATATTACGTACATAATTGTGCTTGCGGTCAGCCGGACGGCTACCCGCAATGCGGCTACCCGCATAGTGCGTATACGCTCTAAGACCCCTGTAGAACCGCCATCCTGTTACAAATGACGCGAAATTTTGTGGGTCATTTGTAACAGGATGGCGGTTCTACAGGAGTCTTAGTACGTAATGACAAAAAGAAAAATGATGGTCCGAACGCTGATACCGGATGCGTTAAGATACTGTAATATAAAATATAACAGTATCTTAAGATAAAATATTATAGTATCTTCACCGTGTGTGACGCGCTTTAAGGTTGCATACAAACATACAGGTGAAGAATAAAACGTGTTAAAAAGGACGCAGGTGGATCAATCTCACCTTAAGCGAGCAGGGGCCTTAATATGATCTTATAGCGCAAAGCAATGTGGCAACCCCTCTAGCGATGCAAACGATACATCGATGTTTAAAAAAATCGATGTATCGTTCAAAAATGTTGAAACTCAATTTATGAACGATGTTTTTATGAACGATGTTTACTAGCGCCATCTATTGATTCGTGCGTATATTGCCAAGAACTCGTGCAACCTTGCTTGCTCAAAACCTTGCCATACAAAAACAATACTTTTTTAATATTTTTTTTTATTTTTATTTGCGTACCTAATATCAAATCTCGATATTTCTTATAAATATATTGTTAAAGTGTTAAAATTTACTGTAAATTCAGTTTGTAATAACACACAGTGTTGTTTTTCAGTGTTATTTTGTGTCTTTAGTGTTTAAAGTCGAAATGCTTTCCCATAAGGAAGCAACAAAAAACACGTTGTCTGAGGACGATTCAAAGACCGGTGTTGCGAATGAAAACCGGCATCCAAAGTGTAGTGGTGAGTCGACTTCCTCGTCCTCGGAGGACGAGAGGAGCGGGATTCCATCCATCATATAGAAAGCCCCGCGAAAGCAATGTCCCAGTTTCTTGTATTTCATTATTTTACGACATAATAATTAAAACCTGCAATGAAGCAGACTTACCGTCCGACGTGAAGGGAATCCTATTCAAAATTATTGACATCATAACCTCCAATAATGGCTCTGAGGACCATTATACAATGGAACTGTAGAAGCATTCGGAATAAAAAACATCAACTCATATATTTTATTAATAAATAACCAAGGGGAAAAAATGCCTCAGAAGAGAAACAAGGACCCATCAATATCAAAATATCTGTGGCACCAACCCAAGAAGCAAATGAAAATTGTGTTGCTACAAATGACACTGACAATGAACCTAGTATAAATGGGACAATACTGACCGAGAAACCCACAAAAAAAACGCGCTCTGAAGAAAATCAAAGAAGTAAAGAATGGATGGCCAGAAATATATGGGGTTTCGTAAACCAAGAGGGCAAAAAATACATTTAATGATACAGATAGAAGCGAAAGAAAATTATTACCCAGATGTAATTGCAGCAAAAAAGACACTAAAGTCACAAATTCGACAAAGAAATGTTATGAGATAACCGAAGCAGATCGACAGGAAATATTTACAAATCTATGGTCTAAAATGAACTGGGATCAAAGAAAAGTTTTCGTGTCTAACACCGTCTTCAACCGTGAAGCTAAACGTAAGACTACTGAAGGAAATAGCAGACGTAGTCAATAGTCATTCTTTAGCTTACCATTTTCAAATCCATACTAATATGTATTACAAATGCGAAAGTAACTCTGTCTGTCTGTCTGTTACTCAATCACGCCTAAACTACTGAACCAATTTGCATGAAATTTGGTATGGAGATATTTTGATACCCGAGAAAGGACATAGGCTACCTTTTATTACGAAATATGTACCACGGGCGAAGCCGGGGCGGACCTCTAGTAAGAAATTTATTAGTTGTTTGTAAAACCACGTACTTAAACACAACTGGACTGGGTCAGTGGTCAGTTGCAGATTGGTCGGCAAGAAGTCAGCATGGTGTTATAAAACAACATTCATCAGTTGTGGCCTCCAGAGCCCCTAGAGAAAACCAGAACACTGCTAAGCTTGAGTTTCTAAAAAAAGTTCGTTAATCTTCTCAATAAATTACACGCCATTACTGTCGAAAATCAACAAAAAAATTATACTTGGAACAGACGTTTACTACTTATCAATCGCTTTACAATGTTTATAAGTCTAGTTGTGAAAAAGAAGGCATAGATGCCCTAACCATTAACAAGATGAAAGATGTACTTTCAGAAATGAATGTTTCTTTGTTTTAACAACTTGTTTGTGGTCGATCTTTAACTTCGGTTTCCGACTGTAATTCTCATGAACCAGATGCCATTTGGGCTCATTTATTGCCAATTATAAAATAAAGAAAATGACCCAATTAATATTATCCATTTTTTCTCCGACGGCCCCACCAGCAAATATAGACAAAAAACTTTTATATGTTAAATTTATTCACAGATAAACTTAATTTAAAATTCTCCAGTCTCCACGTGGTGTTACGGGTAGTGTTGGTGGGTCGGTCATAAGACAGCTTGATAGTAGACTACGCTACGGAAAAGACGTTACTAATGCGACAGATTCCTACAATGTTTTAAATATGTTTATGAAATCTGTAAAGTGTTTTTACATCAATGAGGGCGATCTAATACCACTTAATATCAAACCAAATAATATCGCCAAAAAGAAATATAATACACAACAACAGGCTACTTAGTTGCTTTTGTGGTGATAAAGGAGGTATGTGCAATTGTTATTATCCGAAAACTCATCAGCTCATTCCATTTGATTGTGACACTAATAAAATATTAATTACGGCAAATATCAGCAATAATGCTACGTTAAGTAATAAAATTTCCAGTGATTATGTTACGTATGATACAGTTAAAATTAATGACTCTATTACGGCCAATAGCCAGTAGCGGCGTAAAGGGGGGGCGGTGGGGACGGTCCGCCCCAAGCATCCAGAGGTGACAACACGGTGACAAAGAAATGCCAACTCTGTCGCGCAGATAGTAGCCGCTGGCGCATCTGCAGGACAAGAATGGCGCGGGCGAAAGGGGGTCCCTTGCCGCTCGTGAAACAAGTTGACAGTTGGTCAGTCAGTGCTATTGTTTATAACCGTCGCGTTGCGTCACATTAATTAAAACGAAAGTCAATAAGTACTAAATACTACCTTTCCTTTTGATGTGAAATCCTAGAAGAAGTTAATCAGACACAAAAGTATATCCAAACATCTGGGCTATCGCTGGAAAAGTGTGTTATAAAAATCAAAGCCCTAAAAATTTTTCTTCAAACTCAACGTATCCAAATAGTGGAAAGAGCTATTTCCTACGCAACTGAAAAATGTGAGGACTTGGATATTTCCGTTGAAAGAAGAGGGAGGAGGATATTCCGACGACGAATGCCAGGAGAAATGTCCCAAGACGTTGGACTAACATTGCCAGACGAGTTGCATAGAGCTATGTTAGAATGTCTTGATAGATTTTACGAAGAACTAGAGCATCGCTACAAAGCAATGGATGACATTCTCACAACATTTGGTGTTGTTCAGAAGAAGACCTTCGTGATATGGTTCCAAATCTTACAAAAATCTATGATGAATTTTCTGCAGAGGACATTATTTTGGAGATTTTACGAGGGAGGCGCCACTTGGAAGCCGCCAGCATTTCTCTTCAAGAAGCGATCCAATGGACTACCCTGGAGCTTTTAAAATTTATTGTAAAATGGGACTATTCTGAGTCTGTTCCAAATCTAGATCTATGTCTAAGATTTTTTTAAATAATAAATATTAATAAATAAATATTTCAGGACACAGGATTTTCACACACGGCACAATCTGATATCATAGCTCTAAGCTTTCGCTTGTGTTATGGAAACCAGATGGCTGATAAACATACATATATATAATTTTTAAATAAATACTTATATAGATAATTAACACCCAGACACAGAGCAAACATCTATGTTCATCACACAAATATTTGCCCCGGGTGGGAATCGAACCCACGACCTCTGGCTTGGAAGGCAGGGCCACTACCAACCAAGCCAACCGGTCAGTCAGGTTAACTATTTGTGTTCCGGTGGTTTCTTGTGAAAGAAGTTTCTCAAAATTAAAGTTAATAAAATCTTACTTAAGATCTACAATGAGCCAAACACGACTTGCTAGTCTATCCATATTGTCCATTGAAAAAGACAGAAAAGTAAATTTTGATAATGTCATTGAGTATTTTAGCAAAATAAAGTCACGTAAACACGTTTAATAATATATTTTGTCGTTTTATTTTGAGGGTGCTCAATAGAAAGTCGCCCCGGGTGCCAACCTATGCTACGCCGCCACTGCCAATAGCACAAAGACTATTATTAGCAATGATCATACATTACTTTCATTTAGTGCTGCTGATAATAATTTAACTGTTTCGGAATCGCTTGTACAAGATTTAAATTTTATTATTGGTGAAGACATATTCTTAGATAAATCTCATGCAAATGAGTCATCGTCAAATTTACTATCAGAAAACGCAACTACTTGTCTGCTGGAGACCAATAACGAGAATATTTTAGTTCAGATAACATAGTTACAGCTAATGTATCTCCACTCTGACGTAACTTGTAAACAAATAACTTTACAAAATGATCAACAACATCAAATTCCTTTAAAAAAAGCTCTCTTTTTGCTGCCTGGGAGCTTACACTAATAAAGAGTTCGGTGAAAACATTCAACTGCAGTTAGACTGTCGAACGAGATGGTCAAGCATGAATGATATGATAGGATCGTTACTGAAAATGAAAGACTGCGTTTTAAAACTTCTCATTGATATCAAGTTGACATATCGTTTACGGATTTTGAAATACAAACGCTAACCGAAATCCATCGAAGTTTAAAAGTAGTAAAACTAACTGAAAACTCTTTGCCGACATAATGCGAGACTGTATACAGCAGACACGGCATTAAAATTCATGCTGATGAAACTTGACCAACAAAATACATTTTTGAGTTCAAACCTCGCTGTGAACTTGCGACGTCGCGTCGAAAGACGTTTATTAATAGCAGGAATACGCGATGATTCATTATTTTATGGTGTCGCACAAGGCGTCGCGCGAGAAGCGGCCAGGCTTTATCGGCAATTTGCTGAACGCCAGCCAGGCCCGGCTGTGAAGCGCTTTCTTGACCATTGCGTTTTCGTGAGGCTACATAATTCTTTCCTAGAAGGAGTTATCCCTGGCTTTCGTGGTCGTGAACCTGGACGCGTAAACAGAGATGATGAAGATGTTATCGTGGAGGAATTGCGTCGTGATCCAACTACATACAAGCCAAAAAAAATGTCAAGGCGGGAATGCCCAGGATTATAATTCATAGAACTATTCGAGCTAACCAACTTCATCCTTACCATTATCAAAAAGTTCAAGCTTTGAAACCCGAAGATTATCCTAGAAGAATGGCAATCTGTAGAGAAATGTTGAGGAGAGATCGGGAGGACCCAAATTTTTTTGATAACGTTTTGTGGACCGATGAAAGTCGGTTTGAGCGAGTTGGATTATTTAATACGCATAACACGCATTATTATGCAGTGACTAATCCCAACTTAGTAAGGATAGATATAATATAGTTCAATATCTTATCGAGATCATATTAATCAAACAACTGATAGTTGAAAGACTGTGACTTGACAATAAAAAAATTCTCTCCACAAAATATGAAGTGAGACAATTTGCTCATTAGAAAATTGATACATTTTAATAGTTAATTATTTTATTTGCAGTAAGAAAAAATTTGGAAAATCCAAATGAGCAGGCCTTAAGCGCTCATGTCGTACACGAATTATTTAAATTAAGGTCACCCGGGGCTATTGTAGCCAAGGGGCAAATGTAGCTGATTGAAATAACTAGTTACCGTTTCGTTATTAAAATAAGTGACATCTGTGGCTGTAAAGAGAAACTTCAGTTGAGTTTGGTTGCAACAGATGGCGCAACTAACGCTTAAACTGTTTTATCTACGGAAAATCTTTTTAATCTGCCATTTTGAAGTAATGTCAGTGATCAGTGGTCGGTGGGAAAATATTCTCGAAAAAATTGTTTTTGTGCAAAATTAAGAGGTGTTTTGTAGCGAATCGTGAAACTAGGAAAGGTAAGTCATTTTTCATTCATTATTTTCATCCTACGCTTAACTAAAATTATGATTTCTGTACCAGCTACGTTCACCCCATCAAAAATTGTACGTGGGGTAATTGTAGCTACTTTGACAGCTACAATTGCCCCCGTGCTTTTATATGAAAATCTAAAACACTAGTGATGTCAAGAAATCGATTGAAAGAGCGACTGGTAATAAATTTGATAAGTTACCAGTCCTTTAGAACACGTGATTGTACAAGTGATATATAATATACGAATTTCTTAAAAAAAAACATCATAATAATGTATTTTTTTGTTACTTATCATACATAACATTTCGCAGTGCTTTTGTTGTATGGGAGGTCATTTTTTCCAAACTCCTATGGGAAATATGATTATCAGTGGGTAATTAATTACGAGTATAAACTAATTTCATAAAGAAGTTGAATACGAAAGTAACACAGACAATATTTTTTTAGTTTGTAAGTTTTGATGTAAGGGACTACTAAACCCATTTTCAAAAATTCTTTTTCTGATATTAAGCTACCCTATTCCCGAGTGACAAAAGGTGTATTTTTAGGAAACTGGGGTTAAACTGCAGGTAATTTCTACTACACAATAATCATAATAGGGTAATAATGACATAGATACTTAAGGATGGTTACTGTTGTTGTATGGATATTTTAACAAACTTATTTTTATTTTATTTTTAGATGGTTCGGCATTACAAGCGTAAAACTGAAAGTCCGTATTCAAGGGAGAATCTTTTAGAAGCAGTAGAAGCTGTGAAATCTAATAGAATGAGCAGTTATCAAGCTGCAGAACATTTTGGTGTTCCCAGAGCCACGATTTATGCGCATGTAACTGGAACGCGTGGTTTTAATAAACCAGGCAGGTCCACGGTGTTTCATAAAGATTTGGAACTGAGAATGGTTAACTGTATTCACGTAATGGAAAAATGTGGGTTTCCGTTAACTGCTAAGGAAGTCATATCCTTGGTTAGCGAATTTATTCGAAGAAACGGGATTGTGACTGCGTTTAAAAATGACATTCTAGGTCAAGACTGGTTCAGAAATTTTAGAAGAAGGCACAATCTTTCATTAAAAAAGCCGCAATCGGTGGAAATCGCCAGAAGAAAGGCGTGCAATCCCTTCACGGTATACGAATATTTTGATATACTCGAAAACGCTATTCGTGATTTAGATTTATCGTCCGCACCCGATCGTATTTACAATCTTGACGAAACTAGTTTCTGTCAGGATCCATCAAAAAGTAAAGTTGTCGGAAAAGTTGGTCACCGTTGTACAAGAACAACAAGCTCACCCGGTAGAACCAATACGTCCGTTCTTCTTGCAGCAAATGCAAATGGTGATAAAATTCCGCCTCTCATTATTTTCCAAGGGAAATATTTGTGGAACGAGTGGTTATACCAAAATGAGAATGTCAAAACTGCGTATGCTGTAAGCAAAAAAGGATGGATGGAGACTAGCATCTTTGAGAAATATCTAAAAGATGTTTTCGTACCTGCAATCGGGAGCAAGAGGCCAGTTCTTCTAATATACGATGGACATTCGACTCATACAGATTTGAGCGTAATTGAGTATGCAATATCTGAAGGAATTACAATCCTAAAACTGCCACCCCATTCTTCTGACGTGTTGCAACCTTTAGACTGCAGCGTAATGAAGCCAATGAAGGACAAGTGGGACCAGGAACTCATAAAATGGCAAAGAATGCATGTTGGCTTCAAATTGCCCAAAAGTGAATTTGCTAGACTTTTAACTGGCATTTGGGAGAATTTGAATCCAGTTATTATCTCAAATGGATTTACAAAGACTGGAATTTATCCAGTTAATAGAAATATGATTGGAAAAGAAAAATTTGATTCCTTATCATGGCAAAAGTGGGAGAACTATATACAATCGCAGCATAAAACTATATGCGCTGAAAATATTACAGCCAATTATGATAATATTATGGAGTATTATGACTTCGCATCAATGAAAAAGATGCAGACCTGGAAAATTCCGGAATTAACGTATTTCAAAAGATTCCGAGTCTTAAATGTTTAGCCCGGGTGACCTTAAATGTTAACTTTTTCGCAAAGCCAACTTTTTCAGAAAATGCCAATCGGAAGGAATGAATTAGGTATAATAAGATAAAACAATACTCAGCTGCATTTTTTTTCAATTTCAACGGCTTCTCTCCAGTTAAACAAGTATTTCTCCAGTTAAAAAAAAATTGAAGTGAAAAAATTATATTTTCGAAAGTTATCGTGTTTACTGTGAACACAATCATCCAAAATCCATACGATATAGCATTAAAATTATTTTCTTTTAAATAAAAAATAATTAATCATAACCTAACAAATAATTTTTATAAGCTCAGCGATCATTTTTCAGTTGCTTTTTAAATAATATTCATGTACATCATATTTGTTAGGTACGGTTTAATGCGAGAAAACATCGGATTTCGATTTTTAGGCAAGAGTAGAGCATACCTAATACGCGCTTCGCACTTAAGGCATGCAATTGCGTAGTCGTATTTGTATTGTAACGCCAGAACAAACGACATATACAAGAGAGATGAAAAAAAGACAACCAGAAAGAAAAAAAATATTTGATGAGACACCAGAAGATATTGGAATAGCTGCGAGTGATCACTTCAGGGTTAATACGTTTCTCGTTGTCATAGATAGACTCATATCCGAGTTAGCATAACGGCAAGAGGCTTATCAAGGATTTAACGAAAAATTTTCATTTCTTACCAAAATGAATGAGTTGTTACCATCAGTTCTGACAGAAAAAGCCAGTTTTTTACAAAAAAATGTATCCAAATGATTTAGAAATAGACTTAGTTCAGGAATTACTACACTTTCAAAGCTACCTTTCGTCTGAAAGAATTTCAATAAAACCAATTTCTGGATCATTAATAATTCATTCCTGCAAGAACAGAATCTAGGAAACATTTATCCAAACTTGGATATAGCACTTCGTATGGCTCTTTGTACACCAGCGGCAAATTGTTCAGGTGAAAGAAGCTTCTCTTGCTTGAAGAGAGTAAAGAACTACCTACGTTCGACTTTAAGTTAAGAAAAGCTAAACGCTTTAGCTCTATTGTGCATAGAGTCAGAGCTAATGAACAAGATTTCGTACGACGATATAATAAATGATTTTGCGAATTCAAATTCTCGCAAAAAAGTATTGTAGTTAATGCTTTTATAATTTAACTTAAATCATAATGCTAACAAATAATAAAGAAAATATATATTTATTGTATTGTTTTTAAACTGTGAGTATAATAATAAATGTTAATCAACGTTCGCCAAATATATGTTTTTTACATAAGCTTAATTCATATTTTGTAAGTATTGTATAGTTTTAAGATATACCTTAAAAGTGGTACTTTACTTTAAAAGTGGTATACGATTAGGATATTTTTTCTTTAAAATAATGTTTTTTGATAATTCTTTGCTGTAAAAATAATCAAAATTTAGAGGCGGCAAAAATTTAATAGCCTACGGGCGCCAAATCTATAAATCCGCCACTGTGTTTTGCACAGTAATTGCAGTGATGTAGAAGTGGATATCGACGAAAATCATGTACTGCCCTGTGATTCCGCATCAAATTCAGAAATAGAAGGCGATGAGGACGCAGATCTAGTAGAAAATTCTCAACAACAGAGCTCAAATTTAGATTTTACGTGGGATGATGACGTCCCCTTGTGTGAATTACGATCAAGACCTCGGAAGAAGAATTATTTCGGCAAAGATTGTTTTCGCTGGTCATCGACACCCACTTCTAGTCGGGCGAGAACATTACAACATAACATCGTGCAGGAAAAAGAGGGCGTAAAAGAACGATACAAAAATGTTCTCAATCAATTTGTCACAAGGGGTTGCTGAAAACCAGTGTTGTGTAAGGGCCCTGGCTCTTACACAACTATTTGCTGAGTCAGCCCCTTTTGTCAGCAACCAACGAGCCGCGCAGTATGCTGATTTGCCCTATCTTCTCTCTTCTTTTTTTATGTAAAAATATTATAGAACGTTCCCAAACTTTCAACGTACTTGCCAGTGACGGATTTAGATATAAATGTTCGAAAAGCTGAATTAAAACTAGCCGGAGCGTTGGCTGAAAATAATATACCAATATCATTCATGGATACCTTGGGAAAAAATATCTGTAAAGATATTTTTTCAGATTCAGCTATAGCTAAGAACACAAATTTACAGAGAACCAAAGCAACAGCTATACTTAAGAATGTTTTAGGAAACACATTTTTAGAAGATATAAATAAAAAATTACGTACAGAAAAAAGTTTCTTCTCATTAATTATGAATGAAACGACGGATCAGAGCTCTTTAAAACAATGCTGTTTTACTGCTGTAATCTATGATGAAAACACCAATCGGGTAGAACATTTGTTTTTGGATATGGTGGAAGTGCCATCAGGAACTGCTGCGGGACTGTATGCCTGTTTAAAACAAATGCTTCTAAATAAAAACATACCCATAGATAACATGGTTGGATTTTGTTCAGACACTACAAACGTAATGGTTGGGGAACATAGTTCCGTTTTTGCTCTTCTTAAGAACGATTTACCTCACATTGCTCTAGTAAAATGCTCCTGTCACATGATACACTTATCATCATCGAAAGCTTGCCTCAAATTACCCCGAAATGTTGAAGATTTCTTGCGTTCTGTTGGAGCGCACTTCAGTCACCCAGAAATAGATCTTCTTGAAAACATGGAAGGATTGGAGGCTCAAGGTTCGGAAAATGTCGACCAAAATATTCCCGCAAAGAGATACCGACCGGCTAATGTGCCTTCAGAGGCGAAACGTCATGATGGTTATGAACATTACCCGGTGTTTGACGAGATCGAAAACCCTCAATCCTGTAGAATAGTGTTCGAGTAGATCCAAGATAAGATGTGAAAAATGCAAGGTATATCTTTGTCTTAACAGAAAAGGCAACTATTTCAAATCTTTTCATAAGCAATAAATAGAGGGATTAGAGGCTAAGTTTTCAAAGATTTTATTTCAAAGTGATTTTACCAAAATTATTATTAAGAAATTATTGATCTCAAGAAGTTATTACTTCGTCCGCGCAGACTTCGGTTATACGTTTGCGTGTGATATTGTAGTAGGAAAGCATTTTAAATTGCATAGGTTTTATTTTAGACACTGAAAGCAAAGCTAGATGCAGATATTGTGCTCGTGAATTGTCTTGGGGAGGGAAAAATGCATCTATTAAAGGATTTACTACGACCGCACTGTGGACTCATGTGAAGAGATTTCAAGAGAAGGAGCTTCATGTCTGTATAAATACTGTAAATGAAACAAGCACTGAAGTTGAAGTAACACCAGCGAAGAAACAAGCATCCTGAAAGGAAATATGGGAAAAATGTACTACGTATGAAACCGATGATCCTCGGGCTGTCAAAATCACATATTTGATTGCTGAACAAGTTTGAACATGACAGAAAAAATGTAATGAAACATAGAAATCTTTGACAGAACATGGAGCCCCTGAATTTGGTAAATAAAAAGGGATACCGTCGTTTGCTCAGTGAACTAGTTCCAAGGTTTGTTTTTGTTTGCTTTTATTAAAATGCTAAACTTTTGTTCATACGTATTAGTGGGATAGTCTTTAAACTTTCACAAAACCCTGTTTAATTCCTAGGCTCCTAGCTGTTATTTTTTACAGATATAACATTATATCTAGAACCCACCTTACAGAAAAAATTCTGCCGGATATTAATGAACGTGTTAAAATAAAATTGAAAGAGCAGTTAACAAAGACCCTATATCTCTCTGTCAGAACAGACATGTGGACCAGTGACGCTTCCTCACAAGTCAATGATTTTATAAGTCTTACTGGACATGGAGTCAATGAAGATTTCCAGCTCAAATCTTATTGTCTGGAAGTGTTTCCTTTTGAAGGCGACTCACATTCAGGAGAAAATATTGCGAATAATATGCATATGATGTTTCTGGAATTGCAGCTTGTGGGCAGGAGTTGTAACGGACAACATACGGAATATGGTTAAAGCAAATGATGAGCTTGATCTTGGCCTTAAACATATTTCTTGTTTAGTACGCGGTTAGCGCTGAAAAAAAGTTTGTTTGTTCAAGAACGCATAACCGAAATGCTAACCACATGCAGGGGAGTTATTACTCATTTTAATCACTCAACTTTCGCACTCAAACAACTGACAGATTCTCAACAATATACCGAAACATGTTTTGTTTCAAGATGTTGAAATTAGATGGGACTCAACATATCAGATGTTGAAGAGATTACATGAACAACGCATAGCGATTCAAGATGTTTTACCATCTCTACCAAATTGTCGTCATGAAATCACAGCAAGGCAATGGGCTTTTATGAGCCAACTCACTGATACTCTAGCCAATTATGAAGAAGCTACTAAAGAGCTGAGCAAAGAATCAATGACGTTATCTCAAGCAATCCCAATAGTTCGAAGTCCTAAATCTTTTCCTCAATAAAATTTCAAATGATCCTTCTTCTCATCCTGATGTGAAAAATCTGGCAAACTGCCTATTCAGTGGACTTTCAAGTAAATTTGCGTTTATGGAATGTGATGAAACCTATCTATTAGCAACGATCCTTGACCCACGATTTTCAGCTCAACAGTGGTTGCTGAAACCACTCTTAACGCTGCTGTTGATAACAGAGAGGTCGTAAGACCAGACAGAGGATAATATAAAAATATAAAATTTAGCAAATAAAATTAAAAAAATAAAAATTTATCATTGATGTACCAAAAGTACACTTAAAAGTTGATTGACCCATTATCATGTAACCTACAAATACAGTGACAAGATGTGGACACTGCACGCTAATAATTTGTCATAGTAATGGTACGTACTTCTCTAACACTAAGAGATATGACAGGAGGAGGCATAGGTGGAGGTTTTGGGATGATAGTGCTGTCTGCCACAATGGTGTTAGCTGAATTACTACATCCTGCTTGCAATCTTGTTTCCAATACCGCTGCACAGCTCGATGGGCTTTAAACCAGCATGGCATACAAACTTGATCTAGACGGTCCACCTGAAAATGTAACATCTTTAATTTCAAATTTTTTATTAATAACGGTTGCTGCTTTGCTGACGGGGAGTCCTTTTTGCCACCATTGCTAACTATTTTTTTTCTTTTCTGTGTGTTAGACTATTAAGATTTATATTTATTACATGGTGGCAAATAAAACAGTTTCTATTTCTAAATTCTATCTAAAGTCATCAGATATTCAATAATTAATTTATTTATTAACTAGCTGTGACAGATTAACATTTATCTGCTCCTGTTGGTCTTAACAATGATAACAGTGATGATATATAGCCTATAGCCTTCCTAGATAAATGGGCTATCTAACACTGAAAGAATTATTCAAATCGGACCAGTAGTTCCTGAGATTAGCGTGTTCAAACAAACTCTTCAGCTTTATAATATTAGTATAGATTAAATACCTGATGTGTTGGTATCCACTCGTGATATTCCTTTCCGTAGAGTCAATAGGCACAGCAGTGAAGTACCACATGGAATACAAATATAACTATACCCAAATCTTCTTATAGTATTAGAAAACTGAATACTATGTTGTAACGAAGCAGATTCCACAAATTGCGTCTTGTGGGCTTAACTGAAAAATAGTAAATCTATACATAAAATAAAATCGTAGGAAAGTCAAAACTGTACATTGAATATTTTTTTTAAAGAATACTTGGGGTGTGATCAAAAATCGATATTGAAGCCGAAAATATAATTTATAAATATTTGTCTGTCTGTATGTATGTCCGGGCTAAATTCAAAAAGTACTGCAGGGAATTACTTTAAATTTGTTACAGACAAAGCTTGAGACCTGAGGAAGGACAAAGGATAGGTTATCCATTGTTTTATCCCGGAAATCCCACGAGATCGGGAAATATAAGGGTGTTTCTAACTACGCAGGCGAAGCCGCTGGAGGAAAGCTAGTTATTATTAAGATTTAAGCCTAACATAAAAATTTAAAATATTGTCAGGTCAGGCGCAGGCCCTAAGATAAAACATACCTCGCGAGAAATCCACTCTGATACGAGTTGTCGCACATCTGCAGCTGCTGTCTCGTGCAATAATTGTTTATGCACATGGCGATGCGATTGCGTCGAAATTTTACTGCACAATTGACACAACTGTGTTGTGAAGTTGAATACACTTGAATATTCCATTTCAATAATACAAGAAACGAAAAAAATCGAAAGTCGAAACGTCTAAATCTTTAATTCAAAATTTTAATTTACCAACCACTTCTTGGAAAATATAACACGACAGAACGTAGGTACCACAGTAGGTACCATATATTACTTGCTCTGTGGTACCATCAAAGACTACTATGGGTACCATGTCCTATTTTAATACGAAATTCAAATTATGACAATAGTCAATAATTGACAAGTGACAACCATTGACGAGTAAAATTAAATGTCACATTCACTAAATTCCGTTTCACGATGTTTTTGGAATATACACCCGAACGAATTAGTGGCTGTTTTCCAATTACAGAGCATAATGCGACTCAGTGCCGCACAATACCAAATTATGCTGATGCTTAGTTGGAACATGAAACGCACCAGCAGGTTGCGCTAAGTTCAGTGTTGAAAAAAAAATATTCATAGAGTTAGCAATAACCTGATTAATGTGTAAATAAAGTGGTATACATAATAATTGGTTGAAAAATATTTACGGTTATTTCAAGTAATTTGGATTTTGATTATTTCATTAACATTTTTTCAATGTTTGTACCTTCTTCCCTTAGCTTCTTCCATACTTATATTTATTTTTTTAGCACAATTTGAATTAACTTTGATTATTTCGAAAAAACTACAATGAAACGAAAGCTTTAAATTTTTTTCCAACAATTAATAATTTCTAACGATAAATCGATTGCACGCATCAATTCACGGGCATTACTTTTTCTAGTGCTCGATTGTGCGAAGCGTTGCTGTAGTTGGAACATTCAACGTTAAGCATTATGCCGCATAATGCGCTCTAGTGCTGTAATTGGAAAACGGGGAGTAAAAGCAAATAAAACCGACCCAGTCCGAGTCGGACTCGCGCACAGATTGCTCCGAACAAGCCTATTTTTTATTATGTTGTACCCATGGTTGTACCTTTAAATTCATATTTTTAGCAATTTTCCTTCATCTGGTACCTACTTTATGACCACTTTAGCTTTAGGAAGACTTTACACACTTTAGCTTTTCCCTATTGGTCTTATGGCTGGTTCACACTTTGATTAGTGCGAGTGCAGGTGATGAGTAGTACTACGTGTGGACAGCGACTGTTTAGTGCGAGTGTTTAGTAGGCTGTGTAGTAAAGTGAATAGAAGCGTGTTCTATTTTTTTGCGAGTGGACTGCGAGTAGCCACGTCCCGCGCGCCCTCCCTTCCCCCTCACTCGCAGTGTGCCTGCCTAAACACGTCTGGACAGGAGTGTTTAGTGTTTAGTGTTTAGCGTCGCGAATTTCACCATTGTCCTGCACTCGCACTAATCACCTGCACTCGCAGTTGAATTGGACACTACTCGCACTACACACCTGCACTCGCACTAATCACCTGCACTCGCACTAATCAAAGTGTGAACCAGCCATTACTGGGTGTAAATTTGAAATTTTCATTGATTATTCAAGTCTACGACAAGGCCAACACAATCAAAAAATATAGATTGTTCTGCATATTTTGAGATTCGCAAAGGAATTGAAACATATCTGTACTTCCGAAATCTTTTAATAGTTTTAATTTTATTAAAACAGAACCTTATTCAATATTATAATCATAATGAAAATGATTTTGCTTTGGAATTTTGCCATTACTTTAAGTACCTTGTACCTATGTGTCAGTTCAACTTTTATAATCTGCATGTGACGCGACAGCCCTCTACGGGACCTGTCACTGCACACTGCACAGGTATTCGACAAGTTTTTAAGTTTTCGACAAAAAACGCCGACTTATTTCGTAACGCGGACTAGTAAAACTTTTTATCAAGTGATTTTCGTGTCTTAAGTTTGTAAAGTAATATTTATTTAATCTATATTTAACGTGTTATTTTAGTTTGTTATAAGTTTGTTTGTAAAATAAATATTTATCGCGTCAAAATATTTAAGTGAGATAATCGTATTTTATAAGTGAATTGGACAAGTTTTGGATGTGATTGATATAAGAAAACACCAAAAAGAAAATCTTTGCCCTAGTTTAGGTAAGTTTTGTCAAGTTTTATTTAGTTTTAAAAGTTTTAAAGAACTTTTATTGAACTCGAAAGTGCGGATAATTTACCTACATTTAAGATGAAAGTAGGCTTCGAAGGAATTCGACGCAATATGTCAGAACTGGTCAGAACGATAACACGGATTGAATTACATTTTAACACTTATAATTTATTTAAATGATTAATATTGCTGTGTTTAATATAATAATTATTACTTTTTTAAATCGATTGCGATTTTACGATTAAATACTTATTGTGACCTCGAAAATGAATTAAAAAATAATTAAAAGATGAACGTATATTTTATATACGTAAGAACTTTATTTTTAATCTTATAATGACGGAAATGTGCCTTATATTCAGACTTTAAAAATTCCATAGTGAATTAATGTAGGTGTTTATATGTATTATAATTATTTAAATCTAGGTCAGTTAAGGTATTCTAAGAACAGCTGCATACCTTGGATGCCTATCTAGTCAAGTAAGACCAATTCATCTTAATTTATCATTACATATTCTCAGTAGTATTGAAATCATAAAATAAAAGACGTGTGGCACTCGGGGACTGCCGCGGTAAAGCTATTGCATAGCATGCCTTCAAGCCACACCTCCGAGCCCGTCGGAGTGGGGAGCGTGACGTTTTTTCGTTACGAAATTTCTCGATTCGGTCCCTGCGCTCAAGGCCCGCGATAGAAGCTATGCAATAGCTTAAAATTATGTTCTGTGTGTTTTTAAATTGTTATATCATGTATTATATGCTAGCAACTTGAACTATTTGGGTAGTGGTTGTAGAATACTAGAATTTTAATAATTTATTATATAACTAGCTTCTGCCCGCTTTTTCGCAATAAAAGGTAGACAATGTTCTTTCTCAGCGTTCAAAGATTGTCTGTGCCAAATTTCATCAAAATGGGTTGGGACTTGGGAGGTTTAAACGGGAAAGCGTAACAGACAGACAGAGTTACTTTCGCATTTAAACTATCAAATATGAAGTATTAGTATACTTCATTGATAAAATGTGTTGGTAAGCGCATAAATCGGGAACGGTAGAACCATTTTCATTAATTCTTTTTTTTATATAATATTCCTTGAAGTACTAATAAGGTTATTATTGAGAAAACGTAAACATGTACCCCAGGTGTAGCCGGGGCGGACCGTAGATCTAATACATATTATAAAGGCGAAAGTTTGTAAGGATGTATGGATGTATGGATGTTTGTTACTCTTTCACGTAAAAACTACTGAACCGATTACAATGAAATTTAGCACACATATAGAGGGTAACTTGGATTAACACATAGGATAGTTTTTATCCCGGAAATCCCACGGGAACGGGAACTATGCGGGTTTTCCTTTGCAAACGCGGGCGAAGCCGCGGGCGGAAATCTAGTTTATTATATTTGTAGGTACACATGAAAAGATTAAGTATATGAACTAATCATCAATTTTATGAAGTTAACATTATTTTTAATAAACTCATTTAATTTATCTTAATGATTTTAAAATTGTATTTAAAAGTTTTCCAAGACATCGGTATTGGATTAAAGATGATTTATTATTAATATTTATAATTATCTAGGTAATTAAATAGTGCTTCAAACGCAATTGACCTCAATTCACCCGCGGGTCGTTGACTCTGATTGTTATGGTTTTTTACTTTATAAACATAATTTTAATTCAGTTCTAAGAAGTAGGCAAAAAATTGCATACAGTTATTTTTTATGGAGGTAAAGTTTGGTTAAAGAATGTAGTTTTCAAGTTGTTGCTTGATTTTGATGCTTTGCAAATTATATTATACTGTTTTATATTATTTTTGCTTATGCATGGCATGTGTACATATAGTAGGAAAAAATATGGGCTCAATGCTGATGATGACAAAATTTTCTGAATAAAATCTTACTGCTTATTTCCATTGAGTATAATGAGTGAATGTAGTAGCGATGTCCTCTCTATTACGTAGTACATAGTAACCATTGCTTACTTCATAATGGTTTTTAAAATATATTTTGTAGGAAACTATATCATTTGTTAGGATACAAATGTTTCAAATTTCATTGAAATTTCATTTTGATTCAAATTTCATGTTAACAAATAACAACCCTAAAAGCTTCTATTAAGAGGCTGACAAGACCCAATTTTGTTACCAGTAACAGTGATTCCGGACTCGCACTTGGCCGGTTTTTTTTTAAAGTGCACTAAAATAAAATGTACGGTATAATTATTTTGAATATTGTTTTTCCTTTGACATTGTGTGCCGCAAAGCTTAAAAAGGGTAACATTATATTATTTTTTATTATAATAGAAACAACTTCGTTATAACAATAACACATGGCTACCATTGAATTACGCGCCAATAAAAATTCAATTTATGGATGCATTACATCATAACTACATCACATTAAGGGTCAAATATTAAGTGACTCATCAAATTGGGTTATCAATTATTATCATTAGTGCATCAAGTGTTCTGGCGGCTCATTGCGTTTTTTCTTTATATGTAGAGAAGAAAGTTATTACTTACTTGAGAATGGCTTGATTTGAATGATTTTTAAGCTATTGCATAGCTTTTATCTCAGACTTTGAGCGCGGCGACCGAATGTAAAAATTCCGTAACGAAAAAACCTGACACCCCCCACTCCATCCGGCACAGCGATGCGATGCTATGCAATAGCTTTACCGCGGCAGTCCTCTAGTGTCACACGTATTTTTTTACTCATTTGCTATTGTATGTATATGAATCTTCTTAGTATCTTTATAATGTAGTTTTCAAGAAGAAAATAAATAAGGGTTCATTTTATACTTACACAGAATACGATTGAAGAAATTGGATTACCAAATAGAAAAATAATTTTACAAATCCGTCTGGTAATACCCATAGATCAGTATTAGTGTGTTCACACAAACTAATCTGCTTTGTTATCTTATACATATATAAAATTCTCGTGTCACAATGTTAGTCTGCATACTCCTCCGAAACGGGTGGACCGATTCTCATGAAATTTTCTGTGCATATCGGGTAAGTCTGAGAATCGGCCAACATCTATTTTTCATATGTACCACGGGCGAAGCCGGGGCGGACCGCTAGTATTTATATAAAAAGATTAGGATTTTGTCCTTATAATTTTGAATATATTATTGTGTAAGTGTTACGAATATGATAGTTTCTTACTATTTTACCACACTTATTTGTCCACGTATTCTTGTATGTAACCGACTCCTTTAGCTTTTGACCCACTTTAAACAAACAGATTTAATTCAAACTTTGTACAGTTATCAAGCATCGGTGACCATATGTACAATAATTTCATTATTTCATCTTAACTATTAAAGCCTGTGTAACTAATAGTTTTTGAAGTGAAACTAACTTAGAACTTATTCTATGACATGAGATTTAAGGAGACGATTTTGGTATCTTTGAATCTTGCCAAAGAAGTTTCACTTCTGACACACACGTCTTAACCATATATTTTATTTAATTCGTCCATAAGAACGGAGGCTATTCTGCTACATACCGTATACCTATTACGTCACTGACCGTGCCTTAATCTTACTAAGCTGCAGATTGTTCAATACCGTTGAGAGGATGATATCATTGCAATCTTACGAAAAAGGAAACTTTCATAATTATTCACCTCAGTTAAGTATTTTTATTTTAATACAAACGTACTGAAAATAAAATGAGTAGATATTCCAATTTGGTCTGATTGTGCCGCTTTAGAAAGTTACGCTACACCTTTTTTATGCATTCATTCGTTATGCATTCGCCGAATTTTTTATGTTATTTTATTTTTATTTTATTTATTTAGGTCATCCAACATCATTTCTGTATGATATTATAAAGAACTAGCTTACCGCCCGCGGCTTCGCCCGCTTTGTCTAAAACCTAATAAATTATATACTAAAACCTTCCTCTTGAATCACTTTATCTATTAAAAAAAACCGCATCAAAATCCGTTGCATAGTTTTAAAGATTTAAAGCATACAAAGGGACATAGGGACAGAGAAAGCGACTATGTAGTGATAGTGATGAGGAGGTTTATTTTTTGTGTGGTGTTTCTCAATGTTAGCCAGAAGGGCATCTACATTTTAACGCGGACGCAGGGGTGAACTGAAGGTTCACCCTGGTAGCGACATGCGCAAGGGCGTCCCCCCTTGACGGGGATCTCGAACCTCGGCTTGGGCTGTCGCTTGAGTGGAGGAGGCCAGAAGGGCCCTAATCGGACGGGGATGAGGAGGTGTAGATGCGCTTCGGGGGTGGCACGTCTAAATGTGGCTAATTAGCCACAATTTACTTCTTGATCGTGTTGTATCATGCCATCGTACTTTAACGTCTACTCCTGTGTGTTTGAGTGTGCCGTTTTTGAAGATCATATTGTGTTGATAATCTGAAATCTACTTATGTTATCATTGATTAATGCATAGATTAAACACGTAAAGAATGGAAAGCGTCAAAAGACGAGCGTATTGTTGGAACATTATCAACGGCCTTGGGATCGCGATAGCGCTGTGCACACTTGCATCGCAAACATACCGTGAGATCGGAGGTAATTGATCGGTGAAAATTTCTCGAAATTTCCTTTTAGTCTTTTCCGCATATAAATATGTAGATTGTAGCAGTTATAAGTCCTGTATAAATTCTGTAACATTCTGCATTCAGCAACCTATCGCTTAAGAACCATAAGATGGATTTCGGCATCAAACAACGAGGTCAAAATCGAATCAAAATCTAGTAGGTATATATAGCGGGTCGGTTACACAGAAAATTACAGGTGAAGCTAATAAAAGTGTGTTAAAAAGCGTGCAACGTATTTGCAGTCGCTATAACTCTGCAAATGTTTATGGGCGGTGGTGATATCTTACCATCAGCCATCAGGGAACCATCAGCAATCAGTGAACCATCAGCTCGGTTGCCCACTCTAATGTAAAAAAATTGCGGCACCTACATTTTTTATGCATATCCATATTATACGTTATTGTTTTTACAATAGTCGTTAAAACATAAATACTATATGAATATAAATTGAACGAGCGTAAAAACTATAACCTTGAAAGCTGACCGTTAAAAGTGAGATCATCGAGCCTGTTACATTGTAGATTAATCATTGCTTTAATCCATTTAGAGTAATTGCCACTTTGTCTCTTCCTTCCTTGTGGTAAATTGCATGAAAGTGAAAGAGACAAACTGATTTATGTTGTGGTCCTATAAGTGTGCCAGAATTTTTGATGTTTGCGACTCATTCACTCTTAAAACGATGTATCTATTTGGATGAATTTTTGATGAAATTGACGGTAATGGTAGATCACTACATAGTATCAAACGAAGTCGCTTTCTCTATGGATTTTGATGTGGTTTTTTTAATAGATAGATTGATTCTGGAGGAGGGTTTAAGTATGTTATTTATTAGGTTTGAGACAAAGCGGGCGAAGCCGCGTACGGAAAGCTATAGTAAGATACAAAATATGGTTTCATATGGGTTTCATTAGCCACCTCGTATTTGAGTCCGGCTTAAATTTAAACGGGTTTTATGGATTGGCTTCGGTAGGGATTACCATATTTTTGTCTAACATACAAGGACTGGTACCGAGGACCTGTTTTTTTTAATTAACAACTAGCTGCAGCATGTGGTTTTACTTGCGTGGTATCCATATCTATTTAACACATTTCGACGTTTGATTTTCCGTACATTACAAGCTGTTCCCCACGACTTCCCCCGCGTTTTTAAAGGAAATTCACACGTGAGACGTTTTACAAACGGTAAAAAGTAGCATTACATAATGCTTTCAACTATAGCCTCCTAACTTAATCTAATATATAAAAATGAATCGCAAAATGTGTTGGTAAGCGCATAACTCGAGAACGGCTGAACCGATTTCGATAATTCTTTTTTTATTATATTCCTTGAAGTACGAGAATGGTTCTTATGTAGAGAAAACGTAAACATGTACCACGGGCGAAGCCGGGGCGGACCGCTAGTTTAAATATAAAAATCGTTCAAAAAATCCTTAAAAATCCCTTCGCTGCGACGTGAAAGAAAACTAACCCGACTTTTGTATTTATAATATTAGTAAGCACGTAAGGTTTAGTCCTTTTAACTTAAGCTAAACAGAACATATCTAGAAATTGTGAAACCGACTAATCCATACTAATATTATAAATGCGAAAGTAACTCTGTCTGTCTGTCTGTTACTCAATCACGCCTAAACTACTGAACCAATTTGCATGAAATTTGGTATGGAGATATTTTGATACCCGAGAAAGGACATAGGCTACTTTTTATCCCGGGAAAATGACGCAATCCCGGAAATCCCACGGGAACGGGAACTATGCGGGATTTTCTTTGACTGCGCGGGCGAAGCCGCGGGCGGAAACCTAGTAATGTTATAATTGAATAGATTTTACCACTTATCACCGTATTACACAATGCTATTCCGTTCGCATGAGCTGTGCATGATAAAGATAGCTGATAAACTGATAAACGATACGAGTTTTGTAATTTACAAGTGTGTTCGTGTCGTTCAAGCATGTTTGTACAGTTTGGACAACGCACCCTTGTTTGTTTAAGAACTGGTCACCATAAAGGTCCTGCACAGGAAAGTCCATAGGACAGTTCAGCCTTGTTGTGCCACGACAGCCATATCACCTGAGCTATAAAAGTATTTGTGTGTATCTTGTAGGGACGCTAATATAGATAAACAATAAACTTTAATTTGTAAATGGTCATAAGGAAGGTTATATATAGGCAACTGACGCGGTAAACTTAATTCTATACCTGCAGGGTATAGAATTAAGTTACAGGGTATACCCTGCAGGATCGGGCATCCTAAGGTCTACCGAATAGTAACACATCTTCTGGTTTTGTTTAAATTTTGGGGCAGTTAAAATGACAAAATATGCATATTAAAATATACGTCAAAAGTCAAAAAAAATATCAAATATGTTATCAGCGATTCTATCAAGTCGTGATACCAGTGCGTGTAACTTCCGATTTAACTTGCGATCAATGAGTTACACCTTTAACGTTACCAAAAGCGCACCAAAACGACAAATCACAATGAACTTGAACCGGCCGGTCCACCTGTCCGTCCCGCTCTCGTACCTCTCTCTCGCACCGAGTTATTGGGTCACAAACGCGTGCGCTTACGCAAGCTGTTATTGGCGATCGTTGACGAATTGTGCGGTGGTTAGTAGACTGTATTGAAGGTAGAGTATGATAGTTCAAGGTTTGGTAGTGTGGTAGGTTGGGTAGTCTAGAATAGGATATCTTTGATTTGTTTCTAGACCTTCCTATAAAATGCATGCATGTAGGATTATTATTTGGGAGTACTCTTAAGGCTTAATCCATATAAGTACATATAGTATTTAAAGCTAAAGCGCTTGTTTGAAGAACGAATGCTTAGAACTGGAAATTTGTTTTTTTTGTGTATGATAGTCTGTAATCTATCGAGGCTATAACATCATGTTTCGACCATAGAAGTGGAGCAGCAATGAAAAATATTGCAATAGGGGCCAAAAATATTCCTTTTAACATCCAGACAAGAAAACTTCTCAAATAGTCTATCTAATATCCATCTGATTAATATGGAATTCACGTATCGCAGATGATAGGTCCCGAATAAGTAATGAAACACGATTTCAAGACATCTGGTGTCCATTCCCAACTCCCAAGACCTACTAATCCTACTAATATTATAAATGCGAAAGTATGTGAGGAATGAGGATGGATGTGTAAGTGTGTGTTTGTTACTCTTTCACGCAAATGCTACTGAACCGATTACAATGAAATTTAGCACCCATATAGAGGGTAACTTGGATTAACACATAGGATAGGTTTCATCCCGGAAATCCCACGGGAACGGGAACCATGCGGGTTTTTCTTTGAAAACGCGGGTGAAGCCGCAGGCGGAAAGCTAGTATATTATAATTTTCGGTTGTTTGGTTGAATGAGTCGTTTTTATAACGGAATAAGTGTGTATGGGTCTTGTTTAGAAAGGGTCCTGACTCCTCTACCAGCAGAAATGAAATGTTTAGCACTTAATAAAGGGCGGAAGAGCTTCATTATTACCAATTTAATTTTGTTGTATAGTTGTTTATATTATTGTGTTTATATGGGCACCCTAAAATCAATAGTGATCCTAAATATACACAATTTTTAAGAAGTCGTTGTCAAGTTGTCCGTCTTTATTTTGAATGTGAATAAACATTAAACACCACAACTATTTGATAAATTTAATCGAAACTTGATGTGCACAAAGTTCAAATAAAGCTGTTGTTATCTATCATTTATCGAAGGTAGGTAATTCATATGAAAAATCATTTATTGAAAGTAGGTAATTCATATGAAAAACTATACTATATTTCCCCACAGACACGAAAAAAAAAACATTAGCCTGTGTTGGATTCTAGGTCTTTGATTCGAAATTCTATTTAGAGCTGCTGTTTAGCCCTGTCAGACAAACATACACACGAAATTTCCCATCAATATTATTAGCATGAATTTAATAACAGTAAGATAATAACAAAACCTAAATCTAAAAACACATTGCATTCTTGCCGACATTATCTCATAACGTATTTTAAGGTCACTTTAGTCACCTTTTGTATTTCCTATTAAGAGCGCATATTCTATTTAACGCAAGTCAAAAACTCCGCGATCTATTACGATAGATCGCGGCTTGCGCTATCCTTTTACTATGAACAGCATAGGTCCGCAGGAGAGCGCCGAGCAACATGTCCTCTCTCTGGAAAGGCTCGCTGCCGACTGATTTTAATCGGGTCGCGCGCAGTGTTTTATAGTACTTTAAAAAAAATTGTAGAAAAATAATAGAGGTACCTTAGTTGATTTTATAAATTTTATCTTATAAGTAAGACATTCTTTTATTGCAATATGTATAAATTATATTCAATAAATTCAAATATCTTGGTGAAAATAATAATTTTGTCGACTATAATTTCTAAAAAAATTCACATTGTTCGGATTTTAATTTCGTAAGTTAGGAGTCCAAAATAAAAAAATCTTTTAACTAACTATTTTAATAAGGATTTTTGCAGTTAGTTAAAAATAATTGTGTGTTAGATCTGTCAGCAATTTCAGATATTTTTAGCTTCGAAATTGACACTAAAAGTGAAATCAAGTAATCATCGGATCAGTTATCTTGATGGTATTCAGAAATACTGTATTAATTGAAAAAAACTCTTAACTAACTACATAGACAATAAAATTTCCTAAAATTATTAGTAATTCATATGTTTGTAAGATAAGTGGTTGATGGACAATCTGGTTTGAAAAATCACATATTTGAGCCAAACAGCGCACGGACCGCGTACACAGCCTTAACGGAATGCCGATAAGGAAATCACGAGTGTTTTGTTATTATTTAGTAAATAATTGCATGTGGGATTTTAATTATTTTTTTCAATGTGTAAAAATGACTCATAAATGACTGCAACAATGTGTGGCAATGTTTATAAATAGGTAGTTTAAAATGTAATGAAATAAATATAATTTAGTTGGTACAAAAATATAATTGTAACTGTTGTTATTGGTTGTTTTTCTAGCTCTATTTTGGAGATTACCACAGACGGACATTCAATAGATTTTATAAGTTGTTGGAATTACACATTTAAAACCTTGTGATTTTATAAATAAACTAGCTTTACGCCCGCTGCTTCGCCCGCTTTGTCTAAAATTATATACTAAAACCTTCCACTTGCATCATTTTAAAATAATTTGGAAAATCCAAAAGTGCACGCCTCATAATTTTTTTTTAATAAATATTTATTAATTATTATTTTTGTTTATTTAATAACAATTAAACCACATCGAATCAGACCCTGAAAAATGAAAGGGTTCTATTCCTGAGCATACTCAAGCGTAAGAGAAAAAAAAAGACTCGATTAGTAAAGTATTTCGGTCGCTATCGTGTTAACAAGAAAAAGGATCCGCACATACAGACACACGGACGTCCAAGACAGAACTTTTTTAAACTGTTTTTTAACTAGTTTAAATAACAAAAATGACATCAAAAATATCATGAACGTTAAAAATAGTGTTTTTTCTTAATATGTGTGTGTATGTATTATCTTACAAGTGCAATGTATGATACATAAAGACATTTTAAGTTTGAAAAATCAGATGTTTTGCGCGAAGTGACAGTAGTACCCACCTCAACGCTTCGCTTATGAGGCGTGCAAAAACCGCATCAAAATCTATTGCGTTTTAAATATACATATACGGACATAATATGGACATAGCTGGAGATAGGGACAGAGAAAGCCACTTTGTTTTATAGATACTATGTAGTGATAAAGCATGAGATTTGAATTTGTTTCTGATAGTATTTCGCCTAATCCTTTCCTAAAATCGCATCTCATTTTGTAAATTCTATTTAAAACATACATCCGTTTCTTAATTATTGTGGATGGTGACGCTCAAGTGACGCATCCGCTGGTTCACCCTCCTGAGTCATAAAACTGCTGTTTCGTTTTTGATTTGATTCTTTGTCATCTCTTAAACAAAATTAAGTAGAAATAAATTATAATTAATAAGACATTACTCATCATTTTTCACCTTGATGAATTTGCTTCAGATAATTTCTAAATTTTCTAAATCTTTTAATATTGAAAGAAAGAACTTTTTTGCATTGAATAAATTGTTTAATAGGTTATTAATTTTTACACAATTATAAATTACATACACATATTGACCCAGGCTCCTAATATATCTAGTTAAAACCTAATAAACCCCGATCGCCACCTTACCATGATTCCCGGACCCCGAAAAAAATTAATTCGCATAAGTGAATCTATATTATTTTAAAAATAAATTAATTTTTTGCAGTGTTTTTTGTATGAAATAGCTTAGCCACCCATCACTTGAAAGATTATTCCATGTTAAAACTGAAAAATACAAAGTCTGGTCGTCAAAATAGTCTGGTCACTATACTTTCGTAATTGTCTTGATTTGTCTGGACCCCCGGGATATGCTCGGGGACCCCAGTTTGGGAAACGCTGGTCTAAAGTATCGAATTAAATGTTATGCCATAATTTATCTGCTATTTTTACAAAAAACTGCAAATAAAATTGAGTTTCCTCCATATTCGTAAATATCTTATAGTACCCTGTGTCCCTGTGCCGACTGCCGACATGCCGCTTGTTTATAAAAAAAGTAATTATTTTACGGCTTCGGCTTCGAAGTTCGTTAGCTATTAGGCGTGCTATACACGATTGGTGATGTTTTCTGTGTACCTGTCACATTCCTCTGTACTCTAAAACCTTTTTCGACAAAATATGGTCTATCCAAAATATGTATCGTTTTGTTAATTTGACCTAGTAGTTGCTGGGATTACCGCGTACAATCAACAAAAAAAAACGCAACTTTATAATATTAGTAGGGTTTACAAGTTCCTATTTTGTATGGAGAACTATTTCGAATGATGTAACGAAAAATTATTTATTGAACACTAATTACAATAAAATCTGTACAGAGGGCAGTCTTATCGCTTATAAGCAATCTCTCCCAGACAACCCGGGAAAAAATGATAACATTTGAATTTGTGGTGCTTTACAATTTTACTTTTATTTTAAACATAACAAAAATCATTGAATGAATATTTAGTATTTCGTGTATAGTGTGCCCTTACAGGACCGCGCCCCCAGCGGGTGGTGAGCACGTGTCGCAGATGGTAACCTCATGTTTACAGAAATCACTATTTCAGACGTACGTATGGACAGACGAAAACTCGTCTTGTTTGCAGCTGATTGGTTGATTTATTGGAGAGGGAAGATGCGTTATCTGTACTTTGGTAGAAAAATTATGGCTGTTTTTGTAAGTTTGTAGGTAATCGTTAATTTGTGAGATTGTAAAAATTATTTTACCAGTATCGAGAAACTTATGAATATCACATACCAGTATCAAGCAACTTATTCTGTTAGCTAAGTTTTTATTAAGGCCGAGCCGGAACGTAATTATTTATCTATTTATTTTATGTTATAAACGGTACAAAAATAAATATGATCATGTGTTCTAATCTCCCAATGTCTTTATTTATTTTATTTATTTGATTTAATTCAGATAATTGCAATATCCATATAATTGTTAGTATCTTGTTACCTTAAAAACTATGTTAGTATTAAAATTACACAATTCATTATCTATTTTAAATCTATTTTCTTTAAATTCGATCATTTTCTTGTGACGACCCTTACCTTATAATATATTCCTCTATAAACGTATCGCTATAAAAAAATCACTAAATCTGTATTAAATCTACTACGAAAACATCAATATAATATGTAGTATCCTTATTGTAGTATTTCTTTATTACATTATTGTGACACGTGGAGGAAAAAGTCTAAAATTCCTATGAAGTGACCAACTGCTTGTTCATAATATATATGTATTAAATATATAGTTATTATACTAGCTGCGCTTCGTGGTTTCACCCGCGTGGCTAAGCTCCTGTTGATCTTAGCGTAATGATTATAGCCTATAGTCTTCCTCGATAAATGGGCTATCTAACACCGAAAGAGTTTTTCAAATCGGACCGAGTAGTTCCTGAGATTAGCGCGTTCAAAGTTCAAACAAAGAAACTAACTCTTCAGCTTTATAATATTAGTATAGATTAAATATACCTACATAATAAATATATGTATGTCAATATTTAATGCGGCAAACGTCATTATTTTGTTAATATTCACCGGGAATCGAACCCAGGACCCTGATACTACTGTAACAAGAAGCCAATAAATAATAATAGTTTAATAAAACTAAAAAACACGCTTTTTATAGAAAACCGAACTAAAAAATAGAAAATTTTATCAAATTAGTGTATTGTCATCGGTCCTCAATAAATCTACAAAGTTTGAACGAAATCTGGCCGTTTAAAGTGGGTCAAAATCGCGCCCAAAGAAGTCGGTTATAAACATACAAACATACAGGTGAAGCTAATATAAAGCGTGTAAAAACAAACCATTGGTAAAACTATGAATGTATCTTATAAATATGAAGGTACATATATCTATATCTAACAACGTTTGTTTATGTACGTCCTTGTATAGAAAAATAATATAATAAAAAAGTCTCTATAC
Source organism: Colias eurytheme (assembly GCF_061535395.1). Taxonomy (NCBI): domain Eukaryota; kingdom Metazoa; phylum Arthropoda; class Insecta; order Lepidoptera; family Pieridae; genus Colias; species Colias eurytheme. Next base: position 2,673,631 of record NC_143008.1, read on the forward strand.
AAGAGATAAATGACGGTCATATTCCATAAATAACAAGAATTATCTCTGACTAATAAGTGTTAACTAATCACCGTATACTGAAAATTTGTAGCGGGTTCCGTATTGTATTAGTGTGGTTCTGTAGGATATTGGGTTTTTATATCACTGCGGTGAAACTATGTATGTATTTGATGAGAAATTTTTATTTTAAATTATGCATTTGTTGAAATAAAAGAAGAAACCCTCCGCTGTGTGTAATTCATAAAAAAATAATAAAATCCTTTTTAATTCTAATTAATTAATCTTAATTATTTTTTTTTAGAAATTAAAGAAAAATCGCGCTATTTTCATCAACAGTTATTTATTTTTATTTTTTCAACTATTCTTCTCGAATATCTTCCAAAGTCAGTGCTAACCTCGGCAAGCGGACACAAAATTCAAAACTGTTCAAAATTTACATCATATGATTGGTCACTTACTTTTATTGTGACTTTATGAACTTTATGGACTTAACCCTCACATGCCTTCTGTAGGAACAAAATAAGCTTTTAATAATGTTGGATTACTTTTTAACGATTTTCTTTTTCGGCACATTTATTTGGTACAACCATCGCGTACTTGTGTCAATCGATACCATTGTTATTTCGCATAGCATTAATGATATAAAAAACTTGACGCGCGGTGTACAATACTTATGTACATTATAATATATACTTTTTTAACGTCCTTATTATATACTAGCCGGATGTCGTGGTTTTGTCTGAGTTGTCTCTGTCTCCTAATAGAAAATTAAATTGGCTTACGTTTCTCGGTAAAGATCTTTCTATTAATGTTTCAGTTTTAAAATACAGGTTTTTAGTACAATAGTAACAAACAATGAAAACACTGCAATGCCATAAACACTCCACTCATTAAAAGAAAGAACCTAAAAGGTCTCAATAATTTAAAGAAATATTCGCTAGGGGTATGCTTGATATTTTGACCTTCATATAAAATTCATAACTTAGATTTCTACAGAATAATATTTGAGCCAATTAAGTAGAAACATTTCAAGCTTATAATTATATTTCAATCGTATTTTTAATTTGTTTCGCTAAAATTCGACTGTGGCTGGACCGATTTGCCAAATTTTTAAGGGTCTAAAAATATTGACAGCGAAGTAAGGCAGAGCGAATAATAAAAATACGGTTTTCAAAAAGCTACACAAGTCAATGAAAATTCACAAAGCCGCACTGAAATGAACAAACGGAGCCGCACGAACTAGCCGGTAATTAGCAATTTTACGCGTCGCCCGCGGATCTTCAACATTCTTCGCGATGACGGAAACGGGCCATTTATGGCATAACCGTCAGTCTGCTGCCGACGCTCGGAGCGAGCACGTCGCGTAACGTCACATTAGTGTTAGTATCAGTGGGTGCGTGTGGATAAGGTGATCTGTGCATGTGTTGTGAAAAGTTCCAAATTTGGAATTTGGAATTTTTTTATTTTTTTTATCAGTGGCCAGTATTACGTGTAGTGGAGAATTCCAAACGATTTTGCGAAGCGGCTCGCAGTGGCCAGTGTGAATTTGTGCGGATTTTGAATTGAGAAGCTGTTTGGTTTTTTTTGCAGGCGGGATGCCTCTGTTGTTTCTTGATGGTTGTCTCTGTTTTTACAGACCATTGTTTTTGTAGGGTTTCGTATAGAGGCGTTGCAAATTGCAAACAATATTTTTTGATACTTTTCTAAATTTCTTTTTGGTATTAGCACAATTATAGAACTAATGCTAATACTCAGTTAACTTGTTTTGTAGACCTGTATATACTAATCAATATAAATCTTGATACATATAGACAAGTAGCAGTACAGGTTTATTAGGTTCGTCCTAATTAGTGAGTGTGTGCTAACGTCACTATTTACCAGAAGCCTTGGTAAATATTTGTATATGAAATACGTTTTTATTTCGCCGACGAGTACCTATATTATATTAAGGATTGTTTTCTGGGAAATAGACGCGTCATCTATTAAGTTATTTTCTATACATCATCTATTAAGTTATCCTACTAATATTCAAACTCAAACTCAAACTCAAACATTTATTTATTCAATTAGACTACTTTTAGTAGCACTTTCGAATCGTCATTACATAAGTATTTTTAACATTTATTATTATAAAGGCGAAAGTTTGTATGGATGTTTGTTACTCTTTCACGTAAAAACTACTGAATGGATTTGAATGAAACTTTACCACAATATAGCTTATACATCAGAATAACACAAAGGATAGGTTTTATCCCGAAAATCCCACGGGAACGGGAACTATGCGGGTTTTCCTTTGAAAACGCGGGCGAAGCCGCGGGCGGAAATCTAGTTTTCTATACATTATTCAACAAAATTTGATGTTATTTTTGATAATATGGGAAAGAATGATGATGAGTTTAGGGAAGTCGGTATATAATTTATAGATTAACTAGATGTATGTTTCGGTTGTACCTGGAACAGTTGCAAAAATATTTTTTACTTGATTGATCTAAAAAATGAGTTTGAATCTAGTTATCGTGTTGAGAATAACATCCAAAACTGTGCAATCGTTTCAGAGTAACAAATATGTATAACCATCTAAAACCTTTGAATTTCTTTATAGTTAGTAACAGGATTCTAAAAACCTAATCCTTATACGATAATAACATGTTAAATATAACTTAATAGGTTTATTTTTGGTCAACCCTAAAACGGCTAAGGAAATTCCAGATTTTTTGTCAATATGCTTGTCGTACGCCAGTAACGACTAAACCACTTAAATTATCATATTACCATATCTATGGGGTAATTAAGTTTGTCACCGGCTTAAAATTCCGATGTGGATCATGCTTAGTTACTTACCATTTAGATATTTTTGAAGTTACTTCTAAGTTATAGGGAGGAATGACTCAAGTTATTTCTCAAGTTATAGCCTTTTGTTTTTTGAAATGAAAATTCTTGCGTTGAGAGTAAAGTTGTGAGTTGAGAGTAAAATTTAAAGGTCGCGTCATGGCAATACCGTCTCGTCATGGAGTAAGGCGATGATTATGGTATCTTTTTTTATGGATTTTCATTTTAGGATGAATAATAAAGATAATTTATAGAAATTAGAAATATAAATTACATTCCATTTGCTTTGTATTTTCCTATATATTTCCTACTAGCTTTTCAACCGCGGCTTCGCTCGCTTTGTCCAAAACCTAATAAATAAATTAAATACTAAAACCTTCCTCGAGAATCACTCTAACTGTAAGAAAAACAGCATCAAAATCTATTGCGTAATTTTAAAGATTTAAGCATACAAAGGGACATAGGGACAGAGAAAGCGACTTTGTTTTATACTATGTAGTGATAGTGATAGTGAATTGTAGGTGTAGTGTATCTATGAAATAGATATATACATTGTCTCACGTACACCAGTGGTGGGGACAGCTTATAGCTGTCATTAGTCAGTCGACGGCCGATGCCGGACGGGAATGGACGTGTTCCCGCACTATTGAGTGTAGTGGTGAGCCAGTGCAATTCTACATATATACGTACTGTAAGCACAGTACAAGTGGCGACGAGGTAAAAGGTCAGTGTTACAATATTATAAAGAGTACGCGTGCAATAAAAAGTTTTAAGAAATTTAATAAAAAAAAGGAGAGGGTATGTACTAACATAGCAGAATTCATTTTGAAATGTTAAAAACAGAATAACCATACGTCCGTTGGTTCATATTAAATACAAATGCAATTTCAATCTTATCCAAAATCAAGTTAAAATAGAACGACAAAATAAAAATAAAATCTTTCGAATTTTAATCTAGTAATACGAATACGCAGTTATTTTGGTTTGAATAATTTATTGAATATAATATAATATAATTTATTGAATTTAAGTAATTTATTTTCAAGACATCCTGTAAGCATAATATAATGTAATCAGGAGAGGTTAAACTTCTTGTTATTTTGAGTTAATTATATGGTCACACACTCACATTGAGGAAACCTAGTTTAGAGGCTTCTGTGATAATAGATATTTAATGAACAGTACCGTGTTTAGGTTGTTGGTAAATAATTACTCACTCACTATTTAATTTCGCTTATTTGTTCCACTCAGAAGGAGAAAAAATAAGTATAAACTTACTATGTACACACTGAATTCATAATACACTTATTAGAAATTAAACAATAAATGCTGATAAAAACAAATAGACAAGGAATAAGAACGAACGATTTTAAATTTAAACAGAATTAAACTGTATTGAAACATTTTAGAACTACCCGCACATTAATGAATATTTTAGCCGCAGAACGCATACAACGCTTATACTGCGACTCGTTAAATGCGAATATAAATATGAAATAAAATATTTGAAATACTTGTTTGAGTAATATATACATAATATTATAAAAATGCATACACTAAAATACTGTGTGTTAGCCACACCTAGTTTTATTATATTATTCAAGTGGCAAACTATTTAAGTGTCTTAACGTTTTCACGACTGCTACTTATCTGTAACTAATTTCGTTAAATTAGAAATTAGAAATAAATATTTAAAATGTCGTTAGACTATAAATAGATTGGGTAAATTAATATATATCCATGTTTGTTTAATGCATAAAAAGCCACAATATAAATACAAGTGGTAACCTGTAGTAATTACCAAGATGTGACAAAGTATTATGGACTCTCAACCGCCATGGTTATAATTTTATATTATTATGACATTACATGTAAATTGGGCGGCTAAGCGTGGGACGACCTCCCACAAGATGGACAGACGACCTGGTTCGAGTGGCTGGGAGTCACTGGATGCAGGCCGTCCAGCAGTGGACGTTCCATGGCTGAAACGACGACGACGAGTAAACTCGTTTGAATTTCATATTCTATTTGAAATGAAAATAGATGGACTTCCATTAAATTGGAGGTATTGACTTCCATTAAATTGGAAGTATGGACTTCCATTAAATTGGTAGTAGGGACTTCCTTTGAATAGGAGGTATTGATTCCCTATATATAGGAGGTATGAAAGAAAGAAAGAAAGATGACTTCCTTTAAATAGGAGGTAGGGACTTCCTTTGAATAGGAGGTATTGATTCCCTATAAATAGGAGGTATAGATTCCCTATAAATAGGAGGTGTTGATTCCCTTAAATAGGAGGTATTGATTTCCTTTAAATAGAAGGTCTGGACTTCCTTTAAATAGGAGGTATCGATTTCCTTTTAAAAGGAGGTATGGATTTCCTTTGAATAGGAGAAATTGACATTCCTTAAATGGGAAGTGTGCCATCGGGACGAGGCTACTTTACATTCGAACGTTTTCAATGGGAAAATGTATCCAACAGTAATTCTACGTGTCACTCTTTGGTTGGTGCCAAAGGTAAGGTGTCGACTGTCGAGGTCGACAAGTGCCAGCAGGCCGGCAACTTCACTTTGCGCAGCATGGATGGCGCTGCCGCTCTCACCACCGCTTCGAACGCCATGTCATCGCGTCGTGCACCGCAGGAGTCGAGCTTCGAGCGTCATGCATCGAGTATCATTCGTTGATACGCAACACGATATCCTAGGTACCGTGACGTCACATCTGGGTCCGCGACACCATGCCTGGTGTCCGCTACCACGTCGAGCAACGTGTCAACACATCCAGCCGGTGCTCATCGGAATCCAGGGTGACGTATAACTGGGTGACTGGTACCAAACTAATCTGTATTGCAATCATTCACATAAAACGGTCAGTAGATAATATAATTTCACATTGAGTGTGCAATTAGAAAATAAAGTAAGTTTTCAAACTGTAGTAACTTCACAATGATGCGATGGCAATACTGAACAGATTTTGTTGTAGGTTGTAACGTACAAAACCAGTGTGTAGTTAAATCTTATTACATTAAATTTAACCCAACGTTTTACGTAGTTATATAATTATTATCTCGTGTGATATTACTAGTATTTCACGTAGTTTGGAACCTACTGATGATCTACATCAGTAATTCATGATACATATTTCAAAAAATAAATCCTGTGGCGTAAGCACGTCTTTCATATTAATTGCACGAAAAAAAGGAGGAATAAATACTCAAATTATGACCAGATATCAGAATAAACTATATTAGCAACGTGTAAAGTTTATACTGCAAAAATAGTTTAAATTCTAGAAGTATTACAATCTACCTTCATAAATACCAGACAGTTTTAAACAACTACCTATAAATATATTGCAGACAGGGTTGATAAATTACTTACTCACTTACTTACTTATTAATTATTGACATCATATTGGACATGCATTTGCAATAATAATATTATAAGAGTAATTTCGTTATGTATCGAAATAACACTAGTGACATACCTACCTAATATTGTTTAATGTAATTTAAAACATAAATAATTTCTCGTTCAACTACGAGTGGAAGGATTAAGAATCTTATAACTTGTATATAGGTAATATCTTTGTAATTACATTCCGCAAATAATGATGATAATATGAATTTAAATATACCTTAACGGTTTTGTAGTTAGCAAGTTAACACTAGCAACGAAAGTCATTGAATTGAACGTAAACGATAAACATTCACTTGTCCATATATTATAATGAAAAACCATTTGCGAATTATTTTGAATTGATTTCTTGACTACCCACGTTAGTACGTACTAGTCGACAGATCTTACCCTTGACAAATCGAAATGACATGCTATGCAAAGACAGCTTTATAACTACTTGAATAAAGATGAAAAGTAATGCGTTAAGTACATAGTTGCATCAAGAGATTTAATAAGTTTTTCGTAACTTTTGATTAGGGCGTGATTTCCATTTGACTTTAATGTATACTTAATGAAAAAACGTGATGTACAGTGCCTAATTGACTATGAAAAAGAGGCAGGTTTAATTTAATCGAATAGAAGGTAAATCGAAACACTTAATACTCGCATATTTTAATACTTTCTTATTTACGCAGTTCATAATAAAATGTAACAGATAATTACGTGTTTAGATAAGCAGCTGACATAACGTAAATCCAATGGTTAGAATACGTATCTTGAATTGGTTTTTGAAGGTTGTTCATTTATTGTGGTAATTTAGAATTCAAACAAAAGGTACTTAGATCTCAAGAATGTTTGGGTCTGTTGAAGATTAAGATATTTAGATTGTTTACACAAAAAATACAAAAATAGCACGGTTATTGGCGTATACATAATACATAATAATATTATCGTCAGATGAAGTCAATTGGTTTAAAGGAGAAACTGAACACGTTTTTAGTAGGTAATTGTGTAGCTTTAGAATTCAGAACGCAAATCCTAAACATTGAGACATTTGCAGTTTGACTAATAATCAATATAAACATGTAGCATTGAATTTGGTGGTGTACACTCATCAGTACGGAATCTTGGCCACTTACAAATATGCTGATATTAAAAAAAATAAAAATAAAAATAAAAATAAGAATAAGAATAAAGTTAATAAGTTTGAAGATATGCAGATACTTTAAACTTATGTTAGGTAGTAAAAACATGAAGTTCAATAATAAGTTTTGTACTATTTTTTGAGCAAGCCAAAATTTGTAAATTTAGATAACAATGTCATATTTTCTATAATTGTCTAAAGGAGATTGCCCAAGTGACTATGGCACTTGGTATCGCAATCAAACTTGTTGTGTCAAGATGAAATATAGCTCAATTTGAAGTTTGATGTTGGTACTTTTAGAAACGATTAAAGTTTTCTTTAAAAAAATAATTTATCGAGTTTAAACTAACGATGAACGTTAAGTTTTACATTTATTACATAGGTAATATTTTGATTTACAAGACAAATGTGAAAAGTGAATCGTAATAAATATTATTTCAAAAGAACGTCAAACAATGCGTCGAACACATTCATTCAACATTCATTTCAAATAGATACTATGACATAATATGATGATATGACGCAGGATGCTTGCTAGAGAGATAGATATATGTGTCAAAACAAAAACTTTTACTTTTATTTCTATTTATTCGGTATTATTTAGACTTAATATTGATACATATGATCATTGTAAATGCAAATAGGAATTAACAATATCGCGAATACGTGGCACAACTAAAATTTTGCCGATGCCACCCGTGGTCATTCTCCTTTGTTGAACTGTCGAATACTACAAAATGTCTAATCATTTTGAAGGACAGACGCTGTTTATAAAATGTTGGATAATGTTATACACTTCTATACAATATTCGTTTGAAAATAGAAAAAAAATGTTTGAAAAGGAAGGGCAGGGGTGGAAGCTAGTACGGAATGAGTTTATCAAGTATCAAACGAGTAGGTTTGATAAGTATGTTCTGATTTTAAGAGTTCTTCATTAACTTAGGTTTCAAAGTTCTATTGGGAATTATTGATTAATAACTTGATAACTGTATAATTCTATAATTTTTCATTATGTGATTATTTGGAGCGAAAATTAATTAATTTTGAAAAAGGAAGGGATGTAGTGTATCTATGAAATAGATATATACATTGTCTCACGTACACCAGTGGTGGGGACAGCTTATAGCTGTCATTAGTCAGTCGACGGCCGATGCCGGACGGGAATGGACGTGTTCCCGCACTATTGAGTGTAGTGGTGAGCCAGTGCAATTCTACATATATACGTACTGTAAGCACAGTACAGTAGGTAATATATTTTTATATTTCTTGAATATATTAAAAACAAACTATTATTGTATTTACGTTATTGCACGCCTCATAAGCGAAGCGTTGAGGTGGGTACTACTGTCACTTCGCGCAAAACATCTGATTTTTCAAACTTAAAATGTCTTTATGTATCATACATTGCACTTGTAAGATAATACATACACACACATATTAAGAAAAAACACTATTTTTAACGTTCATGATATTTTTGATGTCATTTTTGTTATTTAAACTAGTTAAAAAACAGTTTAAAAAAGTTCTGTCGTGGACGTCCGTGTGTCTGTATGTGCGGATCCTTTTTCTTGTTAACACGATAGCGACCGAAATACTTTACTAATCGAGTCTTTTTTTTTCTCTTACGCTTGAGTATGCTCAGGAATAGAACCCTTTCATTTTTCAGGGTCTGATTCGATGTGGTTTAATTGTTATTAAATAAACAAAAATAATAATTAATAAATATTTACCTATAAAAAAAAAATTATGAGGCGTGCACTTTTGGATTTTCCAAATTATTTTTATTTACGAGGTAATTATGAAATTCCTCACCAGACTATTTTAATATAAATTCCATAAGTTTATGAAAGTTACTGGCTGTATGTTACGCTTTCACGATCTAACCATTGAACGGAGTTATTTTATTATTTATCATTATTTAATACTAGCTGTGCCCCGCGGTTTAACCCGCATTGATCCGCTCCTGTTGGTCTTAGCGTGTTGATATACAGGCTATAGCCTTCCTCGATAAAGGGGCTATCTAATACCGAATTCAAATCGGCCCAGTAGTTCCTGGGATTAGCGCGATCTAACAAGAAAACTCTTCAGCTTTATTATATTAAGTATAGATAAGAGACATTTTTCTGAAGGTAGACGGATCCTTTAAGGTACATAACAAACCTAGGTATGCACTAATGTTAAAGGTTTTTGAAGTGAAACTTCTTTAGGCGCGTTGAGAGTAAAATTTCAAGATCACGTCATGGCAATAGCAAAACGATCACGTCTGATGGAGTAAGGCGACGATTTTGGTATATTTGAATCTTAGAAGTTATACTTTAGACACGTGTGCTTGGCACACACGCTCCTATTACTATTGATTTAATTAAAAAAAAAATATAATTTCCTAAATAATGCAGCATACTTCCGGTGAAATATTTTTTTTCCTGTTAAGTAATTTTTTAATGAATATTCTCTTTATAAAATCTGTTTAAATATAACTAGCTAGACAATAGTTAATAATCTATAATCAAAATCCGAAGCTAGTAAGACAAAAGCATTGTATGATAAACGATTTAGTAATTTTAAATATTCATAATATGAGCACGTACATCGATGACATCATTGCCGATAAGGTCCTGGAGAAAAAAGGCTGTGTGACGTCACATTACTCATTAAATGATTGGCATGATGTATTGTAGAGTCGTACTTAGGTATATACTCCTAATAATATTATATCGCACTAATCCTATTTTATTAATCAGAAAACGCGAAATTTTTAAAGAGGTGTTTGTTTCTCTTTCACGTGAAAATACCTGATCTGAGCTGTATGAAATTTCGTACAGAGATAGATTATATAGTCTGGAATGTGCGATTTAGTGTGTTTCTTTTCTTTTTGGAATTAAATGAATTTTTGTAGGAATTACCATAGATTTATAATTTCAAAAAATCTTTCACCGTTGCACATGCACGTGCGTGATCTGGTACTAGGCTATATGGTTTGAAATCTAAACACTAGTAACTCTCACCCGCGTTCCACTACACGTATCGCGATGAAATAAACATGAAAACAATGATATACAGGGTGTCCTAGGAAAGACTGTAGTGGTGGCCCAGGGGTAGAGAACTCTTTGGGCTACCCAAATGTAGTCTTATGTTATGCGGTTTTTGAAGTAGTTTTAGGCGCATTGAGAGTTAAATTTGAAGGTAGAGTCATGGTAATACGTCATGGAGTTACGCGACGATTTTGGTATTTTTGAATCTTACCAAAAAAGTTTCACTTCAGAAGTGAAACTTCTTCTTCACATTCTTCAAAAGTAGCAGTCTCTGGACCATTTTTTTTGTTTTTAAATCCTATTAGATGGATTTTATGATAGGAATAAATTATAAATGGCGTTATTCGTTTATTTTCACTTTAGAAAAGTTCAAGGAACTTATTACTCAGACGGGTAAATAAGAATGATTAACATGTACTCAGGTACATACACTCACGAGTACCTACATACCATTAAATTGTGTGTCAATATTGAATCTACTGAAGTTATTGTCCAGTTGATTACCAGAGATTTACAAAATTTTACAATACTAGCTGTCCCCCGCGGTTTTACCCGCATTGTTCCGCTCCTGTTGGTATTAGCGTGGTGATAATGTATAGGCTATAGTCTTCCTTGATAAATGGAATTTTTAACAGTGAATGTTTGCAAACAAACAAAATATTCAGCTCATTAGTATACCTATATTCACTAGCAAATCCATCCAAATTCGCATGAACTCAAAAGGATATTTTTTCCCCACTTTTGCAACATTTTTCGTTGCTGTTTCTCTTCCATTGGTATTAGAAAAACACTTTTTTTATTGTTAGATTTTTCGGTGTAAGAAAACAGAATTCCTTATCTACCTTGTGGATGACGTCAGCGCTTATCGCGAAGATATTGGGCACAGATAATAAATTTAAACCTTGATTCTGATAAAAAATTATATCCTTTTTGCAAAGTTTTTGAAGTGAAAATTTCTTTAGCAGCGTTGGGTATAAAATCTTAAACTCGCGTCAGGACACGTGGCCTGATCGAAAAAGCGTAAGACGGATTTTTTTTAGCCCTTATATTCCATGCGTAAGACGGATACCATTCCAAAATATCAAATATGCTGAACGTTAATAATCAAGTTTTCACTACTGCCGGCACTCCCGGAGTGCAACCCGTCTTTTTTTTCTAATATTTTGTTGCTATTATTATTACGTTTGTATTTACTAGGATATTTTTGGCATTATAACTGAGTCAGAGATAATAAATTGCTATAATCAATAATGTAAATAATGTAATAAATCACACCCAAAATCGTCTTCTTTGAAATGGAAGAAACTTTGATAAAGGCATACGATTTTAATTTTCAGTTGTATAGCATTACAATTTTTCATTAAACATAGGATATATCTCCTTTTTAATTCACATAATAAGCAATTAATAATTAAATCGAAAATCACTAAATACACAGACCAATGAAATTAACATTAATCTCGATTCTCGCCCCGTACTTTCTCGATAAAGGTGAAAGTCGCGAAGAAATGTGCAGTGTTGTGTCTGCTCTGTGTAGAATACAAACGATAGATGTTAATCTTTTAAATGTTATTTGTATGTTTGTATGTATGTAGTGTTGTCGGATATCATAGCGTCGAAATAATGGGTCGATTTTATTGTATGAATGTACTTAGTGTTGATTTTTAAAGTTGGATATCATAGCGTCAGAAATGATGGGTTGATATTATTTTATTTAGAGACTTCCCGATTTCCGCTCGCCTGCTTAGCTCTGTTTTAAACTTTTATTATCACTATTATCTACTAAGGGCTGATTTTTCAATCCTTGGATAAAACTTATTCGTCGAATAATGTATAAAACTACCATTTTAAAAACGTATTCTATTTGCCCGTATTTGACAGTTTACGTGACATTTTAATATAATCGTGTAATACTTTATTGGACGGATAAGTTTTATCCAAGCATTGAAAAATCGGCCCTAAAACTCCTAAAGAACCACTCTCAATTAAAGAAATGGTATCAAAAATCAAAATACGGTGCGTAGTTTTAAAGATTTAAGCATACCTACACAGGGACAGACATATATATAAATAGAGGAAAGCGGTATTGTTAATTTTATACTGTAGTTAAAGCATGAAATTAATCAAAAAACCAACAAAGAAACCACTGAAACAGAATTCAGTTACTGAACGTTTATTTCGGTAACAGAAAATAATTATATTATATTTATTATATTTATGTGCAACTCTTAGAACAATTTCTTAATTCATAATTGATATCTAGAAGAACGTCCCGTTTTAAAACTGTACATTTATTAACGCAAAAACATAAAATTGTTGTTTATGTTTTTAATTTTTATAAAGACTCAAATTGCCGTAAAGGTGATCGGAATAGTTTTGGTCGGATCGGAATAGTCTGCATTTCAAAGCCGTCCGTGAAATTTTTAATTATCTTCGGTACATTTATAGTCTGTTGATGTCTGACAGCTTGCATATAGTTTTAAATCAATTTGAATTTTGAAAATGGAACGCCGAAAAGGAGCTTTCACGTTGACGTTAAGATCTGTCAAGAGCGAGTGGAGTCGCGACAGGGTTCCGTACAAATGATCTAACCTTGAAATTGTGAGAATTAGATCAAATTTTACTAGTTTTCAATTTAAAGAAGCATTGAAATCGTTTCATCCAGTCAAAAGTTCTTAAGTAACTCAAGACAAAATACAGTCAAATTTAGAACCTCCATTTTTGAAGTCGGTCAAAAATGGAACGTGTTCCGAAAGAGGCGCGTGAGCATGACCTTGACGTCCGGTTCGGGGGTCGCGGACATAGTGCGAGCGATGCCATACGCGGAGAGGGTGCGACTGTCAGCTTTTACTGTATTGTTATTGTTACGTGTATCGGTTGTTGTACGATTCAAACTTTATGGCGGCTGGGAACATCGTACGTTCTGATGCGCAATACGCAATTTTGGGTATTAGCGGGATTGTCAACTTGACTGAACCTGCGCGCACCTGCACTCGCAGCTAACTTCCGAACCGCCATTAAGTTTGAATCGAACTGTACGCGTCTATGAATCATCGTGTCAAACAGTTATGTGCAATTTTGAAAATGGAATGCCGAAAATGAACCGAACGTTTTCAAATTTAATAAAAATGGAACGTGTTCCAACTTCCAAGCGAGGCGCGCGACCTTGACGTCCGGTTCGGCGGTCGCGGTCGCAGTGCGAGCGGTTGCACGCTCGTGATACGCGGAGCGGGTGGCCGTTGATGTTTTGACGCGTACCGGTTCGTAGTACGTACGCGTACCTATATGATTTTATGTGTCACACAGTTAAGTTCAATTTGAATAAAGTACCGAACACGCGCCGAGTCGCCAGTAATTAATATGTTATTTACTGATTTGGCACACATAATAAAATAGTCTTACTTTAGTACCATTTTCTCGCAAACCAGCTACTAATGGATGATAAATATAGTATATAAATATATGAATTAATGTCTCAATCCCGTTAACCAATAAATATCGGTAAATTGATAGCATTTATTTAACGATTATCTAAATCGATTAAAAATATTTTGAGCTTTCTAGTTTCTAGTAAAGCGATTAATTTAGAGTAAATTTATCAAATGCTAACGACAGCCATTCGCTATTTCTCTTCCTGTTTCTACGTCGGTCGCCATTTTTATATCAAGAATTTTATCCAAGCCTTAAAAGTGCAATGATGAAGATATCTATACTTGCAATATTATAAAACTGAAGAGTTTGTTTATTTGAAATCTCTCAGGAAAAATGCTTCCGATTTGAATAACAATAATACTGTTATATAGTCCATTTATCGAGGAAGGCTACAGGCTATATATTGTCATGCTAAGAACAATAGAAAAAAGCAGTGCGGGTAAAACTGCAAGACACAAGTAATAGCATTATTATAACCTATTTATGTATTACTAGCGGTCCGCCCTGGCTTCGCCCGCGTTTTCAAAGAAAAACCCGTTCCCGTAGGATTTCCGGGATAAAACCTATCCTATGTCCTTTCTCGGGTATCAAAATATCTCTATACCAAATTTCATGCAAATTGGTTCAGTAGTTAAGGCGTGATTGAGTAACAGACAGACAGACAGAGTTACTTTCGCATTTATAATATTAGTTATTAGTATAGTATAGATGTATTATTAACTTAGGTAGATTTAATGATAGTGCGTCAATTTAAATATAATGTTTTTGTATTTGATATATCATTATTAATTTAGATTTTAGAGTGCTGGATAATACAGGTTTATGTTAATTTATAGATAAAGCAAGACCAATTAATTTTTTTTATGGTTGATAAAAGCCAAATTTGAATTGGCTTTGAATTATAATTGTTTTATATCATAGGAACAAGGAAATGTTGGTAACTACTATACCTATATACTATGACCCTATGTATGCTTAAATCTTTAAAACTACGCAACGGATTTTAATGCGGTTTTTTTTAAATAGAGGTTTTGGTATAATTTATTATGTTTTAGACAAAGCAGGCGAAGCCGCGGGCGAAAAGCTATAACATAATAAAATAAAGTTTATTCAATGGATAACTCGAAATTACGCATTTACGTAATCCTTAAATTATTATCTATGTGTCATACTGAAATAGCATTTTTCAACGTAAACCGGTCCGTGTCTTATCTGTAGTTAATAATTGTTGTGTTATATTTTAAAATAACTATATTAAAACCTGTGTGATTTATTTTACTGATAAACATTAATGTTTTGTATGAATGGTTGAAGAAACTTGCAAATAATATAGACCCTTTAAGATCTGAGGTTTAAAATGAAATGCTTTTTTTTTTCAAAACTTAAAAAAAAAGCAGAAGTTAACAGTAACTAAATAATGAAGTTTGACAGTTACTTAATAATGGATGTAAAATTTTCTATTGGCTAAATAAAATAAACAAGTAATTTTTTAGTATGCATAAAATTTGAATAAATTATAATGACCTTTTAAACAGAACGCTAGAAATATTTTTAATTTTTATCATTACAGGAAGTCGTCTTTTTTCGTTCGTTGAATTGTTATTTTTAATTTACAATATATTATGTAGTAAAGATGTAGTAATACAGTAGGCGCTTGCTAATCCGGCACCGGCAATTTTTCCTCTATGCCGGATTGTCGGAAATGCCGGATTATCGAATTAGTATAGGAAATAAGACTTCATATTTAAAATGGTAAGTTGAATTTATTACAAAAAAAATTACATATTAGGTTCATCATTTGTGACGTTTTAAACCACGGAAGAGGAAGATGACGCTTTGACCAAATAGCGAGCGAAAGAAACTACTCGAACACCACCGGCCGCGCCGCTCAGTAGTCCGGCGTTCAGCTATGTAAAATGCCGGATTATAGAGCGGGCTGTCTGAGTCCCGAAGTGCCGGACTACTGAGCGTGCCGGATTGGCGAGCGCCGGATTATCGAGCGCCTACTGTACTTTGTTTTGTGTATTTAAGATGATATCATCGGATTACTAACATGCTCGGAATGTTAGTTATAAACTTATTTTTCTCGTTTTCCTATTACGATTAACACAAAATGAAGAAAACTGTAATGTATCTTGAATATACAGTCATAAGATTTATCAACTGTAGATTTCATCAAATTATCTTGCGAAATTAAAATAAGAAGATTAATAACACTACCAACGTAATCCTTTTTATATTCATACGTAACAGGTAAGCAGAGTTACTTTCGCATTCGTAATATTATTATTTATAATCAGTAAACAATAACCATCGTATTCTGTTGTATAATAAATTAATAAACCACATTATGAATGGCCTGTAATCGTAATACCGTCGGGAATTCATCGGTGACGATATTAACATTTTGTTGTGTTGTATAACTGGAATTAACTCGTTGTGTCATAGGAATTGTTAAATAAGTAGAATGCGCCCCCTGTGACGTGTTGGTATGTTACAAAACTAAATATACAAACATATAAAGGAAATCAAGTTAGTAAGTTGGATTTGTAGCTGTGAGGAATTGGATAATAACTCTTTCAAAATTTAAATAAGGCCTACTCGGGCGAAGCTTGGTACGTAATGAAAAGATAAGACTTATATATAGATAGGTATGAATAATTGTTTTTAAAATTTTGGTTATAAATTATATCGAATTTATCATCTTTTCGTAGCATGGATTGGATGCAAAGTGCGTTTCGTTTGATTGATAGTTTGCAGGTTAGTTATAACTGCCCCCGAAAGCCAGAGACCGTCTTGATATTCTGTCCTTTACCCCGGAAATATTCCTCGTAATATGGTTAAACTAAAGACAAAGTATTTACCAGCAAAAAAACAATCACAATGAACAAAGTGTTAAATTAATCAATTATATAATTTTCGGATACAATTCGTCCTCTAAAAGTGGGGCCACACCCCGTCGCGCCGAAAAGGTCAATCGTCTATGAATGAAGCGGCTCATTGTTCGCTGATTTTGGCCGCGAATTTGATACCATCCTCTCGCTGTTATGAACGCCTGGTACTCGGTCGCGTCGAGTGTGACATAAGTTCGAGGTTTTTAGGACAACTTAAGTTAAACTTAAAGCTTACTTAACTGACTTGGCACAAAATTTAAGTTATGACCATTAAATATACATATAATATGATTTTCCTGTTTGCTTTTCATATTAAAATAACATCATGAGGTTTTTGTGCAGTTTATTTGGGATCAATGTACAACAGATACCAACTCTGAAAATATTCAAATAATATTTATAATATTTAATTTATTATTTTATTTTATTTTATAATGAAAGTTTGTATTTGTTTATCACAATCAGATTTGAATAGATCTAGAAATAAGATAGTTTAGTTCTCAGTTTTATCAAGCCATATAATTTAGGTTAATTTTATTTATTCTACCATACCAGTTCATTGGTGTCTCACGGTTTCTGTTTTCATATGGCTACTCACAATGCTGCTTTAGAGGTAGATCGCATCTTCTCAGTGTTATGGGCGCCTGGGACATTTTCAAAGGATTATTTCCCTATTGTGCAGAATATGTAAATTAATATCGAAGTAATAATAATGTCTTTTATTTTATCATTGAAATAGTAATTAGTTTTGCGCCTGACTTTGACTGCTTGATATTCACAACAAACGAAACTCCACCTAACTTATGCTCTCCTATATTTAAACCTATTTATCTATCAAAATTCTTCCAAATCTGTCCAGCAACACATGCGAGTTTATTTCACTATATTCCTAACATGCGTTTTTGTTTGACATTGGGTAAAATATTTACAAAGAAATTTGTCATAAACGCTGACCTTGTGAAGAATGCCTCTTGTTTTTGTTGTAGCACGTATGTGTTGTATTGTAACAAATTAACAACACTGTAATGTTGAAATACATGTATTTACACTATTTTCTTGTGTTTTCAGTTTACTTGAAAAGCGGCGGTTTTTAGGGTTCCGTAGCCAAAATGGCAAAAACGGAACCCTTATAGTTTCGTCATGTCCGTCTGTCCGTCTGTCCGTCTGTCCGTCTGTCACAGCCGATTTACTCGGAAACTATAAGTACTACAGTGATGAAATTTGATGGGAATATGTGTTGTATGAACCGCTACAAAAATATGACACTAAATAGTAAAAAAAAGAATTGTGGGTGGGGCCCCCCATACATGTAACTGAGGGATGAAATTTTTTTTTTCGATGTACATACCCGTGTGGGGTATCAATGGAAAGGTCTTTTAAAATGATATAAAGTTTTCTAAAAAACATTTTTCTTAAAGTGAACGGTTTTTGAGATATCAGCTCTCAAAGTCGTAAAAAGTATGTCCCCCCCCCTCTATTTTTATAACTACGGGGTATAAAATTCTAAAAAAAATAGAGGTGATGCATGCTAATTAACTCTTTCAACGATTTTTGGTTTGATCAAAGTATCTCTTATAGTTTTTGAGATAGGTTGATTTAACTGTAATTTATTATATTTGCTGCTACGGAACCCTTTGTGCGCGAGCCCGACTCGCACTTGGCCGGTTTTTAATATTGTGATATTTATTTAAAAACAATACAGACATAAGTACATACATGTGTGATAACCTATCTCAAGAAATGGATATATAACATTTTTAGCTTGTTTGCATGCTTTTCGATATGTTTGAAGCAATCAAAGCCATTGTAATTATTAGTAACAAATTTCAGTCCTCTACAAGTTTTTTTATCATTATTAGTAACGTAGGTAGTTTTAATAAACAATAGGGACTGCCGTAAGAATTAGAAACATCAAACTTTGAAATTTATAGTACCTATTAGCATTTTAATTTTCTTAACATTATCTAACTAACCCTATGAAATGAAAACTTCGTTAACACGGCTAAAGATTTTATATTAACAATATGTTTACGTAACGTTTATTGTGTTATATCTTCTTATATATAAAAATGAATCGCAAAATGTGTTGGTAAGCGCATAACTCGAGAACGGCTGAACCGATTTCGATAATTCTTTTTTTATTATATGTGTTCCTTGAAGTACGAGGATGGTTCTTATGTAGAGAAAACGTAAACATGTACCACGGGCGAAGCCGGGGCGGACCTCTAGTAGGAAATAAACTAATTATAATTTCAACTCGCACCGCCTCAGGTCAAGGAGTGATCTAGATACGTAGTGCATACATTGATAAGTCGATAGCTAGATAGCATACGAGTACTTGAAGGTGTTGCGAGGATGTAGTCACGTAGGATTTAATTATGTTTTGAAAGTATGGTTGTTATAGGTAATTCAATTAACACTTAACAGTAGGTACTAGTTTTGGCTAGTGATTTTGGTCGTGGAACCTGTATGAAAAGTAGCCTATAAATATTTTAGGCCAAGGCCTAAGACTAAGTGACATATCACACTAGCGGATTGCGAGCGGTTTCAAAGCGGAGCGGGTGCGCAACGAATACGTTGCGGGCGCGCAACGAACACGCCGCGGTTGCGCAGCGAATTCGTTGCGGACGCGTCATTTTGTATACTCTCGCACAAAAGCCAGCCCTTCCGCCTTGCTTAACTTCCATTCAATATTTCCATCGTTTCTGTAGCACTCAATTTTTTAACCGTACTGTGGAAATGCACTTACTTAACAGTTAACTAAAGATGTAATAACAACTGGAGTTGTTAAAAAAAGGTGCTATAAAATTGAATTACTAGGACTTTTAGAATGTACCATACATTCCAAAAGTATGTAACGACTGACCAGTATAATCTCTCCCATAGCAACGTATGTTATAAAGAGATTTTGTGAACCTAATTATGAGCAAAGTGATAGTGAGTTGCTGGTTGCTTGATAAAATTTTCTATTCACTGCTATTTATCTAATAATAAGATAGCCCTGTTTTAGTTAAGGAGCTTTAACATTTATTTCACTAATGAACTTTCTTAATGAGCAATTAAGTTATCTGATTGCATTTCGACCAAGATTTAATAGATAAAACAATACCCTAAACATTAACATGTTATGAAACTCGTAAAAAATAATGATCTCATAATTATTATACTATCACAAGTTATAAGTAACAACCAGCACGGATTCCATTTTGTTAATGAGTGTACATGACTGCGACGTAAACGTTGCGCATCTGCCACGCGTCCGCAACGAATTCGCTGCGCAACCGCAACGTATTCGTTGCGCACCCGCTCCGCTTTGAAACCGCTCGCAATCCGCTAGTGTGATATGTCACTTAATCTGTCTAAGTATGAAATTGCAGCCAAATATGTTAATAATACATGAAAAAAAAAAATATTTACTTTAATCAAGTAAATTGATAGGAATTTAATATAATTAAAATAGAAGGACCTTTACATTGCGAAATATTATTAAATGACAATGCAACGAAATGAACGATAATAAGAAAAAATGCATATTGAAGTTAATTATTGTAAATTATGATTATTATCTAGATAACTGCTTTGATGTATTACCAATCATAGAAATATTATTTTATCAACCTTACATACCTAAATAAAGTTTGGCAATTTATAACAGCCCCCCTAGACAAGTGGCTTTCTATTAGCGTAAAGTTCAATAGAATAGATTATGAATGTATGAGATTGACGTAATCAATCGTCGTCGTCGTCGTAATCAAACGTCAATCTCATACATTCATAATCTATTCTATTGAACTTTACGCTAATAGAAAGCCACTTGTCTAGGGGGGCTGTTCTTCCCAAAATTGTCGAAATTATCGAACGTAGAGTATGTATATCCATATACCAATGATCTCATTCAAATAATCTAACGTTTATAGCTGTTTTGCTCAAAGCTCCATAAATTCTCTAACACACAGTAACACCATATCTCAACGATCTCATTATGCATATAATTTACCTACAATATAACATCACACATGTGCCACATTCAACGGTACGGTGCTGCGACAACAATGATGTACCCATCGCTTTCACCGGCTTATTGTGATGCTGGGGTATTTGTATGGAGTGCTGTTCTATTCTATACTAATATTATAAAGCTGAAGAGTTTGTTTGTTTGAACGCGCTTATCTCAGAAACTCCTGGTCCAATTTGAAAAATTCTTTCGGTGTTAGATAGCCCATTTATCGAGGAAGGCTATAGGCTATATATCATCACGCTAAGACCAACAGGAGCGGAGCAATGCAGGTGAAACCGCGGGGTTCAGCTCGTATTAATAAACGTATCTTGTACTTGTGCATTACTCACATACACGTACAGCTTGCAAACATCATAAAATGCGATGTATTCCTATTATTTTCAAAACAAGACGTTTCAACATAACGGCTCGGTCTTGCCGGCATAGTGCACACGCGATGCCGACACGGTGCTGGCCACGGTGTGTGAGTGTTAATGACCATATAATGGTGATGATTTCATTATTATATTAGCAGTTTGTTGTTGTTGGAATCACTACATAGTATAAAATAACGTCGCTGTCTCTGTCCCGATAACCTATGTTAATATGATAATGTATGCTTAGATCTTTAAAATTACGCAACGGATTTTGACGCAGTTATTGAAGTGAAACTTCTTTAGACGCGTTGAGAGTAAAATTTCTAGGTCGCTTCAGACAATACTGTCACGTCATGGAGTGGCGACAATTTTGGTATTTCTAAATCTTGTCAAAGAAGTTACACTTTCAGACGTGTGCTCGGCACTCACGCCCTTAATTTTTAATGAATAGAGTGTTCTTCGAGGAAGGTTCTGGTATATATAATTTTGTAAGTTTTCTACAAAGCGGGTGCACCCTGGCGCGAAAGCTAGTCTATATAATAAAAATGTATCGCCGAATGTGTTGGTAAACGCAAAACTCGAGAACGGCTGAACCGATTTCGTTAATCCTCCTTATAAAATTATATACCCTTTAAGAACGAAGATGGTTCCTATGGAGAGAAAACGTAAACATGCACTTGGGCGAAGCCGGGGTGGATCGCTAGTTAACTAATAAATTTGCTATACGAATACGTCGAAATGTTAGGTCCACTATCAAATTATCAATGTCCAAATAGACCGCCTCCGATGCGATTGCACAGGTCAGCGAACTATCTCCCACGTTATTGTTTATATTCAGTTTGTGATAACGGTTCATAATTATATTATTTTGACTGCGTTTTTAATTAACGTTAGTTTTGTTGAATTTTATCGCTGTGTTGTGCTGTTTTGGTCGTTTAATTGTTAATTTGGTTCTTGACCTCTTGATTTTGTGATGTTGAATGTCTTAAGGATATAACAATATTCGTATAGGCAATATATATCTTTTCCTAGAACGTATTTCTATAGGTCGCATTGTAACTAAATGTAACCTGTCGCCAACGGCCAAGTCAAGGAAAAAAGCGGCCGTTCCATCCTTTTTCTCGAAGCAATTCACTTCGTTGTGGTTCTATTTTTCATATCTTCTGGAAGTACTTATTTAGAGGTTGTTGCAAAATTTACATGATCCAGCTGTTTCCTGTACTTATTATCTCAGTCGGCGTTATGATCCTTCTACATTAGTAATGCTTCTCCCTAAAACACATTCTGGCAAAACATAGTCTAAAATCTGTATCGTAATATTATGGCAAAACATTGTCCTATTGGTTTGTTGTATGTTACCATCTATGGTTTACAAATAAATGTTTTGTTTTGATTTAAGCGTGTTTATAGTTCGAATGGGCAACCACTTGTTTTATTAGACTTCTCAATTCTCATCAAAGAAAAAACAAATATTAAGCACAGCCATTCCATTAAAAATATTAAGATGTCATTGCAAATTATGTGCAGTACGTACTTCATAAATTAAATTTGGCTGCCTTGATTTACAACTCGACAAAATCGTTTGGAATTCTTCATCTGACATATTTGTTTATCAACAGATCAAACCATAAAAATAGTGTTACTAAATCAACAAGTCAATTAAGTGCAATAACAAGCATAAGTGTAAGTGCGAATATAAGTGTAAGTGAAGTGGGGCAAATGTCGTGACAATGCAGAGGCAGCTTAGCAACGTCAGTATACAATCCTATCAGGATTACCAACCTTCGAGACGATATGGTAATTATTTTGGAGATGACGTCATATTTATTGACTTAGGAATGATATGTTTTTAGTATATTTATGCTCATAGTCTTCATTTTTCAACTGTGGAGTCTTTGTAATACTATTTTAGACAGATAAAATGTTCTCATTTAACAAACAATTTTGATCGAACAAAACATTCACGACTAAAATATACTGCAAGAATAATTTTTACACATTTAGTTTCTAAAGATTATTTTTCCGACCCAAATATCGACCAATAGAATTGCACCATTCGACGTCACGTGGTACAACCTACATGGTATTATACTGATAATTTTTTGAAAATTTTCTCTGGTCGTTGACGTCAAACTGACAGGTTCAATTCAATTGTGAAATTATTGGCCGACATTTGGGACGGAAAAATAATCCCCCGAATACCACACGAGCTTCAAAATTATCTGGCATTTCCCTCAAGGTTCCCTGCAAACAAATAAAGTCGTCAAGTTTTTCAGGAAAAATCACTCGCGCTTCGCGCTCGTGATTTTTTAACCTTGACTAAAAACTTGACTCCTTCATTTGTTTGCAACGAACCTATCGGAAAATACCCGATAATTTTGAAGCTCTTGTGGTAGGTATGTATTATAAGTGATAAATCTCAATGTTATTAAACAAGCGAATTAATTTTATTTATCTACCATTAATATTTTTGCTTCCTTGGGGGTGCAATGTCTTAAACAGTATTATTTCCAGGATGGTCAGAGCGGTGTCATTTTTCCAGACTGGAAATAATAGACTTAAATTATGGCGAATTATGGCAAATTACATTGACACCTCAGAAACCTTAGTGACAATACAAAATTGCGTCCACATTTTTTTGCAGCATTGTAAAAATATTTGACCGCAGTCGCTCGCTTGTAGGTACATACTATGTTTTTATGGACGTCGAATTTTTGCATAAACATAAAAGTCAAGGTTACTTCGTACAAATCACGTTGTTGTATTTTGTAATACCTTAATTAGAATTCACGGTGTTAATATAAATATTTTGGTTGCATTGCTAACAGATGATTTAGTAATTGATGAAGGTAAGGTTTTATTCAATAATTTGAGTGTTTATTTTGGTCTAAATTGTAAAATTTAAAAATAAATATCATTATAATTAAAATCAGTTTGATTGTGACGATACGGAAGTAGTTGTACGTAGGTTTTGGTAAAAATATGAAAATTTGGCGGTAAAATGTTTTAGTCACAAGGTCAGAGGTCTTATCTAGAAACCTCTAAACTTAAATACTCTAAATGACGGTCTGGTCAAACCTTCGTCAAACACATTATTTCTGTACAGAATTTCTATTAAATATTAAAAATTTTGAATGAATAAATGCTGTACATTTTCTTTAGCATTCCACACAAGAGCGGTGATATCTTCAAGCTTTATTATAACGCTGTTTAGAAATGGCTATTGTTCATTCTTAGCTGATAGCCTGATAGTAAAATTTTTATACATTTTATAAACAATAATAAATAATTGATCAATTGTAATTTTATTTTTAATGCAACAGAGGATGAAGATGAAGGTAAGAAATGTTGAGTTGAAGATTATATTATCAAAAACAAAATATTTTAATGAAAAAAATAACTGTAATGATAATAACTGAATTCATAAAGTATATTTTCTAATATATTTTTTATTGTTTAAAATATAATTATGAATTAATTAAATTATTAGTTTAATAATTACATCTTCATGTCGTAGTCGTCCCGTTTCATCATATATTTTAGGTACTGTTATAATAATTGTTAAGTAATGCATTATAACGTTCGTTAACGTATAACGTTCGTAACGTTAACGTTAAACCAAAAGCACAAACCCTATCTTCTATTTTCAAGCAATATACTCACCACTGTATCCTTACAGGGTCCCAATATGAGCCCGGCGGGTACGCGACCGCAGTCCAACAACGTTCCAACATGACGCAGCGCGAGGACGTGCTCAAGTTCGAGCAGGGCCGCATCAGGGCGCTGCAGGAGGAGCGGCTGCACATACAGAAGAAGACATTCACGAAATGGATCAACTCGTTCTTGCAGAAGGTACGTTATAGTGTAGATCCGGCTCGAAGGACCAGTATGAGACAGTTCAAACATGACAAGGACCAAAAGACACGATAGGCTAAACTAGACCATAAATAATCTCCTTTCGGTGTATGTAGTATTTAGAATTTTCGCTCTTACCAATACAAGGAAAATGCTAAAATCAATTCTATTTGTAGTTAGGATCAACATCATATCATAATAGCCAAATTTATATTAGACCCAGTGTAAAGACGGTGACCAACATGTTTTTTTTTCAACCAATGTGTTTTTTTATATCGAGATTTCTCTGTTTATTCCTATCTTGTATCTCTCTTTCTTCTTATTCTGTATCAATCTAATCATCCGATGCCCTAATTTTTTTTCTGTAAAACACCGTTCAATTCTTAAAAGTATACCATTCCCAGGTACCCATTCCATTCCTTAACTTTTCCGTTTTTTACGCAAAAGAGGTGCTCGTCGTCGAGTTGAGGTAGCATGCCTCAATTTATTAATATTACGCCAAAACCGCTTTCAATAGGACACACTACAAAGTTTAGTTTAAAGTCTAGCCATCAGTTTAATTGACAAATTTTCAATACGTGATCGGAATTATTTTACACAAAGTGCAAACAAATGAAGGTCGTCTCACGGACCCAGTAAACATGATGAGTAATAATTTGCAGGAAAATGACACAATTCTGCCGTCACCTATATTGTTTTGATTTTAATTGAGATGTGACATCATACAAGGTGCTTGCAAAGGAATAAAATTATTCGAAGAAGAAAGATATGAATTAAATTAATTAAAATAGAAACAGTTAACGATAGAAGGCAAAAGGTCAAAGTAATAACGGAAAATAAATCCGAATTAGATTGAAGAATATGATATCTAAAATAAAAAATAAACCATACGCTGCAGAAGTAAAGGTTGTTCTTACGCTCAAAATAATAATTCACCTTCTTATGCAGTCTATACATAAAATGTAATCAGGGGCCTTAGACAAAGTAACAATTTAAAAACGATAACGAAGTTAGAAAAGGAAAAATGTATGGGATTGACATTAGATAGACCACGTGATCTAACGCGGCGTATGTCAATCCCATACATTTTTGCCTTTTCTAACTTCGTTAAGGCTTTGTCAGATAGGACGCGTATTTTAGCGCTGCGTAGTAGCGCTGCAGCGTCCTGTTTTAACGTCGCGCGAGGCTTCGTCAAACAGAACGCTTTAGCGCGCGTTAGGACACAGTAATTGATATTATTAAAGCTGCATGTTGTTTACATAATTATTACTTACGAACAAAACAAGGTACAGCGATATTAACTCCGGAGTCGGAAGAATTTTTTACTTACCAGTTTCATTAATTTCTTCTCCGATTTGTGCCCACAATTTTGCCTTCATTGATATATCTTTATAGTTTATATGAACTAGCCTTCGTATTATATAAGCATGGATATTTTCTAACCAATTCTATCAAATTTTCGGTCATTATGCAGTATTTTATTATTATTTTACGCCTATTAACGCCGACGCTAAAATAAAATTTGTAAAAAAATACAACACCCGACGTTAAAGCGTCCTAACGCCGCGACAGAGCGTTGCGTACTGCTAGCGCCGGCGCTCTGTTTGACGGTATTCTACGATGCTAGTACAACACATCTTAGCGTCATATCGCGGCGTCAACTTAACGCTCTGACGCGCGCTAAGTACGCGTCCTGTCTGACAAAGCCTTTATCGTTTTTTAATTGTTACTTTGTCTAAGGCCCCAGAACACATTTCTGAATAAAAAAAAGACGTGTGGCACTCGAGGAATAGCTTAATAACTATGATATACCGATTAGCAGGAAAATATTAAAGGAATACTAGGATTTATCCAATAAATCTATTAATTTATTACTTTAATTTAATACAGTGTCAACCCTGTAGATCTTTGCATCCTCTGAATAAACCTCTTTAACTTTTGTAAACAATACAACAAAAAATTATTAAGCAGTTCAATCGAGTTCTCTCTCGATAGAACTAACATTTTAATAACTTAAGCCGACTAATAGCCAAGGTAAATAAAATCGATAAGTACGTAGTTAATGCAGATGCGGAATAAGTGTTCTCTAAAGTATGTTATAATCACTCTTCTTGTCATGCTTTTTTTCCTCTATTTTTTATTATTAATCTATACTTATATTATAAAGCTGAAGAGTTTGTTTGTTTGAACGCGCGTTCATCGAACTACGGGTAGATTAGAAAAATACTTACACTGTCAGATACTTCATTTATCGAGGAAGGGTATAGTATCCATACTTTTAATATTATAAATGCGAAAGTAACTCTGTCTGTCTGTCTGTTACTCAATCACGCCTAAACTACTGAACCAATTTGCATGCAATTTGGCATGGAGATATTTTGATACCCGAGAAAGGACATAGGCTACTTTTTATTTCGAAATATGTACCACGGGTGAAGCCGGGGCGGACTGCTAGTAGGCTATATATCATCACGCTAAGACCAATAGGAGCGGAGTGTGCGAGTAAAACCGCGGGGCACAGCTACTAAATACAATCTCAATGAATGCAGAATCAGGGCGGGCGATAGTAGATACAAGTAATGTAAATATAAATAAACGCGTTAATTAAACACATATCAAAGAAAATAATATATTATTACGTTAATTAATGATATGATGTGTGCGATGACTCCATTGGCTATTAATATGCTTTGAGTATTGATATTAGAGCTATGATTATAATTTACTAACTATGAAGTGAAACTTCTTCGGCAAGATTCAAAGATACCAAAATCGTCGCCTTACACACACATTAAAATTTAACCCTCGACGCGCCTAAAGAAGTTTCAAAACAATAATTAATAAACAAAATCAGACCAACCAATCACGCGTGATACCGTGACACGTGACCCTTGGGAAATTGTGTTGCATTTTAACATAATATGTGTATAGATTACAATAATTTGGAAAATCCAAAAGTGCACGCCTCATAATTTTTTTTTAATAAATATTTATTAATTATTATTTTTGTTTATTTAATAACAATTAAACCACATCGAATCAGACCCTGAAAAATGAAAGGGTTCTATTCCTGAGCATACTCAAGCGTAAGAGAAAAAAAAAGACTCGATTAGTAAAGTATTTCGGTCGCTATCGTGTTAACAAGAAAAAGGATCCGCACATACAGACACACGGACGTCCAAGACAGAACTTTTTTAAACTGTTTTTTAACTAGTTTAAATAACAAAAATGACATCAAAAATATCATGAACGTTAAAAATAGTGTTTTTTCTTAATATGTGTGTGTATGTATTATCTTACAAGTGCAATGTATGATACATAAAGACATTTTAAGTTTGAAAAATCAGATGTTTTGCGCGAAGTGACAGTAGTACCCACCTCAACGCTTCGCTTATGAGGCGTGCAATATTAAGAGCTATTAACAAGTTATATAAGTAATAATTCATCAGACATTACCGCACACAGTGTGA
The DNA here is from genome assembly GCF_061535395.1 of Colias eurytheme. Taxonomy (NCBI): domain Eukaryota; kingdom Metazoa; phylum Arthropoda; class Insecta; order Lepidoptera; family Pieridae; genus Colias; species Colias eurytheme. The sequence goes on from NC_143008.1 coordinate 2,702,059, forward strand.
CCCCAATATTCTATTTATAGGGCTTCGGTCATCCTTTGATAACAAATCAACAATGAAGTTATTGTAAGGGTGATACAAAGTTGTATCAAAATGTTTATAGTAATAATAATGTAGGTCGCGATTGTTGTCGTAAAATATGTAAAAGATTCAGAATAAGAATCTCTGATGGAAAAGCACCCTTAGGGTTAATTTGAATGGTATAACATCAGGACCATGATTCTGCGGAGTTTTTGCTATTAAAATAAGTTATAAAGTTGTTTGTCGAGATTTAGTTGATGGCTGACAAAATTCATCCCTGTAGCAAATGTCATTTAATTCAATGCCAATATTACTTTATTTATTTACTAGCGCGTGGCTTCGCTCCTGTTGGTCTTAGCGCGATAATATATATTATACATATATTATACATAAATGGGATATCTAACACCGAAATAATTTTTCAAATCGGACCAGTAGTTCCTGGAATTAGCGCGTTCAAACAAACTCTTCAGCTTTATAATATTCGTAAATGATACCTTAAAACTGTTACAATTAAATTATTCCAGATACAGATATACAAATACCTTCAGAAAAACCACAATTTCATTATTTCATTAATGTTAATATCATTAATTTAGACTTTTATCTCTATCATGTATATGAATACGAACAATTTTTTTCTCAATGCAATTTTATGATGATGATTCTATAATCATCAACTATTGATTACTTCCTCTTGCTTACACTTTTTAATTATAGAACAAAACTACATAATGTGAAAAATGTCGATTTATCTATAGTTGTTTCATGTCGATCTTCAATCTGCAGTAGTAATATTGGAGTGTCTAAACGAAAAAAATTACACTTATGTGATGATGATCTCAGAAATTTTACTTTTGCCAAGTTTGTTAAAGTAATGTGTCAATATATCTTATAACTTACTAACCTTATATTTGTGTCTTTCAGGCCCGCATGGAGGTGGAAGACCTCTTCGTCGATCTTGCGGACGGTCGACGGCTGCTCAAATTGCTGGAGATCATCAGTGGAGAGCGTCTGCCGAGACCCAACTCGGGCAGGATGCGTGTTCACAAGATCGAGAACGTCAATAAGTCACTCAGCTTCTTGCATACTAAGGTAAGGTACCTGCCCTTACTGACGCGTCTCAAAAATCCACGTATAGCGGCAGAATAGTAAAACAACATAGTCTGGTTCAAGTTTCGAGTCACGATATGTTTATTCTATTTCAAAATTTTCAATGACCTAATCAAAGTAAATAAGGATAAAATGAGAAACAATTGCATATTTGCATTGATTTCCTATACACAACTGACTGAAAATATTGATCTTATTTCATCGTAATAATGCTCAAATTCAGTACACGCTGTTTCGAAAACTCTGCCCAAAAACGCGTAGGCAGAGTTTTGCTTCCGAAAATCTCTGAGTAGTTATTTATTATTCGTCAATGATTTCATGTTATAAAAATTACAAAAATAAATACTCAATTCTAATGATATCTCCATTATCTATAAAAGTATTGAAGATATGTGAAAATAATAATTCTCTCATGCACGCACGCGTAAGGCTGGTTTCTCATTATCTAGTGGAGTTGGATAGGCTGATAAATGACTTTGCGATATGTGACGTCATAGATTAAGATATGTTTATACGTTTACACCTTAATAAAGGATGAGCAGCTATAGAGGTTTATAGGTAAAAGCTTAAGAACTTCAGTTTAAGTATTTAGAAGAGGGATCAAAAGCAGGGCACAATAAATAGTTATTTATATACCTAACAAAAGAATAGATTGTGTGACAAAAACAAAAACCAGTTAACATTCATAAATGTGAAGTCCCATGTCCCCTAGTGGGTTAAGGGGCAGATGCATTATGCATACATCTGTTTCACTGATCCATTTCCTTTAGGGACAAGTAGGTGATCAGCCTTTTGTGTCCTGCGAGACCGAGACATTTTTTTTCTTCGTCTCCACCAGGAATCGAACCCAGAACCCCTCGGTTCTACGCTCACGCGTCAACCACTGTACCAAGGAGGCAGTCATCATTGATAAATGAGTTAAGATGATATTTACTAAAAACCTATAAAATTTGAACCTCAGCTTTGTAACTACATTAATCAAATAAAGGCAATTTGAATTTGAATTCAACACCTATTATGTTAAAATACTGCTAAAGTAAAAGATTGCAAACCCAGCATCATTTCTAAAACATATACAATTCTAAGAAGTAGTAGCTTCTAAATAAGTGAATTGAAATGAAAGAGATGTTGTTTCCACTTTACTTATTGAAGTATCAGAGATACATAATTACTTATATAATAAACCAATTAACCGAATTAAAAACATATCTTCAAGAAGTGTACAGCCTTGTGGGGCTTCCTAATAACAAGTGGGCTATCTCTTGATATCTCTTATCTATTGATTATATAGTGATTGCGTTTGATATAATATATTGTAATATACAATAGAGTCACATTATATAATATAGTCGAATGAAGGGCAATGTTGTTTTTATAGTTGAATGTTTTTCAACATTAAAATCTTTTACTTTTATATTCTAGCGGGAAATAAAGACTGAATAATAATGAATAAAGTTACATTTTTTCTTTATTTCTAAAATACGCATTTTATCAGAAAAATATTATTATCAACGCATAAACACAGAAATTCTGAAAATAACTAAGTTAGGTGTCAACATAAATTTTGAAATGCCTTCACCCCCCAACCCATAAGACAAAAAGAATATATCCATATGGATATACAAAACAATATTAAACAACAAACAGACAAACTGGTTCATATGAATTAGATAAAAAAATAGAAATGAAATAATACCATTATGACATTCCGCGAGAAGACCAGCAAGTGCCTGCTTTAGGTTTCCTCAAGGTTAAATGCATGCAGTGTAAATTCAACCCTAATTACTTGAAATAAGGTATATATTGAATTGAAGGAAAATTAGTTTACGGAGGTTGCATATATGCAGTAAAAATGTAACCCTAAATACATGTAATAGGGCATATATTTGATTGAAGGTAAAATTGGTTAGCGCGTGTATGCTTTGTCTAATTAGGATATATTTAGAACAATTTTTAAACATATTAACTAAGGACCAGTAAGTTTAATGCTGCGTCTCGCTCTAATGTGATACGAGTGAAAGGGAAACACGATGACTATGAATGTACCCTTCTCTTTGAATTTTGGGGTGATATTAATGGTCTTATAATTATTAAGTCCTTAAATATCTATTAAAGTTCTCTGATGAGAAAACATACGGGTAGTTAAAAATGTGTAGTTTATTAGTGAACTAGCTTACTGCCCGCGGCTTCGCCCGCTTTGTCTAAAACCTAATAAATTATATACTAAAACCTTCCTCTTGAATCACTTTATCTACTAAAAAAAACCGCATCAAAATCCGTTGCGTAGTTTTAAAGATTTAAGCATACAAAGGGACATAGGGACAGAGAAAGCGACTTTGTTTTATACTATATTGTAGTGATAGTTATGAAACATATCGTTCAATAACGCATGGTATTATTATTAATTCTGTATGTGTGTATCTAATGTGTATCTAATTAATAGATTGTTTTTTATTTATTTATTTATTTATTACATATTGCACATGTAGACAAGGTCAGGAGACAACGTAATCAATCACATAGTAATGCATTATGTAATTGTTGCCAGTGTTACATCTTTTTTAATTAATAATAATAAAGTCTGAGTAAGGTTATTTAAAATTATACTCAATGTTCAACGTCATACGGTGCAATTTCGCAGGTCCGCTTGGAGTCCATAGGCGCTGAGGATATAGTCGACGGCAATCCTCGTCTCATCCTCGGTTTGATATGGACGATCATCCTGCGTTTCCAGATCCAGGAGATCGAAATTGATGTGGTGAGTGTTTTGAAAAAACGTAATTTCAATTTTCCCGGAATAGAGATCATGATCGATTTTTTCTATTATTTAATAGTTTTCAAATAATTTTAATCAATGCTTCACTAAAATTATATTTGTAAATGATATTTATTTCCTTTTTTTTAAAATGAATGTTAAAACTAATTAGTACTTTGTTCAAATTAATTTATTTTGAAATGCTGTTATATCACTGTTAAAACTAATCAGGACATTGAGACTGTCTTTGTTCAAGTTATTTTTAAGTTATAATGCTTTGCATTAAGTAGTGTAATTTTTATAAATTAAACAATTATTAAATTGATAAATCATATCATTGTGTAATAAATAAAATTACAACATGATTGCCAATTTTTATCTTTAAATTTATATTTATCTTCGTACCTATAATCCTCGTAAATATATCTTTATCTAATATGTAAATGAGGAAAACAAGCAGTTTTGTTTTTATATTATTTCTACATTTTTTGTTAATAAAAAGTAAAAACTTTGTATGCATCCATTCATTTCCAATGTCCAATGAGCTACCAAATTATGTTTGAGTCACGATACACATAATCAAATGTTATACTTCAATAAAGAATCGACGACAAAAACAAATGATAAAAAACAGATTTTTTATATATATATATAGGTTGTCTGTTTCTTTTTTATCTATTTACTTGGTTCTAAATAAAGTGTATTATCATTATTACAAAAACACACTATACAATATCACATATTGTTATACATCTATCTATCTTTTTATCTTTTCTTTAATTTATATCCTATATTTCAGGACGAAGAGAACGAATCGTCCGAAAAGAAATCGGCCAAGGACGCTCTGCTGCTGTGGTGTCAACGCAAGACGAGCGGCTACCACGGCGTGCATATACACAACTTTACGGACTCTTGGCGCTCCGGTCTCGGGTTCAATGCGCTTATACATGCGCACAGGTGAGCATACATACACACACATAACATACACATGCACGTATATGGGTAGACACGCACACAGACGCGCAAACATAGACAGGTACGCAAACACACACGCACTAAAGTGAGTACACACGCTCATTAACGAGCATGAACACGCATATTCAGACACACACACGCGTATAAAGAAAGACACGCACGTATAAAGACAGACACGCACGCATTCACAAGCACACGTACACACGCACAAACATACAGTTCAGCACACACGCAAATGAACCTTTTAACGGATTTAAAAGGCGATTAATTCATGTACACTATTTTATAGTCCGTCGGTCTACCTACATGTACACTTGTGTAACTATAAAGAAAACTTTTCGTTGCTTAAAAACACATATTTCTCGTATTCCAGGCCAGACCTATTCCGCTGGACGGAGGTACCGACCAGCGACCATGTTGAGACGCTCAACCACGCGTTCGATGTTGCGCACACGCATTTGGGCATACCTAAGCTGCTTGACGCTGAGGGTATGTAATCCATACTAATATTTTAAATGTGAAACATTTGTATGTTTTTTATTTTAATTGTTACTGTTTCACGGAAAAAATAATGTCTTGATGAAATGTAACATTATATAGATGGAAAATTTTTGGCGAAAGATGCGGGGTCGCTACCATCATCATGAACGCTTTTTTTTGTATTCTTTAAAAAATTAATTGACACCTTGTTCAAAGTCTATTGTATAGCTAATAAGAGAACTCTGCCTTATACATGCGTAGGCAGAGATATATTCGGACAATTTCGGATGTATTAGTCCCAATGTTATAAGAGGTGATGAGATAGGTTATAACTAAGCCACAATTTACAACAGTCGTCTCTATATCGCTCACGATATCATCTAATCGTGTTTTAGTGTGATGTTTTTTAAGATGGAGTCTTGGGTTACCAAAACAACCTTTTGGATCACGAATCAATAAAATGTTTTTCCCTTTGCAGATGTGGACACAACCCGACCTGACGAGAAGTCGGTTATGACGTACGTAGCCAGCTACTATCACACGTTCGCAAGGATGAAGAACGAACAGAAAAGCGGCCGGAGGATCGCTAATGTGAGTGCTTTTATTAATTTTTGAAGTGAAAACTTCTTTAGCGGCGTTGAGCACTTTTTCTGTAATGGGTATAAAATCTTAAACTCGCGTCAGGTCACGTGACCTGATCGAAAAAGCGTAAGACGGATGGATATCAAACATGCTCAACGTTAATAATCAAGTTTTCACTTCTGCCGGCACTCCCGGAGTGCCGTCTTTATTTTTTATTGTATTAAATGGGTTAAATTGTCCCATGTGAAGCGGAAGGAAGGTAGATATCCTCCATCGAAAAAGGGAGTAGGTACTCGACTGGCCGGCCGTTAAGGTCCCTGATGAATGATGTCGAAAAGTTGTATATATTCTCTGTAGCGAAAACATTTCGCTTGCGCGATTCAGAGCGAGGTGTGTGACATCTCTCATTAAATTTACCTGATGCGTGTGGGTGTAGTAAAATCTATAGGTTTGAGAAAGTTTTTCAGTTCTTTGTGTAATTATGTCCATTTATTATACATATTGTCCATTAAAAGTCCAGTGTTGTAGATTATTATAGTTAAGATTAATTATGTATCGTTTTTTTTCCTTTTGAGGTTCGGAACTCTATTTATAGACTTTTCTGAAAATTTCCATAATTTTCTTCAAAATGTGTAACTTTATTGAAATATTTTCGCAGATTATCGGCCAATTGATGGATTGCGACGCGCGCAAAGCCGAGTACAGCCGTCTAGTGTGCGCACTGCTCGAGTGGATACGTCTGAAGATAACGGAGCTCAACTGCCGCGAATTCCCCAACTCGCTGGACGGCATCCAGCGGCTGCTGCTGGCCTTCAAGCAGTACAGGACCGTGGAGAAGCCGCCCAAGTGAGTGTAGTGTTGTATAGCACAGTGTGTAGTGTACGAGTGGACACGTCTGAAGATAACGGAGCTCAACTGCCGCGAATTCCCCAAGTATAGGATTTATTAATTTATTACACTTTATTGTACACTAGCAGCGCTCCGCGTTTCATCCGCGTGGCCCCGCTTCTGTTGGTCTTAGCGTGATGATATATAGCCTATAGCCTTCCTCGATAAATGGGCTATCCAACTAAATAATTTTTCAAATCGGACTAGTAGTTCTTGAGATTAGCGCGTTCAAACAAACTAACTCTTCTGCTTTATAATATTAGCAGTGGCGTGCATTCCATAAAGACATAAAGACACTGCCTACCCTACCATTTACCAAACTCTGATCAATATTTAAAATGCATTAATGAAATTCACAGCGTCATTAAATTTTATTAATTGCGCAATGTAGTTATGAAATAAAAATATATTTCAAATATATTTTAGATCCATCTATCGGTATTTTGGTAGCATTATTATCTAATTTCTATAACACCGGCTCGGCTCAAGTCACTATTCATGCGCTGCACTAGCGCCGCCACAGGACCCAGTACGTCACGGGACGGCAAAGACACAAACTATCCGTGTCTAAGTTTTTATATGTGTGCTCTGCGTGTCTACGCATATTTTATATGTGTGCGTGCCTATAAACACGGCACACTGATGTAATTAAACCACGCACACAAACACACAAGGTAGGCAGTGTCTTTTTACGAAGATATACGAATTAGGTACGAACCGAATTCGGAACTACATCGAAAGTCGAAACTGAAGTTGAATATGCGACCAATTTAAGAAGTGTGATAATGTATACAATTTTGTAGCGGTAAAGACCATCTGCAAATAGTTAGTATCATTATTCGTTTGTTATGTTTTGGAAATAACAAACGTTTACTTTGAGGTTAAATTTGTTTTTTGAGAAAATTAATAATGTTTACTACGACAATTTGCAAGTGAAGTGTTTTGAGAGTAACTAAATAGATTATGTATATCATCAGTGTATTTTGTAAGATAATAAGGCATATCTAATTTATCGAAAAATTCTTATTGCACGCCTCATAAGCGAAGCGTTGAGGTGGGTACTACTGTCACTTCGCGCAAAACATCTGATTTTTCAAACTTAAAATGTCTTTATGTATCATACATTGCACTTGTAAGATAATACATACACACACATATTAAGAAAAAACACTATTTTTAACGTTCATGATATTTTTGATGTCATTTTTGTTATTTAAACTAGTTAAAAAACAGTTTAAAAAAGTTCTGTCTTGGACGTCCGTGTGTCTGTATGTGCGGATCCTTTTTCTTGTTAACACGATAGCGACCGAAATACTTTACTAATCGAGTCTTTTTTTTTCTCTTACGCTTGAGTATGCTCAGGAATAGAACCCTTTCATTTTTCAGGGTCTGATTCGATGTGGTTTAATTGTTATTAAATAAACAAAAATAATAATTAATAAATATTTATTAAAAAAAAATTATGAGGCGTGCACTTTTGGATTTCCCAAATTATTTTTGTTTTATAAATAAACTTTTATCAAACAGAGAGTGATAGGAAAAAGGCCGATCTATAAATGGATCTATACCGGAATTTGTAATACACAAAGGTAAAGTTAATCATTAATTACATAATATAGAATACTAGTTAGGATATCATACCTACTTTGACAATTATTTTATAGATAATATGACCTATGTTCGTGATATGTTTTCCATTATTTTGCGGAAATACTATGTATCTCCAATCAAATATCAGTACTGCAATATGAAATATTAGTTTTTATGACTTATTATCATTGCAATATTTCTGCCTACCCTGTCCAAAAACTCTGTGCACGCCCCTGAATATTAGTATAGATTTACAATGAATCAAACAGAAATGAACAAATATACATGGGAAGCATACAATAGGCGGTCTTATTGCTTAGAAGCAGTCTCTTCTAGGATTGTGAAAAAGTCGCTGAAGTGATGTCTGCTTGGATGTACTTTACACTCAATATAAGTTAGTGTATAGTGCAAAGTTAGTGTGCACATATTAAGTGTGTAGTTCATAGTGCGAAATAATATATGGAATGGTTTATTAGTTATTATTTATTGAGTGGTTTAATTTTAATTGACAATTATACTATTTCTAATGCTAATACATCATTTATTTTGCAAATGTTTATAAATATTGCAATCCTTTGCTTGTTCTTCATTTCAAAATAAACCATCTTTCTTATCAATCTTTTTCTCTATTGCTAACTCTAACTATCTCTTTTCCAGATACAAAGAGCGCTCCGAGATAGAGGCGCTATACTTTGGCATAAACACCATGCTAAAGAGCCTAGTCGGTGAAGCGTGGGCGCCGCTGGATGGACAACTGCCGCAGGATCTAGAGCGGGCCTGGCAGCAGTTGGAACAGGTATTGTGGGGTTTAAAACCGGTTTTAAAGCGCGTTGTATTTGTGATTATATTTATTTATAACTAGCGGTGCGCCCCGGCTTCGCCCGTGGTACATGTTTACGTTTTCTCTACATAAGAACCATCCTCGTACTTCAAGGAATATAATAAAAAAAGAATTATCGAAATCGGTTCAGCCGTTCTCGAGTTATGCGCTTACCAACACATTTTGCGATTCATTTTTATATATAAGAAGATTAATAGTCTGAGACAACTTACTTGTTTGAATGTTTTGTTACTACAAACTGGAATGTAAAAAAAATAGATGATAGAAAATTTTAATTAAACTTTATTTTTCGGTCTATCGTTCGCTATAGTTTCTTTACTTTGACAATTTTGTTTGTTAAATATTGTTATAAAAATTTAGATACAGCATTCGCCAAAGTTTCACACAAGACATTTTAGTAATAGGTTCCAATTGAGATTTGTGTATCAATGATATACATATATTTTTTTAATTTCATTGTGTTAGTCTAATTCTTATGCAAAATTAAATTAAAGACGGAGTATTAAGTTCAATTAGATATATGTATATTATTGCACGCCTCATAAGCGAAGCGTTGAGGTGGGTACTACTGTCACTTCGCGCAAAACATCTGATTTTTCAAACTTAAAATGTCTTTATGTATCATACATTGCACTTGTAAGATAATACATACACACACATATTAAGAAAAAACACTATTTTTAACGTTCATGATATTTTTGATGTCATTTTTGTTATTTAAACTAGTTAAAAAACAGTTTAAAAAAGTTCTGTCTTGGACGTCCGTGTGTCTGTATGTGCGGATCCTTTTTCTTGTTAACACGATAGCGACCGAAATACTTTACTAATCCAGTCTTTTTTTTTCTCTTACGCTTGAGTATGCTCAGGAATAGAAAGAACCCTTTCATTTTTCAGGATCTGATTCGATGTGGTTTAATTGTTATTAAATAAACAAAAATAATAATTAATAAATATTTATTAAAAAAAAATTATGAGGCGTGCACTTTTGGATTTTCCAAATTATTTTTTAATATGTTTGTATTTCACAGGCTGAACACGCGCGCGAGCTTGCGCTAAGAACAGAATTACTTCGCCAACAGAGATTGGAACAGCTCAACTACAAATTCAATACGAAGGTAAGAATTTATAACAGTTTTTTTTATTGCCGTAATAAGTTAGTAAATAAGTTTTTAAGGAAAACCTTTTGACAGAAGTTTTTTTTTTAATTTATGCAAACAGACCACTTTATTCAAAATAACTGATCAATAAAATCGAATTGATTGATGACAATTAATTTTAAATTTAAGTAAATAAGAATCACCAAATCTATTATATCAGTTTTATAAGTAAGAAATAGCAATGGACGCAACACAGAACCCTGTAGCACCCCCTATATAATTTGTTCCCTTCTTCCAGTCCGTCCTCCGTAAAGGATACCTCAAGGAGATGATTCAAGTGCTATCCGACCCGCGATACGGTTCGAATCTATCTCAAGTTGACGCTACCGTGAAGAAACATGAAGCTATATCTGCTGATATATTGGCTAGGTAAGGAAAAAAAATATTTTTTGATACCAATGTAAAATAATGTACTTAATTAAGTGTAAAATAAGAATCTTTATGGAGACAAGTTATTGAATTGAGTATAGTATGATCGTATCACAACATAAAATCGGAAAGAGAAAAATAATTTTTGCTCACCTATTTTTGAAACAAATATGATATATTTTTGTGATTTTTAAGAATAAATCGAAGGAATTGCTTATTATGGGAGTTTCTAATACTGTTAATTATGGAAGTGAAACTTCTACGTTGGATGTAAATTTTCAAACTTGCTAAAGAATTTTCACTTCTGACACGCGTGTTTAGCACACACGCTCTTATTTTAGTTAGTTAGCTATTTTTTTTATGTCAGAGCAAGCAAAGGGGCAGATGGACCACCTGATGTACCACCACCCATAAACACTTGTAACACTTGAAGTGTATTGTATTGTTTAGTTGTATTTAAGCAAAATTTATGTTTTTGAAGCGAAAACTTCTTTAGCGGCGTTGAGCACTTTTTCTGTAATGGGTATAAAATCTTAAACTCGCGTCAGGACATGTGACCTGATCGAAAAAGTGTAAGACGGATACCATTCCAAAATATCAAACATGCTCAACGTTAATAATCAAGTTTTCACTTCTGCCGGCACTCCCGGAGTGCAACCCTTTTTTTTATTATTTGGATTTTAACACCAAAACCTACATTCCAGAACGGAACGTTTTGAAGACCTCTCAGCTATGGCCGCAGAATTAGTAAAAGAGAACTACCACGGCGCGGAAGCTGTGTCCCGTACAGAACAAGCTGTGCTCGCGCGGTGGAAGGAGCTGCTCGAGCTGTTGGAGCGCCACCGCGGATCGTTGGCCAAGCTGGCCCATCTGATGGCGTTGCTGCGTGAGGCGGACGCTGTTGGCCACACGTTGATCGAGATGAAGGTGGGTGGGGTGTTTAAAGCACAGAGCAAGCTGTGCTCGCGCGCTGGAAGGAGCTGCTCGAGCTGTTGGAGCGACATCGCGGGTCGTTGGCCAAGCTGGCCCATCTGATGGCGCTGCTGCGTGAGGCGGACGCTGTTGGCCACACGTTGATTGAGATGAAGGTGGGTATGGTGTTTAAAGCAAGGAAATCGTGCTTCTTTATTAATCAGGGGACAATCATTACTTATTTTTAATTAAAATTGGACCACATGGGAGACCACCAACTTTATCAGAAAAATAATCAAAACTGGTTAAAATGTTTTGATAGAACAAACAAAAAAAATAATCGCATATTACAAACATTTTGAATTGAAACTTCTTAAAGCGCGATGAGTGTAAAATTTCAAGATATAGCAATACCGTCACGTCGACGATTTTCGTATCTTGGAATCTTGCCAAAGAAGTTTGACTTCTGACACACACGCTTAAACGTTTTTTTATCTCATTCGCAGGCTCAATTCGACTCCGAAGAAGTTGGCCGGCACTTAGTCGACGTCGAGCGGCTATTACAAGCGCATGCATTACAAGAACTACAACTTGGTGCGCTAGATGAAAGTATCCAACGTCTCGTACGTCACGGCGCCGCACTCGAGGGGCTGCCGCACTCGCTGCAGCTGCACCACCAGCTGGACGCGCTCACCAAGAGCTACCAGAGGTGGGAGTAGCATCATTATTAGTATAGTCATTGTCATTTTCAGCCTCTTGTCAATATCAACAACATTATTATCGTCATTTTTACCCTTATCATTATGTGCGACAGTGTCATCACCACCATCACTGTCATTATTATCATCACCTACTATATTACACCGATTTAATTATGTTTTGGGGAAGATAGAGTGAAAATGAAATATTTACAAAATAGTGTCTGACGGAAGAAGGGGCCCGAAGGCTATTTTTAAAAGAGTGACGTCAGCAATTCCGACGTCACCATCATCAGAGCAGACGCTCATACTCGAAGTAGAACGCCCGAAGGTATTTTTACTGCCTTTTTAATCTACGTGGAAATTATAGAGAGAGCTCCGAACGCTCCGACCACAGATTAAGTATTAGTTACTACGTAACAGATGCGACAGTGATGTTTTCCATAGTTTCAGTTGGCCAGTTGTGGCGCTGCTGTAGCCTAATCAATTTTGACAGTAAAAAGTAGTGTTGCCTACCAGTTCGATATCTTTAACTGACTATCGATACTTTAGTGAGGTGCCCATTGTATCGATAAAAATACTACGTACTAGCACAGACTAAGTACTAGATATTAAGTAAGCTCCAAGCGTTATTATTGCGAATAGGTATTAAAAATAAAACAGATTTCGTTTTCAATGTTTATTTATTTAATGCTCTTTTTCTTAATTTATTTGTTTTATATTTCATTAAAGCAATTTTATGGATTCCTGCCATTTTTTGCACATATCTCTCCTCTATAGCTCCCTTTAAAATTTTATTTATAATATTGCTCCAGTTATGGACATGAAGTCTAATAATATATGTTAAAAACATTTTTTTTAAACACATATTGTGTGTTTTCTAACACCCTAACCAGGAAAACTCCAAATCTTGAATTTTTTCTCTTATATTTGCCCCAATTTTGTTTTGGATACAGTTATCGTTTAAATAATTATGTATTATACAACTTGCTTCCCTGTAAAACACTAGAAGTTTGGAACTTGGATAAACTAAATTACTATTTTTTAAAATAGTAATTTAGTTACAATACTTCATTATTTCCATAGGCAGCAGCCTGTTTAAGATTTTGTGTGGTTGTTTTACCCAAACTATCAGCAGTTATTTTGGTTATTTGCTTCATAAATTTTCTTTTCTTTGGGCAATTTTTTTTCATAAAATCTGAAAACAAAATTTATGTTACAATTTATTTTGATGATTCATTGTGGTGGTGTGGTTAATAATAATAATTTTATCATTGAAAGAGATGTGAAAAGCACTTGTAATGTACATTATATTACTAATAATAAATTACCTTTACGCTTTTGTATGATACTCTTATTTTCATGAGTAGTTTTTTCTTCTACTGTGGGTTCAGTTATATTTCCTGAAAATAAAAGTTATTTTAGTATTTGTAGTGAGCCCATCCATACAAAGACAATTCCACAGTTCCTATTCAAATGTTGTAAGCCCCAGATTTAAACAATGGCAGTTTAACTGTGAGATTGATAAGTCACATACAATAAACATATCTAAGTAACCACAAACTTAAAGATAGTGCAAGTGCACACTATACATATTGTGTGATCCTACATGTGTTATATAATTTATGAACACCACATTTTTTAGCATCTGTCAACCTTAAAAAAAAACCTTTTTCTAAATACCATGTCTCTTGCAATCTGCACTAATAAAATCAAAGTTAACCAGTAAATAAAACCAAATACTAACCTGCATCTTCACAAAGAGTATGAAATTCTATTTCTTTGCTTAAGGAACATGAAGTTTGGTCTGCCATATCTGTAAATCGGTAACAAAACAATTACTTTTGAATAAAAAGTACCTACAAACATTACATACATATGAAACTTTGAATCTAATAACAGCTAATGGAATTCTCTTAAAAACAGCTTTATAGTAAAATCTGAGAACATGAATAAAAAACTTACTAAAATTTACAAACATGGATTTATCAACCTATAAACTATCATAAATCACATACCTGTAGGTCTTTTCATAACAACTGGAATAGCTGGAATGCATGATGGATGTTCATGATAATCATCACCTAAAACCAAAGAACTTATATAAATCTATACTATATATTATACTAATATTATAAAGCTAAAGAGTTTGTTTGTTTGTTTGAACACGCTAATCTCAGGAACTACTGGTCCAATTTGAAAAATTCTTTCGGTGTTAGATAGCCCATTCATCGAGGAAGATATAGGCTATATATCACCACGCTAAGACCAAAAGGAGCGGAGCCACGCTGGTGAAACCGTGGAGCACAGCTCGTAACTTATAAAATCCTGTCCTGATTACTATATTATAATTTATGTTAAATATAATACCATATTATAGGATAGCTTAAATAAAAATTTGAGTGCATAATACATACCTGCCCTTCCAATGACCAACATATTATCTGGAACATTTTCATTCTCATCTGATTCCACTTTGTGATAATTGTGATCACTCAGAGCATTTTGTACTGTAACAAGTAAATACATATGTAACATTTAAAAATATAATTCAAACACAAATAGAAGGTATGTAAAGTATGTCAAAGTATTTGTTTGGAGCCATGAAACCTGTCTTACCAAGCTATTTACATATTTTTTAATCATGTTATTTATAGCTCCAGGTAGAACTCACCAGTTTCACTGGAAGACAGGGGCACGCCGTGCGCTATTTCGTCATCCGTAAATAGGCATGGGTATGAATGCCTAAGCCTCTTGCCTTCTTCATCGAACTGATATCTATCGAAGTGTTTCTCACAAACGCGTTTGTGTCGAAGTTGATCTTTCGACAATCCGATGAGGGAGGAATTAGTGGGCACCAGAAAGGACATCCACAGGTTCCTCAAATAATCATTCTGCGAAAACAAAAAAGCCGATTCGTCGAATTGGTTGCGGTGCAACCACCGACACAGCACTTTAATAGTCCCATGGCAAATTTAGCACTTCTTTACAGTAGAACACTATAAAGACTAGTAGAAGGTATCGTATCAAAAAACTAAGGAGTAATTGGATATTTTGGATCTCAACTCAAGCAAAAAGCGAGGAAATACACAAAACACCAGTACACTCAACTCAGTTATTCGACTGATAATAAACCTGTCCACTTATTAGTTTTATTTCGCGCGTTATTAATAAAACGTAATACAGCATATAAGCAGCTGCGCGTTTAAGTCTATTATATTCATATATTGTGAAAATCGAGAAAAAATAATTAAATTATAGACACAATGGTCGTTTGATTCAAATAAATGTCAATTGTCATAACATGGCTTCTCAAAATGGCGCCGTAGCCGGAAACAAGTAGAAAAAAAAAAAAGTACAGGAAGTAATGCAGCGCCACAACTAGCCATTTTGAAACTAGGCTGTCAGGGCCCTGGCTCCGACGGCCGGCGTGTGAATGTGCTCTGTGCCGTTGGGCGCTCGTATTTAAAGCGAACCATGACTCACAAGAATTAGTTTGAGTGTTGCCACTCGAATTTTTACAATGAATTTTCATCAGTTTTAACAAACATTAATTATTTCGTTAATTTAATTGTTTCATTAGTGGTTGATTAATGAATCAACCACTTATTTAAAAAGATCAAAGTAAACTTTAGCTAGTTATAATTATTTAGTAGTTTGAGGGTAGTCGTTTATCGTCGTTGTGCCGACACGTCTTTTAAAATGAAAAATAAAAATTAGTACAAGCACTATGTAAAGTCATAACTGTCAATATTATTCTGAACGTTTTAGCCAATGATATATTTCTTTACAGTTTGGTCGCGGCGGCAAAGGACCGTAAAGCGAGATTGGAAGACGCAAGGAATCTCTACCAGTTCCTTGAAGATCACGAAGAAGAAGAAGGTAATTAAAGAACTATTTATATTAATTAACTAGCGGTCCGCCCCGGCTTCGCCCGTGGTACATATTTACGTTTTCTCTACATAAAAACCATCCTCGTACTTCAAGGAATATAATAAAAAAAGAATTATCGAAATCGGTTCAGCCGTTCTCGAGTTATGCGCTTACCAACACATTTTGCGATTCATTTTTATATTTTAAGAGAGTATCTTACTCTCTAAAAATGAATTTAATTATTGTTCGATGATGTGAACGGTTTTATAATCGTAAAAAGGCGATCCTTTTTCTTTCTTTAAAACATAATTCATTCTGATTGCTTATTTTTTATATTTCTTTCGACATAGATTCTATAGACAGACTAATTTTGCACGTCTAATAAACGGAGCGTTGAGTTAGTGCTCCACACTCGCCTAACAAAAAACAAGTGACTTTTTTTTTTTAAATTAACTAACCGTTATGAGGCCTACACTTTTCAAACTTTTGTGATCTCTGCTGGACAGTTTTTGAATTTATTCCATTACTTTCTTCTCTCGACAATCCTTTTGCCTGTTTTTTGCAGTTTTATTAACCTGTCCCTCTTTTCTTTCAGGTTGGGTAACAGAAAAGCAGCGTATTTGCCGTACAGAAGTAGCCGCTAAAGACGTTCGAGGTGTGCTCGCATTACGACAGAAACATACAGCTCTATTGCATGAGTTACGAGCTAGAGACTCTGTGGCGCAGCGGCATAGAGCTAAGGGACAGAGGTGAGCATAGACAATAGAGGAGTGGAGTTTTGGCAGTAGGAAACATAGATGGTAGATGTACAGTGCCACAAACTTAACTGACCCGGTGACAAAAACTGGAACTACTAATACTACGAACTAAAATCGACATCAGCGACACCGTCACCGGGTCAGTTATGTTTGTGGCACTATAGGGAGCTAAATGTATTAGACGTTGTACTGTCTTCGCGTGAACTGTCAAACCCGTGAAGCTGTAGTAGCTGTTAAGCTAACGCATTTTTCTGGTGCAATTGTTTTTTAACAATCTATAAAGTTCCCTCTTGGTAGGAATCAAAATGAAAAATTAAGCAGTTTTTAAAATAAATGAAGAAGGTACCTTTACAACTTAATTGAGCTGATTACCTTCTGCCCTGGTTGCCTGGAAGAGATCACTACTAAGTGATAAGGCCGCCAAATATACTAAACTGCTCTTTGCTTTTATTTTTGTATGTTCTAGTATGTAAGTCTGTTTAGTTGGATTAAAGAGTAAAGTAAATAAAATAAATAAGGTAGTTTTTGATTGTTTTGGTAGACTTGATAGTTGTATTTTGTGTAGGAAGAATTGCAGAAAAGTAACTATAACTCTTCTTCTTGCTGCTTTTTTCTTAATGTTCCTAAATTGACAGTAATTTCAAAACGAAAAAATATCCTGTCTTAATATTTTACCAAAATACTTTTTTACTCTTATATCCTTACAAAAAAACTACTTTTTCTCAATAAAAAGTTATTAAATACCATTTCCACAGTCTAATCGACGCTAAGCACCCAAAGAGTGCTGAAATCGAGCGTCGTCTGACTGCTCTCAGCGAACAGTGGGAGATACTCCGTCAATTGGCCAACGACAGGGACAAAAAACTGGCCGATGCTGCTGAAGCTCATCAGGTGGGTTTTTACAGCTTTGTGTTTGAAGAGAACATTTTTATTTTTACTTCTGAAGCTCAATAAGTTAGTACTTATATTGTAAAAGAAAATGTAGGTTTTCGGGTCGAATTGATCGATTCGAGCAATAGTGTTGCAATTTTTCGCGCGTTGAGAGTAATATATATTATTTTGGTCGCGTCATGGCAATACCGTCACGTCATGGAGAAAGATGACGATTTTAGTTTCTTAAATCTTGCAAAAGAAGTTTCACTTCTGACACGTGTGCTCAGCACAAATGCTCTTTTTTGTAATTGTTTTTCCCCTACCAGTTCTACGGCGACGCGAACGAAGCGGAGTCGTTCATGAAGGAGAAGCGTGCGCTCGTCGCGAGCGAAGACTGCGGAGTGGACGCGCCCGGCGCAGCCGCTCTGCTCGCTCGGCAGCGTATCGTGCACGACGAGCTGCGTGCTTACCGCGAGGAGCTGCGTGCGTTGCGGGCCGCTGCGCAGCGGCTGCGTAGCGCCGGCATACACACCCTGCAGGTGAGCGCAATAAGTACTGAAAAAAAAATATGCTCAGTTTTTGTACCTTTATTTTAAAGGTTCTAAATGAATTTCAATTTAATAAGTAACGGAGAACCGTAACTCAATGAATCGACCTGAGTAAAATCAGAATATTCCACCATTTTTCACCCGTGCACGGGGAGCGCAGCGCCTACCGCGAATAGCTGCTCAGCTAAAGTTATTTGAAGGAACGGAATGTGAGCTGCAGCGCTGCAAACATTTTTAAAAGACAGAAGATGTTAAGAAAAAAAGCAGTTAAGTACGATGGATTCCTGTCCAAGTATTGTGTAACGAGAAGACAGCGAAGCAGCGCAAAAAATCGAAAAATAACTGACCAATTTATATTCCAGTACCTACAAAAACTATGTACAAATTTTATGTTTTAAACTTTTTGCAGTAAACATTTCAGTACAAATTTCTTACACTTTCGTAGTGCAAATTTAAAATTTCAACTCTAACTTTGCAGCTGCCGCTAGAAGTAGAGTCGAGTGGGACAGTGGAGAGTGAAGAAGAGTGGGGCAGCGAGACGCGGCTGGTGCCGACGGAAGTGTGGGAGGAGGAGCCGGTGGAGAGGCTGGAGCATAGGACCGTCACGGAGGAGAGGAGTGTGCCGCAGGTGCGTGCTCTCTTATCTCTTCCGCTAGAAGTAGAGTCAGTTGCACTAGAAGAAGCACGCGAACCTTAAATCAATGAATCGACCTGAGTAAAATCAGAATATTGCACCATTTTCACTACTATTAACCATTCATAATACTATTAACCATTCATTACTATTAACCATTCATAATACCATTTTTCACCAGGTTAAAGCGCTATACGCGTTCAGCGGTCAAGGCATATCGATGGCGAAAGGCGAAGTTATGTTCCTCATGAACAAGACAAACCCGGACTGGTGGTCCGTGCGCAAAGCGGACCGCACCGATGGCTTCGTGCCGGCGAACTATGTGCGAGAGATCGAGCCGAGACTTGTGCCTGTAAGTATTGATACACACACACACACTCACACACACATGCATGCGGACAAGTACGCTCACACATGTGCGCGCACAAAAACTATAAATGCGTACGCACATGCATATACGCAAAGGCAGACGAACAGACACAAATTTTTACAAATTGTTTCTCGTTCCTTAAAATTTATGTGTCGTCTCACATAAATTTCAAAAAACAGACGTGATTTTACTACTCAATTTAATAAAAACAAACAAAAACAACAGTTTAATATTGTCAAAATATTGCCTACTGTTTATCAGTCATGTCAACAATTTTCGCACGCACACGATAATTTTCACTTTTTATTCAGTTTATTCAATTTATGTATAAAAATTATTAAGAATTAAATTTTAAGCCTCATAATACAAACACCTACAGGTGCAAGTGCGTCGTCCAGAGAAAGTGCGTACAGTCCAACGCGTCAAGAAGACGGTGTTAGTGAAGCAAGTGGTGCCGGTTCGTAGAGCTAGTGCACCAACACGGCGCAGGGGAACTGTTCACCATGCACCACCAGCCCCGCCTGTCGCTGAGCGGATGGAGCATATTGATAAGCAGTATGGTGAGTCATCATCATCATCATCATCGCCCATATAATATGTTATGAGGGTACAGGCCATAATCTACCACGCTGGCCAAGTGCGGATGTCACATATCGCAGAACGTACTGTCGTGGTGAATTTTAGTGGAAAAGGTGGGGGGAAACCTAATACAAATTCCATCGGAGATAGAATAAGAATTGTTACGAATTTGTGTAAACGTTTTTTTAAAGATGGAACCTTTAAAGAACATTTACTCAAATGTTGCGATAAAAACGTATTAAAATTTTGTTAATAGCATTCGATTTAATGGGGATGTTATTTTTTGCCACTGTCAAATGGATGCACCTTCAAAATTTCTTCCATCTCTTCTCTCAATATCTCTTCCAAATCCATCAAAATTTCAGTATCACAAATATCAAGAAAAGTTAGGAATAGATTCATTCCTATTTTATTTCACATGCTGTTATTTTTCTATTAATTTCTTTCAACCTGTATGAAACCAAAGTACTCACAAACTAACACTCTAATTTACAAAGTTCTACTTTAGATAAAAAAATCTTGGAAAGTCTTAAATCTCTATTACCTTTCACTCGTGTCTGTGACAAATATTTACGCTTATGAAATTTCTAGCACCTTTCACTTTACTTTACAGACGAGCTACTCAAGCTATCCGAATCCCGTCGCGCACAGCTCGAAGACGCGATCAAGCTATACAGCTTCTTCGCGGAATGTGATGACTTTGACAAGTGGATGAAGGATAAGGAGAGGATGCTGCGTACAGATGAGAAGGATGACAGCGTGGATACCGCTAAGAGGAAGTATGAGGTGGGTAACATGGGTTAAAATAGGTTTTAGGGAAGTTTTTGTGTGGTAGGAAAGTAATTAGATGATTTTGTTTTGTAGTTCATATTTATATTAATTATGCCAAGTAGTAGCATTACAATTTTTTTTCATATACAAATAGTTATTGAAATTTTCTTTAAACTCTCATAGGATACGTAAAACTAACTTTAAAACCATCGTCTTCAGAAACCATGCTGTGATAAAAATAGAACTAATAATAAGGATCACTAAAACGAAACATTTCCTTTAGTGTATCCGTAACATTTATTTGACTTTTGATATCTTGAAAAGAACGAATTCAAAGAAGAATTACATCACTTATCATCCCTAAAGCAAACTGTAATATTAAGGTAGGCTTCCATTATAATAGTAAGGTAGTAAGTTCTTACTTTCCCATATGACACTTGCCATAAAAGGTATTCAACTCAAGCATTAAATGCCACATCCAAACATTAACTCATAATAAAATGCGACATTCAATAGAAATTCGTCACCGACCTCTCTGCGGCATCGAAGCGTCTAGAACGCATAGATGCGGCGGCAGAAGAATTGGTAGCAGCCAAGCACGGACAAGCGGCTAAAGCGACAGCAAGAAGACAGCAGTTGAGACAACAGTGGGATAGACTGCTGCGGCTCAAACAGCAGAAGGAAAAGAGTTTGGAGGGCGCGTCTAGGTGAGTGCTTAGAGCTATATAAATACTATAGTAGAGCCAATTTAATAGGCAACATTTGACGTCTATCAATTTTATCTTCATAGGGTGGTAACCTGCTTAAAAACATCGATTAAAGTGAATTAATCGATACGGACTTGAAACATTTGTCAATCGAACTTGAAACACATGTCAATAATTTATGATAATTTTTATTCCCAAGTAATCAATGCATTCGATTCTAGATGTCAGATTTCGATTTTTAGAGTAACGTCTCTGGTATTTAAAAAGAAAAAAGGTTTATTGACACAAAATTGTAGCGACGTCAGTTCTTTAAATCAGAAATTGTTTATTATGTTTAGAATGGTTTATCGGTAAAATCAAATCCTAAAATTACTTGTATCGGTCATTATTATTATAAATATGTAATTGTAATTGAAAAAAGTTAAACAAATGTGCAGTTCTAACAAAACGAACTATCATGTTATTCTATGTCGTGGTTACTAGGTTACGTTGTTGAATTTTGTTGAACTGTCAAATGTTGCCTATTAAAATGGCTCTACTATAGGTAACAAGGGTTAAGAAGAAATAGACGCGGCGGTAGAAGAGTTGGTTGTAATGCAGGGACAAGTGGCGAAGGCAGCAGTAGTATATTGCAAAAAATACGATATTAAAATCTGGTTATGTTTCAAATGAGAATTTTAGCAAGGCCTTTGATTTATTGCACCATGCAATTTATTATAAGATAGATAACTGAAATATCTATTCACGGGACAATTACATAGATGTTGAGCGTCGTTCATTCAAAATCTCACATATCTTAATTTAATAACTCAGGCCCCGGAACCACAGACACAATAGAAAATCTATTGTGTCGTGGACCGATCGGGCCGTTCGGGGCCCAATGGGTTATAATTAGCGGGTACACTTCTAGTAAAAAATCCATTCCAACCGGTGGGTGTTCCACAGGGATCTTATTTGGGGCCTTTGTTTTTCATTGTTTGTAAATAATTCAAGTAACAGCCAGTTTTAGAGCCAGTTACACTGTTTACAAAGTTCCTGTTAATCTAATTACCACTTTTTGACGTATATATGTATTTTCATAAATTAGTTTTCACTTAACTTTTTGCTTAAATTGTCTTAATCTGTGATACCAGTGCTAATTTTAAACTTTTTTTTCTTTAAGCGTTGAGCTATTCAATCGCACCTGCGACGAAGCGCTCGACTGGATGTGCGAGAAAGAGCAGCAGCTTGAAGTGAGCAGCGCTCCAGCGGCTGACTTGCGCACCGTTCAAGCGCTGCAGCGGCGGCACGCGCAGCTCGAGCGCGAGCTGGAGCCGCTGCGGGAGAAGGTGCACACGGTGACGCTGCTGGCCGACTCGTGAGTGTGTAGCCACGCGGTGGGGGGAGGGGGGGCACACACACACACACACACACACGCGCGCAGCTCGAGCGCGAGCTGGAGCCGCTGCGGGAGAAGGTGCACACGGTGACGCTGCTGGCCGACTCGTGAGTGTGTAGCCACGCGGTGGGGGGAGGGGGGGCACACACACACACACACACACACGCGCGCAGCTCGAGCGCGATCTGGAGCCGCTGCGGGAGAAGGTGCACACGGTGACGCTGCTGGCCGACTCGTGAGTGTGTAGCCACGTGGTGGGGGGAGGGGGGGGCACACACACACTCACACACACACACGCGCAGCTCGAGCGCGAGCTGGAGCCGCTGCGGGAGAAGGTGCACACGGTGACGCTGCTGGCCGACTCGTGAGTGTGTAGCACGTGGTGGGGGGAGGGGGGGCACACACACACACACACACACACACGCGCAGCTCGAGCGCGAGCTAGAGCCAAACATTTGAGATTGCTTTAAAAATTATGCTGTAAAATTTGTCTGTTCCATCTTTTACCTTGACCTCAGAAAAACACAATCAAAACAGTCGTTACAACCTTTAAAAAACACATAAATACGCTTCCTCAACCATATTCCACAGAGTCAAGTCCCAGTACCCGAGCGAGCGCACAAACGTCGAAGGGAGACAAAAAGAGATAGAGAGCATGTGGGTCAGATGCCAAGCGCAAGCAGCAGAGAGGAGGAGTAGACTTGAGAGCGCGGTGGGACATCAGATATTCGGCAATAGCTCTGCGCAGCTGCAGGACTGGGTGCAGGTTAGTGTCATTTAAAAAAGAAAAAACAAAGCAAATCCGCATTTGACAGTTCGCTTGAAGACAGGATAATGTCTGACGAGTCAGCTAGAAATTAATATTTTAGCTTACATATTTATTTAATTGTTTGTGTAGGTAAACTGAAATATACATTGTTTCCATAAGTGAATAATTTTTCTCACTCTAGTTCCTTAGTTCGACACTAGACAGCATTGTAACAAATTTCCTCTAATATAAATCAATTGGATTTCAATGTATCTACAAATGTGTTTATTTTTGTGTGAACTGACTGATACATTGCTTCCATAACTTTATGGTTAGGGAGCCAGGTGCAAATTTGGTTCATTATTTCCTCTCAAGAGATAATTCGTCAGACGCATGAGAGTATAGTATTATAAAGCCTCGTGAACGTCAGCTGGCGCTCGGTTGGGGGGGTGAGCGGTTGTAGCCTCCCACGCACATAGGAAAAAAAATACATTCATTCATTCATTTCCTCTCAGCTAAAAATTTGTCAAATTGTAGCTAACCCAATATCTCAACGAAAAAAAATAGTCAGCTGGTTACAACATGGTGTATTATACGTCAGCTGGTGTCTCGAACATGAAAGTTAAATTTAAAGAAAAAATTATTTTCCGTTATTTCCTCTCAAACAAAAATTTACCTGATGATAGCTTATATGTAACTGTGGATAAATATATATGTCAGCTGGCTGTATCTTGGTGGAAAAACCGTCAGCTGATACGGGAGGCTACAACCGCTCTTCCCCCCAACCGAGCTCCAGCTGACGTTCACGAGGCTTCATAATACTATACTTTGATGCATTTTACTAATTACCGCTTGAGAGGAACTTGGTCATAAAATCTGCTGCTGGCTCCCGGACCATTATCTCACTATAGTTCCTAAGTTCGTCACTAGATGGCGATTTACTATTTAATTTATGTATCCTTCCTCCAGTTCTAATAAGTAAATTTTTGTATTTATAACAGAAAGTACGAGAACAAGTGTCCTCAGACGTGACAGCGAAAGACGTGGCCACAGCGGAGGCGTTGTTGAAAGACCACCAAGAGTTGCACGACGATATTAAAGCGCATGATGATGAGTGAGTTATTTTTTGTTATTCAGAGTTCGGCACAGGGTTTAGGATCACAGGTTACATAAAGCACTATTCGGGATGACGTAAGAGAAAAAAAATTGGCAAAAAGTAAATATTTGTAACAACAGGTTTGTAAAAACTGTCACATGGTGTACATTTTCTGGAATTAAAAAAAAAAGTTCTATAACTTCAAAAATACATGACTTTATTTATTATTTCTGATAAACGGTGTGGCATTACCTGTCAGAAAATTTCGGCTTGACGACGACCTTTCGGACACCCTGTATATAAGTATCATACAACATACTTTAGGATCCCATTTAAGAAACACATTGACATGTTTTGAAAATGCTTTCTTTCACCCACTCATTCACTCAACCACCCACTCACTTAACCTACCGACTCACTCAACCCACCCACTCCCTCTACCCACCCACTCACGCTACCCATCCACTCACTCTACCCACCGACTCACACTACACACCCACTATCTCTACCCACTCACTCCCTCCCTCTACACACTCACTCACACTAACCACTAACTCCTCTACCCACTCACTCCTCTACCCACTTACCCCTCTACCCACTCAATCCTCTACCCACTCACTCCTCTACCCACCCACTCACACTCACACACTACCCACTAACCTAACCCAACCACTCTACCCACCCGTTCACGCTAGCCACCCGCTCACGCTACCCACTCACTCCCTCTACCCACCCACCCCCTCTACCCACTCACTCCTCTACCCACCCACTCCCTCTATCCACTCACTCCCTCTACCCACTCACTCCCTCTACCCACTCACTCCCTCTACCCACTCACAATACCCACCCACTACCCACCCGTTCACGCTAGCCACCCGCTCACACCACTCACTCCCTCTACCCACCCACTCCCTCTACCCACGCACTCCCTCTACCCACCCACTCCCTCTACCCACTCACACACACTACCCACCCACTCCCTCTACCCACTCACTCCTCTACCCATTCACAGTACCCACCCACTCTACCCACCCGTTCACGCTAGCCACCCGCTCACACTACTCACTCCCTCTACCCACGCACACACTACCCACTCACTCACAATACCCACCCACTCTACCCACCCGTTAACGCTAGCCACCCGCTCACACTACCCACCCACTCCTTCTACCCACTCCCTCCTCTACCCACTCACTCCTCTACCCACGCACACACTACCCACTCACTCACAATACCCACCCGTTCACGCTAGCCACCCGCTCACACTACCTACCCACTCCTACCCACGCACACACTACCCACTCACTCACAATACCCACCCACTACCCACCCGTTCACGCTAGCCACCCGCTCACACTACATACTCCCTCTACCCACTCACTCCTCTACCCACGCACACACTACCCACTCACTCACTCACAATACCCACCCACTCTACCAACCCGTTCACGCTAGCCACCCGCTCACACTACCCACCTACTCCTACTACCCACCCACTCCTTCTACCCACCTACTCCTACTACCCACCCACTCCTTCTACCCACTCCCTCTACCCACCCACTCCTTCTACCTACCCCCTCTACCCACCCGCTCACACTACCCACTCACTCCTCTACCCACCCTCTCCTCTCCCTCTACCCACTCACTCCTCTACCCACTCACTCCTCTACCCACTCACTCCTCTACCCACTCAATCCTCTACCCACTCACTCCTCTATCCAATCTACCCACTCACTCACTCTACCCAGCCACTCACTTACCCACTCACTCATTCACCTGCGAATGCCCGACCGCCGACAGCGAGAAGTCCAGCAACGCGTCAACAGCAGCCGCATTGCCCAACGTACAAGCAACGTAAAGTACACTTTGGCCGCTCGTGTTGGCCTAATGCGTCACTGTATGACAACAAAATTTGGGAACTCTTATGACGGTGCATTTACATCAAACGAAAATAGAGCTAGATTTAGAGCAAGAGCATTCTTTCATGATCTTTTGTGTAAACGAAGACTCGTATTCAGTGTTGTTCAGTATTAGAACATTGCAACAAGCTTGTTAATCCTGCTAGTTATCATATTATCACAACGTGCTTTTAAATATCTTAATCCCGTCTCGTGACCGACATTTTCTTTTATTTCATAAAAATAACTACGTTAAAAAAAACTTGAAAAACGGAAAAGTAAAAAATAAAAAAGATTTGATCTTATTAATTACTACATATTATTAGATGTGCTATTTACTAAATAGGTTTGATGTCGGTGCACGGGCAACCTATTTATGTAGTAACTAGCGGTCCGCCCCGGCTTCGCCTGTGGTACATATTTACGTTTTCTCTACATAAAAACCATCCTCGTACTTCAAGGAATATAATAAAAAAAGAATTATCGAAATCGGTTCAGCCGTTCTCGAGTTATGCGCTTACAACACATTTTGCGATTCATTTTTATATATAAGAAGAAGAAGATTAATAATATCACTGGTCAAAAGAATATCGATGGCATAATGGTTTTATTTGCCATTATGAAAACAATTTATATTACCTTTTATAAAATATTTTCATGAAAGTGGATCAAAACCGTGCCTTTATTTGTTATATTTTGTCTAAATAATGAAATAATGTCTTCTTTCAGATTCAAAGAAGTGATCGGTCTCGGCAAACAGTTGCTGGCCACAAATCCAAATCTCGCAGACGTTAAGGACAAGATTCAACAGTTGGAGGCTGAGCAAAAGGCTGTTAATAAAGGTATTGAATTCTTTGATAAATTCATTTTCAGTCTTTGCGTTATTATTAAGTGTGTTTTAGTTTAGTTATGACAAGCGCGACTGACGTACGCACTGGTGGCCGGTGAAGCTCTGCAACCGGCCAGTGAAATTTCTTTAGGTGCGTTGAGAGTAAAATTTCAAGGTCACGGCAATGCTGTCACGTCATGCAGATAGGCGACGATTTTGGTATCTCTGAATGAAAGAAGTTTCGCTTCTGACACGTGTGCTCGGCACAGACGCTCTTTTTTATTTGTAGAATGTTAAGGATGAAAAATACTCAAAAAAAAAACTATTTTGATAATTTCAAAACATTTAAATCACTATCTATCATCACTACATAGTATAAAACAAAGTCGCATTTTCTGTCCATATGTCCGTTTGTATGCTTAAATCTTTAAAACTACGGAACGGATTTTGATGCGGTTTTTTTTAATACATAGAGTGATTCAATAGGAAGGTTTTAGTGTATAATTCATTAGGTTTGAGACAAAGCGGACGAAGCCGCGGGCGGTAAGCTAGTGTTTTATAAATTACGAATAAATAAGTTTCTGCATTGTATAGGTATATTGTGTAATTTTTCAATGTGTTTATTTATAATACATCCCTAAAATGTGTTTCTCCCACAGAATGGCAAGACAAAGACAAATATCTGAAAGAACTACTCCAATTACAAAGTTTCAACCGCGAGGCGGATCAAATCGACGCGTGTAGCGGGGCTCACGAAGCCTTCTTGGAGTATAAGGAGTATGGGGTAAGGATATTGTTCATTTTTATTGACTTTTTTAAGCTATTGCATAGCTTTTATCTCAGACTTTGAGCGCGGCGACTGAATGTAAAAATTCCGTAACGAAAAAACCTAACACCCCCCACTCCTACCGGCACAGCGATGCGATGCTATGCAATAGCTTTACCGTGGCAGTCCTCGAGTGCCACACGTATTTTTTTTATAATTTTTTTTTTATGATGAACTAGCGGTCCGCCCCGGCTTCGCCCGTGGTACATAATATTTACGTTTTCTCTACATAAGAACCATCCTCGTACTTCAAGGAATATAATAAAAAAAGAATTATCGAAATCGGTTCAGCCGTTCTCGAGTTATGCGCTTACCAACACATTTTGCGATTCATTTTTATATATAAGAAGATAGGAAAGCTGGGTGGAGAATATTGTTATTTTTTCATAGGAAATCTTTTATTTCTTAGCTCTACTGTTCGTCAGCCGTCAAGTGTCGAATGAAAACTTTTATCTCTTTACTTGTTATATTACGCGTCAGTGGCGGCTTTTATTTCAATATCTAACCTTTTTAATCTGTGGCAGGCGTCCGTAGACGAGGCGGAGACGCTGGTAAAGCGGCAGGAGGAAGCCGAAGCACGACTCGCGGCTCAGGACGAACGAGTTGCCGCGTTTGCACAGCGGGCCGCCGGTTTGTTGCCCGCGCATCACGCGAGCGAGCGGTGAGTGCGATTGTGGCCCTTGTGTGTATAGCTTTAAGATTCATAGTGGTGGAGCAAGGGGTGAGCGTGGCGAGCATGCTACAGGAGCGGGAGTGCTATGGGATTGTGACTCTTGTTTGTATAGCGTTACGGGCCATAATATACAGGGTGTCCCACTATTAGTATACTAAGCGCGAAGGGCCACGTAAAAAATACTTAACAAAATTACGTCAAAAATTGTTTGCTATTTTTTTCCAGAAAATCCATGTTTTCTTCTAGCTTCTTAATGTGAGCACTTTGTCTATGAAAACATAATCTTAAACGATAGCTCACGTGCTAGTGGCAAAGTTGGTCGGGATGCTTGTTATGGGTGTACAACACAGAGTTTTAAGAATTCATCTATTTGAAAAAAAATGCGTCTGGAATTTTATAAGTATTTTTTACGTACTCGGCGTATGCAAAACTATAACCTCCTTTGATCTTAGTATACCAACAGTGGGACACCCTATAAGATTGTAATACTTGTGTGTATAGCTATACGGGTTATTGTAGCAGCGCACTTGGAGTGATGCGCACTTTTTCCCCTATTGTCTACTAGGTCCTCTTGCCATATTAACTTTCTCACTCAGAGCACGGTAACGAGAGTGGCAATCTAACCTTTCACTTGTAAAAACTTCCCAATCATGTTTAAACGAAATTCGTTTTTTAAGCTATTGCATGGCTTCTATCGCGGGCCTTGAGCGCGGGGACCGAATCGAGAAATTCCGTAACGAAAAAACCTCATGCTCCCCACTCCGACGGGCACGGAGGTGTGGCTTGAAGGCATAGCATGCAATAGCTTTACCGCGGCAGTCCCCGAGTGACACATGTCTTTTTTTTTACTTTAGATTCCTATGTGTCAATCCGGGTCGCTGGACAAAATAGTACGAAACCATGTTTATAATTTCGTAATTTTTACAGTATTATTGCTCGCCGAGATGCAGTACTACAAAGGCGAGAGAAAGTGAGACAAGCGCTGGCCGAGCGGCGCCGCGCGTTGCTCGCTAACTTGGCTCACCAACAGGTCAGTTATTTCTCGTTTTGAAGATTTAAAAAATGTATATAAAATGTTAACAACTTCTCAACCGACCAAAAAAGGAAAGAACAAGGCGTTGATTTGTCAAAAATTACGAAATTTAGACAATTAAGGTAAAAAAATATAACCTTCAAGGATCCAGAAATACCTGTTGTACTGTTGTAAGTACTTTGTCAAAAGCAATTTATGAAATTTAAAGTACTTTTTTTTCAGTTCGTTGCATCCACGGAAGAGCTGCAGGCTTGGATTCAAGATAAAACGCGTACTGCGAATGACCAAAGTTACAGGTACAAATAATTCAAAATAATTATTTAGTTAATTTCTGTTTTATTAACTTTTATAACCACAGTTGCTGATTCAATATTAAAATTTTTACAATATGTCAAAAGATGTATATAGGATATTTACGATTTTATTGATAAATGAATAATTTGTATTAATTTTTACAGAGAATTGGCCAATTTGGAGCGTAAACTGCAAAAACACGAAGCGTTCGAGAGAGAATTACAAGCGAATGAGAAACAACTTAGAAATGTGGAGAGCGTAAGTTACTTTTTAATAAATAAAGATTTCTAATATAATTTAAATACTTACAGTATTTCAACACTGTTTCAATAAATTTTGTACATTTTATTCGTATTTAATTTTGTTCTATACAAACATGAAATAATAGATTTGAAAGCTAAAATAAACATTGTATTATAAATATCGACTTCATAATATATTCCACCCCCAGATCGGACAATCGCTTCAGAAATCAGACCCTAGCCGTGCCAAGAACATATCAGACCGTCTGGCAAAGTTACAGACGGGTTGGGAGACGCTTGTCGCAGCGTCGCGCGATAAGGGCAGCAAACTGAGACAGGCTGCTCAGCAGAGACAGCATAGACGGTAAGAATCTAAAAAGTTACAGAAAATGGTCAGACAATTTGAGCATGAACGTGTTAGACCGTCTGGCGAAGTTACAAACAGGTTGGGAGACGCTCGTAGCAACGTCGTGCGATAAGGGCAGCAAGTTGTGACAATCTGCTCAGCAGAGACCGCATAGACTAAATTAAAATTAAATTAAATTAATTTATTTTTCTCATCACAAATGTACAATATATATACATTGTATAGACGATATGAATGAATGTATGAATAAATGAATGAGAAATTATTTATTGCACACTAAATACGGTATTAAAAAACAAGACTTACTTTTTTTTAAGGATTTTTAAAGCTAGATAACAAAGCCAGACTATTTGAGTGGAAACGTGTCAGACCGTCTGGTGAAATTGTAGACTTAAGTTTGAGTTAAAAAGAGAAAGATATTACATAAGCTTGCTTCATTATGAAGCTCTTTTGTGTTTAGGAATGACGAATAATAAATGCTTGTAAAGATGAACAGGAAAATTCCTTTTTTATGAAAAATTGTATATCCTGCTTTCTGGTATTATGTTCTGTTCAACTTATCTCACAGTTAAAATGGTAAGAAATGTACAAACAATTACATCAAAGTATCAATTAGGCTATCATGGATACTTTCAACAAACTATTGAATATTAAAAAATGCTACAAAGTATGTAATATCAATATCAGTATGTTTGAAAATGTCGCCATAATTATTTTTAGAGAAATCCTGAAAAAGGATATAAACACAAAATCGTATCGTACTAATATTATAAGTGCGAAAGTTTGTGAGTACATGAATGTGTATGTGTGTGTGTGTGTGTATGTTTGTTATTCTTTCACGCAACTACTACTGAACCGATTACAATGAAATTTATCCCTCATATAGAGCAAGCAATACATAAACATAATAACAATATTAATATGTATTTTTCACATTACAGTGCTGTAGAAGACGCGAAAGCACGTTTGGCTGAGTTGGAGCGTGCGCTCAACAGTGAAGAGATTGGCACAGATCTGAGAAGCTGTAAGCGACTGTTGAATCAGCATCAGGTAGGAATTTTAATTATTTATATTTGAAAAATATTTTTATTCAAATACGTGCGTGTGTTGATAAATTTTGATGTAATACTTTAAGAATGTGAATAACATTTAATTTTCATTTGTAGACTACTACAACTTTATTGATATTTTTTGGTTGAAATGAATCAGATAGCGAAATAATAGAAATGTAATCAATTTTATTTCATCAATTTTTTACAAATGAAAATTTTACAATTTAGCCTGAATTACTTTGAAAACTTTTACAATTATGATATACTTTAATATCCTCTAAATATTTTTATCATCTGAACCAAGAAATTCTGTTTTCTGTAATATCATTACATATCTTCTCCCTATCCAGGCACTAGAACAAGAACTTACCCAAATGGAGCAACGCGCCGAAGCCCTATCGGTGCAGGGCGCAGACCTAGTGTCTGGAGGGCACTTTGACAGTGCCGCTATACAAAGGGACTGCGCAGCCCTACAGGAGGCCTGCGCGGCGCTAAGGCCTAGGGCCAGGGACAGGAGACGGGCCCTGGAGAATAGCTTACAGTGAGTGGAGATATTATATTAATCCCATAGAAATCTAAATAACAAGACACTAGAAGTAGTAAGCGCGTGTGACCTTGTCGCCACTCAGGTGACTCTCAAGCCACCAGTGCGTTCGTCGCTGTTCAGTTGCTATCGAGACGTGCGTATGTAAACACACTGGCGTGTATACAACATATTTTGATTGAAACGGTCAAACGAGAGAGTCATCACTATGAGCAAGTGCGGATGTGATAGTTTACCAGATAGACACGTGACGTGCCGATTTGTAAGCAAACGTGTCTGTAAACTGAAAGTGAATGTCTTGCAACTTGACACTTATAAAGTAAATGATGTATTATTTAGCTATTTAACAAAGTCACCATATCAAATGTCAGAGAAGTGGCGTCCTTTCCTTGTCCAGCCAATCGACCTATCCTTGTTTTTTAATAAAAAATTGTGTTTTACCAGACTCTGTGATTCGTATGTAATAAAGAAATACTATAAACTGTATATTTTAAAATTTCAGACTACACAAGCTGGCAGCGGAAGTAGTAGCCGAGACAGCATGGGTCGAAGAGCGTAGGGCTGCGGCTTCCTCCACGAGCCTGCCTCAAGACTTGCACGCGGCACAAACTGCGCAGAAACGACACGCCAAGTTACGGGCGGAGCTGCAGGGGCGAAGCCCTAATGTCGCCCGCGTGTTGGAGACGGGGAAACAGCTGCCGGATAATCCGCAAGCGGATAAGGTAAGTATTTTTTTGTAATAGAGGAAATTTTAGTTCAAAAAGTGCTTGTGATTTCTATTCTTGTTGCTATTTAGTGCAGAAATAGCCTTACCGAATGGAACTATGATTCACAGGTCATTGTGAATATCACAGAGTTGGTATAAAGTTCATAGTTTGGCACAAATTTATTACACTATTTATGTTTTTTTTTTTTATCATTTATAAAGGTAAAATCACATGTATAGTACAATATTGCATTACATTTTTATTTTTGTTAAAATTTTGTTTAAATATTTCTGTCATTTCTGTAATAATAATCTAATAGTGTAGAATTGTAATAAAATTGATGTGTGATGATGATGATTAAGGTTGATGTTCCGACCGTCCCTCCATACATTTTTGATTACCTCTAAACACTTAACACAGACACTATTTCTTTAAAACTAATCATTTTATCACTTCTCTATAATGAAATGTGTGCGCGTTCGACCTTTTTAATCAATAATTTACAATATTTACTTAGAAAAACAACAGTAAAATACCGGAAAAATTTGACACTTCTACAGTAGTGTGCGTGACTTTTGCCAAGCGAAACACGACATAAAGCACGACATCTAGCGCATAGACTATATACTTATTACAGATCTAGCGCGTCAATGTCTAAACGAAAGGCGATGTTTAGACATTGACGCGCTAGATGTCGTGCATTCGCGTTCGTTATCTTATGCATAATGAGCATAATTCTAATAAATCAAAGTTCTGTGTAAAAATTGAGTAATTTCATTTCCAATCGTTCAAAGAAAATAACAATAAAATAAAATAAAACTAATGACCTTAGAAACTATGTTTTTTTTTATTTATTACTCATTATTGTTCGTCCGTCGTAGGTCTGTAAACTGTATTGTACACTGAAGGTAAATGGTACTGTAGGTACTTTAGTTCGGCGTCGTCGCTCGTCGGCTTGATATAAAATTACATTCTTGATTTCATTGACACGCGCTATGATTTGCGCGCGGAATTTCTTGTGTTGTGAATTTATTTTTGTATGCTATGCATTTTAATTGATTCAAATTGCAATGTTTCTCTAGTATGCATTTGAGACTATATTGTAAATTGTAATAATTGATCGTGGGTATAGTAATTAATTATTCTAATAACGCAATTAGTAATATATGTATTTTCGGTGGGATTCAAAACAAAAAATTGGCCCGTGATTTTTATGAAATTTCACCACATTGCAAATCACATCAATCATAGTTCATACACATGTATGACGAAAGTGATTAGTATTGTGGCTAACATTGACTCATCAGTTCATCACTGAAACCAGTGATAAATCAGTACCTATATCATATTGTGTTTGAATATTTTTAAACAATGATATAAGTATACAATTATTATAAATCGGTAAACTATCAAAGTAATCACAAACTTGCAAACATTGGTAAAATGTCCAGTAGTTTATGAGCCTATTCATTACAATCAAACAAACAAACAAAGTTTTCCTCTTTATAATATTAGTGTAGACAAACACTATGAATACGATCACGAATGCAAATTCGGGGATTTTCTAATTATTGCTAAATAATAATTGAATTCGTTTTGAAATACTCTATAATTTTTAGTGTATAAATAGACATTTATAATGTGGTGCTCATTTTTTTTGTACTGCTAACGCTATTGTAGGTACCTATTTTCGTTGTTTTATTTCAAGTGAACACGGCCATACAATTTTGTCACGAGCCGCCTATGATTGTAGGTACTTTTGTTAGGCTCCTTCGTCGTCCGCGTCGGCTCGAAAGTTCTTGATTTCATTGTCACGCGCTATGATTTGCGCGCGGATTTTCTTGTGTTGTGAATTTATTTTTGTATTATTATTATTTTTTATTTTTTTT
The DNA here is from genome assembly GCF_061535395.1 of Colias eurytheme. Taxonomy (NCBI): domain Eukaryota; kingdom Metazoa; phylum Arthropoda; class Insecta; order Lepidoptera; family Pieridae; genus Colias; species Colias eurytheme. The sequence continues at coordinate 2,737,126 of NC_143008.1, forward strand.
TTATTTTATTGATTCAAATAAAATATTTCACTAGTATGCATTTGAGACTATACTGTATTATGTATAATTTATCGTAGGTATAGTTATTCTTATAACGCAGTTATATTTTCGGTGGGACAATTTGACCCGTGATTTTTCTGAAATATCACCACGTTGCAAATCACATCAATCATACACACGTATGACGAAAGTATAGTGGCTATAATTGACTCATCAGTTCATCACTGAAACCAGTGATAAATCAGTAGGTATATCATATTTTATTGTGTTTGAATATTTTTTAAACAACGATATATACAATATTATTATAAATCGGTAAACTACCAAAGTACTTCCGAATTTTCAGACAGACAAACAAGTAGTTTGAACACGCAGTTTTCTTATACTAGTAGCAAAAATCAAAACCATAATATTATGTTTACCTACTATATTTTACTAAAAGTCGAGTGCGTCGAAATCGTAAATAATAATATGTTTTTCACCTTCCTGGTTATTTTCCCATAGTAAATAGTGTTTTAGGTTTGTTGTTGTAGGTAGGAATAATAATAATTATATTGAAATAATTTACTTTTACAAATCATTAGTGATATAAGTTTTGAGTGAAAATGCTTGGATCAGCATAATATTATATGGTACTTCAAATACATGTTTTGATAAAAAAAACAATAGTGTAATAAAATAAAACTGCGTTTTATTGTAATCAATGTTGACAATTTTAAATTCCAAAATTATTGATCAATAAAATAGTTTACACCAACAAATATAACTTTTATTTTTATAACAATCGTTCATAATATAAACCGTAGCAGGTGGCGTTTTGAAGTTCTGTCTACTCATACAGAAAAATGGAAAACTTGTTTTTTTTGTAAACAATTTATTACTCATGTTGTTTGGCAACTCGAAGCGTGGTCGTCCGTCGTAGGTACTTTTGTTCGGCGTCGCGTCGTCGTCCGCGTCGGCTTGATATAAAACATTCTTGATTTCATTGACACGCGCTATGATTTGCGCGCGGAATTTCTTGTGTTGTGAATTTATTTTTGTATGCTATGCATTTTAATTGAATCAAATTGCAATATTTCTCTAGTATGCATTTGAGACTATATTGTAATAATTGATCGTGGGTAGGTATAGTAATTAATTATTCTAATAACGCAATTATATTTTCGGTGGGATTCAAAACAAAAAATTGGCCCGTGATTTTTATGAAATTTCACCACATTGCAAATTATATATTATACAATTACAATTACAATTATTATAAATCGGTAAACTATCAAAGTAATTACAAACTTGCAAAATATGCTTTTCCGAATTTTCAGACAGACACACAATTTTATTAGTTTGTTTTAGCAAAGTAGGTACCTATACCTATACGCTTACGTCGCGCGTCGCGTCGTCGAAAACGGTGCGCCCAGAAACAAACATACCTAATTCAGTTACAATCCTTTTTTTGTTCCGTAATTTATTGTATTTATTCCAATACGATTTTTTTTATTCGTCGGCCAGTTCTACTAGGTATAAAAAGATAAAATTGAAATATAATTATTGTAGCGACAGCCATATTATGTTACTATGTTTTCGTAAATATGTTTTTCACCTTCCTGGTTATTTTCACATAATCTTATCTTCTTATATATAAAAATGAATCGCAAAATGTGTTGGTAAGCGCATAACTCGAGAACGGCTGAACCGATTTCGATCATTCTTTTTTTATTATATTCCTTGAAGTACGAGGATGGTTTTTATGTAGAGAAAACGTAAATATTATGTACCACGGGCGAAGCCGGGGCGGACCGCTAGTATATATATAAATGAATCGCAAAATGTGTTGGTAAGCGCATAACTCGAGAACGGCTGAACCGATTTCGATAATTCTTTTTTTATTATATTCCTTGAAGTACGAGGATGGTTCTTATGTAGAGAAAACGTAAACATGTACCACGGGCGAAGCCGGGGCGGACCGCTAGTCTAATATAAAAATGAATCGCAAAATGTGTTGGTAAGCGCATAACTCGAGAACGGCTGAACCGATTTCGATAATTCTTTTTTTATTATATCCCTTGAAGTACGAGGATGGTTCTTATAGCTAGAGAGCTAGTTAGTTTAGTTTTAGTGCAGTGGCAGTGTAAATGTTGTTGTTGAGGTTATGTAAATTTAACACTTTAGTTAACTACCAAGATATAAAGAAATGAGGATAGGACACAATAACTATTGGTTGAGGTATTTATAAACTCATAATATACTTTAAAAAAAATCACGTTTTAATAAATTTCTAGAATTAAATTAGAACAGCTGATTCAAAATAGCCTAAAAAATCTTAATAATAATAATTACGCTTCACAGCAAGAAGAAATGTACCATATGTACCCGCACAAAGTCGATATTGTGTTGCCTACCGTTCGACTCAATGGCTAGGGTTGTAACTACCTTTAATAATTATTACCAAACTAATAAACCGAGTGATGCGAAATAACCATAATTCTTTTAGAGTTTGATAAAATGATCAGGCAGGTATTTTCTTTAATCCTCTGAATTCTCGGTTACTAAATTGTATCGTTGAAATTATTCTTAATCGCGTAAATTTAATAAATAATCATATGGAAAACACTTTTCATTTGTTTTTTTACTTTCACGCCCAACTACTATACAATAATTACGTTGTTTCGGTATTTTGACGAGAAAACGCAGGAAACATCCGTTGTATCATTTTAGATAGATTGTATATTTTGTATCTGTAGAATTGAAATCAAAGCTATGTATATGTTGTCTCCATTCTTTTCTTATCGGATTGTTGATCCCAATGCGAATGCGTCACTTAAATTTTATAAAAGACAATTAAGAACATCAAAAATAAAGTGATACGTAAATATTTCACAGTGCAATATATTATGTAATTAATAATAATTATATATTTATGAAAAAATAATTACATCAGATTTAATAATAGCAATTGTTTTGAATGTACATAATATGAATAAATGATTACATCATAATAGTAATAATCACAATTGTTTTATTTCCCATTTGTTGCAACCCTAGCATATTTTCATGTAGCAGCAGAAGTACCTACACTGGCGGCGCGGCGGCATCGTGCGACATCAAAGGCATTGCCTTACTAGGTAAGTTTATAATGACTCATTTCTTTTATTATATAATTTACGTTTTACTTTTACAGAATCCGATTCAATGGATTATGAAGACGAGTCACACAACGCCATACGATAGTGATGATGAATGAACATTTCAACAAATGCATGCGTGTTTTTTTATGTTGTTTTGTAATTGTTAATTGTTTCTTAAATAAAGAAATAAACTAAATATTTAAATGATGATTTGTTATTTGCAACACAACTTTATATTTGAGATTCTTTACAAATGTATATTTAGTTTTGTATCATCAAATTTATAAATTTTATTCCATAGTTTTCAAAATTAAATGTAAATGACCATAAAAACATTAATAAAGTAAATCATTGATGTAAGGTCAGGGAACGTAATACATATATACATCTGACCATGTAGAAGCTAAGTCTTGTTGACTGCTGAAGTCTGTAAAGTTTTGTTGTCTGCTGAAGTCTGTACGCAATGAAAATGTCTGCCGTTTCGAAAATAAGTTTTTAAGACCCTAATAAATAAAATATATGAATGGCAGATCTGGTCAAATACTTTCAAAATTGTATTTTTTTCAGCACTTTCATAAGTGTCTGCCAGAATGTTATCCGCGTGATAATGGTCTGCCATTGTTATTTTCCGATAGTAATAATAATCTATTTTCAAATATCAAAATGGCAGACGTGGTCAAATGGTTTCAAAGTTCGCCAAAAATTTCCACCTGTCTTACCTAAGCGCGCGCCCCGTCCACCACTCTGGGCTTAGTGACTCCTCATCTCATGTATAGTAGGTATAGGGGAATCAACACACAAAAATCCAGGTCTGGTCAAATACATACAGGTAGCTTTGCGCTAGCTCTCTAGCTATTACTTCTTATGGAGAGAAAACGTAAACATGTACCACGGGCGAAGCCGGGGCGGACCGCTAGTAAATAATAAAATAATAAATAGTGTATTAGATTTGTTATTGTATCTTGTATACCTACGAATAATTATTCTTACGTCTTGTTGGGAAATGTTCAAATACCTACCTATTGAAATAATTTACTGTTACAAATCATTAGTGTTATTAGTTTTGAGTGAATAGGCATGGATCAGAAATTCAGAATATAATATGCTACTAACTACTCAAATACATACATGTTTACACAACAAACACCACTGACCTCTATAACTATAAGTTATAGAGGTCAGTGACCGTCAGTGACAAACACTATGGATACCTACGCTCGCGAATGCAAATTCGGTGATTTACTAATTATTGATACCTAGTCATTGAATTCGTTTTGAAATAGCCTGTACTTTGTAATTTTTAGTGTTATAGACATTTATAAAATGTGGTGCTCATTTTTTTGTAATAAATCATCCCGAACGCTATTGTATTTTCGTTGTTTTATTTCAAGTGAACACCTATACAATTTTGTCACGAGCCGCCTCTGGCCTCTGGGTGAAATAAACAAGTCAAATGATTTTTGTTCTAATTGTATTTTGGTAGTAGTTTGTTTAGAATTTACATTACCATTGTTTAATTTTTATTTTGTATTTGCAGTAAAATAAAAAGATGAAAAACTTCATTAGGTATATTGTACGACACCTCACTCTGAATCGCGCTAGCGAAATTTTTTCGTTACAGAGCACATATACAACTTTCGGACAATCTTCATTGAGGCCGGCCGGCAAATCGAGTATGTCGAGAAACTTCACTTATTCGATGGAGGTATTCTACCTTCCTTCCTCCACAGTTGTGGGACCCCGACGTGCATTGAACACGCAGCTTTCTGATACTAGTAGCTAAAATCAAAACCACAGATATGTCTGTGATCAAAACCATAATAATATTTTTACCTATTATTTTACTAAAAGTCGAGTGCATCGAAATCGTAAATATGTTTTTCACCTTCCTGGTTTTTTTTCCATAGTAAATAGTGTTTTTGATTTGTTGTTGTATGAATAATTATTCTTACTTGTTGGTTATGAAATGTATTTTGAAATAATTTACTTTTACAAATCATTAGTGATATTAGTTTTGAGTGAAAATGCTTGGATCAGCATAATATCATATTTGCTACTTCAAATACATGTTTTGATAAAAAAAAAACAATAGTGTAATGTAGGTAATAAAATAAAACTGCGTTTTATTGTAGGTAATCAATTTTGACATTATTTATTTCCCAAAATTACAATAAAATAGTTTACGCCAACAAATATAATTTTTATTTTTATAACAATCCTACTTCCTACTAATGCGAAAGTTTGTGAGGATGTGTATGTGTGTGTTTCACGCAAATACTACTGAACCGATTACAATGAAATTTAGCACACATATAGAACGTAACTTGGACACATTGAATAGGTTTTATCCCGGAAACCCCACGGGAACGGGAACTATACGGGTTTTTTTTTGAAAATGCGGGCGGAAAGCTAATCGTTCATAATAATATAAACCGTAGCAGGTGGCGTTTTGAAGTTTTGTCTACCCATACAGAAAAATGAAAACCACAGGAGATTGCCCAAGTGACTATGGCACTTGGTATCGCAATCAAACTTATTGTGTCAAGATGAAATATAGCTCAATTTAAAGCTTGATGTTAGTACTTTTAGATATGATTAAAGTTTTTATGTAAATAAGCCGCAGTTCGCGACAATAAAAATAAAACAATAGTTTTATTCAACACTTCAAAAAACTACTTAATCGAGTTTAAACTAACGATGAACGTTAAGTTTTACATTTATTACATAGGTAATATTTTAATTTACAAGACAAATGTGAAAAGTAAATCGTAATTTAAACATTATTTCAAAATAACATCGAACAATGCGTCGAACACATTCATTTGACATTTCAAATAGAAACTATGACATATGACGTTTGCAAGAGAGATAGATATAGGTATGTGTCAAAACAAAACTTTTACTTTTATTTCTATTTATTCGGTATAATTACAACTTAATAGTGATAAATATGATCATTATAAATACAAATAGGAATTAACAATATCACGAACACGTGACACAACTAGTATTTTACCGATTCCATACGTAGTCATACATGTTTCAAAAGAAAAACTTTTACTTTTACTATTATTTCAATTTATCCGGTTTAATTAAGACTTAATATTGATACATATGATCATTATAAATACAAATAGGAATTAACAATATAACGAATACGTGGCACAACTAAAATTTTACCGATACCACCCGTGGTCATTCTCCTTTGTGGGTCATTTGTAACAGGATGGCGGTTCTACAGCGAAAAAAGAAAAATGATGGTCAGAACGCTGATACCGGATACCTTAAGATACTGTAATATAAAATATTACTAGATTAGATAAAATATTATAGGTAGTATCTTCACCGTGTGTGACGCGCTTTACATTCACGCCATCTAGAGTTAAATCTTTATCATTTTTGTATACGTCTGTGTGTGTAAACGACCCTGTATGCAATGACAGATGTTAAAACGCATAATTTTACCGAATTGGGTGGATTTTAAGGCAATGATATAACATATTTCAATAAAATATAATATTCAGTAACCGCCATGACTATTCCTAGGTTTGATGACTATTCCAATTACGCAAAAACTCAAATAAACTAGAAATGTAGAATTCAGCGCCATCTAGCGGGATATTGGCTGGGAACAGATCGTTGCAATCACCTTAAGACAGAAGACAAGTTTTTCTTTTGAAACCATACTTAAATCTTATATATAAAAATGAATCGCAAAATGTGTTGGTAAGCGCATAACTCGAGAACGGCTGAACCGATTTCGATAATTCTTTTTTTATTATATTCCTTGAAGTACGAGGATGGTTCTTATGTAGAGAAAACGCAAACATGTACCACGGGCGAAGCCGGGGCGGACCGCTAGTATATAATAATAATAATGCACAGTGTACACAGTAAAAATATTGAAGTCACAGTGTACAATAAAACTTTTCACGAAAACGTTGTATTTCCTTTAGATCAAGAAACTTTGCAAGGAACTCGAACAAGCGTACTCCGAAGTGTCTCAAGCTGCTGAAGAGCGCGCCGCCCGCTTGGAGACAGCGCTTAAAGCGCAGCAGTTTATGCACGACGCGCTTGAAGTGGACTCGTGGCTCGCTGACAAAGCCGCTGAGTTGGCGAGTGCTGACGTCGGCAATGATAGACATCGAGCTACTCAATTGCTGACAAGGCATAAGGTTAGTGGCCTTATTTGAGGTTAAGAAGGGTGGATAGTTTGAAAACTTCCTCTGAAGTCGTTTTAAGGTTAGGCTACGCAATTGCTGACTAGACGCAAGGTTAGTAGCTTTATTTTAGGATTTAGAAGGGTGGATAGTCCGAAAATTTCTTCTGAAGTCACTTTAGGGTCTCGCCAAGCAATTTCTGACCAGATTATAAGATTGGTGGCCTTATTTCGAGATTAAGAACGGTATATAGCCCAAAAACATTTGGAGGAGCCCTGGAGTCGCTATATGGTCTGGTTGAGATTAAGAAGTGCAGCAGTTCGAGCACGACGCGCTTGAAGTGGACTCGTGGCTCGCTGACAAAGCCGCTGAGTTGGCGAGCGCTGACGTCGGCAATGATAGACATCGAGCTACTCAATTGCTGACAAGGCATAAGGTTAGTGTCCTTATTTTTAGGTAAAATAGGGTACATTGTTTTGGAGCGGTTAAGTTTATGTAAAAATTATTGGAACAATTTTTTTTCTTTGGTTTTTTAAGGAATTATTGTGTAATTCACAGGGGGTGGAGAGCTGTGATTTTTTTCTTTTTTTTTTGAATACTTTGTCTTTTTCGCAGGCGGTGGAGCTAGAACTGGACACGTACGCGGCCATAATCGCCGAGATGGGCCACGTGGCGGGCGCCATGTGCACCAGTGACAGCGGGGAAGGAGCAGAACTGGTGGAGCGGCACCAGCAGCTCGCGGCGAGCCTGCAGCGGCTGCAGCGCCGCGCAGCGCTGCGGCAGGCGGCGCTGGTGGAGAGCGTGTGCAGGTGGGTGCAGCGCTGCAGCGGTGGAAGGGCTAACATAGCTCGTCTGTACCGCGGTTGCAGCGATGGAGGAGCTAATACATCTCATCTGTAGCGACACCCCGCTCTGGATTGTGCAAGCGAAATGTTTTCGCTACAGAGCCTAGCATACACTATTTTCCGATATCATTCATAAAATAGACTGGTCGAGTATTTTACCATTTTTCGATGAAGGAATTCCAGCTCAACACATCAACACACGATCACATCGATGACGACGACGACGACATCAACACATGCATCCCTGACACTTGAGAAAAATAAATACAGGTTTTTTTTCACATGCAGGAAGAATCCGGCTCGAAGGACCTTTATTTGTGTACAGAATGTCCCAGATTTTGTATATCAAATTATGAACGGAACTTATAGTTTTTCTGATACTGATCACGGGAAAAATACTTAAACATCGTCATCATTTTTTCTTGTATTTACCATCTCCGAACTAACTTCGCTCGTTGTGTCTCAAGAAATTATCTCAAACCCAACATTCCATTTTTTATATTACGCCCTTTCTGTGATACCCTGTTTACGACGTCTTGACCCCTCAGTAATGAATTTATTCAAAAAAAGTACAAAGTTGTAAAAACCATAATATATCGAACGCAATATTTATCATCACACAGACACGAATATCTAGCCGAGAGCGCAGAACTAGAGAGCTGGATTCAGGAGCAATATGGCGCTGCTTCGAGCGAGGACTATGGACAGGATTATGAGCATCTTTTGGTGAGGGTTCTTGTATACATATGTGTTAAAAACTGTAGTTAATTTTATGTGAGAAATATGCACGTAAATTTGAGCTTTGTGTCAGTGTGGTAAAACACACATTCCATTGTTTTATTAGATCCAGACTCTGGTTTTACTTGGTTTGTACTGTAAAAAATGCCCTTATCTTTTTTAAAAGAATGTACCAAATTTTGCTCAAATCGAGCAATACTTTTAGTATTAGCAAGATAATAATATGATATTAACGTTTTTTTTAATGACAATACAATCTTTGTTTTATTCGTCATAATATTCGTCATAAATTATTTATTTATTTATGCTCCTAGGTGCTCCGATCCAAATTCGAAGAACTGCGTCATCGCGTAGAAAGCGGTGCGGAGAGATTCAGTCAGTGTGAGGAACTTGCCAAGAAATTATTGGCGTCTAACAGCCCGTATATTGGTGATATTGAAAAACGACAGGAGGCTTTGGGGTGAGGTTCAATTATTTTTTACATTTATTTTTATTTATATTATTTTTATGCATTTTGTTAAAAGAGAAGAAAGATTTGCATTTTCATTGTATTTGAGTAGGTTTTATTGAAATGTTTCTCTATAATTATCGATATGATAATAATAATCGTACACTACTACTGCTTACCTATTGTAACCATAAGCCCGGTATAAATTAGACTGTAGTTATTATCAGATTTTAACTACTTGTCATTAATTCACAAGTGTCCCATTTATTGTCTGTATATGTTACTAAATGAACACAATTTGCACTAAAAACAAGAAAAGTTACAGAAAACAGAGTAATGTTGTCTGACGCGGAAAATTAAAACTGTGTAAAAAAAACAAATGCATTAGCGAGCATGATTTCACGGAAATCCTCTGCTAAAAATTGTAATATGCGGTTACAGAAACTTCCCTTGAAAGACTGTCTTACACTGTATAGTTATATACCTGTCGTTCACAATTAAAAGGCTTACTACTCATGTCATGTGTCATGACACTGTATTATTCCAGTGAATCCTGGCAGCGTCTAGTCGAACAGATCGAATCTCGCGGCCGTCGTCTACACGCAGCTGGCGAGATACACAGATACCACCGCGACGCGGGCGAGTTACTAGCGCGAGCTGCGTCTAGGCGAGCTCGACTGGCTCCACCCCCTCCCCCAAGGGATCTACGAGCTGCGCACGCGCTGCTAAGAGACCATGCGACAGCGGAGAATGATTTGCTAGCGATTGATGCGCAAATGCAGGTATGTACACGTAACTATAGATACGTACATGGATAAACATGTACACGTACACACACATGTGTAAAAGTGTGCGTAAAAATAACCTTCCAAATACTTGTCTCCATACTATTGAGTATTAACAATACAAATAAAGCTTTTTTCAATTTATACAACTTTTTTATCTTATATATAATTAAAAAGACACTAAGCATTTATTTTAATTAAAATTGAATCCGTCTCAAAACTTGTGATCAATATATTTCCAAATAATTCCATAAATGCATGAAAAAATACATTTTTGCAGCACACAATGAATATATATCTAGGAGTACTCTGCAATAATCGCCTAAAATTTTCTCCCTAATACCAAAATATGACCATCACTACCTTCCAGGTGCTCCAAGAAGAAGGCACCCGTCTCCAGAAGCTCTGTCCAGGTGGAAACGAGCAGCAGATAGCGCTCCGCCAACGAGCACTGACTGAGGCCTGGAACAGCTTGCGTGCTGCTGCTGATGAGAGGAAGAAGGCGCTGCATCATCACTATGAGCTGCAGCAGCTGTTATCTGAGGTGAGGGTTATTACTAGCTTTAAAAACTGTTATCTGAGGTATACATATTTTGTGTTATAATTTTGATTGTGTTTGGTTGGGTACTTTTAGCAGGGTCACACCCCGGACACTCCATACAAAATTATCGTTTTGACAGTCACTCTGTAGAGACTGCAAATGTGTGTGTTAACGCTTTATGGTTGGCACATTTGTGACTAGCGTAAAAAAAAATTCGCGTTTTTCTGATGAAATACATCCGTAAACAGCACAATATCTTACCATTTTCTACGAAAAACGATAATCACAAATCCAAAATAATAAAATTACTTTAAGTCAATTTGATTAATGTTGTCAATCTTCGTTGCGTATCGTCCTTGTAGAAAAATGCGGACCATTTTTAGGCTTATCGTGCGGGGTGAGGTAAGTGTTTAATTTTGGCGGGAGGCGGAGAGTGTCCGTTCTGTAGCGTTTAGCTACTATCATGTATTCTGTGGCAGGGTGGACTAATTTCGATAGTCATAATTGCAATTAATGTACTTATTTCGATGATTTCGATTATTCTGTTTGTAATTTATTTCTTCTAGAAAAAAAACCTAGATGATGTATTAAGATTTTTTACTAATTTTTAAAATGTTAATGAAATAAAAACACCAATTATGTCTGAAAAAAAATGGAAGTTTGAACTTCTCGCCTTGTAGAAGATATAATTCATTTACTTAATTAGAATCATAAATCATAATTTTTTAGTAATAGATTGTGTACAAATGAGAAGAAATCTGTTGTTGTACAAAGAACATTCTACCCTTGTTTAAAAAAGAATTTATAATTTTTGCAAACAGTTGATATTCCAAATTTCTGAATCTTAAAACATTATAGAAATGATCACAAAAATATAACAGACAACAGTATGTACTCAAATTAATAGAAATTATCACAAAAATTTCCCAAACTTTACACACTTATTCCCTTCCAGATACGTGACGTAACCTCCTGGTCCTCCGAGCTGCGAGGCCAAATGTCCTCATCCCTCGGCGCCCGCTCAGCGGCCGCTGCGCAAGCGCAACGAGCGCACCATGACGCGTTGCGGGCGGAGATCGATGCGAGAGACGACACGTTCAGAGATGCGCTTGCGCATGGACAGGATCTGGTGGATGCTGGACATCCTGCTGCACAGGTAAGTGGCAATAAATCTGACTAAATCACTGACTAATAGAGCATACCCTGAAGTTTTGTAACGGGAAAACTTTGGACTGACTGACTCATAAAAATATTGATGCGAGTGAAGATACGTTCAAAGATGCGTTAGCTCATGGACAGGATCTGGTGGACGCGGGGCATCCTGCTGCACAGGTAAATGGCAGAAAAACTGAGCTAACATATGTGGCAAAGGACTGAATGACCCTAACTCCGCAGTTTGGTAACAGAGAAATTTTTTTCCTGACTGACTGATGACTTTGTTAACTGTGATCCACAGTTCAAAGTGGTAGTAAGTGAAGTCCCATGTCCCCTAGCGGGCTAAAGGGCAGATGCATTAAACATCTGTTTCACTGATCGATTTTCTTTAGGGACAAGTAGGTGAGCCTTCTGTGTCCTGCCAGAACGAGACATATTTTTTTCGTCTCCACCCGGAATCGAACCCAGGATCGCTCACGCGTCAACCACTGTACCAAGGAGGCGGTCAAAAAGTGGTAGTTAGACATTTTAATTTTGTGCCATGATTATTCTTATAGTGTTCTTTTTGACACTTTATCTTGTCACTTAATGTAACATGTAACGTATAACGAATACGCCTTATCTTTTTTAACTTAACCCATTGAGCCCCAAGCGGCCCGATCGGTCCACGACACAATAGATTTTCTATTGTGTCTGTGGTTCCGGGGCCTGAGTTATTAACTGCGAAAAAAAATTATAATAATATTTTTAAATGTTACAGGAGATAGAAGAACGCTGCTCCGCGCTAGTGGAAGAGCGGGCTCGCCTGCACGCTGCTTGGGCAGCCCGGCAGGTGGCGCTCGACCAGCTGATCGACTGGCACTGCTTCCTGCGCGACGCCAAGCAGCTGCACGACCTGTGCGCTGCTCAGGAGGCCGCGCTCGGTGAGTGCACAGTGCTTACAGGAGATAGAAGAACGCTGCTCCGCGCTAGTGGAAGAGCGGGCTCGCCTGCACGCTGCTTGGGCAGCCCGGCAGGTGGCGCTCGACCAGCTGATCGACTGGCACTGCTTCCTGCGCGACGCCAAGCAGCTGCACGACCTGTGCGCTGCTCAGGAGGCCGCGCTCGGTGAGTGCACAGTGAAAAAGAAGATTAAAAATTAGTTAGGCTCACCAAATTACCACCACCACAGAACAATATCAAAATGAAAAAAAAAACAATGTGCATCCCGTGGGAGTTGGTCAGGCATCCGCCCCGGAATGGCGCGAAAAGATGCGGGTTCGAGTCCCGCCTCGTGATCGAATTTATTCTATTCTTTATAAATTTATACTTTAAATCCAATGCATAATTCGTCTCTTTGAGAGAGATTCATTCATTCATTCATTCATAATTCGTCTCTTTCTTGTTCATTCTAACGTAATTCTCTACTCGTAAAATATTTAAGTGTGGAATGCTAAAATAATGTTTTCCTCAGGTACGGAAATATCGCCAACGCTGAGTGTTGAGGAGGTGGACAATTTGCTGAAAAAACACGAAGCTTTTGAGAAACTTCTCGCGACACAGGTATGACATATCATGACTCATATAATATAAGTACTTGCTTAGTTTAATGTTATTTAAACATGTTAAACTTGAAACTGATCTATTTACACAGAGAGATTTTTATTTCGTTGGTAAAAATCTTATTTACGGTACAAATAAGTTGCCTTTTAAAAAACTGTCAACCCGCAAAATGTCTGTGACTCTGTGCTGGAGCAGAGCCACAGACAGAGTTCCGCTTGTCGATATTTTCTTAATCTATATCTATACTAATATTAAAGAGGAAAGGTTTGTAATTATGTATGTATGTATGTATTTATTTATGTATGGTTTTCATGCATAAACAACTGGACCGATTTTGATAAAATTTGGCACAGACAATCTTTAGACCCTGAGAAAGAACATAGGCTACCTATTATTGCGAAATATGTACCACGGGCGAAGCTGGGGCGGACCGCTAGTTATTAATATAATTAATCCAAAAATATTTATGAAGTCAGCTTTATATGTCTGAACTTAAAAAGCCTTTATGAACAGAATGTTCCAATCCAGACTGCAAATTATTTAATGTCCATTTTATTCTGTCCGCGTTCTTATTTTATTTATCTTTTTATTGATGTATTGGTATGAAGTAAATGATTTATATTTGAATTTTCTCCATTAGGATGAGAAGCTATCCACCCTCAACAGTCATGGCGATAAGTTGCTGCAACAGAACCACGTGGAGAGTCAGCGGATCGCTGACGAGCTGCGTGCAATCAATGAGAGGAGGAAGAAGGTATAATCCTACTTATAATTATTATAATTGCAACAGTATGTTTGTTTGTTTTTTATTCCTTCACCAACTTCACAAACTTACGTACCTACCAATTATGTTGCATATAAAATCGTTGAAAAAATCAATACAAGGCTGGGTCGCATGTCGCCTATCGCTAGAAAAAGGCGAAATAGTCGTGTTCAATATTAATTAAAAAAAAAAAACATTCTTTAATATTTTCACGAATAGGTAACAACAATTCAAACACATTCAACAAATTTTAAACAATCACATCTATACACAACACCGGTGGAAGGTGGTGTATGCTTCTAGTGCGCTTGCGCAGTCAATTTTTTTTTAATGCCCCAATTTCACTCACATTGTAACACTTATTTACACAGTACGATTGCGCTGCTCAATTTTTTTTTTAATAAAGGCCCCAAATTAAACATAAATTTGTAATTTATCTTGAGCAATAAAGCATAAATAAATAAATAAAATATAACTTTTTACACCTCCCCAGCTTTACACAACAGCAGCAGAACGCCGCGAACGTTTACTGCGTGCACGTGCGCGGGCGCAGTTCAGCCGCGACGCGAACGAAGCGAGGGGATGGTTGGCTGATAAACTGGCCATGCTTAATGCACAACATGGTGAGTTAAAAGAGCACACGTGTCCAAAGTAAAACTTCTTTGACAAGATTAAAATCTTTCGGTATTGCCATGACGCGACTATTATTTTAACCTCAACGAACCTTAAAAAAGTTTCACTTCAAAAACGGGGGGAAAAATAAATGTTTTGTGGGTAATCTTAAAATAAGTGTTTAGAAGGTAGAAGGTTAGCAGCGAAGCGAGGGAATGGTTGGCTGATAAGCTGGCCATTCTTAATGCACAACATGGTGAGTTGTCGTGCCAAGATGCAAAGGGGACTCCCCCTTTTCCACTTTTTACTGTGGTGGAAAACGAAGAGAAATAAGTGATCTTTATTTGAACTTCAATGGGATTTATATGTGAAAATTTCTTTAAAGTTAGTAAAAAATGTTCTTATCGTAGTTTTATGTTTGCAAAATTGTGAATATACTACAACAAAAAGTAAGTTTTTTGTTCAACTATGTAAAAAAATCTACCCTATATTTTCTGAATTCATTTATTTGGCATACTTTTTATAAGATATTGTAATCTCTGTGCGGTTATTAAACTGTACGTTTTTAGTCCATTTAAGATTGGTAAAAAGAAATCGTTGAGGAAAATTTTGATTAACAAAATTGACGATTTTCTTCTTATTTCTACTTCAAATTTTCCAGGCGAAGGCACAAGCCTTGAAGACAAGATGAAGCGTCTCCAGAAGCACCAGGCGTTTACCGCCGAGCTGGCTGCGAACAGAGCTCGTCTCCAAGAAGTGGAAGAACTGGCTGAACAGCTGGGACCTGAGAAGGAGGTGGTCCAGGAGCTGCAGCAGCTGAGGGAGGACTGGAGGAAGTTGGAGACAGCTGCTGAAGAGACTGGTAAGGAGGTTTCTATAGATAAAGCTAGAAAATATTAAGAAAATTGATGAAATTCATAGGAAAAAGACTGGAAACAAAGATGAGTAGGCATTTGAAAAGTTTAAAACAAAATTATAAAAGCACGTTTGTGATAAACAACTTTATTTTTCAGATAGAAAATGGAGCTTAGCAGAACTGCTTTTGTAATCTTTATTTAACTAAATTACTTTTCCATTAAAAATATTACAAGTAAAAGAAATTAATTGATTAGGTTATCAAAATTTTATGAATTTAATGTTATTATGTAAATGTTTCCAGGTCGTGGTCTGGAAGAAGCTCAGGATATCCTGGAATTCAACCAACATCTCGACAAAATCGAGGCCTGGATCAGGGACAAGGAAATGATGGTAAGATAACTTAAAAACTTATTTTTATTTCATTTACAAAAAATATTATGAACTCAATGAGAACTCGATAACTACTTTAGTTAAAATAACACTTAAATACAACTAAGGCTGTCTATACGACGATTGGAATTCATTTTACACAATAAAACCACTTCCAAATTCCGTTTCTACGCGAACTATGTCTTCTGCAGTTTATGAAAGCAGGGCCAGAACACAAACAAAAATACACAAAAATATTCTTATTATCCAAGAGTCAGTGTCAACTCTAATCTTTAGTGTATCCAGAATGTTGAATATTTTATGTTAAACCAAAGGACAGTTCTTTGGCATATTATGATAATATACAGTTACATATTTTGTAAAATTAAATTGTAACACTGAAATGATTTAAACGAGCAACTATGGAGTTTCTTGCCGGTTCTTCTCCGTAGATACTGTTTCCGAATCGGTGGTAAATGTTAAAAATATGTATTGTCGTTTCAAAAGTGCTTCTCGAAGAAGTCTAATTGAATAAAATGTTTGAGTTTGAGTTAAATATTTATTAATTAGAGTTTAAATATGTATTTTTCCTCACCAGGTACAAGCAAACGAAGTTGGCCGTGATTACGAGCACTGTAGCGCTCTGCTCCGCAAACTGGACGACTTGGACAGCGACATGCAAGTGGACGATAAGCACGTGCGCAACGTTTGTGCGCTCGCTGATAAACTTTTGAGACAGGTTAGTAGGGAAAAAATAACAAAAAATATGAAAAAAAAATACTTGCATAGGACAGGGCGAGTGTTGACAGGTTGAAACGGTTAGAAAAGTTATAAATGGGCTACAATATCTAGCTTTAAAATGGTTGACATAATAAAGAAAAGGTGTGTTAATATAATAATAATAAAAAAGTGCTTCTAGATCAAGTATAATTGATGTTTGAATTTTGAAAGCACGAGTTCAAATTATATTGGAAAATTTTTCACCAAAATGTTAGCTACGGATAGTCGAGTTCATTCTTTTCATTCAAATAAAATTGCATACTCGACGATATCTTGTTGTAGCCCAAGAACCCACGACGGGCAGATTTTCGTTATTTTATAAAAGTTAAAAGTTTCTCTGTATATCTCCAACACAGGTCGAAACGACCCGCGACTATAGTTTCTATTTATTATTTTTTATTTCTTTTATTTAGCCTTTAACATTAACAATAATATTATTCCAGGGTCCCTCCCAACAAGCGGGCGCAGTCCAAGCCCGTCGCGATGCTTGTCTCTCGAAGTGGCAAGCGCTCAGCGGAGCCCTACAACGGTATAAGGATAGACTGTCCAACGCCCTGCAATTGCACTCGTTTAATAGGTATGGAGTTTGAGTTTAATGGTTGACATTTTTACATTATGAAGAATAATATTTTACATGATACTTTTTTTACTAATCACTACATAGTATAAAACAAAGTCGCTTTTTCTGTACCTATGTATGCTTAAATCTTTAAAACTACGCAACGGATTTTGATGCGTTTTTTTGTAATAGAGTGATTCAAGAGGAAGGTTTGAGTATATATGTAACTAGCGGTCCGCCCCGGGCTTCGCCCGTGCTACATAATATTTACGTTTTCTCTACATAAGAACCATCCTTGCTGTTTCTGTAGTATTGTCTTTGTTATGTGTATTTATGTATTTTCAATGCAATAAAGTATAATAAATAAATAAATAATAAAATCCTCGTACTTCAAGGAATATAATAAAAAAAGAATTATCGAAATCGGTTCAGCCGTTCTCGAGTTATGCGCTTACCAACACATTTTGCGATTCATTTTTATATATAAGAAGATTTATTACGTTTAAGACAAGGTGGGCGAAGCCGCGGGCGGAAAGCTAGTATAATAAAAAAAATTGGAGATTTTCGATCATGTTTGTTATTATTTAGTTCAATATAAAAACATACTTTGATAAGTACACTATTACGGTTTAAAAATTTGCTATATAACTTTGATTTTATCTCTACTAATAAAATGATTCACTTACCCTGTGATTTTAAAAACTATATTTCAAATGTAAGTATAATATATTACGCTCAGGTACATACTATGCATTTTGTGGTCTTTCGATAGTCAGAACTTGACATTCGAGCCATTTACTATCACCACGACGCGTTATGAGCAATTATTTTGCATTATGAGCATTTTTGATATTTTAACGTAACATATTAACCAAAACGGCATTTTAAAACGTATTTTTGTAACTTTTTCATAGATATTTAAGCGTAATACACAACCAAAACGGCATTTAAAAATTATTTTGTATTTTTAACAGGGACGTGGAAGATACATCCGAGCGTATAGCGAAAAAAGCAGCACTCTTCAGTAGCAACGAGCGTGGTAGAGAATTAATGGCTGCGCACGAGTTGAAGCGTCGGCACCAGGCTAGAGCTGCTGAGGCTTCTGCCATTGGAGACAAGATACAAGCTTTGAGGAGCCAGGGGAACACGCTGGCTAAGAGGTGAGAGAGAGAGAAAGGAGAAAGAGATAGAGAGAGTTGTATAGTGGTTATCGAGGGAAATGGTAGCTAATGTGGACGCAGAAACAAATAAAAAAGGTGAAAGAGTGTCAAAAGGGGAATTATAATGTCAAGGCTTGCAAGAAATTAACCTATAAATATGTATATAGATTTTACCATCCACTAGCTGCGCTTCGCGATTTCACCCGCATGGCTCCGCTCCTGTTGATCTTAGCGTCATAATATAATATAGCCTATAGCCTCCCTGGATAAATGGGCTATCTAACACCAGCATTTTTCAAATCGGACCAGTAGTTCCTATTATTAGCGCGTTCGAACAAACAAAAAAGCTCTTCAGCTTTATAATATTAAGTATTCCTAATACTTAAATCTAATTTTAAATTCTCTTCCAGCCAACCCGAGCACGCGTCCGAAATAGCGGACAGTCTACGCGGTCTCGAGGAAGCGTGGGACAAACTGAAAGAATTGGGGGAGAAGAGAAGCGCATTGCTCGACGAAGCGATCGCGGAATATAAGTTCGACGAGAGTCTTAAGGTGAATGAATGAACGAATGAATTATAAAGATATGTGTAATTAATTGTAAGAGATTGTTTAGAATTACCGTGTTATCAAAAATTCTGGAATAGTCTTTTTGCTGTAGAAGAATCCCAAAAAAGCTCTTGTTAACCCGTGACGCGTCCTATGTACAGACGGTTAATCGTAACTCAAAATGGTACTGTAGCGTCCTGCGTAACAACGACTGTTCATAACGCGGCCAATGACTTTGAAGGTCACCTGTAGTTCTTACAAGTGAATGTTTCCAGTATAAAAAATATTTCTCTATGCCTTAAACATTTATAATTCGAATCGACACGACTCCGAGACAGGCAATAGAGACCAAAACCACAAAATAAAAAAAAAAGTGAATCATTGATTGAGTTGCGTCATCGGCCATAGTTTGTGACATTTGTCTTGTTCAACGAATATTTGGATTGTGAATTATGCCGAGAGGAATAATTAGATGAGTGATAATTGAGACGTATATTACTGGAAATTTTACGTAGAATACGTTTATGATATTGGTTTTAGGGATATTTGAAGAATACTCAGTGAAAAAGTGTCTCAACTTTTCAGTGCGGAAGACGCAAAATGGCGCTTTTTTTCTTGTTTGTGAATAATGGAGATTTGTTATTATTCATAGTGAAATACGTTGTGTTAAATGTGTGAAAATATAAGTGAATGTATTTGGCAATCGTGTAGTGATATGAAAACGTGAATATGATCATTTGATGACTCAGCATTATCATGTAAGTGTTAGTATGTAAGCAATTAAAATTAAAACAAAAGAAAATCAATTTTTTATAATTTTATAGAAAAAATATATCGTCATGATTACATTTTTATGCTATAACTAGTTTCTTCCTCTTTCCAAAAATATATCATACATGGCATATAATTATAGAACAATAGGGTAAATAAAATTTTCAAACTCGGTAGTCATAAAAAAGCTAGATTTCGTGAACTCCCTTGACACTATCGGGATCGGTGCCGGCTGTGCGCCGGACGCGTCACGGGTTAATGTCATCCTACGAAAAATAGTTTGAAATTTTAACTTTTTACGATCTAGTACGTTTAATTTAATATCGAGTTTAATTATTTTAATATAACCAATAAAGCTCTTTTACACACATTATAGTTCATATTAAACTGGAGATTCAATTATGTAAATAAAATTTATTAACCTTGTTCATTTACAATACAAGGACATTTATCACAACTTTTTTACATGTCTCAAGTGAATATTGTATTTTATTAACAGGAACTCGACTCATGGGTATCGGAGACTGTCAAACGTATGTCCGGGGCGGAGCCCGAGAGCGTGGCGCACGCTGAAGCCCTACTCGAGATGCATACTGAGAGAAAGGTGAGGGTATCTTCTTAAGTTTATTATAGTATAGGAGCTAGCAACGTTGACAACGTTACTTATCCTCCACGGGGACTCATGTTGATGTAATTTCACTTATTTCGATGACATTTTAATTATTTTGAAATAAAAAATTGCGTATGTCACCTATTTAACAACGAAAGAAACGGCTTGCAATAAAAAAATTATGTCTGATGGATCTATCTAAAGACAAAAGATTAAAAATTACGCGTTAATAAATAACTTTAAATTAAGTATATTTTCCTGTGCGCACTAATAAACGCAACCACTACCGCCAGCCAGACAGCGCGGACTCTAACCGAAATAGCAAGAGAAACAGTATATCAAAAACCCAACTATACTAAAATGACTTTTTTTAAAACGTTACTAGCTCCCGTACCATTATATTTAGTGGAAGTTTAAGTTTAGACGGGATTTTTCCAAGTTTCAAGAATTTTGATGAAGAAGAATGAAGAACATGAATGTTATTATGTTATCACATTAGTGCATTAAATATAAATTATTTAACGATACTGACAGCTTTTCGTATGTTATTATCTCAACGCCATCTTATTTGTTAAAAATCTATTGAATACTATGAATTTGTATCTTAGAATACTTTTTATTTTCAGCTTATCGTTGTCTTAAAAAAATATTAGTTACGACTGACAACAGCTTTGTCGTTTTCAAACTCGATAAAGATTTAGACCTATTATCATATTATTACGTATTGAGAATATTGTGATGAATATTTGTTCCACTTTTAAAGTACCTTCTTCCAACATATAATCGGCAAAATTAGGAAATCCCTTTAGTTTATTTTTACTAATTATTATTAAATTTACAGGCGGAAATAGACGGCCGTAAAAAGGCGTTCGCTACCCTGCAAAAAGAGGCGGAACAATCGAACGTGCCGGAGAAAATCAAGAGAGTTGAGAAACTCTCTTCCAGTCTGGACCAGGCGTGGCTGCAGAGGAAGAACTATTTGACTCAGGTTCGTATTTGTTTATTCATCTTTTATTCATTAAAAGTTGTACAATAAACCATAAACGTAAATAAGACACAAATAGATCTTAATGCACAACCAAAAAATATGAGCTATTCCATTGCATCGAGTCGTACATTCGTTACATTTTAAAAATGATCAGTTTAATAAATTATGTAAATTATGGATGATGTCGGAAAGTTGTATATATGCTCTGTAGCGAAAACATTTCGCTTGCGCGATTCAGAGCGAGGTGTCGCTACAACTAGTTGCCTGGCACACGTAGTTCTAACCTATTGCTCCTTTTACGACTTTTCTCTCAATAAGAAGCTTCCTTGCGCTTTAACAAAAACGTAAAAAATAGCCGAATTGATCGAGCCATTTTGGAGTTCTACGCTTACCGGTGAATCATCTCATTTAGCGATTCATAATTTATGAAATATTTGTATAAATAAACATTTAAAAATAAAATTGATCACGCCCCATGAAACAGTACTTTAGTGTAAGAATATAATAATAAAAGAATTAACTGAATAAGGGCCGATTTTTCAATTATATGTCAACTTGACAAACATATTGCTCTACCCTACTGTTTTTTTTTTCAGAATATGATTCAAGTCCAAGTATTATTTATCTTAAAATTTTTAATTTTAACCAACTTTTAATATTTAGAAATTAAAGAATTTTTAACGGATTTTAAACGCGATTTATTCATTATATCAACTTTTAATAATAATATTATCACACAGGCTCACGAACTACAAGTGCTGAACGAGCAAGCTCGCTTAGTTGAAGACTGGCTGGCGGCTAAAGAGGCATTCCTGAACAATGATGATCTAGGCGAAAATCTTGATGGTGAGTAAGAATTATTATTTTTATTTTTTATTATTACTTATAGTATTATAAGTCAAAATGTGGGGAAAAAAGTAATAAGTATGGATATGTAGTTTTTGTGAGAAAGCCACTGAAATTTAGGAAATATTAAAAATCCAGTTAAATAAAAGATAATCTTTTATAGGTATAATACGAAAGGTAATACTTTTCTAGTGAAGGTAAGGAGTAAAATCTCCCAAGAGTTTTGACGTTTTTTCACTCGATAAAAATGCATAAGTCGATAAATTTTCTTGTATTTCTCTGTTATATTTATTTACTAACATTTTTCGCAGCCGTCGAGACGCTAATCAAGAAGCACATAGAATTCGCCAAACTGCTCGACTCACAAATGGGTCGTGTTGAAGAACTAGAGAAGTTCGGCGGCAGTCTGCTGGGCAAGCGACACCAGGACGCGGAGTATATAGAGACGAGGATAAGGGCGGTGCGGGCGAGGGCCGACAAGTTGAGGGTAGGTGGAGAAATTACATTTTTTTACTAATTATTTAAAATCAGGATGAGTTATAAAATATAATGATACTAGCTGTGCCCGCGGTTTCACCCGTGTGTTTTGAAATACATATAATGATATTTAGAACATTATTATCCAACTAGCTGTGCCCCGCGGTTTCACCCGCGTGACTCCGATCCTTTTTTTCTTAGCATGATGATATATAGCCTATAGCCTTCCTCGATAAATGGGCTAACACCGAAAGAATTTTTCAAATCGGACCAGTCGTTCCTGAGATCAGCGCGTTCAAATAAACAAACAAATAAACTCTTCAGCTTTATTAGTCTTATTTTCCGCTACTGAAAACGAAATTTGCTGACAATTTAACAATAATTAATTTAAAATATTCCAGGAGAGTTGCACCAGCCGAGGCAATAAGCTGGAACAATCGAAGCAACTACATCAATTCGTGCGTGATCTAACACACGAACGGGAATGGATCGAGCTGAAGATGCAGATCGCGAACGATCATAGCTATCGGTGAGTGAATGAATGAATTAATATTTCAGGATAATTTTCACACACGGCACGATCTGATCCCATGCTAAGCTTTCGCTTGTGTTATGGAAACCAGATGGCTGATAAACATACATAAATAATTTTAAATAAATACTAATATAGATCATTAACACCCAGACACAGAGCAAACATCTATGTTCATCACACAAATATTTGCCCCGGGTGGGAATCGAACCCACGACCTCTGGCTTGGAAGGCAGGGCCACTACCAACCAAGCCAACCGGTCAGTCAATAGACAATGAAATGAAATGAATGAACAAATGCATAATTACTGATCCTTTAGTAGCCATTCTTTCAATGAAAAGATGATTTGGACCATTTGTCGCCGTGAAAGGACATGGACAGGTGGAGGAAATATTTTACTTATAAGAATGCTCCTCGCATATACACAACTTTATATGAAGACAGCTATTAGTGTAGATGTTATATTATAGGTGACCGCCTCCACGGTACAGTGGTTGACGCGTGAGCGTAACACCGAGGGGTCCCGGGTTCGATTCCCGGTGGAGACGAAGAAAAAAAAATGTCTCGGTCTGGTAGGACACAGAAGGCTGATCACCTACTTGTCCCTAAAGAAAATAGATCAGTGAAACAGATGTATAATGCATCTGCCCCTTACATGACATGGGACTTCACTTTTTTTTTTCATATGGTGGTAGCACTTTTACAATTTTTCTATTTCCATCAATGATATTAGGATTAACAAAAGTAAGAATGAAAGAAAAGTAGAAAATATTTCACAAAAAATCCAAAATATAGACTGACATTGAATACCTAATTGTTGAAGTTTTTCTAAAAATTGTCCAAGTTTAATTGTAATTGTCTTACCATATCAAAAAAATACATATTTATTTAACAGGGAGCTATCGAATCTTCAATCGAAAATGGAGAAGCAATCTGCATTCGAATCAGAATTGGCAGCGAACAAACGGCGCATCGACGACGTAGCGGCCACGGGAGAGAAATTGATTGGTATGTTTTATTTTGGGTCTGGAATGTTCTAGAACGTTCTATTTTAATTCTGAGACTTTTTTGAGCATGTACTGCTTTGAGTCGTTACTAAATCTATGAAAATGAAAATGAAAATATATCTATTTCATACACACAATTTTCAATTACAGAAAATGGATGAGTCCTCCTAGTAAGTTTAAAAAAACCTGTGTCAGGAGGACTCGCTCTTCCTTAAATAAAGTTTACAAATATAATGTATCAAAGAAAAAAAGACTGTGTTGTCCCGAGCACACTCTTCAGAAGTGAATCTTCTTTGACAAGATTCGAAGATACCAAAATCATCGCCATACTCCATGACGTGACGTTATTGCCATGTCGCGACCTTGAAATTTTACTCTATACGCGCCTAAAGAAGTTTCACAATTATAAGCATCTTGGCATCAGCATCATTTTATGCCCGGCTTCTGCGTTAATAATTAATATTTATGTATTCTAAATTGATACTTTTTTGTATTATTTCAATAACTGTGTAATGTAATGTAACTCTTGTATTTTTATTTTTGCGTAACGGATCTTAGTCGTCCATAAATGTACTTTAAAATTCAATAAAGGATTTTTTTTTTATAATTTCTGTCATAAAAATGGCATCTCTCTTAAGCATAGCTTATTTGTTATAGAATTTAAAACATTAAGGATGCTCAACTATTCCTTCTGTCCTTAAATACATTAAAAACTTTTTTTTCTTACTTTTACTGTTTTTTCTTTTAGAATCGAATCACTATGCGTCGCAGGAGATTGCCAGACATGTGGAAGACTTGGAGAATCTGTGGACTGAATTACAGGTATGTTATATATTTATATTGTAACTTAAAACTATAAAACATAGTTTTATAATACTATTATGTCGTATATTGAGTTATCTACAAAAATTAGAAGCTTGAAATTTTGTGAAAATCTTTAGGAAAATATGTTTCATGTGAATAAGTCGGTTAGAATTTTTAATTATCCATAAAATTTAGTATGTTTTAGTTACTTAAGTTTTTGGTTATCATGATTGTGACTGTGAATAGTTTTTTTTTCGTTAATTGAGAAGAAGCATGATCATTTTATTTCTATAATTTTTTTCATCAAACTAATGCAGCGATGACGGCTTTTTTGTCTCAATAAATTGTGTATTCTTGTTGTTTTATATATTTTGATTGGTTCTATATGAAGTATTATCTTTATCTTTATATCTAAAAGTATACTTATATCCTTTTTCCCCTCTAGCACGCAGCGAAACTCCGCCGCGAACGTTTACAAGAGGCGTACCAAGCGCGCGTGTTCTTGCGCGGCCTCGACGACTTCACCGCGTGGTTGGATGATGTGGAGACTCAGCTGTTGAGCGAGGATCATGGTGAGTGTGGGTTTTATAGGGATACTAGCTGTTCCCCGCGGTTTCATCCGCATTGCTCCGCTCCTGTTGGTCTTAGCGTGATGATATTATAGCCTATAGCCTTCCTCGATAAATGGGCTATCTAACACCGAAAGAATTTTTCAAATCGGACCAGTAGTTCACGAGATTAGCGCGTTCAAACAAACAAACTCTTCAGCTTTATAATATTAGTATAGATATGGGGAAATATGGCATTTTTCCCCATATAACAGGCTTAGAGGGGAAAATAAGCCTTGTTCCATTTAGAACGCGACAAAACTGCACCATGTGGCTCGATGACATCAAAAATATATTTTTCCCCCATATGACATTCTTAGAGGAGGGAATGGGCCTTTTTTTTTCATGTAGAATGTGGCTGCACCGCGTCGATGATGTCAAAAATCGGTTTTTGAGCGAGGACGGTGGTAAGTGTGGGTTTTTTTGTGATAGATGGGAAAAAATGCCTTCTTTTCCCATATGACATGCTTTGAGGAGAGAAAATGCCCGTTTTTCCCATGCATGACATGCCAAAACTCAAGCTTTCCAAGAGGCGTACTATGCGCGCGTATTTGTACTTGGTTACGGCTAATTTAAAAAAAATATGAGTTATCTAAATTTGATTCAGGAGCCTTTTTAAAAGAAGATTGTACTACAGCTTCAATTTATTATTATATTTTTTAATAAATCGTTGTATCTATTTTTTATTTGGATTTTGAAATTGGACAACTTTCCCGAAAAAAACTGTATTCTTTTACGCAACTAATTATTATTTTTTTAAACATATTTTTTTGTCCAATAACAGGCAAAGATCTATCATCAGTGTGCGCATTGCTCAAGAAGCACGCGCGTCTCGAGCAAGCGGTCGCGAGTAAATCGGAAGTTGCGACACAGTTGGCCGACACCGCGACACACCTGGCCGACACTGGCCACTTTATGTCGCAAGAGATATTGGATAAAACGGAGCAGGCCGTTAAACGGTAAGTTTGGTTGTATAAAATAGTGGTAAAGACAAAAGTTGCGACAAAATTTGCCGACACACAATCATCTTGCCGACACTGGCCACTTTATGTTGCAAGAGATATTGGATACTGCAAGAATCAATTTTTGTAAAGGGACTAAATACATGAAATCTTCAAATATTCGTCCCACAAAATATGTACTACTTCAAATTCAAATTCAAAATTCAAATCAAATTTCCAGCTACCGTCAACTACAAGAACCGATACAAATTCGACGAGATAATTTAGAAGATGCTGCGCTTTTGCACCGATGGGAGAGAGACGCTGATGAAGAATTGCATTGGTATGTGTTAAACTTATAACCGACTTGTAAAAAGGGAGGGTAAAAGAGGATAATTTTGTATGCACGTAGAATTATTTATGATATCGGGAATTTTGAGTAGAAATAAAGAACTACATTGGTATATTTTAACCGACGTGTAGAAAGGAGGGTGGGAGTTTAAATAGTGTAGGTGTCAGTGTGACACTTAAACAAGTTTTTTGAAGTGAAACTTCTTTAGACGCGTTGAGAGTAAAAATTCAAGGTCGCGTCATAGCAATATAGTCATGTCATAGAGAAGCTTTGAATCTTGCCAAAGAAGTTTTACTTCTGACACGTGTGTTCGGCACACACGCTCTTTCTTATCTTTCCTAAACAACCTACCTTCAATATATTTATTAGTACACAATTTTCAACCTTATTTCCTACCACTTAAGGTTGAAAGAACGCGAACCAGCAGTTCGCTCAGAAGAGATGGGAGCCACGCTGCCTGAAGCACAAGCGTTGCTGAAGAAACATTCGGCTTTGGAGGCTGAGATTATTGCACGGTGAGTTAGTTTTTATTACTGTATTAGAATGCTAGGTGTTTAGATTGTATGATTATACTAGAAAAAGTTAAATTTTTAATTTACGAAAAATATTGTTTGTGATTTAAAATAAATTTGGTTTAAATATCGAAAAATAATGTATTTTGACAATGTAATGGAAAAGGTTATTAAAATCATAAAAATAAAACAGTTGTGAGCCATAAATTCTAATTGAAAATATGAAACTTTTCCAACTAGTCAAAATGAAAACAGTATGCAGTCGCGCTTTATTTAATTTGAATATTGTAATCCCTTCCAATTAGCCTTATTTTTAAGATTTAAAGGCCTGATTATGAAACTAGTCAAGTAATGCGGTGTGCGGTCTCGCTTCAAGAGAGTATTTTTTTTCTGTGTTTCACAAGTTCAAATACGCTTTAGTCAACTTTGAATTTTGAATATCCTCTTTTCTTGCAGCGAGTCCACAATAAACTTTCTTTTATAAACACGCAGTATTCCAAATTTGAGCCATTCTTTCAGCGAATCAACAATAAACGCAGTATGCAGTCGTGCTTTAGCGCTCGCACGGCGCGGTCACTTTGCCGGCGGAGCGTTAGAAGCAAGTTCGCGTGATCTGAAGAATTCACTCAAGAACCTGATGGACGCGGCCGCTTTGAGGTCCACTGCGTTGAAGGAACGGGTGCATTCGTTGCAGGTATGTTTTAATAAAAAAATAGGGGGATTATATAAGAAATAATAGTAAAAGTAGAAGAAAACAGACATGTGGGACGTGGGTTTTGTTTTACAGGATGAGATGTGAAATGCATGTACGTTGTGGAATTTCTCCCACTACCTACCATATTTCTACCGTTTTCTAGTGATTTATTGTTTTCTTGAGAACCTTTTTTAATTGAATCCTAACCAAAAATATTTTAATCTGTGCTTGACAAAAGATAATTTAAAGAATTTTAATGATCATATGCACAGTAAATTTCTCATACTTGTGAATCACACCAAAATTGAAAAAACTAAGATCCAATCTACATTACAGCTGCTCTCAGAAATGTGGGAAGCGGAAGCGTGGTTAGCGGAAAGAAAGAGTGCCCTCTCGGGAGGAGATACGGGAAGAGATGAGGAGTCTGTGCTCAGTTTGGTGCGGAGGCTGGAGGCTCAGCAGAGGGAACTGGCTGCTTTCCTACCTTCTGTTACTAGGCTGGAAAAGGCTGCTCAGGTAAGGAAAAGATTTCATAATTAAAGGGGTTATACCTATATTAAGAAGAGCTGGAACGTCAACACATTTACACATTGCACATGTTAGCCCGGGAGATACTGACACAAAATTTCGGGTCATTTGTAACAGGATGGCGGTCTAGAGGGGTCTTAGTACGCAATGACAAAAAGAAAAATGATGGTCAGTGGGCGTTATTTTATTTTTTATTTATTTTATTGTTTTTTTTTTTAATCAACGCATCGCGTCGGTATGGGGGGCTGTAAGTTACACCGGAAAAGTATGGCATGACACTACCGCCTACATCTTTTTTATGGGCTATCGGTAAATTCTAAAATTTTTGTGTTACAAATCGTTTAACTTTCGCTATTTATCCGACGAGTTCGACTAACGCCCACGCGACTAGTCCGCCGGTACCAGCGTTCTGACCATCATTTTTCTTTTTGTCATTGCGTAATAAGACCCCTGTAGAACCGCCATTCTGTTACAAATGACTCGAAATTTTGTGTCAGTATCTCCCGGCCTATGTGTAGCTTTTATTTTGCAATTGTTTATAAATACAGGGTGATGTGTGTAGTACGAATATCTAAAAATCTATGAAGAATTTTGTGATACAGTAAATGAAAGAATTTGATTTTGAATAAGAAAACGTCCGTTATTTAAATCATTATCAAAATAACCATCCGTGTGTTGGGAGTGAGCGAACACGTGTTATTTGTATTGTTTTTATGACCTGAAATTTAATTATTATTTGATAATTGAATGATTATTAATTCTTTTATCCAATTGATTATTATTAGAATAAATAATTAAGTTCATCAATTGATTTACTTTTAAATTATAATTTTACAGGTAAATTATGAGAGCTTTCATAAATTTTATATTTGCATATATTTATCTACAACGCACCATTTTACAATTCAAGTCTAAAATGAAACTAGAGTCGCATTTATTTTTGAACATACTCTAAGTGAAATTGCATAAGTGTGAGTACTGTGAACATGCCAGCTTTCCTTAATTGACCGATAGTAGAAAAGATATCGGGAATAACGATTGCAGAAAAGAGACGATAACGATTTGGACTGACAGGCGTTTTTAATGGGAGATAGATTGAAAGATCTTAAACGTATTCTTACTATGTGTCACTTGACTGTAGAATGTCGCTCAGTTAAGGAAAAGTTTTCTTAACAAAATAACCAAATGGTTAGAGGAAAAGACGCAGTAAATAGGAATTGCAGAGAAGAGAGGATAAAAGTTAACAGGAGTTGGACTGACAGGCGTTTAATTTGACAACTTATCTATATGTCTTAAACTTATTTTTAAACAGTCTTTATGTTTGAAAATGTCAGTTAGGTAAAGAAATAGGAAAGCATGTAGCTTTACAGTGACTGGATAAGAAAAATATTACTTAGTTTATTTTTATTCAGGAACGCGTGAACGAAGATGACGTAGTCAAAAAGAAGATGGAAGAACTGAAAGAGATGTGCGAAGAGATCAAACTTCTCTCCGCCAAGCGGCAGCAAAGGTTGCAACAGAGCTTGAAGTACTTCAAGTGAGTATATACTAGGTTTAGCGCGTGGTTTTGCGTGATAAATACATCATGGTAATGAGGAAGAAATCAGTATATGTCATTATAAGTTGGTGTTGCAAAATTTAACGTTAATCGGTTTAAAAGGACACAATAATATGGACTTCAAGCATGATCGTGATTAGCTAGACGTATTTCTTTATATTCAAACAAATTGGTGAAATACTATTATCTGCTAGAGAAAGAATGCACTAGAAAGTTCGCTACTGCGGCCAACGACGCTACCAAAATTGTTTTAGAAGACCTTTGCAGTAGGATTCATATTAATCGTAGTAAGATATAGAATAGCTTGTATACATTACTTGCATAGGCTTCATAAATTTTAGCTCTCGGGATTTTTGTTTTCATAATAATAATAATTCTTTAGTGTTTCATTTTACGCGAGTATTATATATTTAGAAAATTTTATTTCTAAAATTATAATTCTTGTTTGTGTGTGTGTTCTCCAAAATGTTACTCCATTTTTTATTAAACATACCAATTACAACATAATTTAATAACAAAATATCCCCCTAGATTCGTGCAAGAATGCGAAGAGGTACAAGAATGGATCAGCGAGCAAATGACGGTAGCAGCGAGTGAGGAGTATGGCCTTGATGTTGAACACGTGGACACGTTGCAACAGGCTTTTGATAACTTTTTGCAACAGTTGAACGGTGAGTTTTTCAAATTAAATTACTTACGGCATGCGGTGCCGCCCGGCCTTCGCAAAGTAGGTTCATATCAGTCGTTCCTGATATTAACGCGTTAATACAAAAAAAACTCTTCAAATTTACATTATTTGTCTAGACAAAAAACACCATCTCTAGAGATGGTGTTTTTTTGCCCGTCGCATTTTTTGAAAATTTAATACATATTATATTATTATGATTTTTAGATGAAAAAAATCCGTAGATACTTAGGAAACTTAGGAGACTAAAGAAATAGTTTCATTGGCTACTATAATGAATGAAAATTGTGTATAACGTAACATTTTAATCAATACATAATAGATTTTGTAATTCTTCTCTTAAATATAATTACAATGCCATTATTTTCGTTACAAAGGTTCTATTAGGGTCAAAAAATTCCCCAAAAATATTTTTTGACCATTATTATGTACCTATTATCTCCACAGCAAGTGAAGGCCGCATAGAAGCGGTGTGCGAAGCGGGCACAGCACTTCTAGAAGAGAACACGCCAGAAGCGGACAGAGTGAAACAGAAGATTGAAGATATACGTGGGCTGTGGGATGATCTGAAGGAGTTGGCTGTTGCTAGGCAGGAGGTGGGTTTTTATTACTATTTTAAGAAAATGTTTATGTATTTATGTACATAATATGTTTTATCCCGTCTCGTGATCGAACTTTAAAAAATTATAATCTTATATATAAAAATGAATCGCAAAATGTGTTGGTAAGCGCATAACTCGAGAACGGCTGAACCGATTTCGATAATTCTTTTTTTATTATATTCCTTGAAGTACGAGGATGGTTCTTATGTAGAGAAAACGTAAATATGTACCACGGGCGAAGCCGGGGCAGACCGCTAGTAAGCCATAAAACTAAAATATCAAATTCAAATGTTTATGTTGCGAAAAGTGTGTTTGTATTAGTTCGTTTGGGGTTGTGAAAAAATAAGAGTTAATGTGTGTAAATTTCACTTGATAATTAGAAGAACTGTTAATTCGTAATAATTTATTATTTTCTTTTTTCTATGTGAGAATGTCGAGGTAAAATCAAAGATTCAGATTACAAGGAAAATTTAAAAATTATACATTCAAATATGGAATATTATTTCTAAAGTTGAATTTCTCCAAATTGAATTTAAATCTTGAGTTGATTTTTATAATTCGAAACTTCATATCACACATACAATTTCAAATATTTCATTGTTCTACGCAATTTAAGACCTCTGAAATTTAAATAACTACCACATACTACTATTAATTACCACATACGGCTTTTACCCGTAGGGGGTCCATATAGAAACCTAACGAGTACTTAACCTTACTAAATTAAATTATAAACTAGATTAGTATCTAAATTGTTCTACAATGTACTCAAACTGTAATTGTAACTAAAATTGTATATTCTTATGGAACAAATAAAGCTTTATTTTATTTATTTATTTTTATTTTACTACTATTAATTACCATTTATTCCAGGCACTAGCCGGCGCTCGTCAAGTGCACGAATTCGATCGTTCCGCGGAAGAAACACTCGCGTGGGTCGCAGAGAAGGAAGCTACATTACAGCTTCTCCGCGAAATACACCAGCTCAAAGCGCTTGCAGCTGACGTTGATGCTATTAGAGAGAAGCACAAGCATTTGAGGAATGAAGCTGATAGGTAAGTGGGGAAAACTTTAGTCAAAAGGGGGGAAAGCTTGTTACAAAAGGGGGCAGCTGTTTCGTGAAATACACCAGCTCAAAGCGCTTGCAGCTGATGTTGATGCTATAAGAGAGAAGCACAAGCATTTGAGGAATGAAGCTGATAGGTAAGAGGGGGGAAGAGCTTGTTTAAAAAGGAGGGGAAAGTTTGCTGCAAAAGGGGGAGTTACAATTTGATTGTTACAAAAGAGTAATGGGGGAAGAGCTTGTTTTCAAGTGGGGATTTTCCAAATATAGCCAGAGAACGAGGAGCAGCAGCAACTAAAAATCTCATTATTTATTCATTTAAACTTATTTGAAATTTTTCCAGATTTAACTTAATTAATTTTATCATTTGAGCGGTGATTGTACTATAGGTGCTCTAGTGTATTATGTGTGTTATTGATTTTTTTTTCTGTTTATAAATTACTAGCTGTGCCCTGCGGTTTTACCCGCAGTGCTCCACTCCTGTTGGTTTTAGCATGATGATATATAGCCTTATAGCCTTCCTCGACACGATGGGCTATCTAACACGGAAAGATTTTTTCATATCGGACCGATTCAAACAAACAAACAAACATTAAACTCTTCATCTTTATAATATTAGTATGCATTTGTCCAGATTTTACTAATTTTTATTTTCCCCACATTATATCTCCCACAGACTCGGCGCAGCATTCCCAGACGCGAAAGAACACGTACAAGCAAAATTAGAAGACGTTTCAGACGCTTTACATGCGTTAGAAGGTAGTGCAGCCCGATGTGACCAGCAGCTGCAGCTAGCCGGCCAGTTACAAGCGTACTTCGACACTTATCAGGAGCTCATGTGAGTGTTATTATGTGCATTTTGGTGTTAAACATCTATAGGCGCACTTTAAACCACACATACAAGTGAAACTGAAAGACGTATTAGACGCTTTAGAGATATATTAGAAGGTAGTGCAGCCCGATGTGACCAGCAGCTGCAGCTAGCCGGCCAGTTACAAGCGTACTTCGACACTTATCAGGAGCTCATGTGAGTATAATTTAGTATTTTGGATGTTAAACATCTATAGGCGCACGTGAAACCATATTTTCAAGTGAATTTATCGCACTTTAAACCACACTTGAATTTAGAAAATGTATCAGACGCTTATGTGAGTTGACCTTGAATTTAAAAATATCAATTGGTTCATTTTATGTTGCTTACTTTTGTTTACTACAATTTTGTGATCTATTACTTACATTAATTTGTTAAATTTGTAATTCTCTATTTCTAATATACCAATTTGCTTACATACAATAATTATTAACAATTAGACTGACATTCAAACGAAAATTATCAGAGGTAATGTTATCCCTACTAATATTATAAATGCGAAAGTAACTCTGTCTGTCTGTCTGTCTGTTACGCTTTCCCGCTTAAACCTCTCAACCCATTTTGATGAAATTTGGCACAGACAATCTTTAGGCCCTGAGAAAGAACATAGGCTACCTTTTATCAAAACACCACAAACAGACAACATTTATTCAATTGTAGTATTGAATAAATGTTTTACACTACGCCGCTCAGACATTTTTAAGACCATATAAGCTATAGTGAATTGCACGCCTCTCCTCTCAGTTGTGCTCTAATCTCAACACGTCAATGCCACGCAATTTTCCGACCTTTAAATGATTTGATAACATTTAAATGATTTGATGATGATAACATTTATATTTTATCCTTAGGATAAATATGTGGAACGAGAAAAAACTTAAAAAAACTTTCATGTTTTTTAAAAAACCTTTTTTGCTCTTTTAAATTTTATACATCTACTTAACATATTGTACCGGTAATACACTGTGTTTCGGAGTGCCATATGATTTATATCTTTGTCCCAAACAGGGCATGGGCCAACGAGACAATGGCCCGTGTGACCGCCCCAGAGTTAGGCGCAGATGTAGCAGCCGCGGAACGACTTGTGGCCAGACATGCAGATATTGCAGCAGAGATGGACGCCAAGGAAGATGCTTTTAACACTTTTTATGTGGATGGTGAGTGCAAATAAAAAAAATAAGATTTTTTAAAGAAAAGTATTCTATAAAAATTTCTCATTTTGAAAAGCATTTTAATGCCATAAAATTAATAAAATATTAAGTTTTTTTTTAATCGTAATATTTGAGAAAATTTGGGAGTTTTTAAGCCTAATTTTTATCGCGTATTTAAAAAAACAATTACTTTTGTGTTTATTATCTTCTCCGAAGACACTTGTTGGAATCGGGTCAAACGACTGTTTTTTTTTAAAAAGAAACTTTTTGAGCGCATTGAGAGTAAAATTTCAAAGTCACGTCAAGGCAATATCATCACGTCACGGAGTAAGGCGATTAAGACTATTTTGGTATCTATGAGTCTTGCCAAAGAAGTTTCATTACTGACACATGTATTTGGCACATACGCTCTTTTGGGGGGGGGGGGGGTCGATAAAGTTTTTAATTGCAAAAAGCGAGCTTGTTTTTGTAATTTCTTATTATATTTTTATTATTTTGCCAAAGAAGTTTCACTTCTGACACATTCGCTCTTTTTTCTTCTCTTTGATATTTAAACTACAGTTTTTTTGCATGGCGTCGAATGATCGCTATCGCTATCAATTTTTTTCTTAGAATTTTATCAGTTTGCTACAGGCGATGCAAAAAGCGAGCTTGTTTTTGTAATTTTTTCTAACCAATTTTGCCCCTGTCTCCCCCCACAGGCGAGAAGCTAGTGAGCGAGGGCCACTTCCTCTCGTCCGAGGTGGAGGGCCGCATGTCCGCGCTTCGCTCGCGTCGCGCCGCGTTAGCGAACGCGTGGCGAGCGCGCGCGCAGATATACGAACATCACCTGGATGCGCTCGTGTTCTTGAGAGATGCGGACGCGTTGGACCATTGGATTAGTGCTAGGTGAGTTATATAGTGACTGATACGGTGCTACGAGGGATAGATAGGTCTACGAGGGAGAGCTACGGTGCTACGAGGGCGAGCTACGGTGCTACGAGTGATAGATATAGGTCTACGAGGGAGAGCTACGGTGCTACGAGGGGGAGCCACGGTGCTACGAGGGAGAGCTACGGTGCTACGAGTGATAGATATAGGTCTACGAGGGAGAGCTACGGTGTTACGAGTGATAGATATAGGTCTACGAGGGAGAGCTACGGTGCTACGAGGGGGAGCTACTGTGCTACGAGGGAGAGCTACGGTGCTACGAGTGATAGATATAGGTCTACGAGGGAGAGCTACGGTGCTACGAGGGGGAGCTACGGTGCTACGAGGGAAGGCTACGGTGCTACGAGTGATAGATACAGGTCTACGAGGGAGAGCTACGGTGCTACGAGTGATAGATATAGGTCTACGAGGGAGAGCTACGGTGCTACGAGTGATAGATATAGGTCTACGAGGGAGAGCTACGGTGCTACGAGGGGGAGCTACGGTGCTACGAGGGAAGGCTACGGTACTACGAGTGATAGATACAGGTCTACGAGGGAGAGCTACGGTGCTACGAGTGATAGATATAGGTCTACGAGGGAGAGCTACGGTGCTACGAGTGATAGATATAGGTCTACGAGGGAGAGCTACGGTGCTACGAGGGGGAGCTACGGTGCTACGAGGGAAGGCTACGGTACTACGAGTGATAGATACAGGTCTACGAGGGAGAGCTACGGTGCTACGAGTGATAGATATAGGTCTACGAGGGAGAGCTACGGTGCTACGAGTGATAGATATAGGTCTACGAGGGAGAGCTACGGTGCTACGAGGGGGAGCTACGGTGCTACGAGGGAAGGCTACGGTGCTACGAGTGATAGATACAGGTCTACGAGGGAGAGCTACGGTGCTACGAGTGATAGATATAGGTCTACGAGGGAGAGCTACGGTGCTACGAGTGATAGATATGGTCTACGAGGGAGAGCTACGGAGTTACGAGGGATAGAAAATGGTCTATGAGAGCTAGCGGCAGGTCTAGCGGAGTATCTGCTACAGGTTCACTAGTGACAGCTACAGGGCTACGACTACCTGCTACTCGTCTACGAGAGCCAACTACACATCTACGAACATCATTTAACTTGCCGCGGTAAACGTTGTTCTGCCCTGTTGCCCCTTTTACGTATTTTCTCTCCATAAGAACCTTCCTTGTGAATTAACAAAAACGTTCAAACTTAACATTTATTTATAGATAAATTGGACATCGGTTCTGTATGAATTCTATATGAATACCTAGACGTTCATTATATACATTTATCATATTTATTTTATTATATTTCCACAGAGTGCCGCTAGTTAGAGACGGCAAGTACGGCGACAGCGTGGCTCAAACCGAAGAGCTGATCAATAGACATCGGGATTTGGAAGAAACAATCGACGCTCAGAAGGACAGATTCAACGCTCTTAAGAGGATCACACTTGTAAGTAGAAATTTTGAACTGAAACTTCTTTATGCGCGTTGAGAATTAAATTTCAAGGTCATGGCAATACCGTCACGTCATGGAGGAAGGCGACGATTTTGCTATCTTTGAAACTTGCCAAAGAAGATTCAGTTCTGACACGTGTGCTCGGCCCACACGCTATATTTTTATTAAGTTAAAAATGTGTTTAATCTTCATTCTTCCCCTCATGTTGTAAGTTATAAGATTGATAACGAATTGTCTTTTTAAGGGACGATTTTTCAATTCTTGGATAAAACTTATCCGCCCAATAAAGTATTACACTATAATATTAAAATGTCACGTTAACTGTCAAATACGGGCAATTAGAATACGTTTTTAAAATGGTAGTTTTAAACATTATTCGACGAATAAGTTTTATCCAAGCATTGAAAAATCGGCCCTAAAACCAATATTATAATGTTAATACTGATATAATGAGCTACTTTAAACGGTTTTTTTAACTCCCAAATCCTCCGCACAGATCGAGAAATCGTTCAAAGAGCAGAAACAGGAGGAGGAACAGGCGCGTCGCAGACACGCGGAACAGCAGGAGATGGAGAGGATGCAGCTGGTGAAGAGGAGGGAGATGGAGAGGATCGCTGAGGAGCGGCGCCGGGAGAGCGGCTCGCAGCAGGGCCGCCCGGAGGTATGTACAGACAGACAGACAGATAGATACAGACACATATACTGACAGACAGACACGCGGAACAGCAGGAGATGGAGAGGATGCAGCTGGTGAAGAGGAGGGAGATGGAGAGGATCGCTGAGGAGCGGCGCCGGGAGAGCGGCTCGCAGCAGGGCCGCCCGGAGGTATGTACAGACAGACAGACAGATAGATACAGACACATATACTGACAGACAGACACGCGGAACAGCAGGAGATGGAGAGGATGCAGCTGGTGAAGAGGAGGGAGAGGGAGATGATATAGATGTATATAGACTGACAGATTGATAGATACACAAACTGACTGACGGATAGATGGACTGACATACAAACAGATAGATGGTTGCTTTATTAAGTCTCGTATTCATAGCAACAATGTTGATGTAAATTTTGATTTAAATTTGATATTTTCATTTTATGGCATTCAAATGCTTTATAAATATAAAGTAATTTACCAATAAATATACATTTCCCCAAATTAATTAATAAAATGTTCCCCAGTTGGAGCGGCAACTAAGCAACCAAGCCGAGAGCGTTGTATCCTCAGAAGAAACATACACACCGGCGCCGCAGTTCGAGCGCCTGCCCAAATCGGACGCGCTCGTTAAACGGGCTGAGAGCATGAGTGTGAGTATAGCATACACACACAAAAATACGCACGTAAATACATATAAACACACACATATACACATACACACGTAGGCACCTACCACTTATTAATATATTTAATTAAATATATTTCAAGCAATTGCACAAAGCCACACACAACCAAAACACGCTCGAACAGAGAGCATGAGTAGAACATACATACACACAAACACGCTCGTACAGGCGCGCACACACATGTTAAAAATACACGCACACACATAAACGTCGTATGCATGCAGCATGTATACACAAACATTTAAGAATTAAATTGACTTTTTCATTATTGACAATTTTTAAAGTGCTTATTGTACGTGCGTGTATAGTTTAGTGCACATAATATGCACATTAAATATTCGCACTAACCCATAAATCATAATACTACAACCTCATGTCATTATAAAACGGAAAAAATTATCTTATTTCAAAAATTCTTGTCTTTAAACTTATTTTTCAACCCCAGGTCGGAACAAAAACACCGAAACGCACGCCGTCATTCACGACTCGTCGTCGGACACAAAGCTTCCGAAGACATCGCCAGCCTGATGAACTACCGCCTGTTGAGATTGAAGGTACGTGTGTATCATAGAGTATAGAGCTTAGATATGGGGCAAAATAAATCGAGAAGAAACTAAAAAAATGAAGTTGACAGAGCCATAGATAAAAATTTTGACAAATAATCAAATGGACGGTGGAAGTTGATTATGACGGTTGCCCTTTTTTACTTTTGATAGCAATTATATACAAATTTTTTAGACATACACTCACTAAGAATGTTGTATCTACTTTTTTTTCCTATTTTGTTGCACAATACAATATTTTTGTTTGTTGTTTGTTGTAATGTTTTTCTTCCTTTTTACTGTCAAACTTCAATGTGCGTATTGCTTTGTGTTTATTATGTTCTGGTGATTTTGTGTTTTTTTGTCAATAAGTGCACTACTGTAGTTATTATATGGTACTTTACTTATCTATTTTTATTATTCTCAGGTTATCTAGAACGCAAGCAAGAAGCGGGAGTAGGTGGCAAGCGGGCCACCGTACGGTCATGGCGCTCGTACTATGGTGTGCTTTGTGGCCAATTGCTCTGTTTCTTCAGGGACCAGGGCGATTTCGCCAGCTCGAAGGCAGCCGCCCCACCGGTGGCGATACTTAATGTGAGTGGGGGAAACAGGGGGGTAGTGGGGGGAGGGTAAAACGTAGTAGTGAAGTCCCGTGTCCTCAAGTGGGGTAAGGGGCAGATGCATTATTCATACAGCTGTTTCACTGATCGATTTTGTTTAGGCACAAGTAGGTGATCAGCCTTCTGTGTCCTGCCAGACCGAGACATTTTTTTTTCTTCGTCTCCACCGGGAATCGAACCCATGACCCCTAGGAGGAGGTAGGAAAAAGTTTAGTAAGGTGTGCTTGTGGTCAGTTGCTCTGTGTCTTCGAAGTAAAACTCGTGCTAGGTAGTGTAGTTCAGCGAGCTGCTGTTACCTAACGTGTGTTGGGGTAAATTGAGAAAGATGTAGTGGGGGGAGTCGTCACACCTCGGGGCGAAAAGAATTCATGTACTAAAATAGGGGTAATTTATTTAGGGGGAAAGGCTGAGTAAAAATAATTCGATTACATTCTTTGCGACCAGCTCCTGATGACTCGCTAGTCGCTATATTTTTTTACTAGCAGTCCGCCCCGGCTTCGCCCGTGGTACATATTTCGCAATAAAAGGTAGTCAATGTTCTTTCTCAGGGTCAAAAGATTGTCTGTGCCAAATTTCATCAAAATCGGTCCAGTAAATTATGCGTGAAAACCATACATACAAACCTTTCCTCTTTATAATATTAGTATAGTTAATTTATTTCTTTTTCCACTCTCAGGCGCGCTGCGAACCAGCCAGCGACTACACGAAACGCGCGCACGTATTCCGACTGGCTTGTACAGACGGCGCCGAGTACTTATTCGCTAGCGCCAGTCGCTCGCTCATGTTAGACTGGGTCGCGAAGATATCGTTCCACGCGGCACTGCCCCCGCAACTGCAGCTCACACCGTATGCTGCCAGTGCATCGCCCGCGGATGCAGTGAGGCGGCGGCTGAGGTGAGTGGGTTGGGGGTAGTGAGTGAGTGGGTTGGGGTTGAGTGAGTGGGTTGGGGTTGAGTGAGTGGGTTGGGGTTGAGTGAGTTAATGGGTGGGTGGGTTGGTGGTCAGTGAGTGGTTTGGAGAGAGCGTGTGTGAGGGTTAGGTTGAGTGAGTGAGTGGGTTGGGTTTGCTCACTGATGCTGGACTGGGTCGCCAAGATATCGTTCCACGCGGCACTGCCCCCGCAGCTGCAGCTCACACCGTACGCGGCCAGTGCATCGCCCGCGGATGCAGTGAGGCGGCGGCTGAGGTGAGTGGGGGGGTGAGTGAGTGAGTGGGTTGGGGTTGAGTGAGTGGGTGGGTTGGGGTTGAGTGGGTGGGTTGGGGTTGAGTGAGTGGGTTGGGGTTAAGTGAGTGGGTGGGTGGGTTGGGGTTGAGTGAGTTGGTGGGTTGGGGTTGAGTGAGTGAGTTGAGGTGAAAGGGGGGTGGGTGTTGGTGAGTGAGTGGGTTGGGGTTGAGTGAGTGGGTTGGGGTTGTGTGAGTGAGTGGGTTGGGGTTGTGTGAGTGAATGGGTTAGGGTGAGTGACTAAATCGTAATAGTTACTTGTGCGTAAATCACATGATAGGCACCAAATTTCAAATAAAAAATGTAAATACGGTTCAACTAGTCGAAAGTTCTGCGGGAGCAAACCCAGAAAAATACAGTTGAATTGAAAATCGTCTCCTTTTTTCGAAGTCTGTTGAAAAATAGTTATTAATAATATAATACTATTGATAATAATGTGCGAATATTGTATGATGAAAACTAATAATAATAAATAAATCAATTTTATAATTCAGGAACGCGTCATCATCATCATCGGCAGCTTCATCACCGGACGCGCAACGCAAGGTGCGGACGCAGAGCGAAATTTTACAAGAACACAGAGCATCTACGGAGAGGAATATTGGTATGTACATGAACACTAGTAACATACATGAGGAATCACTACATAGTATAAAAAAAAGTCGCCGTCTCTGTCCCTATATCCCTATGTCTCTATGTATGCTTTAAATAATTAAAACTACGAAACGGATTTTGATACGCGTTTATTTACTAGATAGAGTGCAAACTAGATTAAGTTTTCTACAAAGCGGGCGAAGCCGCGCTAATAAAACTTTAATTCTTTTAAGTTATCAATATTCAAATTCAAATTCAAAAATTCTTTATTTGGAACATAAACAAATTGTACATAAACTTAAATAAACTTATTTTTATATGTATATTATGCATATTACAAGGAGCCTGTTGTAATCTTCTTATATATAAAAATGAATCGCAAAATGTGTTGGTAAGCGCATAACTCGGGAACGGCTGAACCGATTTCGATAATTCTTTTTTTATTATATTCCTTGAAGTACCAGGATGGTTCTTATGTAGAGAAAACGTAAATATGTACCACGGGCGAAGCCGGGGCGGACCGCTAGTCTTATATATAAAAATGAATCGCAAAATGTGTCGGTAAGCGCATAACTCGAGATCGGCTGAACCGATTTCGATAATTCTTTTTTTATTATATTCCTTGAAGTACGAGGATGGTTGTTATGTAGAGAAAACGTAAACATATACCACGGGCGAAGCCGGGGCGGACTGCTAGTTTTAAATAAAATCGTGTTACAAGTATATTAACTGTTCATTTACAATTAGCCAAAGAAATTGATAAAAAGCAGACGAATTGATCTTTTTAATACTATTTTCTTTATTACAGAATCGTCAGTACTGCCCTCACTGCCGCCAAGACAACCTCCGCCACAAGATGACGGCGATGTTATTCTAAGGTTAGTAAAGTTAAAAGTTATTTATATCATCCTACTAATCCATACTATAATATTATAAATGCGAAAGTAACTCTGTCTGTCTGTCTGTTACTCAATCACGCCTAAACTACTGAACCAATTTGCATGAAATTTGGTATGGAGATATTTTGAAACCCGAGAAAGGACATAGGCTACCTTTTATTGCGAAATATGTACCACGGGCGAAGCCGGGGCGGACCACTAGTATTATATATGCGAAAGTTTGTGAGGATATGTGTGTGTGTTTGTTACTCTTTCACGCAAATACTACTGAACCGATTACAATGAAATTTAGCACACATATAGAAGGTAGCTTGAATTAACACATAGGTTTTAACCCGGAAATCCCACGGGATTGGGAACTATGCGGGTTTTTATTTGAAAATACGGGCGAAGCCGCGGGCGGAAAGCTAGTTGCCAATGTTTTCAAAGTTTTTTTTTAACACCAGTTAAGCTATCAATGCTTTTCGATTGTATTATTACTATTATATTTTTCTTATTAAAAAATATGCAAAAAACAACTAAAGTAGTGAACCAATTTGTATGCTTTTGTGATTATGACATTCTTTTCTATTCCAAATCGTGTTGTTCTATTCTGAATATTATTAATATTTGCATAAATAATTTAAAAGGTGTAATTTTAGCCATTCAAGTGTCTTCAAAGCGAAGCGAAGCGAAGGCGTGTGATA
Organism: Colias eurytheme; assembly: GCF_061535395.1. NCBI lineage: Eukaryota > Metazoa > Arthropoda > Insecta > Lepidoptera > Pieridae > Colias > Colias eurytheme. The sequence goes on from NC_143008.1 coordinate 2,780,005, forward strand.
TATTTATATGCATTTATTCATACATTTATTAATTCACAGAAACTCGGAACACGCGAGCGGCTCGTGGGGCCGGTCCCGTTTCTCAAACGGTAGAGATATCAACGCGGAGTTCATCAAGTCGCAGAAGGAAGGTAGGTGAACTGCATCGAAAATGGTGCAGCCGTTTTTGATGTGAACAAAAAAATTTTTTTTTCAAGTGTAGGTTTTTTAGTAAAGCAAGAGAATATATTTTCCAGAAAATGTAGAATTTTAAGTTAAAAATGGAAAATATTATTTTTATTAGTCCATTTTTTGTTTCACTGATTGGTTTTTTGAGAGAAAAGCATGAAGATTAGGAGAAATAAGATATTTTTCTTAAATTTTTTTTAAATAAATTAGAACTGATTGTTATAGTATATCTGTCTCTAGGATTTATATATGTACTACAAAGACAAAACAAAATTTTATCTTTCATGTTAAATATTTGTCGTGAATGTCAGCTTTATTTCAGTTACAAGCTTCTGTGATCGTTGCAACGTGCTCGTTATTTTATTTTAAGATATATTTTTAATTATTTCTAAATCTTATTGAGTATTTTAATACGTAATAATAATTGAACTTGCAAATTGTTATAAATGTAATCACTGTATTCTCAAATTTATTGGATATATCAAATGTGAAGGTATTTGTTATCAATTATTTATTTATTCAAAAAATTAGGTCTAATCACTTTCAATTCCTCGATATTTTCCTGAAATACTACCTAAAACTACATTCTTAACACTTTGCAAGTTCAATTACATTTAAAATAATTAATGAAACCTTTAAAATCCAACATAGCCGCCGAAGAAGAACCCACAGTGACCGAAAGACCTCCAGCTATACCAGAAAGGGTTCCTATAATATCAGAAAGGGGTCCCATATTGTCAGAAAGGGGTCCAGCCTTACCGGAGAGGATCAATACGAGATCACGACCAGGCTCAGAAAGAGCGTCTGTGGACAGAAGCTCTGTTATGTCAGAAAGGGGTTCGGTTGTGTCAGAAAGGGGTTCGGAAAGGGGTTCGATGATAGAAAGGGGGTCAGAAAGGGGTTCGACAGTGATGGAAAGAGCGTCGATCTCGAGCGACAGGGAATTTGATAGAAATTCGAACGTTAGCGAACGAAACTCAGTCTCGGAGCGTAGTTCGAGCGAAAGGTTCGATCGAAATGCCAATAACGAACGCGTATACGAACAGAGCTATAGATACGAGAGGGAAGTTGGGGGTCAGAACCCCGGGGGTTCGAATTCTGGGGGTCCAAACCCTCAAGACAGGGGTGAGAAATCAGTCACTGCTCTAGTGAACAGCTTCCAGCAGAAAGTCAATAAGAATTGGCAGGAAAAAGAGCAGAGAAACTCGGGGTGGAATAACAATTGGCAAGGGGTTGAAACTACGTCGCATTTCTACTCGGCGAGTGAACTCGGTCAGTTGTGTGGTTTTTAGTGGATTTTGAGTATTTTTAGTGTGTTAGTAGTTAGAGGTAGTTTTTTGGTAGGGGCGTTGGGTGCAGGATGATTTTTTTTCTTATATATTTAATTGATTTTAAGAATTGTTTTTAAGTGATGTTATACATCTGTTTCACTGATCGATTTTCTTTAGGGCAAGTAGGTGATCAGCCTTCTGTGTCCTGCCAGACAGAGACATTTTTTTTGTCTCCATCGGGAATCGAGCCCAGGACCCCTCGGTGCTACGCTCACGCGTCAACCACTGTACCGAGGAGGCGGTCGATGAATCTTCATTACATATTTAACATTTTAACATTTACCACCGATTCGGAAAGCAGTATCTATGGAGAAGAAATTATTCTTCCGGTTTATTGAAACTATGAAATTTTTAAAGGAATTGTCCTATACCCACGTCCATTAACTAACAAAAATATATTTATAAGAGATTATTATATTATATTATTTATATATTGAATATTAATAACATTTGTAAGACTATTATATTATATAGCTGTTGAATAGCTTTGTATTTCTCTTATATTACGAGTTTCTTTATGCTATTGTTCTTTTCAAGATTGTTATTTGAGAAAGATCATCAAATACGCTAAAATAATAACAATATTTGAAACAACAAAAAGGAATGCAACAAAACTTTAGCTATAGTGCGTTGCAGTCGTGATAGCGTACCGCGTGATAAGAAATTTCTTTCCAGCACACGTGTCAGGAGTGAAACTTCTTTGGCAAGATTCTAAGATAACAAAATCGTCGCCTTACTTTATGACGTGACGGTATTGCCATGATGCTACCTTGAAATTTTACTCTCAACGCGCCTTAAAAGTCACTTCAAAAACGTCTTTAATTATAAAATGCAAATGTGTACAAAATATATATTTTTTATAGATTCACAGTATTTGATGATGTTTCGACCCTAAATAATTTCTTTTACTATTGTTATTATAAAAATGTATTTATCTAAATTATATATTTTACTGCTGCCAAAGGACCGAGCCATCTTCTCTATGTACTACATAAAGTGCATTGTATGTATACTATTTATAGAATTAATAATAATTTTACCACAAAAATACAATCATTATTATTAAAATTTAATATAAAAAACAAATTTAGCACAAAACTTTAAGTGATACTGTTTTTACTGTTTTTTTTTTTTTGTAATAATTGACGCTAAAACTTCGCTTCCCTATGTCTTTTGTTCGAAAATTAGTGTTTTTATTAAAAATACTGAAAATATTGTGAAAAAATATCAGATTAAACGATCAAAATTTTTGTGGTAAAATTATCTTCTATTGCCAGTATAGTTAAGTATTTTTGTGCTCTTCTATTTTTAGCTTTATTTTTCCTGACAACACTAGATTAAGAATTTTCTTCGCTTGACTTTTTAATGTAGATAGATGTATTTAATATTTTAAGGGCCAGTTTCACGACTTGTTGATAAAGTGACTGATAGCTTAATTGACACTGACATAAACATTCATTATTATTTGTAACTAGCTGTGCCCCGCGGTTTTACCCTCATTGCTCGGCACCTTTTGGACTTAGCGTGATGGCATATAGCCTATAGCTTTCCTCGATAAATGGGCTATCTAACACCTAAAGAATTTTTCAAATCGGACCAGTAGTTCCTGAGATTAGCGCGTTCAAACAAACTCTTAACTGGCAGATAAGCTAACCAGAACATATTATCTACCAGTTGTGAAACTTGTTACAAATGTATTTATTTGTTACTTTACTGTGCTTTATGTAAGCTTAATATCTTAGTTTTTACTTAAGTATTTGAAGTAAGTTATTATGGTGAGCGGGTTCAGCTTGGATTAATTACTTTAACAAGATAAATGCATATGTTTTTTTACAGATTTTTTCTAAAATGACGTCATAATAAAATAAATATATTATCTATCTAATAATATTTAATAAAACCTTTGCATTTATGGTGTTTTTTGTGTTTCGGTGTGTTATATTATTCGTGTTTTTTACGTAGTTTTAACATTTTGTTATTTTGGTATAATTTATATAAATAGTGAGTAATATTGAGAAAATCAAAATTATTTTTATGGTTTTAATATTATTTATTGTGTGAATATTACTCGAATGTGTTTTTCGGTGTTTTTAGGCTTTAGCTATATGTTGTCTGAAATATTTTACGCACAGATAAAACATAATATAATATTTATTATTGTAATACTGTTTGTTTTAATACTGTTACACTTAAATTGTTTCATCTGTGTGTGTATTTTTGCTTTGGGTGTAGTCATAGTACTGCTTGTGTGAATTTATAGTAGATGTATAGTACGACATAAAAGAGATGAAATTAATTATTTTGGAACTAATTCGTTTTTCATTACCTGGCAACCCTGAATTGCCAATGTAGCTGTCAAGTTGAATAAAAATTTGTTGTTTTTTTCGTGAAGTGGAGAATTATTGAGATAAAATTGTTATTTAGAACAAGAAATTTAAATAAAAAAGGAGACATCATGAAAAAGGTTAAACGTAGCGGTGTCCGTGATGTGGTGTATAAAGTTTTTATTCGGTGTTTGTCCGAATTTCAAGCTGGAAAGTTATTGACTGATTTGGAAAACATTTACAAACGTACAGCAGAATATACCGGTGAGATTCCATTTATTTTTGTTCAGTACTACGTAAAATAGAATATTCCATTAGTGACGAGTGTTTAATGTATGTATGTATGGCGATTATTACGTTTTCGCAATTTAATTTGAGGTTATTTGTATGTAAACAAAAACTTGTTTTTATAGTGCGACCAGCACAATTTGAGTCAAGAAGTTATATCCAATCCAACCAGCCTCAAATAAAGTACCTAGTTTAGATTTTACTACATAGTATAGTGATAATTGTTTTCATACAGCTATCTATTAATCAATCAAACCATAAGAAAAAAAATCATATTTTAGATTTAGCTTACTAACTACTTACTAGTGTAGCGCAGGGACGCTGGCCTCCTACATTAAAAAAAAATTAATAAAATAAAGGAAGTTTTAGTTTTAAGCTACTATAAAAATATGTTAAATGTACTATTTGATTTTATTCATCTTAATTCGTTTGTTATAGGGGTTTCTGAAAGCACAGTACGCAGGATAGTAGAGGAAGGGAGTAGAAATGAAGGCAAATTTTCAACGCCAGCCAAACATAGGAGAGGTACTTCGAAACAGAGTGATGATCAGTCCTTTGAAGGAGTAGAATATTTAGATTTTGATGAATTATATTAATGTACAAAATTTATCTACAAAAAAAAATAAAAATATGTAGTTTTCAAATCGCCTTGTTTTTTTTCTACCCGACGGACCCAGAAAGAGGGTAATGTGTTTGAGCTGCATGTATGCTTGTTTGTTTGTATGTTTGATTCTATGTGCGCCTCTGCAGTCTAAACACTTGACCGATTTTTATAAAATAACTAATTCCAAATACATTTAAGTAAAATTTGACCTAGGTAGGTCAATTAAAATACTAATGTATTTTTGTCTTAAATTTACACTATTGCTACAATGAAACAATTATAACGGTTTAAATCGCGGTATTTATTTTAGATTATATTATATAGATTTTTAGATTTTTATTCTATAGTATCAAGATCGCTTGCGTCGCAGTATCAGTGTTGCTATATGAGCGACGGTGGCGCCCTCATTTATTTTCATCTCTTTTGTGTCGCACTGTAGATGTGTTTGATTATTATTCATAGTATAGTAATGGAATACCTCCAAATAACAATAATCCTTCGATGATACATTTCTTAAAATTTATATGCTAACTTCGTTCATTACTAAAATTATTATACATTGGAAAAATGCACTGTTATTTGGACGTATACGATATATGTTGATATGTAGTAAAAAGTATATTTTATTTATACATTTGTTTACTAATTTGTGTATATTTCAAACAGCATACGGCGGTAACAGTGGCACGAACACACGACCGGCGTCCGTGGCCGGTAGCGGTGGATCACCAGCGTTGGATCAGAGACCGGCGTCTAGGTAAGAAAGAGTTGGGAAGAGATAGAGTGGAAAAGAGATTGGTAGAGATAGAGAGTAGAAGTCTGAAAGAGATGGGACGAAAAATAGTAGGTGTGTAAGTAAGAGATGCGTAGATAAAGAGAGTAAGAATTAGTCTCTTATCTTCTTGCGGGGGTTTGATATCTAGGGGAGATCTCATGTTTAGTAGGGAAGTTATCCTCATATAATGAAAACAAGTGAATTCCCGTGTCTCTAGTGGGGAACGGGCCGATGCATTATGCATACATCTGTTTCACTGATCGACTTTCTTTCATATCAAGTATGTGATCAGCCTTCTGTGTCCTGCCATACCGAGACATTGTACAAGGACTTGAATTTGGCTTGTCTTAGTAGGTGGAAAGGTGATTTTTACCTATAATAGAATATTATAAAGATGACATAATATAGATATAGTGGTAATAAAGAACGGTAATAAAATATTTTGAAAAATATTTAGCGGTAGCTTTTACGTTAGCTTACTTATTAATCTAATTTAATTCCAGATCGTCAGGCGAATCGGAACTCTCGGTGGGTGGCACGAAAGAGAAGAAAGACAAGAAGGGAGTGTTCGGCGGACTGTTCAGCAGAAAGAAGAGACCGCAGAGTCACATGTAACCGATGGAGAAACCGATATTATCGTAGACGAATATTTATTTCTAAAAACAAAAGGCGGAAAAATTTGACACCTGTCAAAACTTGACACCTGTCAAAATCGTATGAATAGATGTTGCTCTATATAAAAAAATCTTGTCTATTTTGTGCCTTTTATGTAGATATAGTTTAGTCTGTAAGCTATGTGCCTTTTTATTATCTTTTTTTTCGCGTTAGGCGATTTAATGTATTTTTTTTATCGTAATGATGATCAATTTTACATTCCTCTTGTCACAAAAAGTATTGGGACCAATTTTTTCTAAGTGGTAGATGATTGCCAGTACATTCCAATATATTCTCAAAAATAAGTTCATTACAATTTTTACAAACATATTAATTAATCTTAATGTTGTGCATAATTATTATTTAGCATCACTCCATGATATTAAACTTATTCTTTCATTTAAAATAAACAGATGTAGAATTTAATAAATAATTTAATATTATTAAGTTCTAAATATTTCCATACATATATTTTTCTCTAATATAAAGTACAATATAACCACCTTGTTATGTTAAGACGTTGATTTTCCCAAGTTTATGAACGTTATACAATTTTTTTCTGACGTGTAATGCCATCTCGCTCTAACAGTAAGCGATAGAACGGGACGGAACGATTTTAATACGTATTACAGTAAGAAAACGGAGATAGAAATTAAAAAAAAAATGTGTCAAAAATCAACTTTATTTATATTAATATTGAAACTTCAATGAATGTTGGTAAATCGTAAATTGTTACATAATAATCATGTTTATTATATAGGTCTTATTGATAAATGACCAATTTTAACGTCTGGACCAATTTTTGCCTTAATATAAGGGTACCGTGTACTGCATTATGTTATTTTAAGTTTGATGTATGAAATATATATTTTGCATAATTTTGATTGTTTTATTTTTTACATTATCCCCTCTTTAAATAATAAGTCCTTACAAAAATACATTTTACATGACTTCAACACCATTTCATTCATTTAACCTTACACTATCATATTATTGTATACATAGTAGAAACCTTGTAGGAACAATAATTTTTACTTTAGCCATATCTTAAACTAGTAAAAGGTAGCCTATGTCCTTTCTCGGGTATCAAAATATCTCCATACCAAATTTCATGCAAATTGGTTCAGTAGTTTAGGCGTGATTGAGTAACAGACAGACAGACAGAGTTACTTTCGTATTTATAATATTAGTATGGATATCACATTAAAAGAAGCTCAATGGCTTATATGTACTTGCAATTTTGAAGAAGTCATTTTACTAAGGATAAAACAAGTTTCTCGACTTGCTGATAGCTCGTGATATTTAGCACATTTCGATTTAAATTTCCATACGTTATTATTTGTCATTTAATCTGAGTTTTTTTTTGTTCCGTACCTACACTCATGTAAAATTACCAAAATTGAAAAAGTACTGTAATATATCATCGCTTTTATTATCAACCAGCTTTCCGCCCGTGGCTTCGCCCGCTTTGTCTAAAACTTACCTAATTACATACCAAAACATTCCTCCTGAACTACTCTAAATTTTTTTTAAACCATTAAAAAAGCCGCATCAAAATCCGTTGTATAGTTTTAAAGATACATAGACAGGGACAAAGAAAAACTATTAATTATAAAATCAATCGATCCCACCTAGTTTGTGTAAATAGAAAAACTTAAATAACACAACATATTTTCTTATATCATATTTATTTTCTTAAGTAAAATATATGAACACATAAAATCACATTATCATCAACTAAACCGACATAATAGTCAGAGCCTCTGCCATAAAAAACCTAGAAAGTACAACTTCAAAAATTACTACTAGGCGATTTTACCCTACGAATAAAAATGGTAGATTTCATCACATATTTCTACTAAAATATATCACTGCTAGCACACTACGACAAATAATCTAAATTTAATTATCATCAATAATTACCATCATTAATAATAATTATTAATAATCAAACAACAGTTTCAATGAAATCAATAACAATGTACAATAAATTTTATAACTAAGAATCCGCTAAAGTTTTATTTATTCCGACATTCAACGCAATTACTCCGACCGTCACGTTGGCGCCAAATCGTTTCACTTCATCCAAATGTTCTACATTGAGATGTTCCCGTAAAGAGTCGTACACATTATCCTCTTGTGAAAAAGATGGTTTTATTATTGTCCCCGGCTTACTCTTTGCATGATAACTCAAATCCTGCATTGGATTTTCAGGAACCCTAGAAATTACGTCACTATAATAAAACACTGAACGTTTTTGTATCTTCTTTTCTATCTTTCGCATCGTCTTTTTATCTTTTATGCGGTATTTTTTCATAAGACGATTTACTCGCTTTTTAGGGTCACCCTTGTAGTTCATTTTTGATAGGTTTTTAGATGTCAAAGGGCTCATTATAGTTGCCTTTTTTATCGATATAGAGCGCTTTTGAATTGGTTTAACGTTCAAGTGATTTTGTACATCAAAGGAATCGTTATCAACCTTGTTTTCATTATCATTATCACTATTCCATATTTTGTATTTTACGTAATTCTTTACAAAATTTGTCGTTTCGTCAATGGAACGTTTTTGAACTTTCTTGGCGGTTGTCAAATGTTTTGGCGCGTTTTTTGATACAGGCGGTCCGTTTTCCACAGACTGCATAATTTCATAATTACTCGTATCTGTTGTTGGTGTTGGAGTTTCATCTGTTGTAAATGTCGACTCTGTGGTTGTAAAATCTGAAAATTATGCAAAAATTAAAAAAAAAGTAACTAATATGTTTTGTACCGTAAATTTTACTTTACACGTTGTACATCAGCAGCAGCATTATAAATTTTATGAATATCTGTCAAAACTATAGTTTTAGAAATGAATAATGCGGTAATAATAATTAACACCACAATTAAAGCGCTAATCAACTCACTTGTATTCAATACTAATTTAAATTGTCCGTCACGCAATAGATACGAGATTTTAAAACAGTTTTTATGAATTCTTTAATCTTTATATTTGATGTTTGATGCAATAAATTTGCCAAATTTTTCAAACAATGTTTAAACAGCAGGAAATACTTATAGTAAAATTAAAATTCCATACCAATATTATATAGCTAAAGTTTGATTGTTTAACCGCGCTAATCTCAGGAACTACGAGTCCGATTTGAAAAATTAACACTGTTAGATTGCCCGTTTATCGAGGAAGGCTATAAGCCATATTATCATTACGCTAAGACCAATAGGTGCGGAGCAATGCGGGTAAAACCACTGAACACTGAACACACCTAGTCACGAATAATTAATATATTAGCTAGAAATAATTACCAAGTGTTGTTGAAGTTTGAAAGTCAGTTGGATCTGGTATATAACCAGTAAGATGGGCCAGCTGGTCCAAGAACCAGGCTAATTTTAGAAGTAATTCTTCTTCCTCTTGTGCCGAGTCCTGTCAATTAAAAAATTGTTTAAATCCACATTTAAATCACATTCACATAAATAGTTTGTACTTGCAGTATCTATCAAGCATAATAAAGAGAAAATATATATTCTTCTTTTATTTAAATACCACATCATCGGAAACTACTTAACTATGAAAACTCTTGCATTATTCCCGTGTGTCAAATTGTGTGTAAAAATAATAGTTTAAAAAAACTAAAAAACACGCTTTTTATAGAAAACCGAACTAAAAAATAGAAAATTTTTATCAAATTAGTGTATTGTCATCGGTCCTCAATAAATCTACAAAGTTTGAACGAAATCTGGCCGTTTAAAGTGGGTCAAAATCGCGCCCAAAGAAGTCGGTTACAAACATACAAACATACAGGTGAAGCTAATATAAAGCGTGTAATAAAGCATTTCTTCTATGAAAATCTTGCTTAAGATACCCTAATACCGATACTTGGAATCGTAACTTGTGTAATTTTTTGTCGAACCCTGGCTCAGCGATAACCCTACTAATATTATAAATGCGAAAGTTTTAATGTATGGATGTTTGTTCCTATTTCGCGGATAGCTTGAAAAAATACCTTATTCTTAGCAAATTTCCTTTCCCGTAATTCATTGGTAGCCCACAGAGCCAGTTCTGACAGCTTCGTGACCTGATCACTCGCTGCGAGGATGTTTCTGCAAATGTCCTCCTCTGACTGTTCGTAGGTTCCGTTCTCTGGGAGCCAGGTAGATGGTGCAGGCTGGAGACATTTTAAATTATTTAGCACAAAACTATAAAACTAGTGCAGTTCTCAGTATTGAATTAGAAGTATAGAGTAGGTATTTAAGATCATAGCCAATTCGGAAGTGAAAATAGTTTACATTTATTTTAAATATATTTTAAGCTACGAATTAACTTTACTGATTTGTGAGGTGAGTGTAGACTAAGTGTAGACAATGTCGTGATATTTTCAGCCTGTTATTACAGATATTACATATTTTTGAGTTAACTTAGATCGTAGTTTACTTTAAGCGTGTGACTGCATTATAAAGATACAGCCCGAAGTGATTAACGAACACATCATAACACATAAGAATATGTTTAACAATAACTCAATTTTTATTGATATAAATACTTCTTTAATAAAAACTTACAGTTGTAGTCAATGTAGAGCAATTTTCAAGAGTCTCGCGGTAGTGCGCCATCGCCTTACGCAAGCCGTCGAGGTATATGCTCCCGTTGTTCAGAACGCCATGAATCTGAAAATAAAAATCAAAAAGGATAATTAATATAAACCTTACTATCAAAAACATTTGACCCAGTTTTGAACATTATAGGATTTACAGTGCGACACAAAAGAGATGAAAATAAATGAGGGCGCCACCGTCGCTCATATAGCAACACTGATACTGCGACGCAAGCGATCTTGATACTATAGAATAAAAATCCAAAAATGTATATAATATAATCTAATAATTGTTATAATTGTTTCAGTGTAGCAATAGTGTAATTTAAGACAAAAATACATTAGTATTTTAATTGACCTACCTAGGTCAAATTTTACTTAAATGTATTTGGAATTAGTTATTTTATAAAAATCGGTCGTGTTTAGACTGCAGAGGCGCACCGCGCACATAGAATCAAACATACAAACAAACAAGCATACATGCAGCTCAAACACATTACCCTCTTTCTGGGTCCGTCGGGTAGAAAAAAACAAGGCGATTTGAAAACCACATATTTTTATTTTTTTTTGTAGATAAATTTTGTACATTAATATAATTCATCAAAATCTAAATATTCTACTCCTTCAAAGGACTGATCATCACTCTGTTTCGAAGTACTGGCAAGAGGGTACGGGGCATCTTCAGTATCTGTAAATATGATACGGTAAATATGATTTTTTTTTCTTATGGTTTGATTGATTAATAGATAGATAGCTGTATGAAAACAGTTATCACTATACTATGTAGTAAAATCTAAACTAGGTACTTTATTTGAGGCTGGTTGGATTGGATATAACTTCTTGACTCAAATTGTGCTGGTCGCACTATAAAAACTAGTTTTTGTTTACATACAAATAACCTCAAATTAATTTGCGAAAACGTAATAATCGCCATACATACATACATACATTAAACACTCGTTACTAATGGAATATTCTATTTTACGTAGTACTGAGCAAAAATAAATGGAATCTCACCTGTATATTCTGCTGTACGTTTGTAAACGTTTTCCAAATCAGTCCATAAATTTCCAGCTTGAAATTCGGACAAACACCGAATAAAAACTTTATACACCACATCACGGACACCGCTACGTTTAACCTTTTTCATGATGTCTCCTTTTTTATTTAAATTTCTTGTTCTAAATAACAATTTTATCTCAATAATTCTCCACTTCACGAAAAAAACAACAAATTTTTATTCAACTTGACAGCTACATTGCCAATTCAGGGTTGCCAGGTAATGAAAAACGAATTAGTTCCAAAATAATTAATTTCATCTCTTTTATGTCGTACTATAGTCGATTTAGTAATAAGTAGTCAACTATTTCAAATTTTGCCGCCAGCCGCGCAGCCAGACTCAGAGGACTAAAAAAAGGAGGCTGTATAAGGAAAAAACAAGTCATATAATTCATCGTACTTCAAATTACTAGTCTACTAGTCCGTATATGCTTTTGTATGAAGATATCTTTGCTATCTACATAAATTTTGTAATAAAAATACCCTGTTGTATGATTTTATGATATTATGGCTCATAGGGCATGGAAATTTATGTATTTATAGTAGCAATTCTCTAAAACAAAAATGCTAAGCCATTTTAAATATCACCGTAAACAACTTGAAACTTTTATATCGCATGTCTCTTTAATAAGATTGCATGACTAGCGTTTGATAAACTTAGTTAATTATTAAAACTCTCGATAATTAAGAAGTTAGATATTTTTTATCACTTCTTATTTAAATAATTATTTAATTGCACGAATCATGCTAAAATTGAGACGCTAGTTTCTCTTGGGTATTCTTTATGCATATAATACCTAGGTAACTAGGTTTCTTCTGTGCGTACGAAACTGCAGGCTATAGTTCTCACATAATAATCTTTTCATCTTTGCTCGTCATAGTAGAGCCGCAGCAAGCAATTAGCTCTAGTTTTAAGTAAGTACCTAGTTAAAAAGATAAAACATCTGTAAACATAGGTAAAAATATCGTTGATCATATCGAATATGCTTCGTTGAGCGTGAAAAGTGCTTAGATTTACACAATTCTACATAGATCAATAAGATAAAATAAATGCCTTAATTCTTAAGTTCATACTTCATACTCATCATAGAGCTAATAAAATAAATAAATTATTATTAATAATACTACTTAACCACGAATTAACCATATAGGTTACTAAATAAAGGTCATTTAGTAGGTACAAAAGAAGTGGAAGTTTATTTATTTATTTTATGGCAATTAATTATAAAATCCTATTGGAATTTTTAAGCTATTGCATAGCTTCTATCGCGGGCCTTGCGCGGGGACCGAATCCAGAAATTCCGTAACGAAAAAACCTCACGCTCCCCACTCCGACGGGCGCGGAGGTGTGGCTTGAAGGCATAGCATGCAATAGCTATATCGTGCTTTACCGCGGCAGTCCCCGAGTGCCACACGTCTTTTTAAAGTGAAACTTTTATTACATCGTCTCAAACTGTTTGGTCTGTGTAGCGCATGTCGGGTGTCCGTCCGACCGTCACGCGACATGCGCTACACAAAGCAGTGTTCGGAACCGTTCGAACAGTTTCACTTTTACCGTGGTTGCATAAAACCACACAACATTTTTTTTTTAATATAAAGCTACTTAACAATCAAATTGGCGGGAAAATGATTAAACTGTACCCTGTATGTAAAAAAAGTCAACGAAATTATTTTGTTTTGTAATATCCTCAAATAATGAAGTTAATGTGTATTATGTTTGTTAAGTAAGCAGAATTTTATCATAAGCTCTTCCACAATACTTCAACCGGATTTTGTCGAATACTAAGTAAATTAATTAATTGGTACACGCGAGTATACATAGGAATTATAATAAATATTTTAATTTGGTAAAAAATAATTTAAGTTGTTTATACTTACAACAACCTAGCTATTAACATAGTAGATATTATTATTATCTGTGCTAGTAGACTATATTTTAATTTTATCTGTAAAAGTTTCATATACCTAGTATAATAGTAATTCTATTTTCAAAGAATACCCACCCTTTTCTCCATATAACTTTGATAGTCTAAATCCTCGGCATAATTACTAGGCGTATGATATTCATCATTTAAATCATTTTTCATACGTTCTTCCTCATCAACTTCTTCACTTCTTTCAGTTGTCACCATTTCCGCATCCAATTTTCTCATTTCTGCCATATCCACAGTCCAACAACGTACTTGAACAGATAACACAAAAAAAACGAAGGACACAACTTTGACAGATGTCATTTTTGCCGCCTAAATTAAACTAAATATTTTATTAAAATAACAATTATTTTGACGTTTATTTGATAAACTTATTACATTGAAATGATGGGATGCGTATTTCCAAATGAACACGCGAAGGAATACTGATGAGAAAACGAAATTAACAAACAAACGGATGCTGTTTTTGCGCAATTATTAATTTCCCGCGCGTTCATTGTTCGAGGAGGTGAAGTAAGATATGTATATCCGTTTCCGCCTAAATAGGCTTTCAGTTCAATCTTTTTCCTTTAATCAGGAAGGGAAATGTTTGTTTTGTACGTAATTAAGTTCTTACGTGTTAATTCTTACACTTCTCGTTGTAATAAAATCGAATTAGAACACATTTATTAATGTTAGAGCGAGCAACCGAACGGTTGGTCTGATGGCAAGCAATCACCACCGGCCATGAATATTATCAGATGGAGGGCCTTCGCAAATGTGTTGCAACCTATTAAGGGATATAGAGGTAAACGGGAATAAAGAAATACCTATACATCGGTCCCGGTATCACTAGGGTCCGCATGCTATATCACCCCGATCTTGTGAGGGTGTAGTTACCATCTTTAACCTTTTGAACGCCAATGACATCTATAGATGTCATGCGCAATCGTGCCCTGTGCGCCAACGACACCTATACATGCCAAGAAACAGATCATAGATAAATACAAAATAAACATATTAAACCTTTACTTTTACGTGTTTTATTTGTACAGTTTATGAACTGAATCCCCAGTTATTACATAATTGTACACAGTAAACAAAATTGCCAAGTAGTTATTCAAATATTTGATGACAAAAAATAACTTAATTAATGGCTAAAAAAGCATGTTCTCTCGCGCCAATGACATGTATACGTGCCTACTAGTGATGTAGTGTAATATTCAAGTAACTTCATTAAAATTTCAGCGAAATTACTCTAATTCGCTTAATTTTTGTAATAACTACAAAAAAAATATATAAGCTTAGTCACTGAGAAAAAAGGTAAATACTACATTCTTTGGTATAATACCATATTGTCTATATTGTGGATATTGTTGATTTGAATATTTTCCTTTTCGCCAATCATGCGCATCCCTAGCACAGTATCGATATGCAATCCCTTCTGCGCCATTGACATGAATAGATGTCGGACTGGTGACGTCGTAAGCGCGTGCCGTGTTGTTAAGTGCGGAAAGTTGTAAAAATATTTTATCGAGTAGCGGGCGAGTGAGCGAGCAGTTTTCAAAATTTATTACCTAATAAGTCTAATCAGTGCCTTTATTAGAATATTCTTATGATACAAATTGTCGCTATGTCATATCAAAATATGGTAATTGACCTAAATAGGTACCTACATATAATTAGTATTTGTAATAACTCAAGTATTAAACTAAATGATTGGAAAATAAATATGTAGTTTTAATGCAATTCCCTTTATTTAAAGGTAATAGTTGTTTTGATATTTACAAATAAACACTCCACAATAATACCTATAGTTCATATAAACTTAATAAATAAACTCGATAAGTTATAATAATATCTATACAGCTACACATCCCTAATCAGAAGCGAGAGATTATAAAAAAAAGGATGGTTGCCCGCGCCATTGGCATGTATACATGCCAATGGGGCGTAACTGATAGAGAATAGTGCTGTAACTTGCTGCAATTTTATATGTATTTTTGTATCTCAAAAGGTTGATTTTTTTTGTTGATAGTTGCTATAAATGTGGTCTTAAGTTTTTACAGTAGGAGATGAGGTTAAATAAATATTATTTTTGTGTTATAAGCTGTTTATTCAAATATTCAGACGTGAATTATTATGTTTATCGATAACATTTTGAACTCCCTACTATTTTCAAGGTTATCTCATTGAATTTGTGGCTTGGCGTGGAGGGCACGGCGATGCGTTTTTGCTCTGGCGGTCAAAAGGTTAAAATGTTTTCAGTAGTCTCAGAGTTCATGTCCTAAAAACCACAGAAACAGGTCCTTTTTAATCATTGAGATAATATTAATAGGAGACGACACCGCCTACATCACTTATGTTCCACTCAACATACGTCATGTGACGTATGTTGAGCGGTATTTTTTAATGGTTTTAAAGTGAAACGCATCAAACATGCCTTCGTGTGTGTTACGATATTGCACAAATAATACAAATAATACGGTAAAGTGCAAAGGAATAACTTTCATCGTTAAGTACCTAACTAGATAATAATTTTTAAAACTTAGTTAGAGCAAAAAAATGGCGCACAGATTTTGTTCGTGGTGTCTCCTCCATACGTAGTAATATTATCTCAATGTTTTTAATACGCATTTATTAGCTTCACTTGTATGATTGTATGTATCCCCGATATTGACCCACTTTAAACGGAAAAAAATTCAAACTAATTGCACACTTATCAAGGATCGATGATGCAATATTTTCAAGAGTATATGTTTTTTTAGTAAGTATTTATAAGTTTGTATTTATATTTATTTAGTAATAACTAATGCCTCTAATATATCTAGATATACACCACATATACACTACGTACAAGAAAACATGGGCTCTAGCGTGTTTAAAAGGTTACAAGGCTATAAAAAGCCGTGCGAATTATAATGCGTTTTGCGAGAATTTAAATGTACTAATTAGTATAAATTATGAATGATAGCTTGATGAATGATACTTACAGATTTTTATGTCTAAGTTTATGTCCATAAAAAATGAACCAAGCATGTAGTGTAGGATGGATCTATAAAAATTTGTTTGAACGCGCTATACTCAGGAACTACTGGTCAGATTTGAAAATTTCCTTCGGTGTTAGATAGCCCATTTATCGAGCAAAGGCTATATATCATCACGCTAAGACAAGCAGGAGCGGAGCACTGCGGATAAAACCGCGGCTGCTGCGAACGCACAATTTTTGTAAAAAAGGGATACTTAGTCTTACATTACTTTCAATAATAACAACATGTATATAGGAAAAATAAAACAAATCATATGTTAATACTTTAATATTTATTACTAAAACTTACACTAACTTTGTGAAAGCAATACATAAATTATTAACTCAATATTATCCCACAAACGGGTAATTAAATGAAATCTAGCATTTCTAAGCTCAGCCTAGATTAAAAATTAGTATTTAGTACTTGTCCATAACCAACATGAAAAATGCGAAAACGTTTTTTTTTTTTGTAAAAAAACATAACGGACCAATCCATACTAATATTATAAATGCGAAAGTAACTCTGTGTGTGAACTGAACCAATTTGCATGAAATTTGGTACAGAGATATTTTGATACCCAAGAAAGGACATAGGCTACTTTTTACCCCGGGACATAGGATAGGTTTTAACCCGAAAATCCCACGGGAACGGGAACTATGCGGGTTTTTCTTTGACTGCGCGGTCGAAGCCGCGGTTGGAAAGCTAGTTTTATATATGAAGTATATTCGAATATTTTTATAATCCTGAAAATTTATAATAATAAAAAAATTTTTTTTTTTTTACATTTTCAACAGACTCCAATCTTAAAGGTTTCGTGTTCTGACTATTTGGAAGCGGTTTATTATTAGAACATTATTAACTGTACGTAGCCAAAATAACTACCAAAAACAAGTACTAAACACTAATTACACGAACGAGGCACATTTTAACTTTATTGATAAAAACAATGTTTAAAATATATTGCCAGTATTTTAAATGCATTTTGTATATAGGATGGTATTCTTCTTTCGGGTAAATGGCTGAACATTTTTAGATGAAAGCACAAAATTCTAGGTCAAGCATAAATTCTTCTTAAAACGTTTCAACCAAATAATGTTGCGACATAAGTATTTTTCCGCTTTTTTGCAAAGTACAAGTTAAAAATGCAAAACGTTTAGACCCAATTTCACCAATATTTTCTAAATCAGACATTTATTAATCGAGCTTCAAATTAAACATGTATTTTAACATCGTTGTCAACTCTACAGGTCCCAAGAAGGAAATCTAACAGCCGATTATCAAATCGACCATTAACTGAGCGACTCACGAATCATTCATTCGTATTTTAAACCGCCCGAAACAAAATGTCATAGTTGACAATGCCATAGTTTCGCACGTTGGGGCTATTTGTTCTAGTTGTATAATAACTGTCATGTTTGGTAATTCGACTAAATTGAAATGTTCTAACACAGTATACAATTTACATAATAATACAACAAATCATGTAGAAACTCTTACGTTTGCTGGTTTATATGTCAAACGATTTGGTCGTTACCATGGTTACAAATGTTTGATGTTATTTGGAGATTGTTTTGTTGTGATTTTTCTTGTGTTATTTTAATTTTATTTTGAGTTGAATAAATACAATAATGTTGAAGAAAAATCGCGGTTCAATTTCACTTGGTCGAAGGTAAACTGGATCTGGTTGAAATTACGAAAAAAAATTCGGAGTCCGAAGGAAAGTGCGAGAGATCTCATACTAGAAGAGCAATTAAAACAAGAAAAATAAAGACAAAGCAGCAAGATACATTTAAAGTAAATTAATAGTAAATTCTTGTTTGTAATAACCTAGTATCTAGTTGTTATAACCTATTTATTGAATGATGTTGATAGGTACAATCTAAGGGTACAATAAAAATGTTTTATAAAAACACAAGTTTTATTTATTTAGGTAACATGAAAAATTACATATTTCTATAACAATGTCACATTTAAATTAAATTAGGATCATCATCATCGTCAGCCCATATACTTTCTCACTGCTGGGACATGGGATTGGTAGTGCTAACTTAAACTTAAACACGGTAAGGGATCAGGTCATTATCCACCACGCTATCTTATGATATGTCGGTTTCCTCACAATGTTTTTCACCACTGAGCCATCACTGCACTGCACTACAATAAGCAGTTGGTCTGTAGGTGAAACTGATAGATTCCTAAAACAGAATTTAAAATTAAGATAAGTACATTTCATAATCATGAGGAGGCCTGAGCCTTACCTGAGTAGTGGTGAAGTTTACATTTTAAGTACCTATTGGTATTCAATACTAGATTTGACATGACTCACAGGATTATTATGGTTTAATTGAAAATAATACAGTATGTAGGAAGGAACCTTTTATGCACATAAATATAAATATTACCTCACGAGATAGTTTTACTTACAGATCCGACGGTTATTCGAGTTTATCTTCAATTAATTGCAATACTTCCAAACCGATTGTTTTGATAAACGAAATCTTGTACTAAAATCAACATCATCATATTCTTCGAAACAATGACGACGTCTTTATAAATTCTGGGCCGTCGCGGTCGCACTATATAATCCAAATTATACAAATCATCCAACACATCTTCATTTACAAAAATAAAATAGTATGCAGAGTCCATCTTGACAGCAAGAAAACTTCAAATCATTTTTTCTAATCGCTTGTTAAAAATTTAAAGAGCCTCTATGCCACGGGTTAAATATAATGCCGTGTTAAGGAAACTAATCCTCGATTAGGTCATGGTGGGACACTCCCTTACATTGATGTCCCGTTAAAAGAGTTAACAGCGTGTTAAACTAACTAACAGAGCTTGATGAAACTGGGCCTTAATATTTTAAACATATGTTAAACTTTTAAAGGACAGCAAGCTTCACTTGTGGTTACATAGAAATAACTCAATTCCTAAACGAAATGCACATCTTTTTATTTAATTATTCGGTTAAAATAATAAACAATTAAGGGCCGATTTTTCAATCCTTGGTTAAAATTTATCCGTCCAATAAAATATTGCACGAACATATTAAAATGTCACCTGTAAACTGTCATATACGGACAATTAGAATACATATTTGAAATGGTAGTTTAATACGTTATTCGATGAATAAGTTTTAACCAACGATTGAAAAATCAGCCCTAAAAAAACATACATCATAACTGTAATTTCTTCAAAATTATGTTCTAAACTCTGCCTTATACAAAAACGGGCAGAGTTTTGATTCGGAGAATATTTTTAAATTGTAATTCTAATATTTTATTGTTAATAATGTCTTATTAATTTATTTATCTCCTACTGCAAATTTGACCTAAGACCAAAATTCCTCCATTTATAGCCTTTACACCATAACGGTCGACGTTTATCAAAATAAACAACTTTTTCATAGGAATCGAGTTAAACAAAAAAGGTGCATAATTATTATATAATATTATTGTGCCCCACTTTGCCCCTTACCCCATACGGGGTCGTCCCATGCCCCTGCCGGGTGGTGCCGGCATATCTCCACCGCTCTTTACGTTTTTGATAGTTTCGTCTATGGAGAGAATCTGAAAAAATGGGAAAATATATTGTTAATAAAATGTTAAGGTGTGTGTGATGGTATTTTTTTTCAGTGAAAAAGTCACGTAGTAAAAGTCTTAAATAAGTAAATGAATATGATAATTTAATATTATTTTACATCTACTGAATTTATAATCATATTTCTGTCACCTCATGTCTACTATCAAGATCCTCCACTGTTCCATCGGAAATTGGATCCGTTTGTTTTAATCATCGGTGACAAATTAAGTATATATTACTCAAAGAACATTATGTTACTAAAATTGTAAGTTTTGAAATCAATATATTTTTTTTCTACACAAACATGAATCATAAAATTTTGACTATACATACATACATACAAACAAAAAGCAAACAAACCTGCGCAGCAGCTTCACAAGCGGCTGTTATAGCGTTGATCTTAACAACGGCGGGCTCCCAGACGCAACTGAGGAAATTGTCCGCAATGTCCTCCTTTTGAATGTCCACGCCGAACCAGACCTCGCCTGGAAATAGTAACTCTAGTGAGTAAAATGTTACTCTAGGGAGTAAAATTTTGACTGTTGTCGATAACTCGCCTGTATAGTGGTATTGCAGAAAATTACTCCGGTGAGTAAAATAGTTTTACTTTGTAGAGTAAAATAATGCATGTATGGTGAGTAAAATTCAAGCGTGGCGAGTAAAATAATTTAATAGGTGGTAATAAAAATAATTGTAGTATTCCTCGTGGCAAAAATACTTCGAGCTAATTAACTGATGGATCAATGGTTCATACTTCATTCAAAAAAGTCGGAAGCTCTCAAATCAAAATTTTCTGCTTATTGCCTAAAGCTTTAATTTCTAGTTGTGGCTTTAATGTCTGGTGATGATGATGAAAAATGATATTTTCACGAAATTTGGCCTATTTTTCATCACCCACCTTGATGATGCTTCTGGCGCAGCTTATTCAACAGATTTGTGGCATCGAAACCGGCGTTGTCACACAGCTGACGTGGTATAGCTTCAAACGCTCGTGCTATGGCCCCAATGAGTAATTGCTCCTTGCCAGCGATGCCCTTGGAGTGATCGCGGAGGTGTTTGGACAGCTCCATGTCTATTGCACCGCCACCTGTGAAGAAAATAAATAAATGGTTAAAAATTGTTTAAAGGTTCAAAGAAACCTAAATCGTACATAATCGTCCTTACTCTACGACGTGACGGCATTGCCATGACGCGACATTGAAATTTTACTCTCAACGCGCCTTAAGAAGTTCCACTTCAAAAGACAACTTAGCAAGTAGATTGTGAATAATATTACTACAGAGAATATTGTGAAACTATAGTTAATCTATTAAATTAGCATAGAGCATTATCACTACATAGTATAAAACAAAGTCGCTTTCTCTGTCCCTATGTCCGTTTGTATGCTTAAATCTTTGAAACTAGACAACGGATTTTGATGCGGTTTTTTTTAATAGATAGAGGGATTCAAGAGGAAGGTTTTAGTATATAATTTATTAGGTTTTAGACAAAGCGGGCGAAGCCGCGGGCGGAAAGCTAGTTAAAAACAAAACTACTTTTATCAAAAAAAGATTGGTTGACGTGAAACGTATCAACAAGTCGCTTACACTGGTTTAATGGAAACTACTTTAAATACTTTATATACGAAATAAAGAACGACAATCAATTCATGCTTCCACAAAGTATAGTTCAAACGTCAGACGATATAGACCAAGTATATGGAAATGAGTTTTAAAGACATCAAACTACTTGTCTTAATATATATAAATCTCGTGTCACAATGTTTGTCCTCAATGGACTCCTAAACCACTTAACCGATTATAATAAAATTCACACACCATGTGCAGTTCGATCCAACTCGAGAGATAGGATAGTTTAAACATGTAGGTACCACGTGCGAAGCCGGGGCGGACCGCTAGTAAAATTATAAAAATCTCACCAGCAACGACAGCATCATTCTTGATGGTCCTCCGCACAATCATGATAGCATCGTGCAACGAACGTTCCGTCTCTTCCAGAAACTGTTCAGCGCCACCTCTGAGGATCAGCGTGCACGTTTTCGCTGCTGGACATCCTTGAAATAAATTGGGAATTAAATTAATAAAAAACATTGAATATAAATTCAATAAAAATTTCTATTTCAAATAATCTAGTTTACACCTATAATACTAAAATCGCAATGATCCAGGACTCAAATAAGTATAAGTAACAATTTTTCTAAACCTAAATAAAATATATAACACTAACGGTAACGGTATATAACATTCTAATCTACATGATACTACCTGTTGTACTGTAACCTGAATATACAGGATGTCCCACTATTATTTATTTAACTAAGAGCGAAGGGACTTGTAGTTTTGCATACAATGATCACGTAAAAAATACTTAACTTCGCGCAGCTGGCATATACCGCTTCGCTAATGTTAGTAATGTGACCATTTTATCAATGAAAACATAATCTTATAAGATAGCTCACGTGCGGGTGGCAAAGTTGGGCGGATTGCTTGTTAGGGGTCTACACATAGAGTTTTAAGAATTCATCTATTTGAAAAAAAAAGTGTCTGAAATTTTATAAGCATTTTTTACGTACTCAGCATATGCAAAACTATAACCTCCTATGAGCTTAGTATACCAAGGGTGAGACACCCTGTATAAATATTAACATGATGCTAAAATAAAGTATATTTTGATGTGTCTATATTCATATAAATATTGCTCACCAGGCGGCGCATTTTCTTTTTCATAACCTTTACAAGAAAACAAGCCATTATTATCAGAAAATTAAAGCAAGTGGTTTTTATACGAACGAATAATCATGAGCAACGGTGTAAAAAAAATCAATGATTTAAACCAGCCTTTCCCAACCTGGGGTCCGCACACAAATCCCGAAAATTACGAAAGAATTAATGACCAGACTATTCTGACGACCGGACTTTGAATTTTTCAGTTTTAATATGGAATAATCTATCATGTGATGGGTAGTAAAGCTATTTCATACAAAAACACTGCAAGAGTTCAATCAATTTTTAAAATAATATAGATTGGCTAATGGTAAGGTTAGGGGTAACTAGGGGCTAGGGGTAACAAATTGAACCTTAAGGGCTCCCAGACAAAACTGCGATGAGATGCAATGCGAATTCGCATCGCAGGAACTTGCGTTGAGAATTTCTGCGATACGGTCAAGTGCGGTAAACCGTTTGGTAGGGCGACCATTCCTTCAAGTGTAGTCTGCCGTACTGGACGTGTTTTTAGGAAACGTAAGATGGATCGCAATAAGATTATTGCACTGGTATTATTGTTAAATAGATATAAAAGACAAAGAAGATTCTGGGTTCATCCATATATTACGATTATGAACTCTGATGGGAATTATTTTATTCAAAAGTACTGCGTTGAGAACTGAAGAAGATAATTTTTTTTATTTGCAGTAAATATCGCAGGAATGTGCGATGCGTAGCAGAATTCTTGCGTGGTGTGTTCGTGCGAATGTATATTTGCGATGCGATGCTAATTTGCAGTTTTGTACGGGAGCCCTAACTCCACAAGTCGCGGGTGGAGGACAGACAGACACACACACTGCATACACTCACCCGCGAATATGTTGTACCGCTCGCCGCCCACCTGCCGCTCGCTGAACCGCGCGCACGCCCCCAGTGCGTCGGGCCGCAGGTCGCGGGTGGAGGACAGACAGACACACACACTGCACACACTCACCCGCGAATATGTTGTACCGCTCGCCGCCCACCTGCCGCTCGCTGAACCGCGCGCACGCCCCCAGTGCGTCGGGCCGCAGGTCGCGGGTGGAGGACAGACAGACACACACACTGCACACACTCACCCGCGAATATGTTGTACCGCTCGCCGCCCACCTGCCGCTCGCTGAACCGCGCGCACGCCCCCAGTGCGTCGGGCCGCAGGTCGCGGGTGGAGGACAGACAGACACACACACTGCACACACTCACCCGCGAATATGTTGTACCGCTCGCCGCCCACCTGCCGCTCGCTGAACCGCGCGCACGCCCCCAGTGCGTCGGGCCGCAGGTCGCGGGTGGAGGACAGACAGACACACACACTGCACACACTCACCCGCGAATATGTTGTACCGCTCGCCGCCCACCTGCCGCTCGCTGAACCGCGCGCACGCCCCCAGTGCGTCGGGCCGCAGGTCGCGGGTGGAGGACAGACAGACACACACACTGCACACACTCACCCGCGAATATGTTGTACCGCTCGCCGCCCACCTGCCGCTCGCTGAACCGCGCGCACGCCCCCAGTGCGTCGGGCCGCAGGTCGCGGGTGGAGGACAGCACGGCGCCGCCGCAAGCGCGCTGTGTGCGACGCATGTCCTCCTCGGGCACGCGGCCCGCGCAGAACATGTCGCTGGAAACACGAAAACATTAAGCGCCTTGTACACTGTCCATTTGGCTGTACGTCCCGCTAGTGTCATACACGATGCACGACGCAAAACGACAGTGAATAGTTTTGACGAACGACAATAATAATTATTATTATGTTGCTGGATTTGCATGACCAATTTTTCGTCCAGCGAGCACCGCCACCACCGCGAACGTCGTGCAGATGGACAATGGATAACGCGGACGTACGTCAGAGCGGTCCTGCATCGTGCGTGCTCGATCGAAACCGAAAAAGCTTTTGATAAAGCAGGTGGCATTTTTACACACGTCCTCTCGTAAACTTCGTTTGATTTAAATGTCATGCTTGATGTGCGCACAATAGTCAGTATAATACATACAGCAACGCAGCCTTGAGCTGACGTACAGCGGGGATGGATCATGTATAAGGCGCTTTAATAATAATAAACACTTTACACTTGCACACACGAAACAAAACAAAATCATACGAAAATAATACACAAACTGTACTACCAGCAATGTAGTACACACCCAGAGTCAGAAAAAAAGACGTGTGGCACTCGGGGTCTGCTGCGGTAAAGCTATTGCATGCTATGCCTTCAAGCCACACCTCCGAGCCCGTCGGAGGGGGGAGGTTTTTTCGTTACGGAATTTCTGGATTCAGTCCCCGCGCTCAAGGATAGAAGCTATGCAATAGCTTAAAAAAAAGTTTTTATGTGTGCCCGATATGTTCCTTTATACAAACAAAAAATAAATACATAAATAATAAAATTTTATTTTTTTGTCACCTCATGTCTACTATCAAGATCCTCACTGTTCAATCAGAAATTGGATCCGTTTGTTTTAATCATTGGTGACATTTTCCCATTCAATACAGGACATTGGCAAAATTGTGGCAACGCAGTACTGCCATAAATTAAAATAATGAATTGACATTTTAAATTGACTACAATTTCTATTCATAGCAATTTTTTTCCATAGCATCATTTGACTTAGAAAAAATATTGGCCCAGCTTGCATTCAGCGCTGCCAGCTTTTCATACAGAATCTGCCATTCCATATCTACCCCTAGTATACTCCCACATCACACAAGAGACACTCACCGGTCAGCAAAGTACTGCGTGGCCACATCACCGATGGGCAGTTTGCTCAGCACCACATTGGCCTGATATTCTTGTACAGAATCTGCCATTCCACATCTACCCCTAGTATACTCCCACATCACACAAGAGACACTCACCGGTCAGCAAAGTACTGCGTGGCCACATCACCGATGGGCAGTTTGCTCAGCACCACATTGGCTCCGCTTGCATGGAGCGCTGCCAACTTTTCGTATAGAATCTGCCATTCCGCATCTACCACCTTTTGGTATTCGCGTACGTTGTCTACGCGAACCTGGGGGTAGATATTTAGGTTTAGAAACTTATTTAGGCAACATAAAGTAAAAAAGTGGGAGCCAAACAAGGCAGTAACTGAACATAGGCAATTCCTTAAAAAAAATTATCGACGCAATTATGTGTATTTATAAAAATTCCTAATCAGGAGATGAGTAATGTATTTAAATTTTAATGTGTTTTATCACCTCATGTCTACTATCAAGATCCTCACTGTTCCATCGGAAATTGGATCCGTGTGTTTTAATCATTGGTGATTTTCTGAATTTTAATATTCAGGTTTACATTTAGATTGCACAAATTGTATCAATATGCCACTATACTCACAATCACGCTCAAAAGTTATCCAAAGAAAACTTTAACAATGCGATCGAATAATTAACATTGTAGCATTGATGTACCATAAGAAAACTCTGCCACACATGCATAGGCAGATTTTTTCTTTGGACAATTTTTTATGATTATAATTATAAGTCGATTGGGAACATTTTTTGAAGTGAAACTTGTTTAGGCGCGTTGAGAGTCAATTTTCAAGGTCACGGCATTACCGACACGTAATGGAGTAAGTCGACTATTTTGGTATCATTGATCTCGCCAAGTAAGTTTCACTTCTGTCACGTGTGTTCCGCACACGCTCATTTTTTATTTTTATCGCGAGGCTAGTTATTTATTAAAAATATAGCCCAATATGGCGGGGAGCCGCTGGAGTCAGGCCGCTGGTGATCGGTCGTTATGGAAATCTTTGGGGGAGGCCTATGTCCTGCAGTGGACGTCTTAAAAGGCGAAAGGTAACGGGTATAGCCCAATATCTCACCTCAGCATTATCCCTCTCAGCTTTGAGTTCAAGCTCAATGTTTAAGAGCGCAATCTTGCAGTTTTCATAGCTCTTTGGTTGCATCTCAAAGCCTGCGTACGAGAACGTCTTCTTGAAGGCCACACCTTCGACTAGGAATGAGTCTTCTAACGCACCGCCCGCTACTTTCTTGATGCCTGAAAGAAAATTAGTAATTTATAGGAATTGCTGCCAAGCGCAGGTGACGAAAAAAATTGCTGTGAATTAAAAGTGACTGATGTAAAATGTTTTCGTTCACGTGTGTTAAATACAGATGAAGCATTAGTAATTTCTGTAGATTTTTTGTTATTATATATTAATTGTTATTGGATTTTTAATCAATCACATTTAATTTTTAAAACGCACTGTAGAAAGGAACGTAAAGTACAATGTTTTTTTTCTTTATATTCATTTTGAGTATTTTCAAATACAAATAAATATGTTTCATAACTGAGCACTATATTTTGATTATTTCTCAAATTGTGCCATTGAACACTATAAAGCATAACGAATTTGAACGTCACTTTTACTTTCAATATACCGACATTTCTCTGCTTTCTTATTTTAAAGTCACCTCATGTCTACTATCAAGATCCTCACTGTACAATCAGAAATTGGATCCGTTTGTTTTAATCATTGATGACATACTATTAAATTTATAAAAACAAATCTTTAAAGAATGGAAAAACGTCGATTGAGAAAAATAGTAGCCACGATACGCCGAAGGACAAGAGTTCGAAAACCGCTTCGTGCTCATTATCTTTTTAATTTTCTTAAATTTTTCAAACATCTAAAAATTTAAACACTTCTTTTTCAATATTTTTAATTATTGAAGTGAAACTTCTTTATGCGCATTGAAAATAAAATTTCAAGTTCGTGTCACGGCAATACCGTCACGTCATGGAGTAAGGCGACGATTTTGGTATCTTCAAATCTCGCCAAAGAAGTTTCACTTCTGACACGTGTGCTCGGTCTCGGTCTACACAATCTTTTTTATTTTTATTAAAGATCACGATCGACTCTTTTCCATACTTTAAATTTTTCACACATTAAAATCTAAATTATTTTAACATCTTTTCATACTAACCAATCATATCCAAGGGCAGCAGAGGCGCATCCAATAACAACACAGCATCGACCACCATCTTGGAAAAGTGATCCTTCTGCTGATGAATCAGTTTAGAAGACATCGCTGTAACCGCGCATTTCTTGAGCAGATCCCTGTGAAATTGTGGTTGTTTGTATGTTTGTTTGCTTGTGGTTCGATGGTGGAAATGGATGGGGATATTCATACGAGTTGTGTCCACATTAAATTCGGTAATTGGATCCGTTGTTATAATCATTAGGTAGGTAGTAATAATATTATAATACACCACATGAAACGTTTACCTAAAAAATATTTTAAATTGTTCTAGAACATTCTAAATCACAATGTACACGCACAGGCAACGCCTCGAATTCAAACATTCAATCCAGCTAGCACAACCTTTAAAAATATTCTAGAACAATATAGAACGCCTTCTACACGCAAAGAAATCTCCTACACATTTTTACTCGTAATAACATTCAATTCAACGAGTGCTAAATTCAAAAAATTTCAAAAAAAGTTCCAGAGCTTCCCTAAATCTTCTAGAACATTCAAGAACTTTCGATAACCTCCAAGAATCTTCTAGAACATTCCAGAACACTCACCTCTGTTCCTCCGGCGACTTGCTCTCAACACGCACGGACAGTTCCTTCACTTTATCCACGGCCAGTTTCGAAGCCGCACGAACGGCGCGAACAATAACACGCGGGTGCACACCTTAACACATTTAGCGTGTTAATATCCTTACTTTTTTACTATTTTTTTAATATAATAATAATAATAAACTCATAATGTTAGTATTTCGTCAGCATTTCTGTGGATCCGTAAGATTGTAATCATTGTAGAACGATGTTCTCACTGTCCTTTCGAATGTGACTTCCCAACCCAGAAATAAAAGCGCAATTTTGTTATTTATTTTTTTGAATAAGCCAATTTTCCCTCTATTACAAGCCAATTGTCCCATTTTACCACAAAGCCATTACCCAATGTGTTCAAATAACAGAAAAAAAATGTTTTAAAATTATCTGTGTAAATAGCCATCATTAATTTCTTTAATAGTGCAAAACACACTTTTTTTTTATTTTTAGTCGACTTCAATAAAATTATTTTGAGTAATTTAGGAAATTTATTAGACATTAATTCCATAAGCCAAATAAAATACTAATAAAATACTTAATTTTTTTTAGATAAAATTTTATTTCAAACCACCTATACCACCCCCATCGCATTTCATCCCAAAGCCATTTTCACCATGTAGGTACCCTCCCAAGTTTTTTAAAACTACCCTCAACCTAGATAATAAAAAATATCTAACCTTCCTCAACAAACGGCTTCAATCTCTTCAGAAGCTCGCCGGCAAGAATCACCACAGATGTGGTACCGTCGCCGACCTGAATTTTTAAAGTATATTTTTTTATCTGTGCTATAGAATATATGCAAATATTACTTGAGTTGGAAAAATCATATAATAGTTTGTCATCAAGCAAATTCGGAAATTGGATCCGTGTTTATAATCATTTTGTTATTTTAACTTATTAATAAAATTATTATTAATAATTTAAAACTTATTAATTAATAAAATTGAAGTCTCAATAAAAATATTTTTGACGAAATTTTCACGAACACATGCTGGTCGATGTTTATTACAAAGAAAAAAGTAAGTTTCTATCGTAAAAATATATTTATTATTACATACCTCAGCATCTTGAGATTTGGCAATGTCGACCAACGTCCTGGCGGCAGGGTGGACGATGTCCAAAAGCTGTGGAAGGAAAAATTATTTAATACAATATTTTCTCTATAAATAACCTTATAATATTATTTATCAGGTCAATTTAGAAACGAACATAAAAACTAACTGGGGCCTTATTATGGCTGGTTATTGCGTTCATAAATGAATTTGCCAGTCAGTTCAAATCACGGCGTAAACTGTCTGGAAATAAGAGGTCACAATACGGCCCCTGGAATGCGTAAATAAAAGAAAGCGTAAGGAGTAAATACGAATTGATAACCTCCTCCTTTTTTTTGAAGTCGGTTAAAAAGGAGAATAAATTTATCATTTAATGTGACTGAACATAAACATTATGTTACATAACAGAAATTCATTTTTTACACAGAATAGGGTACTGCTTCAGTTATTAACGAAAAAACACCCACCTTCATAATAGTAGCTCCATCGTTTGATATCACCGCTTTGCCAGAATGGTCGACAATCAGTTTATCCATACCACGCGGGCCCAGTGTGGTACGTACCTGTAAAGAAATAAGTTAGAAGAAATAAGTTAGAAGAAATAAGTTATACGGCATAAATAATGTTCTAAATTAAGCAATTTGCGTAATAGATTTGGATGTGTTTTATCTATTTTTGAAGTGAAACTTCTTTTAGTGTAACATTTATCCGTTACGCGCCATCTTTTTCTTATCCCTACCACGAGTGATTCGACGTATTTCTGTAAAGTTGCATATAATATGTAGTAAATTATTTTTTGAAAAATAAGATCATAAAGAAGTTTCACTTCTTACGTGTGTACACTAGTAACACACACATTTTTTTTTGTTAGGTTAATGGCATGGTAGTGTAGTTCTGAATGACAGGTATGTATTATTGAAATTTTTTTTTATAGTAGTGTTTGTTGCTCAGTTTGTTCTCTATTGTTGCATTTGTTATTGTCAGGAGAAGATCTTATGAAAGGAAACCAGTCTGTTATATACTACCAAGCCTATAGTAAAATCCGATAGTAAAATCTACAAGTTGATATCGCCTCTATACCATTGCATAATCTTTGGTATATTTTATAGTCGCCTCTGCGTACATACATACTCATCGGTAGCATTCATGGATACATTTTGCTGACTTGCATCGACATCGAAATTGGATCGCCGCTGTGGATTCCACCCCACTTAGCCTCTAACCTCGAGCAAGTCCATTGGTATTTAAAGTAATTTTAATGTTTAATTTTTATTTGTAATATTTCTTCAATAAAGTTATCTTTGAAAATTGGTTTTTTTTGGGACTCTCGGGCGCGATAAATATAATTGGCGCAGTCGGTAGGATTTCCGGGTCCCCCAGGATATAAAATTAGGGAAAATTCTGGAGGAGATAGGCGTTTCCAGCCGAACCGGAAATTAGAAGAACAACGTGGCCGAGCATCCAAACCTCGATACCTCCCAAGAAATGCCGAGATCTATGTGAGTACACTTTATTTCAGTGATTGCTCCTTTATTTCCTATGTTAGTTTTAGATTTTTTTTTTATTCAACACGTATCATAAAATTTTCGATCCTGAAAATTTTAATTAATATTTTATAGGCGTATAGAACTTTAAATCAATAAGAATTAAAATTTTCTTTTGATTTTAGAAATAGGTAAAATTTTAAAAATTTAATTGAAGGAAATTAAAATAATTTTTCTATTATAATAATTATAAAATTTAGATTTATGTTAATATTTTAATTAAACGAGTAGTAGGGAAGAATTAATTGACAGATTAAGACAACTTGACGATTCAGAAATTAGTGAAATTAACAGGGATATTTTAGTTGATAATTTAAGACAATTTGAAGAATCTAAAATGGCTACCCTAGATGATATCTGTAAAGCCCTCCGTTTAGTTCCTGAATTTGATGGGAATTCTCATGTTTTAGTAAGATTTATTAATATTTGCGATCAGTTAGTTGCAAAGTATGGTCAGGCCGGTGATCAATTAATTAATTCGGGTCTTTTAAATGGAATTTTGAACAAAGTAGTTGGTGCTGCCGCGCGACAAATTAATGCCAACGGTATCCCCAACGATTGGACTAGCATTCGTAATTCTTTAATAAATAATTTTGCAGACCAAAGAGACGAAACTGCACTATACAATGATCTAGCTTTATTAACACAAGGGTCTAACACGCCGCAAGAATTTTATGAACGTTGCCAGAACTTATTCAGTACAGTTATGACGTATGTTTCACTGCATGAATCTCTTGTTTCCACTATCGATGCTAAACGAGAACTTTATAAAAAATTAACCCTTCAAGCATTTTTACGTGGATTAAAAGATCCTTTAGGTTCTCGTATTAGATGTATGCGCCCAGAAACGATAGAAAAAGCTCTAGAGTTAGTACACGAAGAAATTAATACCATGTATATTCAGAATAGGAATTCACACGTATCAGATAAAAAATCTAGTGACAATAATCTGCCTTTTAAAATGCCTATTCATAGTTTTCAGCCCTTCAGGCCTAATAATTTTAATATGCCAGGTCCGTCTAGACCACAATTTATGCATAAGCCACCATTTTCACCCCAACATCAATTTAAAATGCCTTTTAATCAACCTCGAATGCCCACGCGCACCCAACAAATTTTCAGTGCACCACTTCCAAATAATAATCAAGGTTTTCAAGTACAAACTAGACCGCAACCATCATCTCAAGGCCCTAAGCCTATGAGTGGAGTTTCTCATTTTGTGACTAGGGAAAGACCGATGCAACCAGGTCCTAGTGGATGGAATTGGTCCAAGCAGGGCAATCCACCACCCTCTAATTATTTTAAACCCCGAGATGTTAATGTGAATGAATGTGCAAGCTTAGAATACGATACTCCTGATTATTATAATTATGATGATTACTATAATTACTATGATGATTATTACAATTATGAAGGTTATTATAATGACTATCCCGTAATTAACCAATATGAATATGGTGAAAGCCCTATAGTCGAGGAGTTAGTAGAACAGCCCCAGTCAGAACCAGAACCATCAACAAATGAAAATTTTCAGAAGGTTCAGAGTATAAAAAAGTTAAAATAGAATTAAATCTCCAAACTCAACGCCAATTGCCATTTATTCGCATTTCCCTCGGAAATGGATTCTATTTAAAATTTTTGATAGATACTGGAGCAAATCAATCCTTTATTAGTCCACAGGCCGTAGAACAATATTTTCCAGACATACCACTAAATTTTGATCCGTTTGAAGTCACTAACGTCCATGCAACTAGTAGAAACAATTATTCAATTACATTACCTTGTTTCGAGGAATTCAATGATAACTGTAATATTAAATTATACGTATATAAATTTCATAATTATTTTGAAGGTTTGATAGGGATGGATTTGTTAACTAAATTTGAAGCTAAATTAGATCTTAAAAATTCAACATTAATTACTAAAAATGCCATAAACCCAATTAAGTTATATAATTCCCGAAATTTAAATTTGTATGAAAAGATTATTCCAAGTGAAACCTCTTTACTTCTTAGATTACCAATAAACGCCGCGGATGGTGAAGTTTTAGTGCCAGAACAAATAATTTGCAATTGCATTATAAGTGAATGTTTAACTACAGTTAAAAATAATAGAGCCATAGTTCAGGTAACCAATCATACTAAAAATGACATAATTTTTTCATTAGATCATCCGACAGAAGCAACTATTTTTAATTCCGAATTTTCACAAGAATCTTCAAACCGTGCCAGTGACGTTATTTCACGTTTGCGAATAGACCATTTAAATGAGGAAGAAAAAGCCAATTTAACAGCACTTTGTAGTAAATATGCAGACGTTTTTTATATTGAAGGAGAATCTTTGTCTTTTACGAACAAAATTAAACATAAAATCCGTACATATGATGAGGTCCCCGTATATACAAAAAGTTACCGTTATCCATATATTTTGCGTGATGAGGTAAAAGACCAAATTTCAAAAATGCTAAGTCAGGGCATAATTAGACCATCGGAATCTGCCTGGAGCTCTCCGATCTGGATTGTCCCTAAAAAAATGGACGCCTCGGGGAAGCAGAAATGGAGATTAGTCATTGATTTTCGCAAGGTTAACGAAAAAACAATCGATGACAAATATCCCATACCTAACATCAATGATATTCTTGACAAATTAGGGAAATGTCAATATTTCACAACCTTAGATCTAGCATCAGGTTTCTATCAGGTGGAAATGTCGGAGGAGGATATTCATAAAACCGCTTTCAGTGTAGAAAACGGCAAATATGAATTTCTCAGAATGCCAATGGGCTTAAAAAATAGTCCCTCCACGTTCCAAAGAGTTATGGATAATATTCTTAAAGGACTTCAAAATGTTATTTGCTTGGTTTATCTCGACGATATAATTGTATTTTCAACTTCATTACAGGAACATATAATAAATCTAGAAAAAGTTTTCCAAAGATTACGTGAATCTAACTTTAAAATTCAGCTTGACAAATCAGAATTTTTAAAACACGAGACAGCATATCTAGGACATGTAATAACTGAAGAAGGAATAAAACCTAATCCCGATAAAATTTCGGCAATTCAAAAATTCCCTATTCCTAAAACATCTAAAGAAATAAAATCATTCCTGGGTTTAGTAGGCTACTACCGAAAATTCATTCCCGATTTTGCTAAGATCACGAAGCCATTAACTCAATGTTTAAAAAAGGGAAAGAAAATTACTTTTGACTCAGATTACGTTAACAGTTTCGAACGATGTAAGACACTTTTAACTAATGATCCTATTTTAATATACCCTGACTTTGACAAGGACTTTTTACTGACAACTGACGCTTCTAATTTTGCAATAGGTGCAGTACTTTCACAAGGACCCATAGGATCTGACAAACCAATAGCGTACGCTTCTCGTACTTTGAATGATAGCGAAGTAAATTATAGCACAATTGAAAAAGAATTGTTAGCCATAGTATGGGCAACTAAGTATTTTCGTCCTTATCTTTTTGGACGTAAATTTAAAATTTTAACGGACCATAAACCATTACAGTGGGTTACGAGTCTGAAGGAACCAAATTCTAGACTAACGAGATGGAGATTAAAATTAAGCGAGTTTGATTTTACTACCCAATATAAGCCCGGCAAAAATAACACAAATGCCGACGCTCTATCTCGTGTGGAAATCTTTAACGAAGAGATAAGTTCAATAGTAGGCAATACATCCAAAGTATCTGTAGCCGACGACTCTGAAAGTACCATGACCGCCCATACCTCTAATGAAAACCCAATCCTTGAAATACCTATATCCTCTGAGCCCTTAAATAAATTTCATCGCCAGTTAGTTTTAAATATTGTTAGTGATGTAAAGAAACGTACAATGGTTACCAAACCGTTCGATACTCATTCCAGGATATCTATACAATTATCAGAATCAAATTTAGAAACAGATTTAATCAATGCTATTAAAGAATATGTAAACCCTAAAATAAAGACCGGTATACTTATTAACCCTCCGTTAGGTATGTACAAAATAGTCCCAATATTACAGGAAAAATTTAAAAGCTCATGCATGAAAGTTTTTATAGCTAAAATAGAATTAGAAAACGTCAAGGAATATCTTAGGCAACAAGAAATTATTCGTAATTATCATGAAGGCAAAACCAATCATCGCGGGATAAATGAATGCTACCTTGCACTTTCAGCACGTTACTTCTGGCCTGAAATGAAAGAACATATTACAAAGTATATTAATGATTGCACAATATGTGGTCAAGCTAAGTATGACAGGAACCCTATTAGACCTAAGCTTAATTTAGTACCCCCAGCTACAAAACCTTTTGAGATCGTACATATGGACACCTTTACAGCTAATAATGAAAAATATGTAACCCTTATAGATGTTTTTTCGAAATATGGACAGGCATACTTACTTAGAGATGGTACGGCACTCAGCGTCATACAGGCTTTGTTAACATTTAGTACTCACCACGGTTTACCACTTACCATAATTACTGATCAGGGTACAGAATTTAATAACCAAATGTTTTCAGAATTTTGTAAAATTCATAAAATAATTCATCATCAAACTTTGGCTCATTCCCCTAACGCTAATGGTAATATAGAACGTTTTCATTCGACTTTGCTTGAACATCTCCGTATATTAAAATTAAAACAGCGTGATCAACCTGTAATTAATTTAATGCCTTACGCTTTAATTGCATATAATAGCTCCATACATAGTTTTACTAAATGTAAACCCTATGACCTTATATTAGGGCATACTGATCCACGTGACCCTACTGACGTCGATTTAACTATTCATTTACTTCAACAGTATATGCAATCTCATAGAGAACAAATGAAACAGGTTTATGACGTTGTGAATGAATCATCATTAGCTAACAGAGAGGCTATCATTGAAAAACGTAATGAAACTAGAGAAAATGAAGTAGATTATGAACCTAACCAGCAGATTTTTGTCAGTAACCCCTCAGCTTCCAGATCTAAACTCGCACCTCGATATACCCAGGACACTGTTCTAGCAAACTTACCTATTCATATTTATACATCCAAAAAGAAAGCTCCTATAGCTAAAAATAGGCTAAAACGAATCCCTAAGACCGCCAAATTGTTGCAGGGTGCTGATCATGATGCTTCTAACATCAACACTAGCTCTCGAGATAAAACTTGAAGATCTTGGAGAAAGCCCTGGAATTTTACCCTTTAAGTTAGGTCCCATGCAACTAACCCATCATTATCATACATTTTTACAGTTTATAGAATTAAGGGAAATAGATTCTAACATTAGTTTAGTGCAGTCTCAGCTAAGTGAAATTAGAAGTAAGTTAGATAACTTTACTTATGCTGTCTATGAATCGCAAATAGATTATTTAAGTGATAAACTTGATTTTGCTTTGCAACAATTAAAAACTCTAGAACCCTTAAGGTTTAAGAGAGGCTTAATAGATAGTCTTGGGTCAGTAATTAAGAGTATAACTGGAAATTTAGATTATTCGGATGCAGTAAAGTATGATCAAGCTCTTTCAGTACTTAAGAAAAATCAAGATAAAATAGTTATTGAACAGAATCATCACATCAGTCTTAGCAAAGATTGGATGGATGAACAAAATAAAATTATTGCTGAAATTATAGAAAGTCAAAATAAAATTAATAAAACATTATTTATGATATTAAACCCTGACTCATTTCCTTCACCGGATATAGTTAAATTTGCGAAATTCGCACAAGCATTAGCAATAAGCAGTAATAATGTAGACAGTTTAGTAAGCGAAATAACTAGGTTAGAGAATGCGCTAGCATTTTGCAGTGCTTCGCGCACTCATCATTCTATGATAGGTATAGGTGTAATGAAAAATATGTTAAGTAAGCTTAAGACATTTTATAATAAAAAAGAAATATTAGATTTAGAAATTAGAGACTATTACAATATAATTAAGCCAGCATCTTATTTTAATGGAGATCAGTTAGTTTTTGCTTTTAAATTTCCTATAGTTTCACCACTCGAATATAACTTTTATAAATTAGCTATTGTTCCTAATAAAAATAGGCAAGCTATAATCCCTCCTTCTCCTTTCCTTGCAATCACTGGTAATATGCACGTGTACATAGAGGCAGAATGCCCGAAGTCAGGCATGAGGTACTTATGTGAAGACGAGCTCCACCACATGCTGAAACCCCAGCCGGACTGTATCAGCAACATCGTTGAAGGAAATCTCCATGAAGACAGGTCCTGCGAAATGACTACCGTAAACCTGATGAAACCTGCAATGGAAAAACTTGATGACCGCCACTACGTCGTCGTGTTTCCGTCTCCAACTGAAGCCCGGTTATCCTGCGAAAGAGAAGAAATCATTAATCTCAATGGAAGCTACCTCGCTACAATACCACCTACCTGCAAGCTGCACACAGAAGACTTCACCATCGTCAACACCAACGATCACATCAAAGGACAGCCCATAAAAATTACTAAAGTTTCAGCTCATGTAAAAGAGCCTACCTTATCCTTCTCTATTAAAAGTAATTCGATCAGCCTTAAGAAACTTCATGAAATTCAAGACAAGATTCACCATCAAGAACCTATTCAATTAGAACAAACTCCAATGTTCTATAACACAACTATTCCCTTCTATACTATATTATTCAGTGCTATTGCACTTTCTCTCATAATTTTGGGCAGAAGATTAATCCTGAGCAGAAGAAAGAAGAATGAAGAAAGAAGCCAATCAAGCAAGAAGCCTCGCCAAGAACAAACTTATGCTGAACCTGGACCAAGCCAAGACTGTGGAAAGCTGCCAATGACATTTTTTCCTGTCGTTCAAAAATAGTCATTGAACTAATGGGGGAGGTGTTATATACTACCAAGCCTATAGTAAAATCCGATAGTAAAATCTACAAGTTGATATCGCCTCTATACCATTGCATAATCTTTGGTATATTTTATAGTCGCCTCTGCGTACATACATACTCATCGGTAGCATTCATGGATACATTTTGCTGACTTGCATCGACATCGAAATTGGATCGCCGCTGTGGATTCCACCCCACTTAGCCTCTAACCTCGAGCAAGTCCATTGGTATTTAAAGTAATTTTAATGTTTAATTTTTATTTGTAATATTTCTTCAATAAAGTTATCTTTGAAAATTGGTTTTTTTTGGGACTCTCGGGCGCGATAAATATAATTAGTCTAAATTTGAGTCCAAAAAATAAATAACAACACCAATCAGCTAATATTTTCACGTGATTTAGTTCGCGCCATCAGCTAATGCCTATTCCAATTTGTAAATTACTTTTGGAAAGCACTAGTGTAAGTCCCTTAAAGATAATTTTATCAGCATAACATTTTCACCTCCTATAATATGTATATTTCCATCATTTAGAGGAGCCGTACACGAGCAGCTCGAGCAGTTAACTGCTGAGCGACGTACACAGACTGCTCGAGTGGTTGGTCGTTGACTGCTCGAGCTGTCGCTACAAACCGCGCAGTTGACGGCTTGAAGCAGTCGCGATTGCTCGAGCAGTCATGTGTATGACAGTGAATGAATGTCTATAGTTCACCGCGCGGTTGCGGCTACAAGCAGTCGGTCTCAACTGCTTGAAGCAGTATGGCCACTCTTAAGAAGTTAAATGTGTGATACCACCTCATATACTTCTATCTCGTCATCCAATCGGCAATTGGAACGAATTTTCGTATAATCACAGGCTCATAGTTGGAAATGAAATACACAACAAATGAATAAAGTTTAAAAATAAATCATAAAGTTTTAAATTCTATTCTACATTTCTCCAATATACATATACCAAAATAATATTTATTACAATGTTTGTTCTGGCTAATCTCTGGAATGGCTGGACCAATTATGACATGACTGTCACTGACAGATAGCCAATGTAATGAGTAGTAACTTCAGCTTCTTTTTATTCTGATATTTCATAAGGACCAGGAACATAGGATTATAAGGAATTACTCATTAAAACAAGTAAGCTAGTAAAATATAAATATACATACAGCGTCCACAACCAGCTGGCAGGCATTGATGTTGGATACCAGTTGCGGCTTGCCCTGCGACTGGTCAGTCCCCTCCCGCAGTACTAAGATTTGTGGTTGCTGAAATTATACAGAAAATAAACATTTTTTTTATTTTACAACAAGCATACACTTTGCCACCTCCTTGGTACAATGGTTGACGCATGAAAGTAGCACCGAGGGGTCCTTGGTTTGATTACTTGTGGAGACGACGAAAAAAAAAATGTCTCGGTCTGATAGGACACAGAAGGTTGTAGATGAATTTTTTGTTGAAAAATGTTTCTTTTTTAATAGGTTTAAGTATGAAAACTGTGTTTATTTTTTGGCCTGTGATTTGTACTTTTATAAAAATATTTTTTTTATTAAGTATCTGTAATCTTTGTTTAAACTATGAAAGGATGATTTTTAGGCACATATAGCATATTAAAATATAAATTTTGAATTTAATAGGTGTTAAAGTTCAATCATCCTATTGAGTCAGAGATGAACATAAAGTTATTGAAAAAATCTTTTGTTTGTGATTTTCTGCATTGCTTTTATTAGTTATTTTTTTATGAAACTATCGGAATTAAGTATGCGTAAATAAAAGCATCGCCACCTGTACTTGTTTTAATAAAATCTGTACAATATAAAATAAAATGATTTATGTACATGACTTATTTAAGAAATGAAATAGCGATTTAAATATTTTATTACTTTAGAACTATCTATAATAATCTATAATATAAAAATGAATCCCAAAATGTGTTGGTAAGCGCATAACTCGAGAACGGCTGAACCGATTTCGATAATTCTTTTCTTATAATATTCCTTGAAGTACGAGGATGGTTATTACGTAGAGAAAACGTAAATATCTAAATATGTACCACGGGCGAAGCCGGGGCGGACTGCTAGTTGATAATAAAATAATGAGTCAAACGTATAATGGAAATCGAGTTATTTTTAAATTGATTGATTTCTTGAATATTCCAAACATTTTCCACAACTTGAATATATTTTTGATCAAACACTTGCATATAATACACTTATTCAACACATTTTCTCTTATTACACTCACAAATTCTAAAAAATAAATTCTTATTTTGGATTTTTAACCCCTTCACTTATAGAGGGTATTTATTATGAAAGTACACTTATTTTTCGTAAAATATTATATACACAGACTAATTTTTTACATAACGATTGCATTGACGATTAAATTACGCCATTTACGCATCAGATTACATTAGAAATTTCAAATTTATTTACCATCTTGAACAAATTCTATTCCTTCTATCTATTCAATAAAACTCAAAACATTGACTGACAAGTGACATGAAATTTTACTTTTGAGTTTTTGACAGAGTTGTGTCAAATGACTTAAGAAAAAGTCATAGACAACGCATGTGAAACTAAAAAAAATAATCACTAGATATAAGTACCTATTCCTCTTAATTAAATTATTTATTATTATTTCATTTTATCACCACACTTTCTAGTTCTTTTATAAATCTTACAGATACTTCCGGTTGATCGAACTATTTTGAGAAATAATCGTCGTCCGCGTACCAGTGCAAACTTAGCACCCCATCAATGGAATTTTGGGTCGAAAATGACCTTGATCGTTAGGTCCCCGTTAGGTCCTTTAAGGTCCCACAATTTTTTCGTTAGGTCCCCTTTAGTTTTTTTTAAAATAATTTTTTAAATTTTAGGTATAAAAAAAAATGCACTTTAGCACCCCATCCATAGAATTTTGGGTCAAAAATGACCTCAATCGATAGGTCTCCGTTAGGTCCTATAAGGTCCCACAATTTTTTCGTTAGGTCCCCTTTAGTTTTTTTTTAAATAATTTTTTTTTAATTTTAGGTATAAAAAAGTTACACTTTAGCACCCCATCCATAGCAAAATTGGCAAATTTTATCAAAATCGTATTCTTTACCGTTAGGTCCGTATGGGCTCATCATTGAAATTGTTGAATTA
This sequence comes from Colias eurytheme, assembly GCF_061535395.1. Classification (NCBI taxonomy): domain Eukaryota; kingdom Metazoa; phylum Arthropoda; class Insecta; order Lepidoptera; family Pieridae; genus Colias; species Colias eurytheme. The sequence goes on from NC_143008.1 coordinate 2,821,199, forward strand.
TTTATTTTATTAAAATTATAAAATAATAAAAACCTGCGCATGCGCCTTAGAGCATTAAGGCATGCGCACATCATACATAAACAGCGCGAAATTTAAAATGGTATCGTTTCATTTATTAAATAAATCTATTGTTCTGAGAGTGCTTATTTATTAAAAACCTACTTTTCAACCTAGAATTAAAATAACCTGGTATTAGTGTCAATCTATGGTGTCAATATATTTTTTGTAGCGGCCACAGGGCCACACTACGGTCGAGGTATAGATTCGGAAAGAATAACATGCAACAAATCATTAATTTGATTCGGGATGACCTTCGCGTGGACACTCGAGGGGGCGGTATTCCAGTGGAACTGCAAGTGATGGCAGTTATTCGATATTGGGGCCGGCATGAGGTAGATGTGACTTGTGCTCTAGTTTTGGATATATACAATAGAAAAGCCTGTATAACGATCTATTACATTACAGATCCAAGAAGATTGTGCTGACATTCACAGAATGAGTCAACAGACACTTTCCCGTTTGTCCCGAAATGTTGCTATTGCGTTAGCTTCTAAAAGTTCGCGTTATATTAATATGCCGTCGAACTCAACCGAGGAAGCCAAAGCAATTAGGAAATTTGAGGCCATAATATGCGGGATGAAGCGTATCATTGGTGCAATAGATTGCACTCATATTAAGATACGCAAAGTGAGTGGAGAGGCTGGACAGTACTATGTTAATAGGAAGGGACATTACTCCATTAACACTCAAGTATGAACATTGTACAATAACATTTTAGTTTGATCATAGTGTATTTAAAGTAATAAATTTTCATTGTTATGTGTGCTATTATGTGTTTCTAATTTATAATAATATTGATGACAATAATTACAGGTAGTATGTGACTCTGACCTTAAAATCTGCGATATTGTGTGTCACTGGAGAGGAAGTACACATGATTCCCGCATATATAGAGAAAGCTCAATAAAGCGGAGGTTTGAGGAGAATGAATTTCATGGGAAGCTGATTGGAGATAGCGGGTATCCTTGTACTTCGCATCTTCTAACACCAATATTAAGACCAAGGACACAGGCAGAAGAAAGGTACAACCTGAGTCACATACGAACGAGGAATACTGTAGAGCGTTGCTTTGGGGTGTGGAAGCAAAGATTCCGCATACTCAACGAAACAATGCGAGGGTCTCTGCAAGTGATCAAGACCACTATTGTTGCTTGTGCAGTTTTGCACAATTTAGCAATACTCTTTAATGAGTCTATTTTAAATCAAGGTATTTGTGCAAACTAATATGTAAACAAAGTATATTTAATAATGCCAATACATAAAAAATAAGCATATTTTAATTCTTTATTTTGTATTTTTCTAGATCCTTCAGGCCTTGAAAATCAATTATTAATCGATCCAACTATCCCTGATAATATAGAAGATGAAGACGAAAATATAAACAGGGCCATTTATATTGAAACTTATTTTAATCAATAAAAACCATATTTTATTATTTTTCAAAATTTATTTTTTTTAAATATTCCTCCTCTAATGCAAGTATTTGGAGCTTCTTCTCGTGAAGCTCCCTCTCTTGTTCTATTCTTAATAGGTGAAGCTCCCTCTCTTGCTCTATTCTTAATAGATGCAACTCTTGTTGTTGCTTCATTAATTCCTCCCTGCTTTTTTTTGCAAGGAGGAATAATTGATGCTCGTAATTGGAATTTGATTTCCCACTGTAAAAATAACATAAACATTAAACATTATTTCACATAAATCACAGCTGAACAATAAGCACAGGAAATTTCATGAAATTCTATTTTCAACATTACATACTTACGTTTTTTTTGGTTTAGCTTTGAAAATATGATGTGTAGGATTTATATGTGGCAATTCAGTGGAGAAATTTGGCAATTCAGGCTAAAAATAAAAAAATAATAATTATTTTAAAATAATATAAATTTTATTTATAATACTGATATTTTTGTATAACATAACTGATAAAAATATTATACAAATTATTATATAATATGATTACCTATGCATGTGCAGTGCTTTCATCATTTTCATTCAATTTCAATGTATCATCAGCAGACTCCTTAGTAACTTCCTATAAATATATAAAATATAATTACTCAATCTCACAATAAAAAACTATATATGCATAGCGCTATTATCCCTTAATGGATATTCCAAATTAAGGAATAATAGCAGTAGAAAATGTAAAAAATATAAACCTGTTGGCCATGTGTTGCATCGCTATCGAAAGGATTGTTATCAACCACAAACTCATTAGGAAGAGCTGCTATAAGCTCTTGATCTTCAGGCGGAGGACTTGGTGGCGGAGGTCCCCCGCCTGTCATGTTTCTTGCCGTTCTAAATTTGTGTTCCGAAGCCTTAGCTTTCTTCAAATTCCTCCACTGATTTTGTATTTGGCTTAAGTCCCTTTTATGGAGTGAAATGATATTATAACTGAAATATAAATACAATAATAATGTTATTACACTGTAACAATTTATTAAATACAAGAAACTGTTAGAATAAGTAAAACTAAAATAACCAAGACAAAACATCTTCCCATGCAAGTTTTTTTGCTGTATTTGTATTAGTCGACGTATCCTTATTCTCTAATATAATATGTGCTCGCTCGAGCACTAATTATTTTCGAAGCACTTTCTAAAGAGCAATATATATTTATTAATAAGCATTAAAACATGTAAGGAAATAAGTACATTCTATTAGATTTCTTGTGTACATTACGTACCTTATCCTCCTCACTCCAATTCGTCGAACGAGAACGTTTATTGATCATTGAACTCATTTTAAATTAAAACTGAATTTGAATTTATCAAAAATCTCAAATCTGTACAAATGTTTGAAATTTGAAAGTTATCAATATCCTGTCAGTTAAACGTCATACAAAATAAAGTCTACCATTCATATTTGTCAAAAAGTACATTTGTAGTCAAGTTTTACGTGAATAGCGGGTTTTATTTCGATAATGTTACTAGAAAAAAATACATATATTGACGTAACTTAGTTGAGAGACTGCTGAGATAGGTTTATAAGTACCTAAGATTATTTTAATCATTGTTTAAGGAGTTGAGAGTTATTTAACTGACTGCCACACTCAGAAAGATTCATTAAATTAGTCCTAATGAGTAATTAACTAATTATCATTAAATCTGCTAATTGACGCTACATCCCAGAGACAAAATTTAAGGGTTCATTATTTAATGACAACTTTAAGTATCCATTGACAACGGACCAGTGGGTGGGGCTTAAAAAACATGGCTACGTATTGTGTGCAACAAAAGAATTAACCTTATGTTTACATTGAATTAGTGTCATCAATTTTAATTATTTATGTTTTCTATAAATGAATTTTTTCAATTTGTTGGATCATGAATGGATTAATGAATCCTCATTAATATCATTATGTTTTTTCACAGCATCCTTCTTTAAACTCCGATTTACTAGACGCTGATGTCGTGCCTATATATTTTTTTAGCTTTATTTGATAAAAAAGAGCAAAGTAACGTAATGTCAGCAGCAACATTATTTCCGGAGCAAATGGTAATCCTCTTTTCGTTAGTTTCCTTAGGTCGGGTGCCAGCAAAGGCAATATAACATTTTTTACAGAATCTGGTGTGAATCTATATCGTGCATGGAATTCCTGAACAGAGTATTTTGTGAAGGGATCAGAATTATCTCGTAAATACCGCCTCGGCCCGACTTCTCTATTCCTTCTGGCATAGTCCACAAAGTCAATAAAGTCTATGAGATCAGACATCTTTACCAATCTTTAATATTGAAAAAACTTTTAATTAATGCTAATGTGATTTTTTTACCTATTAAAAATAAAAATATAACCTCAAGTCCGCAAACGCAAATGTCAAAATCAACCATTAAAAAGTTAAGTAAAGGTTTTGCTGTACTTAACTTTAATTGTCATTAAGGGACGGTAATGAACCGTTAACTGTCTCTGAGAGCGAACTTTTTTAAATCTGTACTAAGGAACGACTTAAGTAACCATTAAACGTCTCTGAGTGTGGCAGTGAGAGGTGTTTATGCAACAGATCAGTCAGTTTTTATAAGTAAGGCTGGTAATTTTTTACGACATCACATTAGAAACCTCAAAAATAGCAGTACTTCTCCACTATTTAATGGATGTTATTATACATATAAACCTTCCTCTTGAATCACTCTATCTATTAAAAGAAACTGCATCAAAATCCGTTGCGTAGTTTCAAAGATTTAAGCGTACAAAGGGACATAGGGACAGAGAAAGCGACTTTGTTTTATACTATGTATAATATAATAATGATAGTGATAGCACAGTATTACAATATTATTTCCTACAGTAAGGAAACGCCTTTGATGTCGCGCGATGCCGCCGCCAGCGTAGGTACTTACGCTGCCACACGAAAATACGCTAGGGTTGCAACAAATGGGAAATAAAACAATTGTGATTATTAATATTATGATGAAATCATTTATTCATATGTACATTCAAAATAATTGCGATTATTAAATCTGATGTAATCATTTGTTCATAAATATATAATTACAGATATTGCACTGCTAAATATTATTTACGTGGACACTTTATTTTTGGATGTTCTTAATTGTATATTATACCATTTAAGAAGTAATGCATTCGCATTGGGATGTACAATCTGATTAGAAAATAATGAGGACAACATATACATAGCTTTGATTTTAATTCAACAGATACAATTATTAATACAATCTTTCTGAAATATTGTTTCCTTCTGGGATTTCAATGTAGATTTACATCCGTAAACGGAACAGTTTTTGCGCGCCATAATAGAATATGTAAGTACCTATGTATAATAAAATTATTACACAAAAAATACGACTGCGTCGTCCTTTCGCGATAGTTAATGCAAACTCAGCGTGATTGCATTAAGCGGCCCGCGTCGCCCGACCCCCCGCCAGTTCCCCTCCGTTTCTCTGCACAAGTACATTCGTCGCCATACTGTAGGAAATATGGTGATACTGTGGTGATAGTCCGGCTAACGAAAGATAAGACTGGAAAAGGCGGCAAATTCAAAAAATCATCATATTAAGGTAACCTAATGGTAACTTAGGTTATAGTTGGAAATAAAGTTTTGATACTTTAATTTATTATTACGAGCTTTGTTTTTTTGAGAGATTAACAACCTCTACAAACTCTTCATCTATATAATATTATATATATGTAATCTGGTACAGTTATCTGATACAGATAAAAAAAAGAACAGCTAGTGAAAGTAATAAAAAACATAATAAAATACAATTAAATTTTGTTTAATCAATATAATCATATTAAATCTAAAAGCCGCGTTCAGCCGCGAATAAAGAATAAGAATCACTATCATTATCTCTGACATCATTAACTCTTCCATTTCTGCAGTTATTCCATCTTGTTTTTTTTGTACTGCTCTTCAACATGAATAACATGGTTCGGTCATAGAAGAAATCTCGTTGAGATACTGATTTTGTGTCTTTAAACATTTTGAACGGACAGATCGTTCAATTTTATATTGTTGCTTTAATAGTTTATAACTGGATTACTGGTATCATCCATGCAAAATAATAATAATAATATTAAACAAATCATATAATGTGCAATGCAATCAAGATGAAAAGTATCAAAATATCAAGTCACACTGTGTGTTTTTCCTTGAAAACTACATCTCTTTCAAATTGTTTCTTTTTAAATTTATTAATCATAGTTTAAAGTTTTCGTCATGTTTTCAACTCAGTTTTCAATTATTAGAAATCACTAAAATCCTAAGCTAAAATCGCAGAAAATAAAATCACTTTGACAAGCTTTGACACATCAACAACTCAGGTTTTAATGACAGTTAACTGTTAAGTGTTGCCAAATAAATTTTCGAAATAAAAAGCCAGTCTCATCTTTCGAACCAGACGTGACTAGTATAGATTTATTTATTGATTTAATAAATGAAACGATACCAATTTAAATTTCGCGCTGTTTATGTATGATGTGCGCATGTCTTAATGCTCTAAGGCGCATGCGCAGGTTTCAATTATTTTATAACTAGTGCCCCGGCTTCGCCCGTGGTACATATTTAGTATCCTATATCCTTCTCCTGGCTCTAAACTACCTCCCTGCCAATTTTCAGCTAAATCGGTTCAGCCGTTCTTGAGTTATAAGTGGAGTAACTAACACGACTTTCTTATAAATATATAGATTTTAATAAAATAAATAATTTAACAATTTCAATGATGGACCTATACGGACCTAACGGTAAAGAATACGATTTTGATAAAATTCGCCAATTTTGATATGGATGAGGTGCTAAAGTGTAATTTTTTTATACCCAAAATTAAAAAAAAAATATTTAAAAAAAAACTAAAGGGGACCTAACGAAAAAATTGTGGGACCTTATAGGACCTAACGAAGACCTATAGATTAAGGTCATTTTTGACCCAAAATTCTATGGATGGGGTGCTAAAGTGTAATTTTTTTATACCTAAAATTTAAAAAATTATTTAAAAAAAAACTAAAGGGGACCTAACGAAAAAATTGGTGGACCTTAAAGGACCTAACGGGGACCTAACGATCAAGGTCATTTTCGACCCAAAATTCCATAGATGGGGTGCTAAGTTTGCACTGGTCGTCCGCGTCGCCCTGCGTCGCGTCGCCTCAACCCACCCTTAAAATCAATTATTGCTTGGTTGCTCAAATGTGCACAGTGGTATTCAAGCCTTATTGAATATACTTTATCTCTTCGTTGGACGTTCGAATATGATTTATCCACTTATCTGTCCGTTTTGAATCTTTTTGAATGGTGTCTGTTGTTGAGTTCTGTGGATTCATTTTGACGGGTATATTTTTAACCTGTAAAACTGTCAAATTTACATTTCATTTTCTCCTAGCAATTCTGCACTATGAAAATAGATGATTGATGAAGTGTTTGTGGTTTGCGCTGCATGCTCATTCCCAAACTTTGTAAAACTAAACTTATTTTACACAATATACATAATTTTTCAAAACTCTAAAATGAGCAAACAAGTCGACATAAAAGCATTAGTATCACATATAGTAAAAGGAGATGGAATGGATAAATGTCGCATTTGTATGGGAAGTACAAAGGAAGGTCGAGTGTTCTTAGAGGACACAGTAATGATGGACGAAGGAAAAGCAGTTACCCTGGCCGAAATCCTTGAAAGAATAACGGGAATACAGGTATGTCATAACATTGTATGTATTGTTTATATAATATTTGCGATAAACGGAACGTCCACATTTTGACGGTACAAAATGGCGGCAGAAAGTATGCAGTAATTTCGGATAGTAATTTACGGTTTCTCTTTTATTACCTAGTTACGATACCAGAGCGCAAAACATATCTTCTATTTTAAATACGATAAGCGTTCGAACCTTAAAATGTTCCAGCAGCTTACGGAAAACTTTACTAATTTAAACGATGTAAACAATCGACAGTACTGTACACAAAACTGTTCTAAATTATTTAATAGTTACTTTACGTAGAATTGAAAATGCAAAGTTTGCTTTGTAAACCGTTCGTCATATGGGCAGTATTCTAAACATATCTTGGAGTCGTGACCATTTGACTAGTCCCATTGATTACAGATGCAGCTGCAAGACGATCTGCCGGCAGGAATCTGCTCATCTTGCTCTGTGTCGGCTCTGAACGCTGCCGAATTTCGTGTTCTTTGCCATAAAGCGAAATCCGAATGGGATATATTAATAGATCTCTTGGATAACCTCCCCATGCCAACAGATAAGCAAAGCACGGCAATATTTGCAGTAATAAACAAAAACGAAATGACTATAGTCGATGATTTCAACGAACCAGTATCTAAAGATTCAGTAGCTACAAAATTATCCGAACATCTCTCAGGCAAATCACAGAGACAGATATATACATGTACAGAATGTTGTAAAACTTTCCGAAATCCATATCAATTGTATGTTCATTTAAAGGAGTCTACGGATATGAAAAGAGCATGTTATATATGTGGAGATGTAATGATGAGGGATTTGTTAGTTTCACATTTGAATAATAGTCACAATAAAAAGCCTATAGAATGTAAAGACTGTCCTGCGCTTTTAATAAGTTTTGAACAGTATAATGACCATCGGACTAAGTTTCATGCTCTAAGTACAAACATTTGTATAGATTGTGGGCAATCGTTTCAATCGATAAATGCCCAACATGCCCATATGTCAATACACACACCAAAGTCATGTCCTAGATGCGATAAAATATTCAAGAACCAAAAATGTTACATACATCACTTCAAAAACTGTATCGATAATGTTAAGAGTACAAACACGTCCCTATTAGACAAAACACCAATCAGAGTTGGATTGCGAGGTAGCGTTGATAAAAAATGTGTTTGTGATTATTGCGGCAAAGTATTTGCTGGTAGAAAGATCATATCAGCGCACATACAAATCGTTCATATGAAAAATACGCATCAACCTTGTGTTCATTGTGGAAAATTGCTGGCCGCAGCTCATATGTCAGAACATGTGAAGTCACATGACTTCAACCACACCTTTAAATGTAATCAATGTGGGATAGTTTTGAAATCTCGCCTCGGCTACGTTCAGCACTTACGCTTACACTCGGGAGAGCGACCTTACGCGTGTAAGCAATGTGGAGAAACATTCTCAACGTCATCACGACGATCAGAGCATGTACGGAGAACGCATAAGAAATCGGAGATCGTATTAAAACACGCGTGTACGTACTGTACAGCGAAGTTTCGTCTGCCCTACCGTTTACGAAATCATTTACTAACGATGCATCCAAATGAATGTGATTTACCAGAGATGAAATATAAGTGTACGGTTTGTGATGAGAGATTCAGTACATGTCGAGGCTTGGTGCATCATAGCAAAAAACATCAGAATGTGATGCTGTTCAAGAGGCAGATTAGGGATGCTGAGTTTAAAATTTTGAATGTGTAACTGTTGAAGCATAATTATGAATAATTATAAAATATTTGTTTTTTTTTTTTGTAAGAAATATGTTATTGGCAAGTTTCTTTTTAATTCTATACTTACCTATTAAAATAATATATTGCAAAGATTTAACTTATTACTTTGGTGTCTTTTTTGAGTTCTATAGTTTTTAAAATGGATATTAAATATGAAGCTGAACTTATGAATTTAATATCAATTGATTGAAAATAAACATATAAAAATTATTCAGTTTAATTTTGTTCTACAAACCTCTGCTCTGAATTTGACCAGAATGTAGTTTTTATTGAGTGGAAATAATATTTTCTTTGATTATTTCATTCATGACCGCCTCCTTGGTACAGTGATTGTCGCGTGAGCGCGGAACCGAGGGGTCCTGGGTTCGATTCCCGGTGGAGACGAAGAAAAAAAAATTTCTCGGTCTGGCAGGACACAGAAGGCTAATCACCTACTTGTCCCTAAAGAATTTTATTATTTCATCATGATGTTCTTTGTATAAATAACTTTACCGCTTTTCCGCCCTCCGAACTGTATATTTACTGAATACGAAATATTTTTTATTCAAAACATTATCCTCTGGGATCTAATGATATTGGGACCTTTAAACCCACTTTACCTAATGAAGTATTGTCAGGGTAATAGCAAAAGACTTGGCTGTAGTACATTAAAATGGAAATTAATCAATTGAATATAAAAATTAAAGTACATAATATGAAGTCATAACCTACTTATATGCTCTTAAAAGATGGCGACACTATCTTTTACGCCAGGAGAATTTCACCTCCCGTTGGCGCCCGCGCCGCGCCGCTGTGGATAGAGCATTTCAAATCCTCATACCTACCTAGTTTTATTTTTTTAGTTTAACCCATTGAGCCCCAAGTGGCCCGATCGGTCCACGACACAATAGATTTTCTATTGTATCTGTGGTTCCGGGGCCTGAGTTAGTAGAGCAATAATTTTTTAACGGTCTGGTATACGTAAAGGCAAAAAAGCCCTCATTTGATCCCTCAGAAAACACCTAAATAATTAATCGTCATGTAGGTACCTATTCTTATTCAGGGAGCTTATAGATGGCATGCTTTCTGCCAATCTCATAAAACAATTTCTTGCAAAATGTGGATGTTACTGAATTATATCAAACGATTTCAAAAGTCTTCAATGGTTTGACGATACATTATTAGGTATTGTTCAAAATTATGTATTTTTTTATTTAGAAAACGTAATTCAATACAGAAATATTGATATAGCTTTTTTGTCTGTCTCATCAGCGGCTTTCCCGTAATTTTTTTTAACTTTTGTGTGCCTACTGTCTTTGTACTAATTTTAAGTCTTCCGAAAACCTAAACGTGCTTTCTATTTTTCAGATATATGATGAAGACTTATGCCCGAAAGGAATATGTGCAGCTTGCACAGACCTAGCCAAGGCAGCCTATGAATTCAAAATTTTAGTGCGATCTTCAACTAGTTTTTGGTTAAACTGCTTCAACTCTTTAGATCTGCTCTCAGATGGAAACAAATGCTCCAAATCTTTATACGCTATCTTCAACGACAATCTCTCCTTGCAAACGGTTAGGAACTTTGACGGGAATGCGAAAAATTTCGTCAACCATTTTCTAAATCAGCCCAAAAGGGAGAAAACACACGATAAACACGACAAGAAACAAAGGATTTCAAGGAATGGGCCGTCTTGTGCTTGCACTGATTGCGGCAAAGAGTTCCACAGCCCATATTATTTGAATTTGCATTTGAAAAACAGCAGTGAAAAGGAAGCGTGCCTGTTGTGTGCAAGCATGGTTAATAGAGGTGAAGAAATGAAAAATCACTTGGCTAGTGTTCATAAAATTGAAATGTTATTGTGCAATGAATGTCCGACACTTCTGAAAAATGCTCTAGACTTGAAGAGGCATCAAAAGAAGTGCCATTCAACGAATGCATACACTTGTACTCAATGTGGAAGGACGTTTACCAGGCAAGCAACTTTCGAGCTTCATGCCCAAATGCATATGGTTAGAACTTGTCGCGCGTGTGGCGATCAATTCACAAATCGTGGTTGTTACCGCGTTCACAGGTCGAAATGTGAGCCAGATGCAAAACCAGACTTAAAAACGATACCACGGAGCAAGCGGTCTAACGTGCGCGATCCAGCTACGTTCATTTGCGACTATTGCAATAAAACATACCATTCACGACCTCAGTTGCAAAACCATATTATTTGGATTCACATGGACGTAAGACCGCACCAATGTCAATGGTGTGGAAAAAGGTTCTACACGCCGGCTCGTTTAGCGGAACACACTGTGGTGCATACGCGGGAAAGAAACTTCGGTTGTGACATTTGTGGTGCGAAATTAGTTTCAAAAATGGCCGCCGTTTACCATAGACGAAGGCACACGGGTGAAAAACCATATGAGTGTGAGGACTGTGGGGAGAAGTTTATTTCGTCTTCAAGGAGATCAGAGCATGCGAAACGAAGGCATGATAAAGGAACGCGATTACCATGTTCTCTATGTTCAGCCAGTTTTGTTAGAACTCATGAACTAAAAAAGCATATGAATAAATCTCATTGGTTGGATGATGGTTTGAAAAAGGAAAAGGAAATGATGGAAATTGTGAAATAGCTAAGAAACAAACAGATAAACAATAGGATTTGATAAAGAGTGTGATAAATGAATGTAAAGGAACTAATTTCTTGTTAATAGTGAAGCCAAGTGGGCTATGTGGGAGTAATTTATATTTTTATAATGAAAAGTTTTCTCTCTCAACACTATTAAAGTTACTTTGAGAAATATTGTTAATCATACATGCATTTACGTTTTCATTTTTGAAAGTTTATCCAATGTTTTTTTGTTGACATAGCAAAAAATTATGGATCATATAATAAAATTTTGATAAGATTTCATCGTTTTATTTTCTAGTTATCAGCTTACCTTACCATGAGCATAGACTAATACATGCCATGAGATATAATAATCTTCACATCTGTGCATTGAAATTTTAACTCTTTCTTTTGAATTTCCATATTTAATGATTAATATTAATAAATGAGAAAAATAATCTATATCAAGTTTCAATCCAAATTTGGAACAAAAAAATATTTTTAATAAAGTTAGGTTCACTTCTAGTATAAAAACATAATAAATAATTATAAAATAGTATCAATATCATTCTAGTCTCACTATACACGCAGTTGTTTAGTGAGACTAGAATGAGTGATCAGTTCACACAATTTCTCGCAATCGACCCCAGCTGCGTCTTCATTTCAATTGGTGACTATATAGACAGATTGTATGTCTGTATGCTGCATGGCACGTTTGATGGAAAAAATTGTCCATCCAAAATCCAAGTAAGTACTAAACGTTTCCAAACGTTCAAAATTTAAATCAATTGACACATGACAGCTATGCTGACAAATGACACTTGACACTCTTGACAGATCCATTAAAATAGTAAGGGCACGGCTCCGTCGATTTTGTTCTCAAATTTTTATTAAAATACTGTTTAAATCATGGCTTTTAAAAGTGATCTGAAACAATTAGTGAAACCGTATTATTGGGTTAACATTCTACTTAGTGTATCCTATGTATTTGCTAAACGGACAAATTTTACATGTGAATTTTTGTTTCCAAACGCCGACTGCGAACTGGACAGTCGGGAAACGGAAATCCTATTTTTCTTAATTATCGTCGTGATGCTGAGGACTCGGAAGGCGGGAAGTGTGACAATGGTCAATTATCTGTCGTCTTCATTCGTTTATACCAAGATTGCTAATTTAATTCTGTGGTTATATGCAGATGTGCGGTGCGTATATTTATTTTAAGTGTAACCCTGGGAGGGATGTAAATTTAACTATTTCAATTGAATGTTAATAGAATGTATGATTTATTACGATAATAAATTTAAAATATATTGCGCCAACGGGATATCTACTTAATATTCACGGTCAAAATTTTTGCCTCCTTTACACATTATAATTTTTACAGGTATGGCATTCCCTATGGTGCGATTCTCATCCTATCAGCATTACTCCTCCCGGAACCAACATACTCTGGACCAGAGCTGATCACCTACTTCCGAGGACCTCAGATCCTGGAGGATGAGCTAAAACACCATAAGAACACCACTTGGCTTGTATGTCTGTATGCTGCATGGCACCCAGCGTGTGTTAACTTTGCACCTGTATTCGCTGAGCTGTCAGCAAGTTATAATTTGGAAAACTTCAAGTTTGGGAAGCTGGATGTTGGCAGGTTAGTAATGTATATTGTATGTAATAATATATTTTTACAAGAGACTTTGTCCATATTTTCACATAATATTATAGTTAAATCTGCAAGGCCTATACTATTTTGATTTACTTATTTGGCTAAAAAAATCTTTATTTTGTCACTTTACTAAAACTAAAACAAAAACAAAAATGGTTGTCTGTAAAGTCGGTTTAATGACGATAGTTGAACGTAACAATTCAACTGTTTTTTTTGTACATGTCACATCAGATCTCTCAACTTTGTGAACCGCTTTGATAATACTGTTTTCATTTTAAAGCTATGTCTTCCTTGTAGTCCCATTTAAGTTCCTTAATTTGAAAGCATTTTACTTTTTTTATAAAAAAAAAATTATTATTAATTACTCTCTAGATACCCTGAGGCAGCGACAAAATACAGAGTGCAAGATGGTCCAACCAGTCGACAGTTACCGACAGTGATACTTTTCAGCGAGGGCCAGGAAAAGATGAGACGGCCACACGCTGACCACACTGGGAAGCTTCAGAAGTTAGTATTTTATGTATACTTGCGGTCCGCCCCGGTTTCGCCCGTGGTACATATATGTTTAAACTATCCTATCTCTCAAGTTGGATCGAACTGCACATGGTGTGCGAATTTTATTATAATCGGTTAAGTGGTTTAGGAGTCCATTGAGGACAAACATTGTGACACGAGATTTATATATATTAAGAAGTTTAAAAGTACTTGTGAAGATTTTTTTGATTTTTATGCCGGATATTTTCCGCGCGAATAAAATCTGCGCGATTTTTTTCCGCGGTCAAAATTATACCTATACGCACTGCGGATAAAATTCCGCGCGGAATTTGTCAGTTCGATGCAGTTCGTCGCACAAAACGAACGTCTAAAATGGATAACCGACCAATTTTGATTTATTTGCTACTACGGCGGCGACGTATCAGACGTATAAAAAGAAGCCATGGATTGGATTCACATTTATGTTTGGAAAAATTATGCGTTAATGCAGTCAACTTAATTTAGGACATCCATACTACTAGACTGACCGGTTGGCGTGGTTGGTAGTGGCTTTGCCTTCCAAGTCAGAGGTTGTGGGTTCGATTCCCACCCGGGGCAAATATTTGTGTGATGAACATATATATTTGCTTGTGTCTGGGTGTTAATTATCTAAGTATTTATTTAAAAATAATATAGAGGGTGTCCCAAAATTTCAGCCCGATACGTCCAGTGGTTTGGGCTGTGCGTTGTTAGATCACTATATCAGTCACCTTTGAGTTTTATATATATAGATTTTATATTTTGCAAAAGTCTGGTAAATCCGTGCAGTTTCAAGATTTTGCTGTAATAAACGGACTGGAATAGAAAAGCATTTATTTCAGAATCCTATACACATTTTTGTTAAAATATATCTCGTATTTTTTTCAGGTTTCTCTTTTCGAAAGACAACCTAAAAGCGGTGTTCGACATCGACGGAATATACCAAGATTGTAAAGCTAAAATGAGCGCCAAAAGTAAAAAGACCGAAAAGATGGAAAAGACGGAGTAGACGTAGGTGGTCTTTTATTAGAAAATATAAGTGCTAATGTAGAAGATATAAGAAATACAACAAAATAATAATGTTCCTCGCACAGTATGATATTAAAGGTTAAAACTAAATATATACAGGATGTTCAGTAAGTAGCATACCAAATATTGACAAAAAATACTTTGAATTATTGCCAGTGTCAAAAAGATTTGATATTTAAATTTTTTTACCTGTACAAATGCACAGTACAGTAGAATCCTTTTATTATGACTCCGCGCTCATTATGACGCAATACATAGTGAATTTTGGTTTTCATATAAAATTATTTACAAAAATTTGGATAAAATGACTTCCTTTATAGTTACATGTTGTTTATTGTAACTAATTTTGTAACACTTTCGAGTGTTTGGGAGAATTATGTGATATCCGACGATGTAGACCTCCTGTATATAGAACACAAATATAATATGGCATCTAACAAATATATTGTCTGTACAACTATAACAAAAAATTGCAAAAAAGTGACTAACAACACCAAATAACAAGTGCTAATATTAGGGTTATGGTTTGCATTTTATATAAAAGAAGATCTGAATAGCATTTAAGTAAATTGCATGTCTGTATGTAAATTGTATTTTTATTTAATTTTTTTTATTTTTACGTAAAAAATTTAACTAAGTACCTACATGGTAATAATGAGAAAAACTTCTTGTTTATACAGGGTGTCCCAAAAAGTAGTGATGAACGGAAGCTGGGAGGTAGAGGACCTAGAGAGCTATCCGAATCACCCCCATGTATGTTATGCGATTTTTCGTATTTTCGGAGTTATGACATTTTTTTCAATTTTTCATCTATCGCTGAGTACGATGAGATTTTTATTTATGGTGACGTGACTTATTGCGCTAGATGCTTGATTTTTTTTTGTGTGGTAAGCTGAAAGATAGGCCAATTCAGTATGGTAACATTTACTATCGTTAGATCTTCGAATGGAATAAAAAAAGAATTAAATGCCAAGAAAGATAAAATTACCCAGTATGTTCACAACTTCAAGGGCCCATAAAAAAATAAAATCACATAAAAAAAGTTTTCCATTTGGCTTTTAAAAACTCGCTCTATCTATCAGGTAGCTACCCTAAAAATTTCATTTTATTATTCAGAAGGCTTCAATCGAAAAATTGAAATCTAAATGTGGTAAGTGCAAAAATTTTATTAACATGATGATCATTAAAACCAAATTAAAACCCATAAATAGGTGTTTAATTACCAGAAATTTTTAAAATAACCCCGCTGTTGCTCAATGCAAGTGCGACATCACCGTAAAAAGTTGTCTTTTAAATGTCTGAATGCCCTTTTATCATTTTTAATGGTTTCTTCTGCTACTATGAATTTCCGGGTTATTTCGTCCAAATTGTAGCATTCTCTCAAGTAGCCGAGGTCTTTTTAGTATCCCCATTGAAACAAATCAATGGGGTTTAGGTCGAGGGACCGTGCAGGCCAGGCTTTAAGGCAGGCGTCACCAGCGCATGCGCAGGCTGCAACGACCAATCCATCTTTCAGGGTATCTTTGCCCTTTAGCCTGGCCTCGACGGTCCCCGGACATAAACCCTATTGATTTTTTTCCGTGGGGATACTACAAAGACGAGAGACTGCCACAATTTGAACGAAATAACCTGGAAATTCATAGTAGCAGAAGAAACCATTAAAAATGATAAAAGGGCATTCAGACATTTAAAAGACAACTTTTTACGGTGATGTCGCACTTGCACTGAGCAATAGCGGGGTCATTTTAAAAATTTCTGGTAATTAAACACCTTGTTATTGGTTTTAATTTGTTTTTATTAATCATCATGTTAATTCAATTTTTGCACTTACCTCATTTAGATTTCAATTTTTCGATTGAAGCCTTCTGAATAATAAAATGAAATTTTCAGGGTAGCTACCTGATAGATAGAGCAAGTTTTTAAAAGCCAAATGGAAAACTTTTTTTATGTGATTTTATTTTTTTACGGGCCCTTGAAGTGGAGAACATACTGGGTAATTTTATCTTTCTTGGCATTTTAATTCTTTTTTTTATTCCATTCAAAGATCTAACGATAGTAAATGTTACCATACTGAATTGGCCTATCTTTCAGCTTAGCACACAAAAAAAATCAAGCACCTTCCGCAATAATTGACGTCACCATGAGTGAAAATATCACCGTACTCGGCGATAGGTGAAAAATTGAAAAAAACGTCATAACTCCGAAAATACGAAAAATCGCATAACATACATGGGGGTGATTCGGATAGCCCTTTAGGTCCTCTACCTCCCAGCTTCCGTTCATCACTACTTTTTGGGACACCCTGTATATTTTTGAACATGGATAGTTTTTTTTTTTATAAATTTGTATGAAACCTATTGTTTACTACAAATGTTCGAAGATATGAACAAATATTTTATTATCTGTGACGTCACAAAAGAGAAAATTCTATGTATTGGTCAATAAAATTATTTTGTACCTATTATGCTATTCGCTTTTGCGATATTTTAAGGATTGCAGCTATTTCTCACTGCAAGTTTGAACAAATACATATTAATATTATGTAAAATGTATTGTATTATTTTAAAAACGTTTTTGCCATCGTCAAATTGCCACGCCATTTAAACACCACAAACGTAGTTTAAGATTAATGTGTTCACTTGTTTGTTGATAATTTTGTAGATTTAAATAAATTAAGTATTGAAAAAAAAACAATATTTTTTATTAATTTCCCTAAAAAGTTTATAAATTCTAACTCTAATTAATTTTGATTATTATGCATCACTAGCTGCTCCGCGCGAATTCACCCCCGTGGCTCCACTCCTGTTGGTCGTAGCGTGATGATAAATGAGCTATCTAACACCGAAAGAATTTTTCAAATCGGACCCTACTGGTCCGATTTGAAAAATTCTTCCCGAGATTAGCGCGTTTGAACAAACAAACAAACTATTCAGCTTTATAATATTAGTATAGATTATGACCATGCAGGTTAGAAAAAAGCTAAACCCACTACATAATAAATTTGAGTTTAAAAATCCACTTTACACTCAATTTTTCTGCAAATGTTTGCTTGCCTGAAAGAAATAGCTTCACGCAACCAAAATTTCATCTGATCTTAAAAGAAGTCTCATCTTTGCTAAGTTTTTTATTGTACGCTAGGAACTTTCATAAACCGGATAATATATTTAAAGCCAAGTCGATAAATATTGATAATATATTTAAAGCCAAGTCGATAAATATTGATAATATATTTAAAGCCAAGTCGATAAATATTGATAATATATTTAAAGCCAAGTCGATAAATATTCTAAACAAGACCATTGATCAACACAATCTTTTTTGAGTAACATCAGAGTTTGGATAGTTTAAGTAAAATTTATACTTTTTAATATACAGGGTGTCCCACTGTTGGTAAACTAAGCGCGAAGGAACTTGCAGTCTTGCATGCACTGATCACGTAAAAAATACTTAAACAACAAAATTACGTCAAAAATTTTTTGCTAAATTTTCCTGTAAATCCCATGTTTTCGTCTCTAGCTCGGTGCAGCCGGCATATACGCGTCTTTCCAAACTATACAGCGCCAGTACGCATGCGGACTAATCGTGTATGTTTCGGAGTAAGCGCGGCATCTTTCATTGCTCGCGTTTATATTATTGTATTGTTGTTTTTTAATCTATGATTACAATGCATGCACGAATGTTGCCTACTGATCGTGTATAGTTTGTATCGTGGACGCTTGCGTCTTCGTTCCCGACTTACTTATAATTGAATCTTGTCAAAAAGTAAAAAAAAAAATCAAAGTAAAAAGTGCTAAAAAGTAAAAATCTAATAAGTCCAAACTACAAAGTATACCCTAGTATTTGCGTACTACTGTTGTATAGATTGGAAGAACTTTGTATAAAAGTTAGTTCCAAACTATACGTGATTAGTTTCACACCGTTGCGTGCTGGCCTTGTATAGTTTGGAAATACGCGGCATATACCGCTACGCTAATGTGAGCATTTTGTCTATGAAAACATAATCTTCAACGATAGCTCACGAGCTGGTGGCAAAGTTGGGCGGGTTGCATGTTATGGGTGTACACATAGTGTTTTAAGAATTCATCTATTTGAAGAAAAATACGTCTGGAATTTTGTAAGTATTTTTTACGAACTCAGCGTATGCAAAACTATAACCTCCTTTGAGCTTAGTATAACAACAGTGGGACACCCTGTAGATATAGATCATAAGAGTTTTCAAATTTTATTTCTTGTTTGTGAATCATCATCATCATCAGCCCATATACGTTCCCACTGCTGGGACACGGGCTTCCTATGAGGGTACAGGCCATAATCCACCACGCTGGCCAAGTGCGGGTTGGCGTTTTTAATTAAATTCTATGTTGGCTAGTCTGTAGAATATTATAAGTTTTAGATATATGTTAGGTTTTAGGTGGTGTGTAGGTGTAGGAAATGAAACAAAGAATTGAGAAAAATACTTTATTATTCACAAAATAATACAATATAGCACAAAACTTATACACAACACTTTATATTATGATTCATGTGAAAAATCCTAATAAATCTATTTTATATAAAGAATATGTATTTGTATATTTGTATTATTTATAATGCGAAAGTAACTCTGTCTGTTACTCAATCACGCCTAAACTACTGAACCAATTTGCATGAAATCTGGTATGGAGATGTTTTGATACCCGAGAAAGGACATAGGCTACCTTTTATTGCGAAATAAACTATATTTTAAAGTTTATTTCAAACAAAGAAACAATGAACACTTTATAAGGGAAGGGTAAGGGCGTATTCAGAAAGAAAGCTCATAATTTATAAGCGCTTACCGGCGCTTGTCAGCGCTGGTTCGTTCTACACAAAGGAAGCAGGTTGAAGCAGACCAATACAAATTTTATATAGCAGCGCCCAGCGCTGACCAGCGCGTGTTGAAGCTTGTCGGAACTTGTCGGCGCTTATCGGCGCGTGTTCATATATTTTCAGTTTTCAGCTTTCTTTCTGAATACGCTCTAACACTGGTTATTGTGTCACACTAAAAATAACAAAAACATAAACTAAATTATTAATCTAGCAAATTGTAATACTTGTAGCAGTTTACATTTTATTTTCATTATTTAATATACTTACTCATGGACGTATAAAAAAAGACGGACGGTATATCGCCTAAACATTGAGTGAAGCCTAGTAATGGCGGCGAAACATCCATGTGTGTGTGCCATGTTGCCATGGCAACAGCTGTGTTGATGACAATGGCGGCTGTATTTTTTTCTATAAATTTTGCCGTAATAATTTTGTCATTAAAACAAAAAAGGAATAACTTGCTTCCCTGTGGAATGTAATCCCTTATGTTTTGTTATTTAAAATTGTACTGTTGCGACACCATTTAACCACGCAAGACGGCATTTTAAATATTTTTTGTGAAACAGTGACGCAGTTAATCAGTCGGTAGTTCACGACGTAATGGCGGCCGACTAGCTTACTATGGTGAGAGTGTGTGCGTGTTTATTGTCTTTACACGATCGCTAGCTTACTATGGTGGCTTCACGTTGTTTGTTCGTAATACGGTGTCCGTCTTTTTTTAGTGTGCGTTACCCAGGCAAAATGTTTTGCTTTAGAGAGATGAGACTTAAACAAATAATTAGTGTATCATGAGGAGCAATTTGTTTACTAATAGCAAAATTTGTTTGAATTGTAGTTTTTAAGTTATTTAAGAAAAACAAATTTTGCTGGAGTAACGTTTGAAACGTTACCCAGGCAAAATCGTCTTTCAAAAATTAGTTTCAGCACGGAACCAAATACATGAATAGATAGCTTTTGTTGAGTAGTAAATGTTTATAAATAGCAAAATTTGTGTGTGGTATAGTTCTTTAGTTATTTAAGATTTTGCTGCGGTAACGTTTTGGGATTTCCCAGATCTCGAAAACGGCTCAACGCAGAAGTTTGAAAAAAATACCAATAAAAGACCTTAATTTGTTTAAATTTGTTTAATCATTAGTTTTTGATTTGGTTGACGTAAACCAATGTAATTAAATGGTTTCAAAAATCAGAAGAAGCGGGTTTACATGTAAACCAATACACTTATAACCAAATAAACAGCTGTAAAAAATACCCGTGGTTCGACGCTTGTTTACAGCAGACATTTTAGATTTCATACTTTACACGTTAAGAAGATAAAAACAAATTTGATTTATTTTAGACTGGTCGTACTTTAGCGATCGAATACGCAGTTCCCATAACATTAAGAAACATGGCATACTTTAAACAAATTAAAATGATTCATGAAAATTCTTTCCTGTTAATTTCAGCCTTGAATTACGGCTCTAATGAAAGTTATCTCAAAAACAAGAATATGTCAGCAATTCTCTAATAAGCCGACCAAATTGAAAAGGTCACGTAAAAGCGACTGCACCGTACGTACGGGTAATCTTCGCAAATTAGCAGCTTGGTAACCGATGTTTTGTACAGTTAAGCAGAAAAACGTTATTCGTGAAGCCGATTTTTTAATATTTTTTAAGTGCAGTACCATATTACACAATTTTTACTAGTTAATAAAAGTGTAATATCATAGTGTATAATTTATAGTGTGATTTAAAACAATACAAACATATATACATGTAGCTATATTTTTAGTACTTAATTTGTTGTTTCTGTTAAACCAAATGTTTTATTTTGATACCACAACGCAAAGCCACGCTAAAAACGTTTTAACGTTCTTGATGCTAGTCAGAGCAGCGCGCATCGCTGTGTGCAATGCAACGCAACAGCTATATGCCTTGTCTTACTTACTCTTTAGCTGTGAGTAGTTGAGTACGCTCTATCTATGGGTACGCTAGCTCCGACCGAACCAATGAAACAATCATACTAATACTTATTATAAATGCGAAAGTAACTGTGTCTGTCTGTCTGTTACTCAATCACGCCTAAACTACTGAACCAATTTGCATGAAATTTGGTATGGAGATATTTTACCCGAGAAAGGACATAGGCTACCTTCTATTGCGAAATATGTACCACGGGCGAAGCCGGGGCGGACCACTAGTTTATCAATAAGTTATGTCCGTTGTGAAATTAGGAATTAAACAATATTGTGGTTAACTTAGGTAATACTTGGGTAAAATAAAAAAGCAAATTACATCTGTATCTTATAATAATAAATTTATTAAAACCATTACTTTTCTTCGAACTACATGACATGTCTGTTAACCTGAATGATATACCCATTAATATAGAGTTAAATGGCCAACAGTATATGATTTTGGCAGTAATTGATTTTGACCCACCATCAAGTTCCACATTGATTGGACATTACAGAGCATACTGTTACAGAACGAAAACTCAACAATATGAATGTTACGATGATCTGTACTGTAAACTACAGAAATGCAAAAACTCCATAATGCCACATTTGATTATATATTCATTAGTGTAGGTAATTAAAACGTTAGAGACTGGAAGCATAAAACACATAATTTTATACGGTCCCAATGACCACACAAATTTTATTGAATTAGGTACGAATCTGTGATTATGAGTGATATTAGTAGTTATTAATGATAAAAACTGTACTGTTTCCTATATTTTTAAATAGGTACATAAGTGTAAAAGTTGTTTATTTTTTATATAATTGTTGGAAGATTTTTATTATATTGTTGTTTTCTCATTTAAAAGTTTTGTGATTATATACATTTTTTATAGAATATGCTCGAAACCGTCCCTCATAAGGGCAAGAAATATAGGCAAGCCGATAATACATATTTTGTAAAAAAAAACATTAAATGTGCTTTGCACATTACACACACAACGCCGACTCAATTCCAACTCAAGTCACACAGTGGTATTGAAATATGAGCTTTATGTCGTGTTACTTAGAGTGGATATTTCAACATTAAGTTAAAAGAAGGTTACGACGCTTTGACAATGATTGGTTCACGGGTTATCCACCTGTGGCAGTCACATGTAATGTTAAAATATTCACTCTAAGTAACACGTAACAAAACTCAAAAATGTTGATGCTAAGGCAAAGCAATACATATAATTTGTATGAGACTGATTTTTTAAATAAAAATAATGAATCTTAACCATTTTATTATTTTAACTAACCTGACCAGAAAACTTTTGTATTCAACTGTACTAACAAAACATCTATATTATCCTGTTCATTTCAGATGGTTGCGCTTATGTATGGTGCGGTCGCTTTTATGTGACCTTTTCAATTTGGTCGGCTCATTAGAGAATTGCTGACATAATCTTGTTTTTGAGATAACTTTCATTAGAGCCGTAATTCAAAGCTGCAATTAACAGGAAGGAATTTTCAGGAATCATTTTAATTTGTTTAAAGTATGCCATGTTTCTTAATGTTATGGGAACTGCGTATTTGATCGCTAAAGTACGACCAGTCTAAAATAAATCAAATTTGTTTTTATCTTCTTAATGTGTAAAGTATGAAATCTAATATTTCTGATGTAAACAAGCGTCGAACCACGGGTATTTTTTACAGCTGTTTATTTGGTTATAAGTGTATTGGTTTACTTGCAAACCCGTTTCTTCTGATTTTTGAAACCATTTAATTACATTGGTTTACGTCAACCAAATCAAAAACTAATGATTAAACAAATTTAAACAAATTGAGGTCTTTTATTGGTATTTTTTTCAAACTTCTGCGTTGAGCCGTTTTCGAGATCTGGGAAATCCCAAAACGTTACCGCAGCAAAATCTTAAATAACTAAAGAACTATACCACACACAAATTTTGCTATTTATAAACATTTACTACGCAACAAAAGCTATCTATTCATGTATTTGGTTCCGTGCTGAAACTAATTTTTGAAAGACGATTTTGCCTGGGTAACGTTTCAAACGTTACTCCAGCAAAATTTGTTTTTCTTAATTAACTTAAAAACTACAATTCAAACAAATTTTGCTATTAGTAAACAAATTGCTCCTCATGATACACTAATTATTTGTTTAAGTCTCATCTCTCTAAAGCAAAACATTTTGCCTGGGTAACGCACACCTTTTTTTATACGTCCATGAATATACTTATGTATTTTTTTTTTGTCCAAAGCATATTTTGCACAAGTCATAGCATGTTATTTTTATCCGACGTTACGAAACGAACGGTTCGCGGTTTTGAATTTTTAGTGTACTTTTTTTTTAAGATTATAAAGGCACTTGTACACAAACCACTTCTATTTGAGATTCTCAAATTTTGCCTATCAAAGTAAAAATTAAATTAAAAAAATAGTTTAAAGGCACTTCTTCAAATGCAATTTTTTCATGGATAGTTACAGGCTGACAAAAAATATACATACTGTCCTGAAAACTTTTTCACTTGGGTTTAACAAATTCTTAAATATAGCTACTAACTTAAATAAGGTTTAAATATGCACAACATTAATTTTACAGATTTTGTTCAATGCATATTTTAGCATGTACTTAGTTAGATAAAATATATTTTTTTTTACTATATGTACTATCTATTTAATAACTATATTTTTACTTATAACTAAATACCTACCAATTTAATGGCATTTCTTTGCCTATAATAGTTATATTAGGAAGATTTTGATCGATTGGATTTCATTTCCATATCAAAATTATTAATACTTACGATTTTAAGAATTTAATATTTTCTACATCTTATCTAGATTAATTTAATAAATAAAAATTATTATTTTATGTTGCAATTTAACACAATAACTAATGTAAAGGATCTAAGTTTTGGCTCATGTTTTTCATATTTTTATGCATGCATAATGTCTAAAAAATTTTAAGTAATTATTTCAGTTGAAATTGGTTCATA
Source organism: Colias eurytheme (assembly GCF_061535395.1). Lineage (NCBI taxonomy): Eukaryota > Metazoa > Arthropoda > Insecta > Lepidoptera > Pieridae > Colias > Colias eurytheme. Next base: position 2,845,757 of record NC_143008.1, read on the forward strand.
CAAGATATGGGTTAATTTTTTTCATTTATTACAAATACAAATTAAAAGTTATATTTTTATGTACAAATCTAAAAAACACTGACAAATAACACGCGGAAAAAAATTTATCATAATTTTTACAAAATTTATGATTATTTTTTTTTACTTTATTCTTAAATATTACATGTTATGTACAAATCTAAAAAATACACTCAAACAAATACCTTCATGTATGTACACACACACACACACACACACACATGTACACTAAAAACGAAATATTCATAAAAAACAAAATATAGACAATACAAAAAAATGTTACCAACACTATTGCACTTGTCCTATATGATTTAGAAGTATTTTAATTTTTTTTAATACTTAATTGATTTTAAGTTTTTTTTTTGTAGTGAAGGAATTACAATACAAATGTATCAAATATCATGTCTAAGAAGTTCAGCAGCTTCATAAATCTCGGCCTGTCTTCCATTCGCTCCTTTTTTATCGGTTTTTGTTCCTTTGGTTCTGAAATTTATATCATTTTATATAATATGTACTCATGTTTAGATGGCAAACTGGTAAGTAACCCGATTTTGATTAATTTAGATCATTTATTGGACAAATAAAAATTTAGCAATGCACAAAAAAAACATGTCACTTATTTTAATATAATAAGAATAAAATATTATATATGTATGGATAGTAATGAAAAAGAACTCTCTTCAACATTAAACCTTCATTTAACCTATCCTTGAATGAAACAACATTTCTCTCTATGCCTCATAAATTCACAACAATAAAAAAGCAAAAAATCATTGAAGCTTGTAATTTATTTTCTCTAAAAAATTATGACTAATATCTCATGTACCCATCCATCACATTCAATAAAAAAAGCACAAAAAAAATATTCTTACCTGCTGTATCGAACCTAGCGCCCTCATCAAAGACCATCAACTGCTCGTTCATATCTGACCTGTCTAGGAATACGTGTATGCTATACGCTGATATCGCATGCGACCACGCCCCGAACACTCCTATGCCTGGGGTAAAAAAAAGGAAAAACATTTTTTTTAACTCATACTTATCAGAGTCTTGAGATTTTGATTAATTGTTTCTCTCTGGAGCTATCATATACAGGGTTACTTGTAAAACACCAGCAACCCGCAGGACAAGATATCGTAACAACATTTGTTCATAAGTAACAACATTTGTTCTATGACTATTGGCATAACGCAATAAATTATTTTTAAATGATTTTTTAAGCTTTTATTGTACTCTCCTAACATTTGTAAGTCTATGTTCTATTCATTATCGAAAAGACGACGCGACGCCCCCTTCCCCCTCTCGTTCGCTTCTTGTTTTCGTAATTTTTGGGAGGCGCGTAGAGTTTATAATATTCAAACGGAAAATTTAATGAATATTTATTTTTGTATGAAAATAAATCTAACAAATTATCAAAAGTCGTAGAACAAATATTGTTACTTATGATGTTAGCTATCTCATCCTGCGAGGTTGCTGGTGTTTTACAAGTAACCCTGTATATAACACTTGTGTCTAGAGACAGTTTGGAAGTAAGACAGTATACATAATTATTACTGCAGAGAAATATCTCATTCTAATGTGAATTAACTTTGACTATGCGGTTTGAAAACTATTTTAAAATAAATTAAAGGTAGCAAAACTTTTAAATATATGCTTGTAAAGTGAAGTGAAGTCCCACGTCCCCGAGTGGGGTAAGGGGCAGATGCATTATACATCTGTTTCACTGATCGGATAGGGACAAGTAGGTGATCAGCCTTCTGTGTCCTGCCAGACCAAGACATTTTTTTTTTTTCGTCTCCACCGGGAATCGAACCCAGGACCTAGGTGCTACGCTCACTCGTCAACCACTGTACCAAGGAGGCAGTCAAATAAAAGGTTGTGCTTGTCAAATAATAAACTTTTCTATTAAATTTTTCAACAAATAATACCTTCAAAATTTATGTATAACACAACATAATTTGCATAATCATTTTCCACAATCGCACCTACCAATGGGCCGAGGAAAGTCAGCTGGTATACTAACAATGTCATTTCCGCATGTGATCGAGCTGAAATTGTGCCTGTCCACCTCATAACTGGGTCTGAAATTAATTAGATTCACATTAGAGTGGGTGAGAACATATTATAATATTGTAAAGAGGTATGTTTGTAATGATTTATTTCAAAAAATATTGAACTGATTTTTTTTTAAATTTCATTGCAAAAAATTTTTGAACATTCATTTAAGGCCCATTTACATGCAGACACAAATTTTTGACTTTTGCATGTAAATTAATTGAAGGAATGCCTCAGTGTATATTTTTAATTGTTTTCATTATATTTATAACTATCTTATTGTCCACAGATTTGCCTGCTTTGTCTAAAACCTAATAAATTATTTGCTAAAGTCTCACTCTATCTATAAAAGAAATGCATAAAATCTGTTGTGTTTATTTAAAGATTTAAGCATACATAGCCCGGACAGATATACAACGACAGCATCACTAATTTAATGTAGTGATTTATCTAATACATATTATGTATATTATATTCTCTTCCTTATTATAAGGTTGAGGCAGGTCATAGAGATTTTATATGTCTATATTTATACATAAGTTATTTGTAGACTAATTCAAGCAAATGTGCCAAATACAATAAATCTTATTTGACCTTCATGTATTTCAAATGTACATTGTATTTCTGTCTTGCAATGTACTATAAAATATTTATGTTCATATATGTAGGAGTACATCTTCTTCTTATATATAAAAATGAATCGCAAAATGTGTTGGTAAGCGCATAACTCGAGAACGGCTGAACCGATTTCGATAATTCTTTTTTTATTATATTCCTTGAAGTACGAGGATGGTTTTTATGTAAAGAAAACGTAAATATGTACCACGGGCGAAGCCGGGGCGGACCGCTAGTATTATATAGTATTATTAATGTGAAAGTTTTACTTGACTGTCTATAAGACTAAGTTTAACAATCATTCTGTATCTCAAACAAGATATTTTTTTTTATTAATTTAGATCAACATTTGAACTAAAAATTTAACCATATTGTTGTTAAAAAACTCAAATGAAAAAATGTGTGGTTTTATGAAACCACGGTAAAAGTGAAACTTTCCGAACACTGCTTTATACCTACTCGGCAGCCGACCGTCACGCGACATGCGCTACACAGACTAAAAAGTTTGAGACGATGTAATAAAAGTTTCACTTTAAAAGACTAGAGAACTTTAGGCTTTTAATCTACTTAATAATGTGTAATGGTATCAGGTCACTTTTTGAATAAGTATCAGTGAAACTAATGCCAAATTAAGGCCTGTCCATAGTGACTCTATGGTGTAATTATTGTTCTCTCATCATATACAGTGCATACTACATATAGTAAACGATACAAAGTTGTATAACAACTATCATCCCAATAGGAGAGTATTTATCGAAAATTTACCTCAAATTATCAGCTACATACAAATCAGCGTCCCCACTAAGAGATGTAAGCTCTACCAGCAAGGGGCCACCGTGCCCCAATTGCCAATAAGAGAAATTCCCTGCTCCAACTGCCCCTATAACTGTGTCCAACAACATTTTATCAATAAATACCATATGGAAAACATTTGACAGTAACGACCACATGGTCGATACACTGATTATAGCAAGCAAAAGAAATATAAATTCACGCCTCATGTTTAGAATTTTAACATATTATGTTTTTGAAGTACATTGAACGGGATTCTCAATCGATAGAAAATACAAAAATAAAATCTGACAAGTCTGAAGTCTCGGTGACAAGTTAACAATTTGAAGGTTGACAGAAAACCGGGTGAAACAGAATCTGTCAACGTCAGATATATTAAAATCGGATACTCGTGTTGGATAAATTTTAATTTTAATTTAATTTTATAAACATGATGAACTCTAGTCTTAAATCATTATAAAATAAAAATTAAATGTTAAATTCTGGCTTCTGCAATGACATAAAAGCAACTAGAACTATTTTTATGTTTTTATTTTATGTTAGAACGTTAGGCCTATCCAAGGGCCTATCATACGCGATCTCCACCGCCCGGCTCCCATGAAAATTTGCCTAGTAGGGCCGCTGCAAATGCGTGGGAAAGAGATAAGGAAAGGATTGACGACGATAATATAGGGATTGACTGGAAGAAAAGAGAAAAGATAGAGATACATAAAGGAAAGGACTGGGATTGGTGATGAAAAGGATGCCTGCCGATTGCCGACCACAGATACCGACGGTGATTTTCTGTGGGAGTATTTTACCTTCCCCGGTGTGATCTGGCCAAATTCATGCCAAAGCATGTTCTACTTACTACCACATTAAAATTATTATTAGTAATTTTAGGTAGTAACCTAAAATTCAAAAAATGCTATACGTAATACAATACGACGTAATGTGTTCGTCTATTCTCTGCAATTTATAGAAAATTAAGATATCCCTTTGAAGTTTTATAACAAGAAAACAATTGTACCTATACCCAGAAGTACTTAATTCATTGTGTAAGTGGTAATTACATTATATGACGTTTCCAATGTTGTTAAACCTGACAAACAGGAAACATTTTGCCTGTGACTATAGATAGATAAAGTTATCACTGATAATGTTAATCTTACAGTGGAAAATATCCGTTTATGTCTTTATTTGTTGAAATATCCGTTGTAGTCATTATCATATTATATCTAGCTGTGCCCCGCGGTTTTAACTGCATTGCTCCGCTCCTGTTGGTCTTAGCTCTTAGCTCTTAGGTCTTAGCTTAGCGTGATGATACATTATAGCCTTCCTCAATAAATCTGATATTGAAAGAATTTTTCAAATCGAACCAGATATAGCTATAGTTCCCAAGATTAGCGCGTTCAAATAAACAAACAAACTCTTCAACTTAATAATACCTATTATCTACTCAGACCAATAAAAAAGATTATCTAAGCCTATTATATAATATTATCTAGTACTTATAGATTATTATACACTTTCACGTACCTAATAATAAAAAAATTGTTTGTTTATCAAAAATAAAATCGAAATAACGTGACAGATTTTGACGATATTATTTTGTTTTCTGGCGTTGCAGCTAGTTGAAAAAACTGTTTTTCTAAAAATTAGTTAACTAACTATGTACCTATAACTAGGAACTTTTTTTTCAAAATTGCTTTTTATAGTTTTCTACCATGTCAATTCACATCAGTTACATATTTTATTGTGGGGAACAGCGACCTGTGACGACTTGATAGTTGTGACTAGTACTGACCCCAACATCTGCTCATAACGGTTATTATTAGAAAGGGGAATAATACTATCGAACAAAGAGTTACAGAGTAATATATTTATTCTGTTACTAAAATAAACTAGTTGACCGCCTAGTAGTACTTGATGCCAAAAAAAAAAAGAATATTTTGACAAATAAATTATTTTTATTTTGGGCCAGTGTATCATTATATACGAAGTAGTTAACTATTTAGTAATTTAATTTAAGTCTTATTGAAAAGCTAGCTTTATCCTAATTCTAACTCAATTAGAGACAAATCCAGCAAACCAAAAATCATAAATGTTCGATCAACCGTTCTTGGGTAATGGGTTGTAAGTTGTAACATTTCATTTCTTTCTTACAACGGTGCCTGCGACATAACGACACTCACCCGCATTTTGCACGTATCGTGATGAATCATGAAACATACATTCGACAAATCGTCATTGTATTACGTATTATATTATCCTTATATCTAAGTAAATATTATTTGCGGTATTACGAAAACAATTTAAGTATGGATTATCCCTGTACATGGAGGGAACACTCAAAAATATTCGGGAGAAGACTATACCTATGTACTTAATATTCCATAAGAATTATTCTGATGTTTACAATTATTTTTAAGAAATAATTCAAGGTTGTAAAACATAATCCCAGTTTTGTTACAGCGAAAATAACTCTTTGTTTTTATGGATATAAGTATTTCAACACAATAAAACTTAATAAAAGTAGATTTATTTTATAAGCTGCTCGCTCCGACTAGCATAATTTTTAAAAGTAGGTACACAATTAGGTACTTATTATTATCCAAATCTACGCGAAAACAAAACCTTATAACCTATGGCATGTAGATTGAAACGCTATGACTTATTTTTATTTTTATTTTTAAACTAGCTTTTCCCCGCGATTTCACCCGCATTGCTCTGCTCCTGTTGATCTTAGCGTGATGATATATAGCCTATAGCCTTCCTCGATAAATGGGCTATCTAACACCGAACGAATTTTTCAAATCGGACCAGTAGTTCCTGAGATTAGCGCGTTCAAACAAACAAACTCTTCAGCTTTATAATATTAGTACAGATATCTGGTAGGTATTGTGTGTTAAATGTTAATTAGATATCGTATTATCAACAATATATACTATCATAAAAAACATAATAATTATTACTATAGCTAGAGGTATTATGTTTTGTAAATATGTGATGTAGGTCCCTGAAAAAAAAAGCAATGAACGATAAGAAATATAATCAATTTTGATTACAATAGCGTGTTCATAACTTATCGCTTACACGAAAGAAAATTGTATCATCAAAATGATTAGAATATATTTTATACACTTATTTGATGACATATTGCGGAAAATAAAACTGAACAGTTTCTTTGTTTGAACGCGCTAATCTCAGGAACTACTGGTCCGATTTGAAAAATTCGTTCGGTGTTTGATAGCCCATGTATCGTGGAAGGCTATAGCATGTCCCTAGCACAGACTAATAATAATATACTACGTATACAATCCCTAGGAAATATTGTAATACTGTGGACATAGGCTATAATATATCATTACGCTAAGACCAATAGGAGCGGAGCAATGCGGGTAAAACCGCGGGGCACAGCTGGTCGGTATTATAAGGTACTTATTTTAATGATGTTTACATTATTTTCACGACGTTTTAATTAGGAAAAATACCAGTTATTGAATATAAACATCAAGTTGGTATATGCTTTGGTTTACTTCCAAAAACTTGGTTGGTATCATAGACTAATACACTCAAGACAATACACTTTAGATTCTATTAGTCCATGGTTGGTATCATAAAATACAAGAAATTCAGTAGGTACCTTAGGTAGTAATATGAGTTATTTGTTTATTTGTTTTTTTTCGATAAATTAAACAACCATTTTAGAAACAATAAATTTTAGAAAACTACATGTTTATAAATATGCCGTTTATACACATTTTTATTTTTTGTAACCCGGATAAAGCCGGGACAAGCTGCTTGTCATTCACATTATGCGGGTTAAACATGTGTTTCACTCAAGTCACAGAATACATAATAGTAGCTAAACGCTACAGAACGGACACTCTCCGCCTCCCGCCAAAATTAAACTTACCTCACCCCCGCGCGATCAGACATAAAATGGGCCATATTTTTCTGCAAGGGTGCAAGGACGATACGCAACGAAGATTGTCAACATTAATCAAATTGACTTAAAGTAATTTTATTATTTTGGATTTATGATTATCGTTTTTCGTAGAAAATGGTTAGATATTGTGCTGTTTACGGATGTATTTCATCAGAAAAACGCGAATTTTTTTTTACGCTAGTCACAAATGTGCCAACCATAAAGCGTTAACACACACATTTGCAGTCTCTATAGTGTGACTGTCAAAACGATCATTTTGTATGGAGTGTCCGGGGTGTGCTCAAGTGTGAATTTTTTTAATATACATAAGTATACCTATGTATTGGCACCGAAGCTCCCAAACCGTAGAGTGAGAATGAACTATTCTCACTCTACGTCCCAAACGGATGAACAGTTTTTAATATATTTTTTCTCGATTGAAGTCTTCCGTTCCAGATCTTTTCTTTATTTTGAAATAGCTGAATCATCACCACTCAGCCTAACAACAGCTTTTTATTACATCGCGTCGTCTCAAACTTTTTGGTCTGTGTAGCGCATGTCGCGTGACGTTCGGCTGCCGAGTAGGTATAAAGCAGTGTTCAGAACCGTACGATAATAATTATCGTACAAATACGATAATTTTGATTTTTGTGCCTAAGTTTCACTTTTACTGTGGTTTCATAAAACCACACAACATTTTTATCTGTCCTTTTAATTATCCGTTACATACAAATACTTTTTATTACTTTGATGTACCTACAGTCAAGGGTACCTATACAAATAAAATATGTACAATGTACATGTTCTGTGTACTATCATCATCATCTCTATCACTACATACCTAGTATAAATCAAAGTTACTTTCTCTGTCCCTATGTCCCTTTGTATGCTTAAATCTTTAAAACTACGCATCGGATTTTGATGCAGTTTTTTTTAATAGATAGAGTAATTAAAGAGGAAGGTTTTAGTATATAATTTATTAGGTTTTAGACAAAGCGGCCGAAGCCGCGGGCGGTATATGCTAGTCATTGATAACTCTCAAGACACGCAAGATGTAGTAAGTTAGATGGACTCACAAAGAGAACCTGTTTTATTTAACAATATTCAAATTTAACAATAGAGGTTAATTTATACGAACCTTTTACTGAAGAGCAACTGAGATAAAGAAGAAAGACAAGAAACTAGCTTTTCTGGTTATCAAAATAATTTTATTCACATTGCATTGTATAATGGTGTCAGCGCAGCATCATCAGAAAAAAGGGGATTTCTCGACAAAATGTATAAATGTATAAAAACCATCACATATTATATTTAATAATTAAAAGTTTTATTTGCTTTTAAAATGGAACTTTAAGCGTGGTGCTACATGAATCAATTAGAACACAAATTTGTTAATTTTTATTTTTATCAATTTTTTTATGTTATGAAATTTATCAATGTGTGTCACTGAGGTGTTACTCATTTTATGGATTCTAATCTCTACCATGATTTAAAAGATGACTAAGCTTCAAAAACATCCAAAAGAGGGTTAAGAGAGTATCCGGATATAGGGTGATTGCGCTGGTTTTCGTCCAGTTATGGGAGTTGCCAACTTTGTGATGCGAAATAAATATTTTGGAGCACCCTTCCTTAAACATATAATATTTTTATTTAGTCCTTATATAGTCTTCTTTAAGATAATATTAAGTGAAAATAAATCATTTTGACGTATCTTTTTATTTAAATTATTTTCTGCGAAAGCAGGGTAAATGCTAGTTTTCGTCCAAAAATACTGGTTTTCGCCCTAGTGTAAGCTAGTTTTCGACCACCGTGTAGAAAAAGGAGGGTAGGTCAACTATTAAGTTAAAAACCAATTACAGGTAAATATATACTTTTATTTAATCAACATCACAATTTCTCACTACCTTACAGGTTTAGTTTTACTAATAATAATCAATATAACTAGTCAACACTGAGATCTATGTAGCACTTGGCAGTCTTTATATGCGTTAGTGATGACTGATTAATCATTCGTAATAAAGAAAGGAATGCGTACAATGTAAATGAATAAAGTAATAATTATAGGACTGAGAAATTACATCAAAAAACAGAAATATTCATTCTAATACTTTGTTTATCAAATGAAACGTACTATATTAAACACAGCCATAATAATACGTTTTAGCTACTAAAATAAACTATACTATACCTTACTGAACTATGCATTATTGTCTTACTGATGCCTTTATTAAAGATTCTTCAGTGTACGTAGCGTTTTTTTTCTAGCTTTCTTAGACTCCTTCGAGGCCATCTAAAAACAATAAGATCTTTCTTAGGATACGTTGAGTAAGTAGAATAAAAAAATATTGCATTGGCAAAACAGACCTAGAATAAAAGATGATACTCAAGTGAATGATAATCAAGAAAAATACAGTGTATTATGTCTGACCTACCCCCATTTATGCCACGAATAATTGACTCTACTTCACATAAGGAGAATGATACATGACTGAATGAATGACAATATTAGGTACCTACAACACTCTGGCGCTCACCAATTATTTATAAGGAAGATACTGAATAGAAAACTTTTCAATACGTAAAAAAGACGAAAAGTACTGCAAAAGAATAGCCATTTTTAATTTTTGTCCACTCCAATACTCATTCATGGACGAAAACTAAAACGTTTAAAGCTAAATTTAGTTTTCGTCCACTTCTTTAAATATTTTTTTATTTTGGCAGCACTGACAAAGCAGTGGACGGAAACCAAAAAATCTAAACTAATAGCAATAAAGATCACTTCGGGAGAAACTATTCAGTATTTTAAAGGTCCGATACAGTAAAAAGAAAACCTAACAAATATTCACGTAGCTGTTTGAGTTTTCGTCCACTTGGACGAAAACCAAATATATTGAGAATTTGGTATCCTAGTATCCGTCCACTTAATTTTTCGAAGAGTATTATAAAAAAAGTATGATAAACACTTCTAACCCCTCATCAGTGGAGGAACCACACAGTGGCAGGTGTAAACTTTTGCGGATCTGTGGGGGGGCCACAGTGTGGTTACTTCGTGACCAAATACAAATCGTCTCTAAAATCTTATTAAAAATCATTCTAGTTCCCTCTTACCTACCGTGGTATATACAGAATAGAAAGAGCTACCTATAGAATCACATGACTTGCCTATTTGGTCGGTTTACTAACGGTTTTTATGCTGTCAAAAACACGGCACTTCAGTCCACTAACTTTTGAACATGTTTTGTAGAAAAAATATGTACGCATGGTGTATGAGATTTTTAGCTATATTATTAGGAATATATGTAAGGTTTCATAATTAAACTAAATTTTGTTTGAAAAATGTTTCATTTTTATAAAATAATCAAAATTAGTTGACATGTCAGTATTACATTTTTGACCATCAATTAAAGCTTATTTTTATAGCTCACTTCATACATGATGAATACTATATAGTCGGAAAAATGAGGTTTAATTATTTCTTAAGTTTTCTAGTACTTTTCATATAAAAAAAATAGAGAAATCGCGATTAAAAAGCACTAGTGTGCTTCACCTGGATCTGTCTGTGGATGAACCACAGTGTGGCCCCACAGATGCGCACATTCCACGATGGCCGCGCCCCACTGACGAGGGGCTAATTGCGTTTAATAGGCTTATAACTAAACATACGTACCAAAAACATTACGTTAACTAGCTAAAACAGTGATTTAACTTACCATGAAGTTTTCTCGCCGGCAAATTTTTCTCTCGCGCGATGACATCTGCAAGGCACGGATGGGAAGCGGCCACTTTTACGATGCTTTTACGTTAATTTTTTGAACTCTCGTCTTGTCAAGTCAAATTTTGATGTTGATAGTACTGTTGCTTACACATTAAGGACCGTAAAAAGTGCAAACTTGCGCGGGAAGGTAGGTTTGTATTCAAGTTTTACGCACGTGATTGTAGCAGGTCAGTCAAATGGACGAAAACCGAAACTGGACGGCAAACCAGCGCAATTACCCTACCTATAAATTAAATTGCAGGAAACTTTACGTTTACCTACGTATCGAACTTGTATCGAATTATGTATAAGTACCTATTAATATTATGTAATTTTTTTATAATTTCAAATCATACATCCGTTGCTCATACTGTAAAAAAGTCAAAATCTTAGGTCAAAATCATGAAAAACATCAGAAAAAAACAGACCGTATCCGGGACGCGTCAGCTGGTTTTGAACCTGTTCAAAATTAAAAAAAAAGACGCCCGCATCATGCGTGATTGGGACGGACGAACAGCTGATTAGATCCATCTCTTTCTAACATGTTGTAATCTATACGTGTGACAAGGATAGATAATGTTAGGGATGTTTTGGCTGCTCCGCGTGGGAGCTACCTACGCATTCCAGATTTTTTATAAGCTAAAGCTGTTTGCCGACTTTAGATGTTTATAAATAATGTCGTGTTGTGTGATTACCTATTCATAATTTTAATTTTATCCACGCTCGCGGTGGTTGATATTAAGTATATTTATTTGATGAATGAAAAATTCACAGCTGAAAAGCGAAACAAATTTTAATTGAAAATAATTCATAATTACAGAATCTATGAGCAATATTATATTTGGTAGGTACTACCAGTCTACCTACCAACGTACCTACCTACCTACCTACTTTCAGGTGACTGGAGAGAAAATCATAAAAGAACAAGAAGTGTTTTTTTTTCTTTATTTTTTAATCATAAGTTACTACAAATCTCATAAACATTAGAATTATTTACAATCTAATAAATACAAATAACATAATATTTTTTTATTAATTGTATTTTTATAAAGATTAAGATAACACCCACAATCAGGTTATTGTTTTTTTGTTCTCGAAAATAACTTTCGAAACTGGAATAAATTTAAAAACTGGTAATATGCATATTTTATTATTCAATGATTTATTAAAAACTAGGATTATTTTTTTAAACACTTATGTGCTTATATTATCTGTACCTACTTGTATGTGTATTACCTAAAATGTAAATTATTTAGTTTTAATTTTTAGGTTTAGACAAAGAGGGCGAAGTCGCGGGCGGGAAGCTAGTTTAACTAGCTACTAGGTAGATAGTTGTTATCAAATTATAATAAGTAAACGACTTTCCATGCCTACAATGTTACAAAATATGTATATCAATTATCAACATACTAGGTAGGTACCTATAGCCGCGCGACCTGAGTTCACCCGTGACTGTCCACCCTACATTTTGTTTTTGCAATAAAATCCTTTCTACAAGCTGAATCCATTCTGTTATTCTACAAAATCTATCAAAATCGATACAACAATTTGGTACGGTAGGTAGGTACGTGGTAGGTACATAATAGCAAATGAGCAAGAAATCATATCATATTCAATAGGTAAATGACGTCAGGAATCCACCCAACGCAAAGCTGTTTTATTACTTATATTTTGTATTAGAAAAATCAATCAATCAAAATTAATGGTTGAAACTTGAAACTTATGTTTTCCTTTAATAGCAATAGGTACAACATCAGCTGTCGAATACCCCACACGAAGATAGTATCGATTGAAATCTCATAGGGTCAATCATGGGTTCAATCTGGTACAATTTAGATAGGTATGTACCTTCTTATATGCTAAACTTTCGGTTCTACGACACTACTAATATTTTATGACGTCAATGATATTTTTTTTTTTAATTTGATTAACTTCAAGATTAAATATTAATCTACAATCAGCCAGCTGTTACTACAAGTATTTAAAAACAAAAGCGTCATATAAAACAAAATAACACTTCAATTCATTAATAATACAGTGCCACAGTATTACAATATTATTTACAGTGCCTAGTGCCTACGTGACGCCACAAAATCCTTTGTTGTTTTTACAGCTGTACTACACGACCAAATTATATCTTTTGTTTTCGTCAGTACATAACAAGTTACGACACATGACTCCCGAAACTGGTTGCGTAATAGACTACGTGATCATACGTGAATTCTAAGTGAACAGCTATACTCTCCACTAGGAGTAATTGTATTCTATGGCTATACTTTTCACGAATTCTTTGTAAACAATCAAACGTCGATAATGCTAACAGTTAATTCGGCTGCTTCACGAAAAACAAGCCGTTGTTATCTTATTTTTGTATAAATTAATAGTTACTAACACGCGGCCATTTTGAAAGTTAACCTACGACTTTAGGGCACACCTAATTTATAGAGAGTACCTTTGTGTTTACATTTAACTTTATTTGGTAGGGTTATGGTGGCAGTACACATTGGGCCAACGTGTTGGGCCAACGGGTTGGGCCAACGTGTAGAGAGCTACTTGGCGGTATGTTGGCTTCATTAGCCTAGTTGGCGCCAATATTGGCAGGCCAACCGAATGTTGTCGGTTTTTTGTGCACACATCAAAGGATCTTGGCGCGCTCCACAAACAGCGTTCACACGTTGGTGTCTTGTTCAGTTTGTTGTTACTCGTCAGCGGAGACAGTATCGTTGCGCGTCAATGAAATTTACGTTTAACCATGTTCCGATAGCGATGGCGGCGCCGAGGTTTTACAATTCGTAGATTTGTATCGACATGAAGGAATAATTTGGAATCCGCGGCATGAACTACACAAAAATAAAACCATATGACTCAATAAATTAGATGTTCTATTTTCTATTTATTATATTATTCTAGATGTTTTTCTTATCTAACTTTCATACAATGCGATAAAAAAATGAATATATTTATAAAATGAGTAACTAAAATAGTATTAAAAAGTTACTTGTTCTTAAAAATTAAATAACAATATACAATGAGCATGATTTTGATCAAATTGTGCTTTATTACATAAATAATATTATCATTTAATAAAATAATATTTAAAATCTAATCTTTAAAGTTTCGTTTTATAGGTAGTTAAAATTTAATTAAATGTAAAATGTACACATTTTAAACATTTGAAAAAATCTAAACATAATAATGTTTTATTTATACAGTTATAAAAAAAGGACAATAGAGATTGGAAAATGGTATCATCGCAGACGGCAGAGTACACTCATTGTTATTGATGCACATGTACGTAATAATTAAACGCACTGTATATAAATAAATTGCCGCGGCTGCAAGAACTTCTACGGACTACGTCCATCTTTGAAGCGCCAATGCAGAATGATCAGTACGCCAATGTGTGAACAGGAATCTTGATATCCTTCATTTTTTCCCAACACGTTGGCCCAACGCCTTGGCCCCATGTGTACTGCCGCTATTATATTTTAACCTCCTTGTTTTCGTTGGTTCTTTTTTTTCACGCAACTCGAAGTTGCTCTCTACGCAGCAATAGGCACAGGCATAAAAATAAAGAGCGCTATTCACCACCTTACAAAGAATACGAATATTTTTATATTACATAATGATTTATGTCTAAATCGCAATTTACTTAATTGTTGTTATTTAATGACTACTTACAGGATTTAAAAAAGAATAATAATAATAATAAGCTCATAATATTAATCGCTTTAAGGTTTCACAGAAGTTCTTTTATAGCTAAAGGAATTCTCAGAAAGACGATTTGTAGGTAGAAATAATGGGCTCATAGTTATAAACTTTATCTCAAATCTAAATGATGGAAAGCAAAAATTGAAACAGAGATTTACCTTCTTATCGGAAACTTCTTTATCGGGGCTGGAAAAAAATTTAGTGTAACATTTTTTCGTTACGCGTGACATTTTTTCGTTACGCGCCATCTTTTTCTTATCCCTACCAGTTACCACGCGTGAATCGTGATTTGACGTATTTCTGTAAAGTTGCATATAGTATATTATTTTTTGAAAAATAAGGTCATTAAGAAGTTTCACTTATTACGTGTGTACACTAGTACACGCACACATTTTTTGTATGTATCATCACTACATAGTATAAAACAAAGCCGCTTTCTCTGTCCCTATGTCCCTATGTATGCTTAAATCTTTAAAACTACGCAACGGATTTTGATGCGGTTTTTTTTAACACTAGAGCGCACGCGCGGGGGACATAGGTCACCCAGTGCTATATATTGCTAAATATTTTTTTAAACAATCGTGCTCGAGTGTTGTTGTCTCAGGTATTCCTCGACTACCAATCACCGGACATTTTAGCAGCGTGTCAGCTTCCTTGGTGCAACGAAGTGTACTCTGCGAAAATATAAAAGTACATGGGTGACGCATGTCCCCCGCGCGAGCGTTCTA
Source organism: Colias eurytheme (assembly GCF_061535395.1). Lineage (NCBI taxonomy): Eukaryota > Metazoa > Arthropoda > Insecta > Lepidoptera > Pieridae > Colias > Colias eurytheme. Next base: position 2,861,340 of record NC_143008.1, read on the forward strand.
GGAAGTTTTTGAAATCATACAATTACGAGTGAAAATCAAGTATACCGCTTTTATTTTTACTGCTCTTATGATCAATTTATACTTTTAAGAAATTATTAATATATGGGTAACTAAAATCGAAATAAAATACTCATATTCGAGTGCTAGGACATACTTATTTTTTATCCATACTAATATTATAAATGCGAAAGTAACTCTGTCTGTTACTCAATCACGCCTAAACTACTGAACCAATTTTTATGAAATTTGGTATGGAGATATTTTGATACCCGAGGAAGGACATAGGCTACTTTTTATCCCGGGAAAATGACGCAATCCCGGAAATCCCACGGGAGCGGGAACTATGCGGGTTTTCTTTGACTGCGCGAGCGAAGCCGCGGGCGGAAACCTAGTTGAAAATAAAATTTTATTGGATAAGAACAACTTATTCTTCAACTTTATAATTAGATGATTATTTTTACCAATTTTGTAGTTTCTAAAGTAAAAAAACTGATTGATCACAATAAGTAATAAATTAGTTACTTTTCACACAGGTTTATGTTTAGCTCATAATTTAAGTAAAATGAGAAAATATTGATATTTTTTTTGTTTCATCACTTAAAAATAAAGTTGATTCATAAATAAGTACTTCTTTTACTTTTTTAACTACGATTTTTATGAAAAAAAACGTGCGTCGTATTGGGTGACATATGTGACCCACGCGTGCACTCAAGGAAAATATTAGGCGCGAGCGCTCTAGTGTTAATAGATAGAGTGATTCAAGAGGAAGGTTTTAGTATATAATTTATTATGTTTCAGACAAAGCGGGCGAAGCCGCGGGCGGAAAGCTAGTCGATAATAAACGTATTTCATTTCATTTTCATTTCATTTGACTTTAGCCCAATAATGGTTTTATAGCCAATAGAATAATAGAATTTATTACTATTGTCACAAATAATAAGTTATATTACTTCTTTGGACCTTGTTCCACGTCCTGCTAGCCGTTTGGAAAATAGGAAGTGCTTAAAATTACACTATTGTCGTACTAACATAGGTCAAAATTCTCCTTTATACAGGTGCTGTTCGTACTATAATGGTATTAGGTCAAATTTCGATATTTTCTTGAGTTCTCTAGCCTCAGCTAGAACTAAAATTTACTCTGCGTTGAGTGAAAATTGGATTGTTACTTGATTAATTAATTAAGTGTATTTTGTCTATTATCTGTAAGTATAAGTAGTTTCACTAAGCACGATGTGTTCACTAATTTAGGAATTTCACCGCGTTTGTTACGCTTTTTCGATCAGGCCACGTGTCCTGACGCGAGTTTAAGATTTTATATCCAACGCCGTTAAAGAAGTTTTCACTTTTCACTTCAAAAAGAGCGCGTGTGCCGAGCACACGTGTCAGAAGTGGAACTTCTTTTGTAATATTCAAAGATACTAGGTATTGCCATGACGTGACCGTGAAACTTTACTCTCAACGTGCCCAAAGAAGTTTCACTTCAATTATCATTCAGGAAATAAGAGCAGACGTATGACAGCGTATGATATTGAAGACAATGATCAAAAACAATTAATATACTCAAATCTTTTTCTAAAATCTGGTAAAATATAATAAATATCAGATAATAAAGCTGTGTGGTAATATTGGTAATGCATATTATTAATATTGTCTGTTTTTATATTGAATTTTTTTTATGAAATGTGTCATAGTTATTATGAAGTTCAAACTAACAATCTTATAGTATTTTAAGAATATGAAGAATAATAAAATATTCTTTAGATTGTTTTGTAAAATATTGAAATTTCGTAAAATGTTTAAATGATATTAAGTTTTTACGACGTGATATTCATTCAAAAAAATAAAGTTATTTAAAAAAATGCGACGGATCAATCGTTGTTAAAAATGTCGTGAATGGTTTGCTTTATATCCCCACTGCGCATACACCGCGCGCAGCCGCCATGACGCTATATATACCGTGAGCGCCCCCGATGTGACGTAGTCGAAATCGAGAGGTGAAGGTGCGAATAATGGAAAGGTGGCGTCCATATTTTGTTCTATTGATCGATAATCACCGGAGCTAGCAGTGCGAGTGTCGACAAAAAGTCGTGAAAGTGAAGCAGAACAGTGTTTCGACGTGTCATCCGCGTAGATCGACAGCGGTTCGAGGCCGAAATACGGCGGATTGCCTAGTCGACAGGCGAGCGTATGCGATCGGCAACCATCTTGTTATTGTTAACTCGTGCATTACATAGGCATAGCGCTCTACTCCGTGGACGTCCACGAACTACCGCTAAAGTGATAAGTGAACTGTCCGTCGTAGTTTATTGAGATCTTAAGTGAAGTGCTGAGCTGGAGATGAATTGCCAAGCGCAACAGCAACTTAGAGGGCGAAGACGTTGCGTCCGAAATGTACTGCCAGCGGCTTTGGGGGCGCGCCGAGACCGAGACCGCGAGAGGCGTGAGGAGCGGTACGCCGGAAGCAAGTGGGGCGCAGCGCCAGCCGCGGCCGCCCTGCCACCACCGCCGACGCACTGGCGCCGCGAAGGCCGCTGCCGGCCCGAGCCCGACCGCGCTCTACCGCTCAAACTCCTTCTGAACGTCAGCGTCTCAGCATAAACCTGTGAGGACTTTAGTGTTAGTACCCGGGGGCGCAGTCCGACGCCGTGCCACGCCGTAGGACTGCGCCCCCGCCTCTCTTGTGCTAAGTTTTTTATTTCGTAACGCAAACACGTCGCCCGTCGGGGCGCGCGGACACCGCGCGACTCCCGCCCCGGCGTCGCCTAAATTCCGGCGTTAGGTATTATTTTTGTGAAAATTTTAGTAGTTAAGAGCATAAACGCGGGCGCGATTGCGCCGCTGCGACATTCCCGTTGCCCTTTTTAAAACATGTGAAAAATACAAAAAAAAATATAGCGGGCGCGGCATAACGTCGCAGCGGGGTGGTCGCGCGCGCGGAGCCCGGCGCTTCGCCCCTCGTCACCTTCGCCTTGCACCTCCAAGCGGATCCGCGGCGCTCCTGTGATTTTTGTAATAGCCTCGCCGTCGCGCGCGCCACGCTTTCTCCTTGAGCGTTATATTAGGATTGAGTTTTTGACTGATGTCTGTACTACTTAAGTTGAATCTTTCGAAAGCACGGCGCTCCGACACGGGGCCGCGCCGCGGGCCAGCCAACTTGCCGTTGCAAGGTTGAAAACGTTGCATTTCTTTTATAAATGAGGCGTTATATTATATTTTTTGACAATGGAAGGGTCGAGGCTCGTCGCGCCGGACGGGGGTAACGTCCCGCTAGTCGTATCGTTTTATTTATCTCAAGACCAATGTATTTTTTATTTGTAAACGTCCCGCGTCGCCTCAGCGGACGGACATACCCGCGCGGAACAAGCGCACACACTCCGCTGTAAGAGAGCTTTAAAAAAATAAATAAGCGAACGCTGGACGTCCTTAATTCTAGTTGTAGATATAAAAATTTAACGATACGGTAATATGTAAAACCGACTGTTATCAAATTCGAAGATTATATATGTTTGTACAGAAAGTATATTGATCTCAGCTGCGGGCGTCTGCGGCCTGTCGTGGAGCTTCTGTGATGTACAAAAAAATGAGTATATTTGGAATTTTACAAGTTTTTTATAATATTAGTTTGTAATGTATACTTTTAAGTGAAGATTGAGGCGTGATAGCTCTGCTGTCACGTTAAAAGTCGCTCGCAGCGTAATCTCCCCACCTTGTCCCATCCTCTCTTCCTGTCCATCCCAGGGTTCTCAAAAGACCGTTTAAATGTTTTGTTTCTCTATACAATATTTCAAAAACAATCTGTTTTTCAGCACAAGATGTGTCTTTGTTATTTACTTTAAGTTGTTGGTGATATTTTTATGTATTTTACAATATTATGTTATAGAAACTATGTGAACGGGCTAGTGTATATGTTTATATTCTAATTGGAGCACAAATTACATGTTAAACTTTAAATTTGGTGTAAACACTACTAATTTTATACTTATGAATTATTACAAAACATGTAACAATGAAATAACCCATCCTTCACAAATTACAATCTATTTGAATAATTTTTGGCATAATTTTAAAAGTATAGATAATCAAATTACATATTGATCTGATCAGCTGATCTTCACGAATCACGGACTTATTTTTAATGGAATTTCTAAAAGTATTGAAATTATTCATTGTGATGACATGAAAAAGGGTGTGTTATTTCGTTAAATATTATGTTGATGTTATTTGTATAAATTGGAAATTACAAGTCATTTTAATAATCAATTGTCACAAGATATACACCTTATGCTTATTATATTCAATCACTAGCATCCTAAGTTAACTATAACTTGAAAATCTAGATAATAACTTGTAAAGTTATGTGTATACTTCACCAACAACATTCGGATATTTCTGTATTTCTCAAAAATTGTAAACTTAGATTTATGTGTCCTATACCTTTGAGATCCTGTCTCCTTCCCCAGGGTTCCTTGGAACCCGCCAAATACTTCTTTGTTTCCATGACAACGTTACAACTTACCCCTAGTGGGATTTTTTCTTTCAGCTTAAAGATGGTGAAAGTAAGTATGTGAAATGGTAAGGTACATCATGCTCATAATGAGTAGTACTCACACAAACAACATAATAAACTAAATTTGATAAGATAGTTTAACTTGCACATCTACACTTTTTAAAATGCAGCAATATTTCTCTTCCATACATAAATACTTTACATCAATTATATTTCGAATTGACTTTTTCACACAATAATTATTAAATGATTTTGTAATGATTTTTATACACAAATATATTTTAATATACAAACACAGTAACATAAAAATATTACGAAAAAACACACTTATTCAGTATACTTTGGTTAGTACATACATATTTCCACAACACTTATGCAGTTTATTTCTTGTCCTTACAATTCATATGAAAGTTAACACAAAACAAACATGTCTTGACTAATTTGAATGAACATTGCCACATCGATAGCACAATAATAGAAGCTTACACTAGCAATAGATCATTATTAATATAATGTCTACATATTTACATACAGAACACACAACATTAATAACGATGCAATTTATTTATTTATAACACTTTATTGCATAAACTAAATCACAACAAAAATTACATTAATACAAAAAGAAAGGCATCTTTTGTACAAGAAGCGGCCTTATTGCTTAGCAGCAATCTCCACCAGGCAACCTGATGGGAAAGGAAATGTATGAAGTTAATGAAAATTTGACTTTATACCACACAACATTAAACTATGCAATTTCACTAAATAAATCTTGTTCATAATAAAATTATTTTGCTTTGGCTAAATAGATTTCAAGGCAATTCGGTACACAACTGAACCAAATGAATACTGTAGGTACATTACAAAATTACTCATATTATGTCACCATTCATAAACTTCCACTTGTATACGTAGTATATTATTATTAGTCTGTGCTTCCACACATAAAAATTTCAATCTATTACCTATTTAATTATTTAGGCTGAAAAACAAAACACATTTTCATGTAAAAAACAGTTTATTCAAATATCACAATATACAAAATACAAATAGAAAGTTATGCTTTAAAAATAATTTGTACTACACTGAGTTGCAGTACATTTTTAAATTCTTACATAAAATAAAGTATGTCATACAAATTCTACTCAGTTATACAGGAAAGTTCATATAGGTCGGTAATTTTTATTGTAAACAGTGATAAAATTACACCTAAACTTGTACAAAATTTGTTTGTAGAAAACAGATGCAATGCTTGATAAATAGGTAATTTATATCTGTCTAAATAAAAATAATTTATCATTTGAACTCTAAAAAAGCTAATCTACAAACGTTGAGGCACACACATGGTTGCATAAAACTTCACAAATAAATATTCATTCAAACATCCACACCTATATCCATGCCTATAACAGCTATGCAACTTACTAAGATAATACCATTTATACATTTACTAGCTGCTCCCCGTGGCTCCACTCCTGTTGGTCGTAGCGTGAAAATTGCCCTAATTGACAAATGAGCTATCTAACACCGAAAGAATTTTTCAAATCGGACCAGTATTTCCCGAGATTAGCGCGTTCAAACAAACAAACTCTTCAGCTTTATAATATTAGTATAGATTTGATTATTTCCCGCTTCACAACGATAATTTTTTTTATTTATTGTATGATTTTTAACTGACGCGTGAACCACTGAACCAAGGAAGCAGTTCCTTGGTTCAGTGGTTCAGGCGTTAGCGTAGCACCGAGTGGTCTTGGGTTCGATTCCCGGTGGGGACGATGAAAAAAAATATCTCGCTCTGGCAGGACACAGAAGGCTGATCACCTACTTGTCCCTAAAAAATCGATCATTGAAACAGATGTATAATGCATCTGCCCCTTACTCCACTAGGGGACATGGGACTTCACTTTTTATGATTTTTTTAAAAATTACTTAACTAGATAATTTAATTTGGATATTTTATCCATTCATATCAATAAAATTACAGTATTTGAAGTATGTCGTCGATGCTATCTACTAACATAAATAAACGCTGCAATTTTGCTTATCAAAATTCACAATAGGTTATCCGTTTCTGACCTATAACATGCCTATAACTATAGACAAGTAAATAATATATTGTAGTTCTAATATTTAATGCTATTTTTAACACAAGTATATGTACATTTTTTAAGAATTAGGTTATGTTCGGCAGACTATATTATGTTTATATATTTGGCACAATTTGAAGGCAGTACCAATTTTTGCAGTCGGTTTTGCAATTTATAATAATCAGTAGACCGTATATTTAAAACTTTTGGTTTCATCTTCAATCTATAAGCACATAGTTACATATATTCAGTTTTGTATTCTTCAATTGTATTAGGTTACCTACTAGCTAAAAATAACGAACATTTTGCATTGGCTGCCTAATAAGTATTAGCAATCTGGTACTTTTTTTTTAACATTAGAATTCCGAGCAGTTCGGGGAAAATTAAAAAATTTAAAATATAAAAGTATACAGTACATAATGCTATGTAGGTACTGCGAACGGAATAAGATTGTAAAAATAACCATGACCAAACGACAAATACATATTTGACATTGTACATTTTATAAATACACAGTTGTATGTACATCTTTTCAATATGATTTTTAAACAAAACTTACGAAAACTTATCCTAATTTTTCTTATTTTTTTATTCTTGAATGTGACAAAAACAGAAACTTGAGAAATGATACATGGCAGTTGGCAGTGATGTAACTTATGTGCACAATAGACCGCCTACTAGGTACATGAGGAACGCATGAGCGTAGATCGATAGAAGGGTTTAGGTTCGATTCCTGGTAGAGACGAAGTTAAAAAAATGTCTTAGTTTGGCAGGCCATAGAAGGCTGATCACCCACTTGTCACTAAAAGAATATCGATCAGTAAATCAGATGTATGCATAATGCATCTACCCCATACCCCACTTGGGGACACGGGACTTCACTACCAGCACAATAGGTACCTATAAAATACTTTCTGCTGTTAGAAATGCAAGTTACATATATGTAACTTGTAAGTCCAAAATCAACAAGGACTGTAGTTTTATATTATTTTTTAGACAGCCATTCAATTTAATTCTATTAAGTTTAGATACCTACTCTTATATAACTACTTGGCAGTTTTTTACTGCTTCTAGATTGAAACGACCTAAGGAAACGACGTTCAAAGTCATGAGAATTAGAAAAAAAACCACATTATTAATTATTTACACATTGCACTTATAAAAAGTAGGTACGGTACATACATGTATTTTCTCAGATTATAAAACAAAAGGTTTCTTTGGCACTTGTCCCTTTAATATTAACAGAACTAAAATAAAACATAAACTATACGAAATGGCCGATATAATATCATTAAAATTTAAAACAAGGAACTTGTCAACAAATGACGCTGCTAGTCACGTGGTCAGGTGCGACGTGATTTTAGTATCGTAATATTAAAAATAACTAGAATTTTGCAAACATACGTGTAATATTACTAAAAAGTCTAATAACGAACACGTAAATGATACTATATTTCATTACGCAAATATTATTCACATTAAATTTTAAAATATGTACAAAAAGTAAGGTTATGTTGAGATAACCAAATTTTAGATGGATGGTGCTAGAACAATTTTATCAAATAAACAGTTCGTTAAGTAATTAAAAACAATATTTTTAGGTTATACTAACGTGGACTAACTGACCTTATTTTTTATCATGTTTGTTGTAATAATAAACAGTTTTATCTGTACCTAGCATAGGTTATTCATAATTTTTACTTTTCGTAACTGGTTTGATATATTTTGACATTGAAACTTTACGTTTAGTCATCATTTTCTCTAAATAATTAACGTAGATAGAAAAGTTAGTTTAATTGATGATTTCTATTGAAATTTGAAATGTTTTTATCTAGTTATAATGTTATAAACTACTATTGATATACATATACCTACTTACTAATATGTTAGTACTACAATGGTCAGTTAATTACTTGATGATTAAGTTGACTGCTAAAGCTGGTAGCCTGGTAATCACTGTCAGTAATAGTAGTAATCCATACTTAATATTATAAATGCGAAAGTAACTCTGTCTGTCTGTCTGTTACTCAATCACGCCTTAACTACTGAACCAATTTGCATGAAATTTGGTATAGAGATATTTTGATACCCGAGAAAGGACATAGGATAGGTTTTATCCCGGAAATCCTACGGGAACGGGTTTTTCTTTGAAAACGCGGGCGAAGCCGCGGGCGAAAAGCTACTAGGTACTAAGTTTAAAAATTTTCATCATTGAGTGACACATATATATGTCGTGGCCATATCGTAGATTTGCTCATTTCATGATATGATCGATCATTTCGTGAAATGGTCGCATTTCATGAAATGCTCGAATGTCTATTGGCCACATCATGATGTGGTTTGGGCAGATCAATGATAAGAAATCGTTTCTCAATATGGCCAACTAAACGCGCGGTTTTTTCATGAAATGATCAAAATTATTTGATCATATCGTAAAATAGTTACATTAATTATTGGTAGAGGCGCTGCAAGCGCTGTGTTTATGTGATAAGATGGCGGCCGCTGGCAAAAATTTTATTATTCGCAATTTAAAACTTCATAGTTCGTTTTATTACAATAAGAAGAAAGTCATAGCAAATAATTTACGACGAAGAGGTTCGAGTACTATGGAAAATGCGGATATCTTATATTGAGAAAAAAATGCGTCTAAAATCCTTTACATAAATATATTTATATATCCTATGTTATTATAATTGTTCCTTTTTTTTAAAAAGCGATTCGCTTCTGGCACTCGCCGGCCGCTACCGCGGCACGCTCGCTTTGCTCGCTCGGCTCGTGCGTTCTTTATTAAAGTCTAACCTAACCTAACCTAAATGTTTTCTATTGCAAAAACCATTCGCTTCTGGCATTCGCCGGCCACTGCCGTGGCACTAACTTATATGACAATAAACAAGTTCTAAAAATATTCAGAATTTTTTAATGTTTTATGGACTTTATATATTTTATACGATCTGGCCAAATGTGGATGACCATATCGTGAAACGTTGACGATTTAACGATCTGATCAAACCAAGTTGGCCATTTCATGAAATGCGACCATTTCGTGAAATGGCCACTCATATCATGAAATGATCAAATCTACGATATGACCACGACATATATATATTATGAGGCATAAGTATATTTCTTGGTTTTACAGTTTACTTCCTTGTTTCCGTGACGTCGTAAATTTATAGGATATAATATATTTTTTCCTTTTACGTGCATTTAATGTAAGAAAATTATGTTGAAATTGTGAAACAAGTTCCAACAATGAATTTCCGATTTTATACATTTTAAAGAATAGATCTACTAATATGGAGATTCTAACTATCTACTAATTTGTGAGGATGGATGTATGTGTAATGTGTAGGTGTGTATGTTTGTTACTCTTTCACGCAAATACCTATTACAATGAAATTTAGCACACATAACTTGGGTTAACACATAGGATAGGTTTTATCCCGGAAATCCCAGGGGAACGGGAACGGTTTTTCTTTGAAAACGCGGGCAAAGCCGCAGGCAGAAAGTTAGTTATCTATACATCCATCCATTAGCTTCTAGGTCTAGATATTTCGGTTGACTAGATCATGAATAATGATTATTTTAACATGACGGTAAAGAAGGCTAATGACCTACTTGCAGCATCGGTATGAAAATAAAACTAATTTGGATATCATTTGAGTCATACCTCATTAGACAAATGATAGATTACTAAATAACGTATTACCACAGATAAGTAAATAGTAACTACGTAATTATTACGTATTTATTATAACAGAAGTTGCTACATATGCTTGGATAAACCCGGGATGAATTATTACTCGGTACGATAAGAAATCGGCCGAGTAGCTTTTGAGTTAAACAAAAAGTTCTTTTTTAAATAAAATTTTTATAAGAATTAGTCCTCATTTTAAAGAATGATTTCTAATCAATAGACTCCCGTGGGGTCTCTCGACTCTCACGGACCCCTGGGGGTCCACCTGGACCACTTTGGAAATCACTGAGCTACAAAAACCACTAATGAATGCAGGCTATTGTAAATGCTACATTCATTAGTGATTTAAAACCAAACAAGTAAATAATTGACGACGCGGTTGGCGCAGTGGTAAAGTAACTGCCTACTGAGCCGACGGTCCCGGGTTCGATCCCCGGTCAGGGCAAATATTTGTGTGATGAACTCAATTATTTGTTCTTGGGTCTGGGTGTTATTATCTATATATGTATTTATTAAATATTATATTTATCGTCGCCTAGTACCCACAACACAAGCCTTAATTGAGCTTACTGTGGGACTAGGTCGATTTGTGTAATAATGTCCTATAATATTTATTATTTATTTATTTTAATTTTAACATTCAACATTTTTGTTCCCTCCAAGTTACCTCCTAAGTACTTATGTGTATTAGTGTGAAATAGATGTTTTTTTATTCTAGGATTAATAAATCTATAGTCCTTTCCACCTAAGATGATTTCTGTGACACATCGATTTTTGACTAGACATGGGTAGGTAATGCGTGTAATAGTACAAAAGTAATATCACTTTGACACGTAATGCAACATCACGCATTACGCATCAGTTACAAACATCACTCGCATCACTCACTTTTTTTTATTTTGTTTTACATTTGTTTGCGTTCATTACAATTTACAATTATTAACAAACAACATAAAGTACGTGGCTAAGTATGAAGGAAAATCAACTACATTTTTTAAATATTTACTTAAATTGTAATTTTACGATATGCAATAACTAATAAGTATTGCAGTTATTATTGCTATTTTTCAATATTATGATCTGTAATACTTCACATATCACCATTAATATAATATAAACATTATAATATTATTAATGTCATCATTTCATTAAAAATCGATCGGGTAATGTGTGATGTTAGGGCGCTTGTGCACTACAAGGAATTTTACTGTCCGGCATTCCGATTTTTTACGGTCCGGTGTGGCATGAAAAAACCGATGAATTGCTTGTGCACCTGTCCGTCTTTACTCGGATCAGTGCGGTACAGTTCAAGGAAGTTTGGGGGTATAATGCTATCATAAATGATTGTTTTTGTATTTTACAAGAAACGAGTAAAAAATATAGAATGTGAAATATTATATTATTATATTACTTCGTTATAATAAAAAGTAAAGTTCCGTAAGAGATTTAAAATGCGTGTTTCACTTATTTATTTTAATCGGTGACGAGGAGCTAATTAAGCTATTCCCACTTGAACTTTAACTTACCAACACTTACTTAGATAATAATTATAGGTCAATGCTTGTTCAATGTAGGTATATAAAATAACAATACCGACTTCTCAAATCTCATTGCCAACTAAAAGAAAGTAAAACAAGAGCTTGCTTTTAATTGGCATATGCAGTAAAAACAGTAAAATCCAAGCAAGTGGGCATTCGAAAACAATTATACCTACAGCGACTCGTAGACACAAAAAACCATCCGGAATAGGGAAAAGTAAAATGTCGGACAGTAAAATTACGTATAGTGCACAAGCTAGTATATAGATTAATGGCGTGCCATACCGGACCGTAAAAAATCGGAATGCCGGACCGTAAAATTCCTTGTAGTGGACAAACGCCCTTACGGAGTAATATCACTTCCGTGGAAGAGATGCGTGATGTTGCATTACTATTTGACGTACTGTTTTGCGCATGTCTATTTTTGACACGTGTAGAGATGTCTGTACTGAAATCATATCAATTGTTTCCTATAATCGATAATATTTTATATGGAAATGAAATCGATTTGAATAAAGTACCAAAATTAGTTTTTTCGGCATTTCGCCAACAATTAACTAAGGAAACTTAGCAAACAACAGCAACATAAAGTCAACAATAACAATTAGTAACAATAACAGAATACCACGTAAAGAATCAATATAAGAATGCAACTTGTATACAAAGCTGACGCACTCGTATAGACGATTGACTCGATTGACAAACGATCACAAGATGAGCGCCGATTATATGATTTTCCAACTCTATGATTTTTCAACGATCCATTTCATGTACGCTAATTGCGTAGGTATTATATTTTTGTGTTATTTTATTTTATTTTTCATTATATTAAACTAAACAATACTGCTTTTGATTTATAAGTTTAAGATGTTTCATTTTTATATTTTTGGTAATAATGCCGCCATAAAATAAAAATATTATGCACTAAAATTATTTTGGCGTTTTTAAACATAAAATACGTAATTCGGAACACGATGAAGTGTCACAGGAATCATCATAGGTGAAAAGAACTATAGTAGTAAATAAGACATTTGCAATATTACAATAACCTTAAATTTATTAAGGCTATCGGAATTTATAAATAGCGTGACGCAAGAACGGTAATGGCCTCTGAAACACAATGTCATGAATTTGTTTTACATTTGATTTGTGATATTTGACTTGATATTTGATGATGTGGAGCAATGGTGGTGACCGTTGAACCGAGGGGTCCTGGGTTGGATTCCTGGTGCAGACGAAGAAAAAAATGTCTCGGTCTGGCAGAACACAGAAGTCAGATCACCTACTTGTCCCTAGAGCAAATCGATCAGTGAAAAAAATACAATGCATAATACATCTGCCCCTTACCCCACTAGGGACACGTGACTTCACTTTAGGGCAATGGTAGTAAGTTCAAATCGGTGACAAAAAATGAAGATGGAAATAGAAAAAATTATATGTTTTTTCAAGACTACAACAAGAACATAAATAATTAATATTGCAATTAATGGAAAAGATTCGAATTTGCTGTTGTACATTAGTCACTTCATTTGTATAAATTTAATATTTAGACATTTTTTTAATAAAGACCTAAATAAAACAACCAAATCTGTATCATGGGCTAATTATATTTATTTTTCACAAAGTCAAATAAAAGTAACTAGTATGAAATTCTTGAAAAAAAAATCGTTACAAAGACAATTTTTTGGTCCTTCAAGAAGAATCAAGAAGTCAAGACGCGACATTACTTTTCAATTCATAAGAAGACTAACCTTGTCACAAAAATTGGTAAATCAAAGCGAGGTACCAACACATTTAGAGAATACTAATGTATTCTATACCAATATAGCTTATTCATATCGACTTGTGACCTCGTTTTGCAGCTTTCTTATCACTATGCTGGTTAGATAATAATTTTTATGTTCTACTAACCCTATTTTTATGGTCAAAGTTGACCAGCTGTAGTAGACAAGCGCTAATATGGTGATCATTTTATTTTATACTAGCTGTGCCCCGCGGTTTTACCCGCATTGCTCCGCTATTTGTCTAGCGTGATGATACCTTCCCCGATAAATAATAATCTATGACTGAATTTCAAACCGGACCCGTAGTTCCTGAGATTAGCGTGTACAACCAAACAAACCCTTCAGCTTTTTATTAGTATACTAGCGGTCCGCCCCGGCTTCGCCCGTGGTACATATTTACGTTTTCACTACATAAGAACCATCCTCGTACTTCAAGGAATATAATAAAAAAAGAATTATCGAAATCGGTTCAGCCGTTCTCGAGTTATGCGCTTACCAACACATTTTGCGATTCATTTTTATATATAAGATAAGAAGATTTGATCAATAACAGAAAAATCACTAGTTTGTTTATAGTTTAGACTTTTCGATTAGAAATCTCATTATTCTCATCTACCATTTCATCATCAATTCGATCCAAAAGGCATGTAATGAACATACATACAAACATGAACGATTAATTTTACTAATTTCTGACTCCAATATATGTATTTTGATTAATTTATATTTTTTATCTAGTGTTTTCGGAAATCAAAACTTAATAGGGTACTATGTAACAATAATAGCTAGAAACAAGTAGAAATAAAACAACAAAATATCTCAAATCATTTAATATCGCATCACGCATCAGTCCCCACTGCATCCGTATTTTTATTCATTTCTATAGTCCCACTAATAGTTAACACTGAACTTTTATCCATTTTTAACCTCGCAGACATTATTAGACTAACAATATCCATCTGCAGTTTGGCCCCAACGTCTCTGTTTGATACACTTTTTAGTATACAGGTTATGTACTTTCCGAAATTTTCAACTTCTTCATGATCCGTCGATTTAGTGCTTATGTCTTCGGTGTAGGTAAAACTCTTTCTCTTCTTGAGTAAACTAGTTTTATCTGGAGGTTTTTTGGACTCGAGTTTTCGTTCTGTCGTGGAAGCTTCTAGATTTGTTTCTGCTGCCTCGTTCTCCCGCGTCTGGAGAGAAAATTAAGCATTAGTAACTCTTTTTCTTTTGCTAAACACTAGCTGTACCCCGTGGTTTTACCCGCTCTAATTGATCTTAGCGTTATATAGCCCATAGCTTTACTCGATAAATGGGCATCTAACACTGAAATATTTTTTACAAATCGGACAATTAGTTCCTGAGATTAGCGTGGCCAAGTAAACGAATAAACAAAATCTTCAACTATAAGTGTTAATTCTATCTATAAGTGTCTAAAATATGACTTTTATGTTCATAAATTTCAACTCATGTAAAACTGATTTTAAGTGACCAAACTGAAACTTTTTATAACGTCGACTGGGGATCAAATCACCTCCCAAAGTAAATGACCAAGATGATGGTAAGAAAAAATTCAAACGTAAAAGTATTTACTATTTAGTATGAAAAGTGTTATACATATATACACTTAGAATTAAATATGAAGGATGGTACAGGGAAAGGTTAGAAAAAGGAAAATGATTTTTTACTAGACAGAAATCTCTTTATACTCACATCATCATCCATAGGTGCAGCTTCTTCTGTTGTTTTATCACTCTGTACTTCAATAGTACCGTTTATAGTGATCGTCGGTGTTGGCTCCATACTCTTCAACTTGGCCGTCATTATCAAATTAACGATATCCATTTGCAGTTGCGTACACGTACCTTTCGGTACTGCTTTTAGTAAACCAGTAATGTATTTGCCAAAATTTTCAATTTCCTCATCGTGTGGACTGATTTTGTCCTTTTTCAAAAACTCCATTGGTATATTCTGACTGTTACTGACTCGTAACGGTTCCTTGTAGCTGTGTCGGCGTTTAGGACGTTTTGGCTTTGGCGATGATGGAGCCTCAATTTTCACGTTGTCAAATTTAGTTTTTTTGGACTCTGTGTTATCTAAAGAAACTGGATCTTCCAGATATATGACTTCTGTGTAGTTCTCGTCGTTGTCTCTAAATTCTAGGTTCTGTAAGGGTGTGGAAATGAAAAAATATGAACAATATTTTTATTGAGCTTCGGATTAAAATTTGAATTTTGAAGGACTCAACTAGATACAATTAAGAAAATCTCTGAAAAAGGTTATTACTTCTGTTATCAATACCATTCTAATGTTCGTACATTAGAATCTCACTATAAATTATCAAGGACATGGAAACTTGGTATTATTTAAGTTGTTGACGTGCCAAAACCAAAAAACTAATAACATTGTTTAAGCGGTGCATTGATACTTAAATGTATACGTGATACTTACGAAAGTACTAATCTACATATATTTTAAATTAATTTGAATTATTTTAACAATTCCATTTTTGGGGTTTTGGGGTTTGGGTACTTTTGTATGGGCTAGTGGCGTCGTGATAATCTTTCGCGGCCACTGATGAAATTTTATGTACCTAGTAAGTACCTAAGCCTTTTAAAATACATAAATAAGGACCAAGCCTAGTACAAGCAGTGACTACAGTTACCATACCTCTGATATCCTCGAGTGAGTCTCTTTCAAATGCTTGTAAAGTGTATCGGTTTCCCGTCTCAACACAACACCACACATGGTGCACTTAGCCCTGTTCTGGGGCTCCTTGTCGAAGAAGCCCCACAGCTCGTTGTCTGGGTCGAGCGTGGTAGACTGTTCCGAGTCGGATTGGTCGGACGCCGCATTTTTGTGCTCGGAATCTGTGGAAATTATTTCGTTAGACAAACTTGAAATAGTTATTTAGTCAATTAGATTTCGTTAAGCGCATTGGAATCGTTAAATATAAATATATTAAAAAAGAGTCAGCTGATCAACGCTAACATATATTCAGTAGTTTTAGTCACAACTAGCTGCGCTCCGCGGTTTCACCCGCATTGCTCCGCTCCTGTTGGTCTTAGCGTGATTATATAATATATATACATATATAGCCACGCTAGTAGGAAATGCAATCCCGACTCGAAATTGCAAATATCAATCCCGCGGGATCCCGGAATTTTCGGGATCCCGTCTAATTAAAAAAAAATTGAATTCAGATGACTGAAATTCATAGGTTACACGCTCAGTCTTACACACAGTCAGCTTACCAAGTGTACTTGTTCTTCCGGCTGTCGCATTCAATTTAGTGTCAATTTTATGGATTGACATCATATGGACGTGTAAACCTTTTGTAGACCCGTATGAGGTTTTGAGAACAGCTGTACACAAGTTGCATTGAGCAGTCAAATTATTAACTGCTTTCTTAAAATATCTCCATACCGGTAAACGGCTACTGCACTCCACGTACGCTTGTTCTGGATTATTTGTCCACATTTTAAGGTATTAACAAACGAACACTTATAAGAATCCAATAGTTTTGTTTATTTAACTCACATAAACAATAAAAAATGCGTAATTAAAGAAAAAATAATCACTACAGCTGCACAACCAAAAACAATGACGAACGTAAACACTAAACACACAAATGACTGCCTCTGCGCGCGCATATACTTCTTTCTCACTTACTCGACACAGTTCTATATTATCTGTCCCACTCTAAGGTCCCACTCGTCACCTGTCGCTAATATTCGGAAATAGTCGGAATAGTTTTCTAGCGGCCAGCCGTCAGCTCTTTTTTATATAGTATGTATAAACTGTATTCTTTGGCCGTCAGTAGACATGCGCAAAACAGTACGTCAAAAAGTAATGCAACATCACGCATCTCTTCCACGGAAGTGATGTTACTCCGTAACATCACACATTACCCGATCGATTTTTAATGAAATGATGACCGAGTAATGTTATGGTGATATGTGAAGTTGAAGTATTACAGATCATATTGAAAAATAGTAATAATAACTGCAATACTTATTAGTTATTACCGTAAAATTACAATTTAAGTAAATATTTAAAAAATGTAGTTGATTTTCCTTCATACTTGGCCACGTACTTTATGTTGTTTGTTAATAATTGTAATGAACGCAAGCAAATGTAAAACAAAATAAAAAAAAAGTGAGTGATGCGAGTGATGTTTGTAACTGATGCGTAATGCGTGATGTTGCATTACGTGTCAAAGTGATATTACTTTTGTACTATTACACGCATTACCTACCCATGTCTAGCCGTCAGTCAGCGCGCCGCTTCACGCTTGCGCGGTGCGCCCCGAGTGGTTGTGTGTTGCGTCGCTGACCACTGCCACCCAATCCCGTCAGTCTCGAACGGGATCTCGTCATATTATGATGCGTCGGGATTGATCCCGAAAAATTACACGAGATCTCGCGGGATCGGGATTACATTCCCTTTCTCGATGAATGGGCTATCTAACACCGTAAGAATTTTTCAAATTGGACCAGTAGTGCCTGATATTAGCGCGTTCAAACAAACAAACTCTTCAGCTTTATAATATTAGTATAGATAATTGCACGACAGTCAGTGAATCTTACGACATTTAATCGTATTGGAAATACCATCAATTTGAATTCACTCGTACGCGCTATGACACGCGTCATCGTGACGTCACAAAACTGCCGTTTGCCAAACATGATGTTTACGCGGTTTTTAAAGTGTAGGTATATCGAGATAGTGATGTCATCGTTTATTTTGGTAAAGAATTTGACGATATTCGTAGCTATCCCGTGGTTTTCGCGATGATTCCTTTTTTGGTATGTATGGTAAACTAATTCTAAAATCTGGCAAATTGTAAGAAGCATCGTTGTACAATCCAAAGATTGGCCCAATATTATTTAAAATATTTTGTTAAAAAAAAATGTCAGTTTATTGTCGGAAATAAACCAAATTTCCACAGGTCCATGACCATATGGCAGGCACCGCAGCCTTCAACAAAAAAATAATTATCAAAATCGGTTCGCAGTCAGTAATTAAGGCAAAAAATAATTATTATACAGTTGAGTCGAACCTCCCCTTTTGTTGACGTCGGATAAAATTATGTAATTATTAAAATGTAATAAAATTCGTAAAGTACTCCGTCCGAACGAATACCGAGTTGATGAAAAGTAGTTAAAATAAAAAATTAAAACCTCCTTTTTTAAAGTCGATTAAAATAAAATGCTAAGCATCGCACACACAATCGCACAATTCGCACACATTGAGGTCACCATTATTACGTTAAGAACGCGTTCTTACAAAGATTTGTTTCTATTTCTACTGCGGTGTAATGACCTAAATTATTTTTATATTCTTTTTTAGATTCGCGTATTTTAGATCTTTTATTTTTATATCAAACTGTGTCAACATGCGGAACTTATTCAATAATTATAATTTATAATAAACTAACTCACCGTCCGCGGCTTCGCCCGCTTTGTCTGAAACCTAATAAAATATTATATACCTTCCTCTTGAATTACTCTATCTATTAAAAAAACCGCATCAAAATCCGTTGCGTAGTTTTAAAGATTTAAGCATACAAAGGGACATAGTGACAGAGAAAGCAACTTTATACTACCTATCGCATGAGTAGAAAAACGGAACAGAGACTCGACCGTGCAAAATTGTTACCTATTTTGGTAGGGTTGTCACAAGAGGTTAAGACAAATTAAACAAAGTTAAATAGTTTTATTATTCTGTATAATAGAATATTTTACAAATTAACTACTGTAATAATTTTCTTTTAATAATTTTTGTTTTTTAATAATTTGTTGTTTCTTTGAATAGTGTGGTAAATTCTGAATCGAAAATATAGTTTTTTCAAAGAATGTAACGGGAAACACTCACATGGCATATCAAATTTACAATCTTCAATACGTTTAAGTATTTCATTACCAATATTGACAATATTTATTTCAAGATCGAAATATTCGCGAAACTTTTGCTCGAGCAATTCAACAAATGCGATAAAGTTAGGTCTACCATGAGTTTACGCACACGATACTCGCTAGCGATTGTAGTAAGCGGTTTGTATAAAATTTCGTACAGCGCTCCTAGTGTGCCGTAGCGGAACTAAAAATCCTACCATGAGGTGCAATACACACAGTAGATAACGTATAGTAAACTATACTACACTCGCTGTAGAAACCATACAATTTTTGCACCATGAGTTCTAATTTTGACATAATTAATAATTATGTTATTATAGTTTATAATAACTATTCGACGATAGATACGTCATTCACGGTAAATACATAATCTCGTGAAAGTTAAGAACAATTCACGTTTACTATTGTAGTTACGTCAGACGATTTAACTATGTCAACTCATGGTAGAGGTACTGGAGGTATAATTAAAAAACCCAATTGTACGTTACCATCATTCAAATCCTTGTAATGGCTGAATAGAGAATCTTGCAAAATAACTATTTTATTTAAAAAGTTATTTGAAGGTGTTTCACTAGCGGGCGAAAGTTGGATTTCCTGATTTTCTTGTACGGATACATTCTCCATTTTCATAGCATTTGATGGCAAATTAACCGTTGGTAAAGCATTTTCTTGTATAGAACTCGAGGTTGCACCTTCGTTTGACGGCAATTTGAGTGTTGGAAAAGCATAATCAAACAAATATTTTACATTTCCATTTTTAGAAAACTTGATGCAGTTACTTTCGAAGTGTTCCTCGCATATTCTGTATTGTTGTCTCGTTTTATCATCAATAGTTTTTAGAAGCAGATCTTCACGCCCGACAGCTTTGAGCCAATATTGCCGCCTGAAACAAAAATTAAATGGCAATGATAACCGAACACTTACCCTTACCCTTTAGATCATTAAGCTGTTATTTATATAAAACTTTTTCAAAAATAAGTATTAACCGACTTCAAAAATAATTAAAAAATAAATCAATTCAATAATAATAAAGTATGAAATAACTTTTCTGAAGTCGGTGGCTTTGTTTTTTATTTAATTGGATTTTTTGCCACCGACTTCCGAAAGAAAAGTTATTTTACAAATTTTTGTGGTTTTTTTTGAAGTCGGTAAATTTTATTTCATCCTTTTTATTCATATAGGTATATAAATTTCTTACATGTGCAATAGAATTGTGTAATCCATAGGTACGCTAATTACCTATATCATCCAGTAAACAAAATGCAAAAAAATCTCATAAAATAATTTAAACTACAGAGCCAAACTGAATGATTTTTTATGGAACCAAACGACAAGTGTATTTCATCGAATATAAAAAGAATCATCAAAATCGGTTTATCCAGTCGAAAGTTATGACGCAACAAACATAAAAACAGTCGGCTTGAACCTCCTCCTTTTTTGAAGTCGGTTCAAAGACAAAGGTATATTTCAAAGACTATATAGTATACCTACTTTTCAAATATACATTTAACTAGCTGCTCCGCGCAGTTTCACCCCCGTGGCTCCATCCCTGTTGGTCGTAGCGTGATGATATATAGCCTATAACCTTCCTCGATAAATGGGCTATCTAACACCGAAATAATTTTTCAAATCGGCCCAGTAGTTCTCGAGATTAGCGCGTTCAAACAAACAAAAAAATTCTTTAGCTTTATAATATTAGCACAGTATTACAATATCTATACAGTACGGAAACGAATGTACTTGTGCAGAGAAACGGATGGGAACTGGCGGGGGGTCGGGCGACGCGGGCCGCGTAAGGCAAACACGCTTAGTTTGCATTAACCTAGCGCGAAAGGACGACGCAGTCGTATTTTTTGTGTAATAATTTTATTATACATAGGTATTAGGTACTTACATATTCTACACTCACCGGCACGGAATCTTGGCCACTTACAAATTTGCCGATAAAAAAAGTTTGAAGTGCTTTTCACGATTTTTTTGTATGCAGATATGTTAACATATTACTTCTTTAATTTTATGTTAAGAAATCAATAAGTTTGAGAATAATCTTTTACCACTTTTTAAGAGATAGTCGAAATTTGTGATTTGTGCGGTTAAGCCGAAGTTATGAATTGTTCGTTTTAAACTTTTTTCGATATCGTTTATGCCGTTTTATGATATTGTTATTGTTGTGCTGTAGTCAATGATCATAACAAACAATAAAAAATGCCGCTAACATCTGAACAACCTGCACAGGCCATCACAATGTTAGACCAATGACTGCCGCAACATAAAGTACCTAATGTACAGTACGTACCACGATCAGCGATGAACTAGGCACGGAGAAGATACCAGGAGACTGGCAGCTACACGTGCAGACCAGGAAGTGGAGGCGTGAGGTGCACATCAGCTCGAGAAGACCGCTTTATCGTTCAAGATATACTCAGAAATGGCTTTCTGGCAATTTTTGAGATACGCCACCGGCTCCAAAACACCAGGATAATAAATGTGAGTGAACAATCGGTGAGAAGACTAATAAAGGAAGTTAATTTGAAGGTTTGCAGACCAGCACGCCGTCCAGAACTCCTCAGGCATCACAGAGAAGCACGTCTTCGTTTTGGGCGAGAACATGAAAACTGGACCCACAGCCAGTGCGCTCGAGTGGTGTTCAAAAATTAGTGCCAATGCACTTTACGAGCTTCTGATAGCCTTGAATCAGTATAGAAGATACCAGAAGAGAGGTTTTCACCCATCACCACAACTCAAACGGCGATTTTTCATGGAAGGTCAATAATGGTATGGGGAGGTATAAGTTTCGATGCTCGCACGGAGATATTTATCGTAGATAATGGCTTAAATTTGATCAGGTACACCG
This sequence comes from Colias eurytheme, assembly GCF_061535395.1. Classification (NCBI taxonomy): domain Eukaryota; kingdom Metazoa; phylum Arthropoda; class Insecta; order Lepidoptera; family Pieridae; genus Colias; species Colias eurytheme. The sequence continues at coordinate 2,883,725 of NC_143008.1, forward strand.
AGTAAATTCTCCAGGAACATGTTCATCCCTAATACAGGCTTATCAGTGAAGAAAATTTTCTACTAATACACTATAACGCACATCCGCGTGTCGTACGATGCGTATAAGAGTACCTTCAAGAGGTTATTATTGAAAAATTGGAGTGGCCAGCTCGTATCCCGGATCTTAATCCAATAGAACACATCTGGGACATGCTTAAAAAAAACATAAAGTTCGATTCTAACCCAGCACAAACGGTAGATGAGCTTAGAAATACAGCAGGGGCCGTTTGGTACACTATAGCTCAAGAGGACATCAAAAATGTCTTCTAGAGTATGCCAGAAAGGTTGCAAACAGTGTTTAAGGCAAGAGAAGGAAACATCCAATATTAAAAAGGTTCATTTTTTTATGTAAACGCTTTTTCTTAATTTTTATGCATTTTTGAAGAAATCATTTAAATTTCACAGAAAAAGCGTAAATTCTTGTTAAATTCATATCTGCGCGGTAGAACTTATTATAAACTTCCAATTATTACTAAAAGTTTGTAATAACATTAAATTATCTAGTTTTGATTAAATTTTTATTGAATTTTGTAGTAGAAAAGAAATAGTGTAATTTTTCGCAGAAATTTGAAGTGGCCAAGATTCCGTGCCGGTGAGTGTATTATGGCGCGCACAAACTGTTCCGTTTACGGATGTAAATCTACATTGAAATCCCAGAAGGAAACAATATTTCAGAAAGATTGTATTAATTGTATCTGTTGAATTAGAATCAAAGCTATGTATATGTTGTCCTCATTATTTTCTAATCAGATTGTACATCCCAATGCGAATGCATTACTTAGTTAAATGTTATAATATACAATTAAGAACACCCAAAAATAAAGTGTCCACGTAAATAATATTTAGCAGTGCAATATCTGTAATTATATATTTATGAACAAATAATTACATCAGATTTAATAATCGCAATTATTTTGAATGTACATATGAATAAATGATTTCATCATAATATTAATAATCACAATTGTTTTATTTCCCATTTGTTGCAACCCTAGCGTATTTTCGTGTGGCAGCGTAAGTACCTACGCTGGCGGCGGCATCGCGCGACATCAAAGGCGCTTCCTTACTGTAGGAAATAATATTGTAATACTGTGATATTAGTATAGATTTCAAGACAGACCGACTAGTAGCTAGAACCCAACCCAACCCTGGGTTCAGGGTTGTAACTTGTAGTAGGTAGGTACATATGTACACACTTACAATACATACTTACAAATGCTAAACTTGTAATAATAATGAAAGGTAAAACACACCGTGTACAATTCTCTTTTTATTAAAGAAGGACCTAATACCTAAGTACCTAATAATATAAACGCAAGTAGGTACTTACTTGAAAAAGCAATAATCAAAATATTTACTCACCTATTGTACTCCTTGGGATAGCTGAAGTATGATATATTTTTAGTTTTTCTAGTATTATTCAAACACACAGTACAATAAAGAACCATTTTTAACAATAAAATATTACGTTTTATATTCAAACTTGCAACTAACAAAACAAACAACGTGCGTCGCACAGACCCTGAGATTGTCAACTGTCTAGTGTCTGTGCAAGCGTACTACGTAAACCGGTTTTTTCCAGAATCGCTGCGTACCGCGACAAGCGGCCAGTTGTTGTATTTAGTGGTCACAGTTCACAACACAAACACATGCCCCGCGTACTTGTAGTAGTGCAATCGATTCGCGCGGTTCACGGTTCTTTGAGGCTTTGCCTCTGTTCCGTTTTTCTACTCATGTGATACTGGGTATGTACTATGTAGTGATAAAATACTAGCTGGTTGGGTTGACTAGCTGCGCCACGTGGTTTTACTCGCAGTGCTCCGTTCCTGTTGATGTCGGTCTTTGCGTGATGGTATTATAATAAGGATAGCCTTCCTTGATAAATGGGCTATCTAACCCCGAAAGAATTTTTCAAATCGGCACAGTAGTTAGTTCGACAAACAAAATACTAATTGTCCTCCCCTTTTTTACATTTTCGGGAAGAAGTTACGCAGTTTTTGATAAAAGTTAATTTTATAGTTTAGGAGATATAGGTGGATATAGCCTGAAACCCCATTAGGAACATCGAGATATATTACTAGAGGGGTTATTCCAAACAAAAACATTGCGCGCGGCCGATGTGGTGGGGTACGTGTGGAACGAGCGAGGCGTGGCTTCAAGTTCAAAGATTAAGCAATGCGTGCAGATGCGACACATTGTGCAATCTGTTTACTCGGTACTATTTGGTGGTACTGATACTAGGGAATTAATAAAACGAGGATTTTATATTAAACTATGTATTTTAATTTCCTTTAAATAATATCAATTTATTAAGCTTTTGTCGTTTTGTGTAGTAATCAATAGTTTTATCAGTTTTTGCTTCATGATGTAATTTAAATGGATACGATGATTCAATGTTGATGGCGTTTACGTATAAGAAACTCACATTTTGAAAAATCTCACGCGAGATTCGAGGATGGGGGAGGGGTTGAATAAATTCCCACGACATCTCACCAGGGGGGGAGGGAGGTGCAGAAAATTTAAAAAAACACCTCACGTAATTTATGGACGCCCCCTTACTCGATCACAATTTTTGTAACTTTACTATAAACGGAACTACATTTAAAAATATACTTTATTTATTGAGTTATAAGGTTGCTTCCATTCTGTTTATTTACATTCTCAAAAACATCAATCGCTGCAGAGGTGGCTTGCGACAAAGGCGGCTTGTGTCAAAGGCCTCGGCGATATCATTTAAGAACATAATATTATGTACTTTAGGCAAACTTGTTATAAGATCTATTTTACTTTCTTATTAGTCCATTTGACAAGGATATTGGGTAAGATACCTATTGGAATAATTTTATTATTATGTATGTACTTATTAAATCCGCGAATAAAAAAAATTTTTAGTCGTGAATATAGAAATTGGGTCGCATTTTTTTAAACCGCGAATAGTGAAAACACGAATAAAGGAAGCGCGATTAAGGAACTTTTACTGTATTAGTTTCTGTGAATGTTGTGTTTATTTGTAATTGTTGTGCATAATAATTTATAAATCCTATTGGAACAACTATTGATTAGGCTTTTTTTAATAAATAAAAATAGGTAAATAAATAAATATTACTTAATATAACCTACCGTTTTACTTTGCGTAGTCGGGTAAAAGTATAAATATTTAGGTACTACACCACGGTAATCTTTCCTAGTAGATATTGTATATACATAGTTAAAAAAATCCAGTTACATTTTTTTAACAGACTCATCGATAGTGTCACGTCTGTGCTGTTAGTCTATGAAAAATGGCGCGAAACGCAGAACGCGTGGTGATTTTTCGCAAAATGATAACAATATTAGTAAAATGCATGACTTACTCATAATAAGGAAACTTACTGGTGAAAAGTCACTCCTCGGGCTTTGTTTGTATTATGGGAACTGTTAAAACAATATCTAAGCAAACACGAAGGCATTTTGAACAGAGCAATAACACGTGTTGACGCGGCAAGCGGGGGGCACAGTCCGACACAGACTAAAGAGACTTGTGATTCTTACCTCTAGCTCGTGTTAAAGAGAGTGTAGTAGCGATCGCCTCTCTAGTACGTAGTACATTCTATCTCGATGATTAGGAATGATATTACTTATTCGTATAAACATCTTTCCAGGGACAAAAATATCTACAACTAGCGGTCCGCCCCAGCTTCGCCCGTGGTAGACGTTTTCTCCACATAAGAACCACCCTCGCACTTTCAAGGAATATAATAAAAAAATAATTATCGAAATCGGTCCACCCGTTCACGCGTGATGCCGTGACGAAACGGGTTTCATTTTTATATATACCTACCTATAGATAAGAACCTATAGATAAGAACCTACCTATAATAAGAATTGTATCGAACAATTTTTAATCTATGAATCATTTTGGCGCGTTGCGTGGGCAAGGTACCTATTTGAACTTGACTAATTGAACAGAAATAACTGCACTGTGCTCTATGGTAGCACATTTGGATAGGTCATATAAGTTTATTTTTGAATACGCACTTAAACTTTAATAATTTCTGTGCTAAGGCTATGCTTATTTATGGCGAAGTAATTTTCTCTTAATACATAATGCAAGTAATGTTTGAACGCGGTAATCTCAGGAACTATTGGTTTGAAAAATTTACGATTTGAAAAATTATTTCGGTTAGATAGCCCATTTATCGAGGAAGGCTATAATATCATCAAGCTCAGACCAACGAGTGAACGTGAGTGCCACGCGGGTGAATCCGCGGAGCGCAACTAGTATTTTATAGGTAGTATACTAGTATTTCATCTATACTAATATTATAAAGCTGAAGAGTTTGTTTGTTTGTTTGAACGCGCTAATCTCGAGAACTACTGGTCCGATTTGAAAAATTCTTTCGGTGTTAGATAGCCCATTTATCGAGGAAGCTATATATCATCACGCTACAACCCACAGGAGTGAAGCCACGGGGGTGAAACCGCGCGGAGCAGCTAGTAAAAAATAAAAAAATATCATGAATATAGAAATACATTTACAACTTGTTTATTGTTCGTTTGATATTTATTTGAATACTTCCACGTTATCTAATAATCGAATGAAGAATAAAAATAATTGAAAAAAAGGTATTTGCATCGGCCGGGAATCGAACCCGGGCCGCCCGCGTGGCAGGCGAGCATTCTACCACTGAACCACCGATGCTTGAGAGATGAGTCGAATTTAAGCATCAGTTTATACTTTATCATAGACATTAAAAAATTAATGTATGGTTTTCACTTTTCACGCATAAACTACTGGACCGATTTTGATGAAATTTGGCACAGACAATCTTTAGACCCTGAGAAAGAACATAACATTTTATTGCGAAATATGTACCACGGGCGAAGCCGGGGCGGACCGCTAGTTTAATATAAGTAACTAGATACCTAGGTTAAAAGATAATAAAACCAACTAGACACATCCATGAACGGTACCAAAGTTTATTTTTATTTGATGGTATAAATCTCTAGAACTGTGAACTGACCTTGAAAATAATTTCACCAGAACATGGCTATAATAATTACTACTAAAAATCACTAATACAGCCTAGCCAAGTATATGTATCTGATAGTAGTTTTAAATACCATGATCATAAATGATAAATCCATATATTTAAATCAAAGAAATTATCAGCTGATACGAAAGTAGAAACAGAAATGCATCGAAACCGACGGCCATATTGGTTCGTGCGACGTTGCCGCGCCGCGAGGTGAGGGCTGGTCACGTCAACATGATAAACTAAAGTTGTTAGAACTAGTAGGCATTTGTGTTCAGTATAACGACTACAATATAATACATCTATAATCATACAATTGGAGTTTTTTTAATATTAAAATGAGCTTTTTTTATGTAAACAGCAAACATGGAGGTACCAAAAATAATAATTTTTAAATTTTTTGTCTGTCTGTTCTGGCTAATCTATGGAACGGCTAGACCGATTTTGATTTTAATTGAAAATTTTCGAACCGATTTTGAAAATTATTTTACCATATGAAACAACGATATAATAGGTATTTTTTATATTTTAACGTTGATTATAATATGTGACATTTTGTTTGGGAATTTTTTTACAATTTTTTAGAATTTCCGTCGTATCCAAGGATAAAAAAATCTCAGATGATGTGTTTCTATTTTCTGTTGCCCTAAAACAACAAATAAATAAAAGAAAATGGAGGATCAGCCGTTGCGAATCGGTCATGAATTGAAGAGAGTACGAAACTATTTTTCGCAAGTCCGACTTGTAATTGAACAATTTTTACCTTTTCGAGGTTGGCTCGTGCAAAACCGGGAATAGCGCGTAGTATTGTTGTATTATTTGATATTTGTTTATCCTACAAAAAGCATACACCAATAGAAAGTTTGCTACCTACATGTCAAATTGACAGCTGTCACTTATTACATAAAAAACTAATAAGACGTATCTATGACAGAATATATTACTGCTATTTATAATTAAACTCGCCTTTGCACTCTGTACTTTGCCTAATGCTAATAGCATGATACAAATCCTTATGTTTGTATCCCATAGTGCTTCTTTAAATTGGATATTGACGTTCTGTACGAATATTTCTTGTCACATAACTTGCAAACGGCGTCAGTTTGGTCTAGTTTCTCGAAGTATTGCCAAATAATACTAGCCATTGTTATTAATATTATCACTGTTAACTGTGAAAACACTTCACTATGTTATCCGTGATCACGTTGAAAATATCACGGCCGGTACTGTTAGTTATCGAGCGTGAACTAAAATGGCGTCTATTGTGTTCTCCTTCTAACATCGTTGCGTCTCGCTCAGGTCCGGCGTCGAATTATAATATCCCCGGATATACTAAGCGAGATATCAAAAAACCTATTTACTTAAAGAATGGTAAAGGGTATTTTATTTGGAATCTGAGTTTGGAACCTTGTTAATAGTTGCTATTTGTCAAACGTCTGGCAGTTATTGCTTATTAAATATAACGTAACGTATTTCTTCAATTGCATTTGTCTTATAGCGCTGTACTACTAAATGAAAACTACAAGAAATCAATTTATCACAACACAAAGCCGTCGTTATTTTTTACAATAAGTAAATAAAAAGCTGTGAATTCACAGTTACATATCACATCACACATGCTTATCAAATAACATGGCGTCGTTTGTGACCTTGATTGTCCCTCGTATAGCTGTCTCTTTCACTCACTGAGTGTTGACGTTTTTCGTAATGCTTTAGAAGCGACGAGAAGTTTTAATTAGGGCTTAGGCCTATTTGAAATTAAAAAATACGAGTTCTACTTGAGTTTTACGTCACTTTTACCTCTTTTCATATCCATTCGTTTTACTTTAAGCTGCTATAGTCACGTAGTAACCAATAGCCATACCATGTTAATAAAACTAGTGTTTCCCATCCGTGATTTCACTTGCATTTACTTAGGTACTTTTTTCGTACCTACATGGATCTATTGGAGCGCTTGCGCTCCATATCATAATCGAAACAATACAATATTATTCTTAAAAGTAGGTATTTTTTTAGTGCAACTTCTTTAGGCATGTTGAAGGTAAAATTTCGAGGTCGCGTTATGGCAATGTCGTCACGTCATAGAGTAAGGCGACGATTTTGGTAATTTTGCCGAAGAAGTTTCACTTCTGTCACAGGCTCTTTTAAGTACATACTACATAGTAGGTTCTAGTAGTGCTATTTGGTTACCTACCAATCGTATTCGTTGAATCCATTGAATACATACCAGAAACATCCGGTTTGTTTTCCCTGTTGCACATATCCGAATATTCACTCGGATGTATCGAACGCAAGTGATTCTTCAGGCACGAAGTCCCACCGCCTTTTCGAGATAAACTCTTTCCACATATACCGCAAATAGCGCGGTTTTCGTTATTCGGATCCTTTCTGAAGTAAAACCAGCATGAACTGTTTAAGTTAGGCGGCATTGTTCTATTTTTTTACGCCAGTTAAGAGAATAATTAGACGGTCTAGAAGAGTCAGGTTACTACCATACTACCATATATATAACACTCCAAAGTTATCTGCGCTTGTCGGTTTTTAATATGCTAAAGCTAAAGCTAGGTATATCACGCAGACCGCGAAGCTATTTTTTTAAACGAATATGCACTTCATTTTTAGCGACAGTAAATTTTAATTATTGAATAAATTTATAATAACTAAGAGCAACAAACATGAAAACTGAAAAGGTTACTTTTAACCTTTGCTAAGTATTCAATATAACAAAACACACACACACGCACTATATCACATAAATCCGTTCAATTTCCGTTTTCGGATCCGAATGGTGCTATATCACGGATAGTTCGGAGCCGACTGGCATTACATTGAAGCGAATATGGCGGGCAACCGGTTCATTTGCTGCCTTGCTCTAACCCGCGGATTTGGAGTATTGTCGACTCTCTCTATTGCTGTATAGGTAGTGATAGGTACTGAACCGAAAGCACATAGCTCTATCGAAAGTCTGAGAATGTTTTAGGCTGTACAACGTCATAATGCGAATATAGTGAATGAATATTTGATCTTATTTGATATCACAAAGATTACAGAATATAATATTCTGTAGACTATATCGGTCAAAAAATGCTTCATAATAGTTACCTATAGGTTATTAATAGTTACCTATACCTAAGTAAATTAAATGAGGCTTTTATTTTGTAATCTGCGATTTGAGCGTATGAGTATCATCACGCTTAGCCAACAGGAGCGGAAAAATGCGGGTAAAACCGCGGGTCACAGCTAATAGCAATAAACAATGGGAAGGATATTTCGATTCTTACACGGAAATAAAACGTGTTTCTTGCGGTAGTAATCTCAATAATGTTGAGATTCCGAATCGTAATATACAGGGTGTAAACTGTAATCGTTAAGTGTGCACAGGCGATTATTCCGTAACTATTGCAGATATCAAAAAACTTTATACTGATATCGGAAGCCCTTTACCTAATGAGTAAAATGACAACTATAACTTTTTAAAAATAAAACGGTAAATATCCAAAAATTTTACACCAAACACTCCCATACATTTAGTATGAGATATGACTAAGTATCCTAAATATGAAAAATTTTATTCTTTTTTTGTTGAATTTGTGCTTAAAATAGTTCGCAAATTTTAATAAAAATTCATTTAGAAACTGTAAGCAGAGCTCGGTGTGGAATACAATGGTATTCCAAAATGAGGACGTAACTTTTTACCTTTAAGACTTACAGAATAATCATGTATGTAAAAAATGTAGATAATTTTGTCTTCTTTGAACCCCTCATAGACACTTTTGTGATTTAGTGAACAATTGAGAAGTTATTTAAAATATACCTAATTTTAGCACCTTTAATTCAAGATGGCGGCTAGCGCCTGGGTCCGTCAAGGTCGAGAACTTGGATTTTTATTAACCTTTCATACCTAAACAATATTGTTTCAAAACATTTTCTACGCCACCTTTTGTAGAGCAGAGGCTTTTACATTTCCCCACAGACTGGACTATGTCAGCTGTCACTGTAATAACGTGGAAATAACTCACAAAATATAAGCGGACAAAATAATGTCCACGATTTTAGACTAGTAAAAAGTACCTAGGTATATACCATCGAGATATCTATATACCAATTTATTACCGATTCGACTTGTCAAACCAGTCTGTCATGCTTAATTGAGCAAGTCTTGGCGCCAAAAGAGAAACTATTTGGAAGTTGGAACCAACTTTTTTCTCGAAAAGACGTGAACAAACGTGGGTTTATGTACTTATATATTTTACTAGCTGTTCCCCGCGGTTTCACCCGCATTTCTCCGCTCCTATTGTTCTAAGCGTGATGATATAATTATAGCCTATAGGCTATAGCCTTCCTCGATAAATGGGCTATCTAACACAGAAAGAATCTTTCAAATCGGACCAGTAGTTCCCAAGATTAGCGCGTTCAAACAAACAAACAAACTCTTCAGCTTTATAATATTAGTATAGAATTATTATAGATAGTATAAAAAAGTACATATACCTAGATTCTGTGACTATGCAGTTATGCACATCATTTTTAACTTGAAGATAGTCATGATGACGTCGATAGATTTTATGAGATAGGTACCTATCTAGTATAATATTATAAAGCTGAAGAGTTTGTTTGTTTGAGCGCGCTAATCTCAGGAACTACTGGTTCGATTTGAAAAATTCTTTCGGTGTTAGATAGCTCATTTATCGAGAAAGGCTATAGGCTATATATCATCACACTACGACCAATAGGAGAGGAGCCACGGGGGTGAAACCGCGCGGAGCAGCTAGTCTAGTATATCTATCTATCTGTGTAATGAAATCTATCCTAATCTTATCGAAAAAGATAACAATGCATGCTTCTGTATATTAAAACATGGTAGGTAAATTAAAATTAAATATAACAATTAGAAATCACTTGTAGTAGTTGTAGCCTGTAGGTCCCTTACTTATAATATTGGCTGCTTCTGGATTACAGACTTTTATTAGTAAACTTTTCAAATATTTTTTCATAGAGGCGGAAACAAATAACGTTTGACAAGAAACTACCTAAGTACCTATTTACGAAAAATAAGAATACGACTAGTCGGATAGTCTTATTACTTCATAAATAAGCTTTGAACGTTCGTTTAAATATATATCATAATATTGAAACCAGTTAACATAATTAATGTCGTTATAGAAAGTTTCCACAAAATAGTCCACAGTATTCTGAACTCCAGATGAAGCTAAAATCCATTTATAGATCGAATCAATATGCGGTCCGGGCGTGCGACGTTGCCGCACTTACGTTGAAAACAACATCTCGCTATTTACAACAAAACAAAAGAACCTCCACGCAAATATAGCTCATATTTCCGTACATTAGGAAACATTCTCCTATAACACTGTTCAACAGATGCGATCTTTTAAAATTGTACCGAGTCTAAAACGAAAACACGATAACATTGTCTCTTTCACGTAATATTTTGTAATATATCCTGAGTAACACACACAAAAGTGAACCATATTGCATTGAATTTAGAAAGAAAATTAAAAAGCATCTGTTTGCATATAGCATGTTCTAGAATGAATAGTTAATGTAAACAATTTACTGCGCATGGCAATAACGCCTTAACAACACAGAGAATAAATACAAGAATCCGGTTTACGTAATATACGTGACCTATATGAATGGCGCGATGCTGACTGGCAGTGTTGTATCGTTGTATGCTTTTAAGTGCCCAGAACAACATCAAAATATACAGTACTTTTATTTTTACGAAGACTGTAAATTGACGATGATTACTACCATTTAAAATGAATTTGTTAGAGCGTAATTTTGATGACATAATAAAAATAATTATTTAAGTACTTAGGTATCTAGAATTAAAAATTACCTATATTTATGTATATATTTAAAGGAGGTTGTATGTACTTACAGTTACAATCCATACTTAATATTATAAATGCGAAAGTAACTCTGTCGGTCTGTCTGTTACTCAATCACGATTCACGCCTCAACTACTGAACCAATTTGCATGAAATTTGGTATAGATATATTTTGATACCCGAGAAAGGACATAGGATAGGTTTTATCCCGGAAATCCTACGGGAACGGGTTTTTCTCTGAAAACGCGGGCGAAGCCGCGGGCGGAAAGCTAGTACAATATAAATTATAATAGGTACATCGATAAAGTATGTACCCATCTATGAACGTCAACTACAAACTTATGAATAACCCTTATTTAGCTAATCTAGTAGGTAGGTATCCTTTTCTTAAGTAAGTACCTTAGATTACAAAATGTAAGTACCTACTGGTAACTACTGTATGTAAATATTTTAAAACTCAAAAATGTAAGTACCTATTATTATTTCTATATTGTAATACTGTGCCTATATCATATCATATCGGCACCGGTATCAAAATGTTGTAAAAACGGTTATTGAAGCCATCGACCATCGCGATCGTAGGTGGGTAAGCAAAAGCTCATTGGTACCAAAATTGAATGTAAGTACATACTTAATATACAGATATAATTTTCTTTTTTTTTATCCCAGACGAAGCCGAAACAAGCGGCCAATATATATTTTAAAATTTCAACATCTCCATCAAAGTCAGCCTATATAATATTATGTTCCCATTGCAGGAACGCCACCTATGAAGGTTCGGGCCAAAATCCAGCACGCTCGCCAAATGCGCCATGCGGGTTGACAGATGTCACTTGATAATAATTTATGCTTGATAACGAGCTTATAGCCTATAGGTGACTTCTTTACGTATTATTTTTTTTAAGAAAACTCACCTCTATAGATTTCAGAATCATTTTCCAAGGAACTAAAGTCAATGCCGTGCCGTTTGATCATGTGTTGCCTCAAATTTCCTGTTGTTGATTTAAATGACAGCCTCGTCAAACACAAGGAACACGTACCAAACCGATTTTCGGTGTCTATTTCCGTTATATACCTCCATACAGGTCCATTACGACCTTTATACCTTGTCGGCTTGGCATTCATCTCTTAATAACTAATATAGGTTATGTTATTATCACGCACTTATTTTACAGTTTACACTTTTTTTGCATAAGAAACACGTAAACTAAAACATACCCGATCTAAAACGATAACTAAATATATTTTAACGGAATTTATGTTGAAAACGTTGCGATACAGTGCCAACGAACCGATACGTTGTGGATACTGGATGTTATAACAACATGGCGGCGATAGTTGTCATTTAGGGATGTCACACATGACACAAATAAATAAAAATACAGCGCGAAAAAAATGTTTTTATTTTTCAGTATGTAGTTACATTATATCAGGACGAGTTATTTACCTGTTACTTCAAACCTTTAACGTGATAGAAAAGTTATGCGGATTAATTTTTGCAACTTGTACGAAGTGGCTGCTACAGCCAACGATATTATATCGGTAATAGGGCGTAGAAATACTCTGTAAAATATATCCGATACAGAAAAACTCTTCTATATTTAATTAATCTGTGGTTTGCGATTACTCGCTTCGTTCTCAGTACAAATTATCCTATAAATAAAAGTTGTCTGTTTTGTTTAATACAGTTTACAAAATTGAAATATTTAACAATGGTGGCTAGCTCTGTTCCATCTGAGCGACTTTTCAAAAACCGCACAGGTTTTAACTCAGCAGAGAAGCAGACTGCAAGCCAAAAGAGTAAATAAAAATTTATTTTTGCAAGATCTAGAGAAAAAGTATTGGGATTTATAAATAAATAAAATTGATTTGTTTCTGCACTCTGTTTTACTCATATTAACCTGAACCTTATCTAATATTCAATATTATAGACTAGTTAAATACAAATTGCTTACGATATATCGAAAATATCGATATATTTGTACGATATATCGCAAAGTATCGATAGAACACTACGATATAATATTATATCGACAAAATCGATATTTTTTTACATGAACATCCCTAGTTCGGGCCATAATCCAGCACGCTCTCAAAATGCGGGTTGACAGATGTCACTTGATATCGAGCTTTTATGTGCCTTTTTACGTGTTATTTTTTTTTAAGAAAACTCACCTTTATAGATTTCAGAATCATTTGCCAAGGAACTAAAGTCAATGCCATGCTGTTTGATCAGGTGTTGCCTCAAATTTCCTGTTGTTGATTTAAATGACACCCTTTTGGAACACAATGAACACGTACCAAACCGATTTTCATCGTCTATTTCCGTTATATATCTCCATGCAGGACCATTACGTCTATACTTTGTCGGCTTGGCATTCATCTCCAAATAATATAGGTTATGTTTTTTTTTTTTTTGCAAAAGAAACACGTAAACTAAAACATACACACCACAGAATATACACGATCTAAATCGATAACTAAATATATTTTAACGGAATTTATGTTGAAATCGTTGCGATACAGTGCCAACGAACCGATACGTTGTGGATACTGGAATCTGGATCAACATGGCGGCGATAGTTGTCATTTAGGGATATCACCAAGATATCACACATGACACAGTAAGAAATAAAAATACAGCGCGAAAAAAATGTTTTAATTTTTCAGTATGTAGTTACAGTTGTAGTTATCAGGACTATCAGTTTAGTACATGTTTAGTAAATGTAAATATTTATTGTTACTTTTAATAATTATTGTAACCTGTTACTTCATAAATTCGGGTCAAATGACCTAGTGATGGGTCGTTGACGATTTTACAGTCGACGAAACGAGACTAGTTTACCGTTCACGATAAACTAAAAACAGTTTAAGTTTCGACTAGTTTACGTTGTAGACGGAATAGCGCTAATTTCAACGGTAGTTTAGTGCACGATCTAACCGCAGAAGTCAAAGAAGTACATACCTGGAGTGAATTCCGTATCAGGTCGAGTTTCTCGTTCCCTTTGTGATGTAAGAACGGGCTGGTCATCAGCTCCAAACACCCACGAATACACAGAAGGATGTTTCCTCCTCAAATGACTTTTCAAGTTCGCGGTTGATGACTTATAACTTAAAATGTCTTTGCATTCATTGCATTTTGCTTTAAACGTAGTATTGTCTTTCTCAAAGTAGTGCCAAAGAACACTGGATTTTTTACGGACCGACATAATTAATTGTATACAGTAATTACCTATTTAGGTATTAAATAAAGACAGTCAAACAACTATTAAACGTCTATTTACACAACTGAACTGTAAATCAGTCGACCTGTTGACGCCAGAAAACAGTCGATTAAAACAGTTCGTTCAATGAACGCTTACTCCTAAAAATGACCTGACACTTGACAGTTGACAGTGACTTCAATTTAGTCTTGCCAGCTCTCGTACCTAGCTCACTAAACTTGGCCCCCGCAAAAAATTTTTTTATTAGTTTTAAATTATTATGCCATATCGTTAGTTCGTGGTTTGTTCTCAATTGTTTGCTATAAATAATTGTTTGTTCGTTACATGGACGTATAAAAAAAGACGGACGGAGTATCGCTCTAACAACACTTAGAACAAACTGACATTTATTAATTAAAGAAAGCTACGCCATCTATACTTTGGCGAGTAAAAACGTATTTTAATCAGTTTATATTTAATCCCCAAAAGATGGCATCGCACTTTCCGAAGTTATTGCAAATTGTATAAAAACCTTTCCATACTAAAAGATTAAATGAAATAGAACAATTATCTCAGATTTTTATTTCAGTATCATATTATAGAACTTTAATTCAGGAAAATATTTTACATAAAAATACTGCCAACATTTTGGCCGATTCTCAGGTCTACCAAATATGTAAACAAAATTTCATAAATATCGCCCCAGCCGTTTCGGAGGAATATGGTAACGAACATTGTGACACGAGAATTTTATATATAAGATATTTATTAAAAAAAACCACTTAATCATCATAAGATATATTTGGTAAAGGATAAAATATAATTACAGACAGTACTCTGTTATTTACTTATAAAAAAGTAATCTTACATATTAGTATGTACCTACTAATTAAAACTATAAATCTTTTCTCTTTACATAGGTACAGAATACAGATTCTTCACTAAATTAAGATATTAGTACATTTGAATACATAATACACACAATATACAGATACAACCAGTAGGGAAACTTCACACAAACGTTCGAAATGACTCACGCACACAAGCAAGCGTGTTTACGAGAATCGTAGGGGCATTATGACAATCACTACATAGTATAAAACAAAGTCGCTTTCTCTGTCCCTATTTCCCTATGTCCCTTTGTATCTTTAAAACTACGCAACGGATTTTGATGCGGTTTTTTTAATAGATAGAGTGATTTAAGAGGTTCTTGTAAACATGCTTGCTTGTGTGCGTGAGCCATTTCGAACGTTTGTGTGAAGTTTCCCTACTGATTGTATCTGTATATTGTGTTATACATTAGCATTATAATATTTAAAAATTTTGAAATGAAACTTCATTAGGCTCGTTGAGAGCAAAATTTCAAAGTAGCGCCACGGCAATACTGCCAGATCATGGAAACAACGATTTTGGTATCGTTGAATCTGCCAAAGAAGTTTCACTTCGACATGTGCTCGGCACACACGCTTTTTTTTATAAAAACTCAGTATCAGGTAAAACAGATATTTTTAACTTATAACTAGGCCAGGAGAGAGTAAAGGGTATTGTAGGTGCTGTGGTTGTGCCCGTGGTTCCTTCTTCGTCTGTCTCCGAGTCTAATTCTGCTAAATTTGCGAGCGGAGCCACTTTTTTCGACATGTCTTGCGCTAATTCATTTGGTATTAGAATCTGGAAGAGAACATAAGATTACATTTACAATTTATTAGCTCCGCGGTTTCACCCGCATTTTTCCGCTCCTGTTGGTCTTAGCGTGATGATATATAGCCTATAGCCTTCCTTGATAAATGGGCTATCTAACACCGAAAGAATTTTTCAAATCGGACCAGCAGTTCTTGATTAGCGCGTTCAAACAAAAAAAACTCTTGAGCTTTATAATATTACTTAGTACAGATTTTTAATTATTAAAATAAATAAATAACTTGGTATTTCACACAATTAAATTGAGTCATGAAGTATTTTGCTTAATTAGGGATGTATATTGTACATCTATAATATTTTTTCATAAAGAAAAATCTAATCTTACTTGCGAGATTATAATTTGTCGAGCACATTTCAAACTCAAAGATTTGATTACATATGTAAAAATAAATTTTAAAGAAATTACGTGTGTGTGTGTGTATGTATGTATGTTTTTTTTGTTTTTATTTTGTATGTATGAATGTAACATACCTGCAACCAATTATTAGTGACCGCATACGGCGTGCTATCACTAACCACGGCCCCCCCCACAGTGGGGGGCAATACTGTCACACTGCGGCAACCTTGCCGCCACGTAAAATGGGAGGCGTGTAGAACACGACCGCTGAAAAAAGAAATCATGATACTTCATTGTACATTTATATAAATCCTACTACTATTATAAAGGCGAAAGTTTGTAAGTATGGATGTTTGTTACTCTTTCACGTAAAAACTTCGGAACCGATTACAATGAAATTTAGCACACATATAGAGGGTAACTTGGATTAACACATAGGTTAGGTTTTATCCCGGAAATCCCACGGGAACGGGAACTATGCGAGTTTTTCTTTGAAAACGCAGGCGAAGCCGCGGGCGGAAATCTAGTTTATAAATAATAGAATAAATTCGATCGCTCTGGCGGGTCACGAGCCGAGTGGGTCAGGCATCCGCCCCGGAATGGCACGAAAGGATGCGGGTTCGAGTCCCGCCGCATCGAATTTTCTATTCTATATAAATTTATACTTATAAAGCATTTGAATGCCATAAAACCAAAATATCAATTTCAACATTGTACTTTTGTCAAGAATAGAAAGGAAATGAACACATAAACTTAGAAAGTGTACAATATGCCTTATTGCTAAAAAGCAATCTCTTTCAGGCAACCATAAAAATAAAGGACATACATGTCCGGACATTGGTAAAAAGCGAAATATTTTTAAACCGCTGAAAAAACAAAAAGCGTGTGTGCCGAGCACACGTGTCAGAAGTGGAACTTCTTTGGCAAGATTCAAAATAAAATCGTCGCCGTGACGAGCCGGTATTGCCATGACGCGACCTTGAAAGTGTGAATTTTTTGGGGACGGATAAAATGGAACCCTATTACTGAGATATTTAAATAGATAATTATCTCTACATAGTATAAAACAAAGTCGCTTTTTCTGTCCCAATGTCTCTTTGTATGCTTAAATCTGTAAAACTACGCAACGGATTTTAATGTGTTTTTTTTTTAATAGATAGAGTGATTCAAGAGGAAGGTTTTAGTATATAATTTATTAGGTTTTAGACAAAGCGGGCGAAGCCGCGGGCGGAAAGCTAGTACAATATAATATGATATGCAATAAACTCACTCAATAGCCAACGGCAGGAGGCTAGCACCTTCACTATTCAACATCAAATGGACACCTTCTAAATATTCCACGCTACTATCCCTCCATGAGCCCTGGAAATTTCAAAGAAAATTATTATCTTCTTATATATAAAAATGAATCGCAAAATGTGTTGGTAAGCGCATAACTCGGGAACGGCTGAACCGATTTCGATAATTCTTTTTTTATTATATTCCTTGAAGTACGAGGATGGTTTTTATGTAGAGAAAACGTAAATATGTACCACGGGCGAAGCCGGGGCGGACCGCTAGTTTCAAATAAAAAATTGTAAAAGAAATCACTCTTTAGTGATAAGGCCGCCCTCTGTGCTAGTTTAGCTATAAGTTTTAGTTTTAAGTAATTTGTATTATTAACTAGCATAGTAAAGTGTTATAAATAAATAAAAATAAAATAAATAAAACACAAAAACAAACACTTAAGCATAATCTTATTTGAGACAACAAAAGTGTAAAAACATGCATATACACACATTCTTAAGCATAAATACGCACATACACTTTAAATTTAATTGATTGACCGGTTGGCTTCGTTGGTACTTGGTAGTGACCCTGCTTTCCAAGCCAGAGGTAGTGGGTTCGATTCCCACCCGGGGTAAATATTTGTGTGATGAACATAGATGTTTGCTCTGTGTCTGGGTGTTACATAATATCTATATAAGTATTTATTTAAAATATGTACGTTTATCAGCCATCTGGTTTCCATAACACAAGCGAAAGCTTAGTATGGGATCAGATCGTGCCGTGTGTGAAAATTGTCCTGAAATATTTATTATTTATTTATGTATTTAACTAGCGGTCCGCCCCGGCTTCGCCCGTGGTACATATTTACGTTTTCTCTACATAAAAACCATCCTCGTACTTCAAGGAATATAATAAAAAAAGAATTATCGAAATCGGTTCAGCCGTTCTCGAGTTATGCGCTTACCAACACATTTTGCGATTCATTTTTATATATAAAGAAGATTATACTTTGACACTAACTTGCACCATATCAGGTAAGTGCGGCAAAGCGCGCTCCATACTTGACATTTCAAAACTGTCCGTTGACATATTGTGACCTGAAAACAAAAGAAAATACAAACAAAATAATAAATATCCAAAAAAAGAGCGTGTCAGAAGTGAAACTTCTTTGGCAAGATACAAAGATACCAAAATCGTCGCGTTACTTCATGACGTGACGACATAGCCATAACGCGACCTTGAAATTTAACTCACAACGCGCCTAAAGAAGTTTCATTTGATTTGAAATCTTTAATTTCCCACTAGGTAGGTTTTGAGGAAAAATATTGAAATTGGCGCAGAAATTTCGACGAATTTTTTTTTATTTTGAAGAATTTTCGAATGTCATTATTGAATTGCAACTGCATGTAAAATAAACATTAAAATTACTTTTTGAAATTCTCTCAAATATACTCTACTCGATAGGTTATAAACTTAGCGCCAAAATTGTACACTTCATTTTTATTTTTTGGCACTTTGACACACCCGTTAACTTAGAACGGACAATCTCAAAATTAAAATAAAGAACTTTAAAAACATGCTACTTTATAAATCCAATCAAACGAAACCAAAGTTGTTCTATAAAAAAAGAACACTGGCATAAAACATAACCCTCCTTTTTACAGAGTTGGTTAAACACTTAACTTCCGATCCTCTATCAGTCATAGACGTAAGTCCCCTCTGTAAGGTCTCCTTTATTTGCCTTTCCACGCTCGGCGATAGCGAACATTGTTCTTCTTCACTCTGAAATTGAATTTAAATAAATTAAAAAATATTTAATTTTAGAGTTAAACTAAAAAAATTAAAAAAGACGTGTGTCACTCGAGGACTGCCGCGGTAAAGCTATTGCATGCTATGCCTTCAAGCCACACCTCCGCCCGTCCCCGTGGGGGGGGGGAGGCGTGAGGTTTTTTCGTTACGGAATTTCTGGATTCGGTCCCCGCGCTCAAGGCCCGCGATAGAAGCTATGCAATAGCTTAAAAATCAGTTTCTGGAAATCTCTACAACAACTTAAAGACCGTTTTATGGAGAACTTACGACTTGCCGACACTTAAATATCTTTTTAAAATAATTTAAAAGCTTGATAAATATCTATTATAATTTTATGTTTGAAACAAATTGGTTAAAACATTTTGGACATATTTGAATGAAACTTTACAATAATACAGTTCCACTATTAAGTATACTTACTTAAACAACAAAATGACGTATCTAACAAGTAACGTTTTTTCTGATATCCGCGATAAGTACCGTACTTTGTTTATCCCTACTTCATCACTACATAGTCTAAATTTTAGACTCTAAAACAAAGTCGCTTTCTCTGTCCCTATGTCCCTTTGTACGCTTAAATCTTTGAAACTACGCAACGGATTTTGATGCGGTTTTTTTTAATAGATAGAGTGATCATAGTGTACTATGTAGTGATTTATCCTCACCGGTAAATACTTCTGCCAATTGACCCTAGCAGAAACCCCAGCCAAATGCACCAACTGCCGCCGGCTGGTGGTGAGCCGAGCTGATCGTCTACGTGATACCCTCGTTACTAACCAGGGTCCACCACATCTGGGGGTGAGAAAAATAAATAAAAGTAAATTATTATTTATTTGCTTAAAACATGGTACAGAGAGATATCAAATATTTCGATTGTTTATCATGTTTTGCTTAGTCTAAAGCATGCAAATACTGTCTCAATTTAAATTAAATAAAATATTGAAATTAAATAACTTTGCAATTAATTGACAAATATCATTCCACAATAATTATATTTTAACAGCCGTACAAATAAACGAGTTATAACATTTTATGCAAAGAATAAACTAAGAATAAGGAAAAATCATACAAATAAACACGAAATAAATGTAACCTAGTATAACTTCGTAATAAGTATTCATACTAATGCTATTCCGTCCTTATTACGGCTACCACCCTAGTATAAGTCTGACATAACCGAGTTATAACATATCTTTTAGTACATTGTGCTGTGTTTTACAAGTTTTAGAAGCAATTTTCAATCTAAATTTGAGATAATAGCAATGAGAGTAATACGAGAAGTAGGAAAAGTAGGAAAAGTTGAGCAAATTAATAATTTCATTACGTACCTATTGAAATGGAAAATTTTGTATGAAATGTCAAAATATACGAAATTATGAAAAACCCTTTTGATATTTATAATGATTTATTTATTTACAACATGCGCCAAACCATACATACATAAAACTTATTTCTAAACTTATCACAATAATATACACTTTCGTTGAAAATATAAATCTTCTAAGCCTGGAGTTGTATGTTTTGAGTACCAGTTATTTGGCAACTCTCTATCTCAAAGTGGGTTTATCTTCTGTTCTCCAGATATTGGATAGCGTTATCTATCATTTGCTTGCATATTTAATGATATATTTAAATTATTTCCAATAAATATTTAAAAAATAAATAAACAGAACATCGTATGATGAAACTTCACAACAAAATCGACGAAGTCAAACGAGCGTCAGCAAAATGACAGCACCAAGGCTTAACCGTAGACAATTTCAATGTTTTTCATAATTTTGTGAATGAATTGCGACGTTGCCGCCTCGCGCCTATTGCATAGCGTGAGCATAGATACATCGACGTTATTCCAAATTTATTTGTAAGAAATTATGACATCCTTATTCTTTATTTATTCTTATCATATCTATGCATTGCATAAGGTTTGAATAAGCAAGTTTTTATTTGTACGGCTGTTAGGCTATAGGTATATACAATTATAATAGGTAATTAATATTTATGGTCAAAGAATTCTTTTATGCTATAAAAACAAATTAAGATCAACCATATCTTCAGTTTATTTTTATATACATTAACAGCCGTACAAATAAAAACTTGCTTATTTAAACCTTATGCAATGCATAGATATGATAAGAATAAATAAAGAATAAGGATGTCATAATTTCTTACAAATAAATTTGGAATAACGTCGATGTATCTATGCTCACGCTATGCAATAGGCGCGAGGCGGCAACGTCGCAATTCATTCACAAAATTATGAAAAACATTGAAATTGTCTACGGTTAAGCCTTGGTGCTGTCATTTTGCTGACGCTCGTTTGACTTCGTCGATTTTGTTGTGAAGTTTCATCATACGATGTTCTGTTTATTTATTTTTTAAATATTTATTGGAAATAATTTAAATATATCATTAAATATGCAAGCAAATGATAGATAACGCTATCCAATATCTGGAGAACAGAAGATAAACCCACTTTGAGATAGAGAGTTGCCAAATAACTGGTACTCAAAACATACAACTCCAGGCTTAGAAGATTTATATTTTCAACGAAAGTGTATATTATTGTGATAAGTTTAGAAATAAGTTTTATGTATGTATGGTTTGGCGCATGTTGTAAATAAATAAATCATTATAAATATCAAAAGGGTTTTTCATAATTTCGTATATTTTGACATTTCATACAAAATTTTCCATTTCAATAGGTACGTAATGAAATTATTAATTTGCTCAACTTTTCCTACTTTTCCTACTTCTCGTATTACTCTCATTGCTATTATCTCAAATTTAGATTGAAAATTGCTTCTAAAACTTGTAAAACACAGCACAATGTACTAAAAGATATGTTATAACTCGGTTATGTCAGACTTATACTAGGG
The DNA here is from genome assembly GCF_061535395.1 of Colias eurytheme. NCBI lineage: Eukaryota > Metazoa > Arthropoda > Insecta > Lepidoptera > Pieridae > Colias > Colias eurytheme. The sequence continues at coordinate 2,905,825 of NC_143008.1, forward strand.
TGGTAGCCGTAATAAGGACGGAATAGCATTAGTATGAATACTTATTACGAAGTTATACTAGGTTACATTTATTTCGTGTTTATTTGTATGATTTTTCCTTATTCTTAGTTTATTCTTTGCATAAAATGTTATAACTCGTTTATTTGTACGGCTGTTAATGTTTGATTTCGTATACATTTAGGAATACGGTTAAATATCTTTATGAGCATGATAGGCCCACTAAAATATATCCATACTAATATTATAAATGCGAAAGTAACTCTGCCTGTCTGTCTGTTACTCAATCACGCCTTAACTACTGAACCAATTTGCATGAAATTTGGTTTAGAGACATTTTGATACCCGAGAAAGGACATAGGCTACTTTTTACCCTGGGACATAGGATAGGTTCCCGGAAATCCCACGGGAACGGGAACTATGTGGGTTTTTCTTTGACTGCGCGGGCAAAGCCGCGGGCTGAAAGCTAGTATAATCATATATATATATATATATATATATATATATATATATATATATATATATATATAACCAGCTGCGCTCCGCGTTTCACCCGCATTGCTCCGCTCCTGTTGGTCGTAGCGTGATGATATATAGCCTATAGCCTTCCTCGATAAATGGGCTATCCAACATCGAAATAATTTTTCAAAAGTTTCAAGTTTTCTTCAAGTGTAGAGTAAACAGGTACCTTCTAGGGAAGCGCGTTCCATCTTAGACCACATCTCAGCGTAACATCAGGGGAGATTGTGGTCAAGCGCTTCCATATTGACAAGAAAAAAATGGGACCAGTCATTCTTGAGATTAGCGCGTTCAAACAAACAAACTCTTCAGATTTATAATATTAGTATAGATATATAATGACTGTCAAAAATCATGTCAAAGTATATTCATCATCATCATCGTCACCACTCAATTAAGGGGAAAGACTTAAATATTCTTTTATTTTTGTAACTGATAATCTAAAATGCAATCAAAGGATAAAACTGTAATAAATCAATCCGAATTTTTTTATGTCTAGTTTAGCAGTAAATATTTTCCTTATAGTTTTATTACCTAGGATCTTCACTAATTAGCTTCAAAACTTCGAACCCGGAACCTCTCTGAGCCGCTCTGAGCTCTCTGGTCGTACAACCCACCATCTGAAATAAGTTTCAATTACATTCAGGACATTTGAATGGGTTTTCAAAACGTGACAAATAAAATTAAGGATATGTATAATTAGAAATAGCTTTTTTTATTGCAAGAAATTTCTTGCAATAAAAAAGCTTTCATTCATTCATTCATTCATTCATTCATTCATAATTAGAAATAAAATAATAAATAATGTCTTCTGGTAAAATCAACAATGATATTTACAATTTAAACGTGAGCAAAGCCGCGGAGGAAAGCTAATTAATTTATTACTTATACGTAATAAATTATAATCTATATTCTATACTAATATTATAAAGCCGAAGAGTTTGTTTGTTTGTTTGAACGCGCTAATCTCGGGAACTACTGGTCCGATTTGAAAAATTCTTTTGGTGTTAGATAGCCCAATTATCGAGGAAGGCTATATATCATCACGCTACGGCCAACAGGAGTGGAGCCACGGGGGTGAAACCGCGCGGAGCTAGTATAGGATAAAGTTAGTATATACCTAAGGACATACCTGCAAAAACGCCACCCTCCCATGCGGTGTGTCCACACTTTTCAACTGCGGATCTTCAGCCACAAGCAAATGACGCACTCTTGACTCAGAACCGTCGAGGGCCGCGTGCCATGATACATGATCACCCGCGACGAACTTGTTACCTGAATATATTATATATTTATTTATATTAAACAGCAATCTCTGCCAGGCATATTTGTAGGAAACCCGTTACGCGTTGTCACGGCATCACGTGTGAACGGCTAGACCGATTTCGATAATTCTTTTTTTATACATAGTATGTACTCCTTGAAGTACGACGATGGTTTCTATGAAGAGAAAACGTAAACATGTACCACGGCATTAATATTAATATTAATAATATTATAAATGCGAAAGTAACTCTGTCTGTCTGTCTGTTACGCTTTCCCGCTTAAACCTCTCAACCGATTTTGATGAAATTTGGCACAGACAATCTTTAGACCCTGAGAAAGAACATAGGCTACCTTTTATCAAAACACCACGCGGGCGAAGCCGCGGGCGAAGCCGCGGGCGGAAGCTAGTAGTCTATATTTTTTTGTTTCCATTTCAATAAGTGATTTTATTTAACATTTGTTTCATCGCGATACACAGAAATATTTCTAGCAATATACAAAATACAAAACACATTTAAAACAGGCACTTTATGAATAAAAACATTCAAATACTTACCAGTAGCAAAAATATATCTAGCCAGGGCTTGTAACAAAGCCGCTGGCCACACTGGCGGTGTTTGACCCCTCTCCGCAGCTAACCGCAGAGTTAACTCCAGACCATACCCTGATACAGTGTCACCAGGCTCTGGTATGGGGTGTACTCTGCCGTCGCCGTGGAGGTCTGATACTCCAAAACTGAAAGAATAAAAATATAAGTGTTTCTTATATTTTTTTAATTATGAAAATACTTAGATATTAGGCAAGGTTATACTATATAGTAGCAATAGTAGTGACAAATGTAATGTACAGTGTACAAAAAAAACACTATCAAGTTGAATTAAAATGAAAGGATGATACAATATTCAAAAATAACCTATATCACTTATGAATATTATAGTTTTCTATTGGCAAAATAATTTTCTTGATCAGATCAGTACTTCCGAAGATTGACCCCTACAAAAGCTTCTTGGAAGCTTTACCTCCATCTATAGCATTTCACACACTGTAATGTTATCAATACACAATATCCAGAAGCGTAGCGTGCCTTGGCGGGGCCCCGTATAAAAATTTGTTTGGGGGCCCTTAGGAAGGGTCAAGATTTCTCACAAAAGCGCATGTTGGGGGCCTCCTTGGCGCGGGGGCCCCGTATAATTGATACGGCAGATACGGCGGTAACTACGCCCCTGACAATATCACACATTTGAACTAAATTCTATATCACTACATAGCATAAAGTTGCTTTCTCTGTCCCTATTGCCCTTAGTATGCTTAAATATTTAAAACTACGTTACGGATTCTTGTACGGTTTTTTTTTCAATAGATTGAGTGATTCAAGAGGAAGGTTTTAGCATATTATAATTTATTAGGTTTTAGACAAAGCGGGCGAAGCCGTGGGCGGTAAGCTAGTATTATGTAAACATTTCAGCCCTTACCTCACATAATGCCAGTGTGGAGGAATGTTCTCATCAGGTCTACCTGGGTTCCAGTACATGCTGATGTAATCCAGAGGGTCATGGCCACCTAGCCTGGAATACATTCAAATATTTAATATTAGGTTTCAGTAATCAAATAAAATATTGTAACATGATAATAAATACTGCTTTCTGAGTTTGTTTGTTTGAGTTTCTTGCCGGTTCTTCTCCATAGATACTGCTTTCCGAATTGGTGGTAAATGTTTTAAAATATGACGATTCAAAAGTGCTTTTATAAGAAGTCTAATTTTATAAATAAATGATTGAGTTTGAGTTTGCTTAAAAGTTTGATGTTCAATTGAATATATTATTATTTATTTTTAAGTATTTATCTTTAGCCAGACTCATTTGTTAGGTACATAAATATAATACTATGTGGTAAGCTATTCAGACTATAAAGGCCTATCTCTGAGCCATATAATATTCAAAACTGATCTGCTATTTTTGCATGATAGATAGACAAACATCAAACATGGATCTATCTAAACACACATGGTATTTACAAGAAATTTAACATTTTGGTGTTGAGGCACACTCCTGAAGCAAATTGAAAGAACAGAAACGACCAAAAGAACCTTAAAAGCAACATAAAATATTTTCTCTCTCCCTTACTATACTTTAAAATGCTGCACATTTCAAACTGATTAGTAAAGTAAATACAAAATACAAATAATGTTTACCAAAACTTAAGTCTAGTGGTAACTTGTAGTGGGTTCGGCTGGTCAGGGTATATTTTGGAGCATGCTTCATACAGCGCTTTCAATCCTGCTGGCATCAGGCGTTCTGAAATATTTTAATTATTATTTTTTTATATTATTATTCATTTTAGTTAAAAATTCTGTTATGGTCCTTATTTGCTGCATGTACAATTAATTAATAAAAGAACACTATCAAATATCGATAAATTACGTTAATTTAGATATATTTCCTTCCAAAGTAGTTTCTATGAAATATCAATACATAAATAATTTACCGGATTGCTCCATCTGTTCCTGAGAGCTCTGTGAACTCTGCGAGTTAGCAGGATGCGCAGGCGCAACGAATGACAGCGCGCTGTTTCTTACAACTCCGCCGCTAGTGCCACTTCCACTCGACATATTGATTAGTAATTAACTAATTAACACTAGAATAACTATTTAATCCTAATCCTTATTACACATAGAACAGATTTATGAGGTATTTACTATTTACAACTGATCCATACTCAGAACGATCCATAACTGATCAATGACGTAGGTAGGTAAATAAAAAACGGATTCCATTCATAACTTTCTGTCATTGTCATTGGCAATATGCCACAGATTACAGATATTATACATTTTTTCGGAATCGAAAATATTTCATTTTATTGATTTTGGAGTTCAATTCACACTGACGTTTTAATATAAAAATAGTACAAATTTAATCGGAAATATAAGAATTTTTAACAAATTTTTTTTTTTTACTGTCTATAGATTCTAGCTGTAAAGTGCATTCTGTGGTGCATCCGCTTATGTCACTTTCGTTTGTCACTTGTCGGCAGTCGGCTGTCGGTGTCATAAAATTTTTGTATTGAACTGTGCGAAGTGGGCGGTATTATTTAATTTTCTCTATATATAAACACAAACAAACCTCACGGATGCTATAAATAACGTGTCGGTTCATTCTCACCTTTTGTATTTCAGTTTTAAAATCATTTGCGCTATATTATCACAATGCGGTATATTTTCCTGACTACAATTTTTAGTGTCGTGTTCGCATACGAAAAAGATATGACTTTTACTGTACAAGCAGGGAAAACAGACTGTTTTTATCATAAAGTTCTTATGAATGAAATCATAGATTTAGAATACCAGGTAAGTGCAGTATTATAAAATAACTAGCTTTCCGCTCACGGCTTCGCCCGCGTTATCGAAGAAAAACCCGCATAGTTCCCGTTCCCGTGAGATTTCCGGGATAAAACCTATCCTATGTGTTAATCCAAGTTACCCTCTATATGTGTGCTAAATTTTATTGTTATCGGTTCAGTAGTACTTGCGTGAAAGAGTAACAAACACACACACACATCCTCGCATTTATTATATTAGTAGGAAGTAGGATAGGATATATACTAATTGTCCCGGCAAACGTTCTTCTGCCTTACCACTGCCTTACTCTTATCACTTAGAGGCATAACATCCGAGTTGGCCGATTCTCAGACCTACCCGATATGCACACAAAATTTAATGAGAATCGCTCCAGCCGTTTCGGAGGATTATGCTAACATTGTGACACAAGAATTTTATATAAATAGTAAAAGAGATTAATAACGATAGTGAATTAAATGCTTAAATTTTGCGTCTCTTATCAGTAGTTTTTTGATAATGAAAGTAATATAAGTTTATACCCTTAATTTATTTGTTCAAGGTTAAGTTAATAAATTTTTCTTGATAACTGTCTATCACTTATTTGTAATATTATGTTATTTAGAAATTAAAGACTTTTTAACGCGTGGTGACCACGCTCGCTGTAAAGTGTTCGAAACGTCAGAAGAATAATATGAATAAATAGTGTTTACAATCTGTTAAAACGTCTTTAATTTCTAAATGTATAATACTCGCCTAAAATCAAACACTAGAAAACACTGTATTATGTTATTATATTAGGATTTATTAATGTTACAGGTAATAGATGCGTCCCAAGGAGAACTGGACATATCGTTTCAATTAGCAGATCCCGTGGGACGGATCATAGTGGCAGATTATAAGAAGGCGGAAAACGCACACAGACACACGTCAGTGTTGGAGGGCGACTATAGATTCTGTTTCGATAACACGTTCAGCACTTTTAGTCAGAAAACTGTGAGTATACTATTTTAATTTGTATGTAATGTAAGACTGTGGAAACCGTTAGATTATAATTGAATCTATTAAAGGTTTTGTTTTGATACATGCTGCTTACAATTTAACACATTATTTTTCGTGTTTTATGCACTCACAAAAAATACATTTATGCAGTAGCTATTGTACAAGAATCCAAGGGTAAAATTAAATTAAAAGTTGTGTTGTTAATGTATTCTATCATTTTCCTTTACTTGTATAAAAAACTAGCTTACCGCCCGTGGCTTCGCCCGCTTTGTCTAAAACCTAATAAAGTATATACTAAAACCCTTCTCTTGAATCACTCTATCTATTAAAAAAAATCCGCATCAAAATCCGTTGCATAGTTTTAAAGATTTAAGTATACAAAGGGACGTAGGGACCAAGAAAGCGACTTTGTTTTATACTATGTAGTGATGTGATAATTTTTTTTCTGTTATAGTTGATCATGATTTTGTGTCATTACAGGTATTTTTCGATCTGATGATAGATAGTGAAGATTCTCAAAGTAAAGATTATGATGATGATAAGGAAATGGAATTAGGTAAGTTTTGAAAAAATGTGAAGTTTTTAAATTTTTTTATAGCGTTAAAATGCAATATTTTTAAAATAATATTTGATTATGAAGCGGGATTCGAACCCACCTCCACAATCGAATTTTTTAATGCGCCTTACGCCCGGCGCAGATATGGTGAAGTTAGCGTTTAGCTACTATTATGTATTCTGTGGTGAAGTGCAGCACAGCGCATTTTTAATTGTCAAACTATTTTCGACATTGTTTTCATCATTAAAATAAAATTCATAATTAAATAACAACAGTTTATTTCGGGGAGCATCGAAACGTCACACGCGAAAGGTGGCGCGCTGCGCTTTTTTGAACGTTATTTTAATGAGGATAATGTCGTTATTAGTTTCACAACGAAAAGTGCGCTGCCCTGCACTTCGTCATATCGGCGTCGGCCCTTAATCATATAAATGCAAGATGTACCTATTCATTCAAATCATCTAATAATCGACTATCAAAAGGTCGTCAAAAAATTTCTGAACCGAGAAAAGCTTTTATGTAGCGTTCATTCAAATTAACACCTTACTGCATGGCAGTAATGTTCTAAGTCCTATAAAAAGCTCATAAGGAAACTCTGCCTAATAGACGTGTAGGCAGAGTTTTGCTTCGGACAACTTTTGAGCGTAATTATGAGTCTTAATAATTGATTACTGAAAGGAAGATAAGAGATTTTTGAAGTGAAACTTCTTTATCGGGGTTGGAAAAAAATTTAGTGTAACATTTTTTCGTTACGCGTGACATTATTCCGTTACGCGCCATCTTTTTCTTATCCCTACCACGCGTGATTCGACGTATTTCTGTAAAGTTGCATATAGAAAATTATTTTTTTGAAAAATATGGTCATAAAGAAGTTTCACTTCTTACGTGTGTACACTAGTACACGCACATATATTTTTTTATTTTTTATTTCAAGTACTTAAAAAAATATTTGTCTTACACCAGGTAACGCAGCAGAAACATACGTAATGCGTGTACGGGATATATCCGATTCGGTCACAAAACTCAAAGACAACGTGTCAACAGCGAGACGCTTGCAAGAGTTGTTGTCAGCGCACGAAGCGAGGGACCGGAACTTGGCAGAGGAGATGTGTGATAGGTGTGGTTCTTGTATTACTTTTGGGATGGGCGTAGTTCTTGTATTGTCTTTAACCTGATAATTATGACATATAAGAAAAAATTGAAACTGCACTTAGTAAAAGTATTCTTGTAGACTAGGTTTCCGCCCGCGATTTCAAAAAAAACCCACATAGTTCCCGTTCCTGTGAGATTTCCGGGATAAAAAGTAGCCTATGTCTTATTCTGGATCTTTAGCTATCTACATATCAAATTTCATTGTAATCTGTTCTGTAGTGTTTGCGTTAAAGTGAAACAAACATCCATCCTCACAAAATTTCGCATTTATAAAATTAGTAGGATTTATGTTACTATAGGCGCAACTATAATATCCCCTTTTTGTTTCAGAGTGTTGAAATGGTCGATAGTACAAATATTTTTAATGAGCGTTATTGGAGTTATACAGGTAAGAAGCAAGAAACATTATGTATTGTTTTTATACACTATACACATTTACACTATAACTAGCTTAAAAATTTCATCAATAGCAGTTCTATGGTTTTAAGCATTTAGTTGTGAATGCGTAACAGACTAAAATAATTATTTTTTTATATTTGCACTGCCTCGCGGTTTCAAATACAAATAAAAAATATCATCATCATATTGAATGTGATATTTTGGTTTTATGGCATTCAAATGCTTTATAAATATAATTTTTTAAAGAATAGAAAAAATTCGATGTGAATACGAATACCGCCACGTGATCGAATTTTTTCTATTCTTTTATTTCAAATTTCATCTAAATCGGTTTAGTATTTTAGGCGTGACACCGTAACAGACAGACATTCTTTCTCATTTTAAATAGGTGTTAGTATGTGTTCGAAATTTGATAACCACTATACTATTCTTTAAGTATAACAGTTATGCAAATGTTAATAAGTATCATAATAATTTTAAATTTATTTTCAGGTATTCTTCGTAAAGAGTCTCTTTGAAGACCCGAGCAATAGGGGTTTCAAGAAATTAGTTCCTAATCTAATGTCACAGTGATATTTATTATTTACCAAAGATTTAATTTAGTTCACAAATAATCACAATTATACATGTTTTTAGCGCTTTATATAAATTTTTTTTTGTAATAGTAATTTAGAAATACTTAATCATGAAGTTTTTTCAAGTCACATAGGTAAATCATGATAAGATCAATAAAAACAAATAATGAGGAATGATAAACTGAAAGAGGGGATTTTCATCAGTTGTTCTGAATGAAAAATTATATTGAATTGAATATTGAAAAGAGAGATTAACATTTTTTTCGTTTCAAAATGTAAACACTAGTCACGTGTATTTTTTGCGAGAAATTTTTTTTACGTGTTGCTAAATAAAAAAGTTTATTTTAATAATTAGGAAATACACAAATAACAAAGTGCTCAAAGGAAAATCTGAATTTCAAAACTATGTAAAAATCTAAAACATAGGTGGAGAGGTCATTAGTAAATTTTATAACACAAGTAGTTTTTAATTGATGGAGTGTGTATGTACTGTATATTTTTCGTCGAAAATGTGATGTAGTTTTAAACCCTTGCCAAATGCATTTAATCAAGCAATATGTTTTGAAAATACGTAAGTAGAATTAATGTTATATACATTGAGATAATATTACTACGTATGGAGGAGACACCACGAACAAAATCTGTGCGCCATTTTTTTGCTTTTAATATTTGCTAACTAGATAATAGTTTTAAAAATTATTATCTAGTTAGGTACTTACCGATGAAAGTTATTCCTTTGCACTTTTCCGTATTATTTGTATTATTTGTGCAATATCGCAACACACACGAAGGCATATTTGATGCGTTTCACTTCAAAACAAATAAAAAATGAGCGTGCAGTTACGCCATATGGCGTATGTTGAGCGGAACATAAGTGATGTAGGCGGTGTCGTCTCCATATGTATATCTCAATGGTTATATACTATGTATTGATTTTTGAATACGCACATTTTTTGTTTGTAAATAAATGATGTGGGATATTTTGTGTTGTTTATTTCATAATTCCTTTGTACCTAATAATTTTAGGAATTGTCTCATTGAGAAGAAAAAAAAAACCATTTTAATTATTATAATATTTATGCCGAGATCATATAAAATAAACTAAAATATGGCTTCTGCAGAATTTTATATTGTTTATATCAGTCTCCAGACATCAAAATTATGCCATAAAATAAAAAGGAAAGACTGAATCAAAGAATTTTATAATGGATTTACTTCCATAGAAATATTTTATCTGTATTTTTATTCAAATCCCTATTCTGAATCTGTTTGACTGCCTTGTTTTGCTTATCTATATTCTGTTCTTCTGTCACTCTTCTCTTGTGACTCTTGTTTTTATACTTGCTCTGTGTTTAATATGATTGATGATCTGTCAAAGAGCCAATATTGTCAACATAATATTCTAACCACAAGAATCGTAAATTGTGATATAAATAATTATTATAATGGTGTTAAATTCACTTGTATATAATTGAAACATCTCATACTATCAAAATCCAGCTTATTTCTCTTGCGGTTTAGTCAGAAAACCAATATGCTACCCGTTCTCTTAATGATGAATCGAATGTCCAGGCGAAGACGATTAGTAAAAACACAACAAATCGAAAAGAAACCAGCTGAGAAAGAATGTTGTAGAACGTGTTTAAGCACTGAAAACCTAACGCCGATATTCATAAGTAGAGACATGAAGAAAAAACGATCTGACGATCTTAAACTCGTAACTGGCTTACAGGTATAAAAGTACATATAATAATATAATATACATATATTTTTTAAATTTAAGCAATATTTTTAAACATTATATATTTTTTAGTCTACTGCATTTTTTTAGCCTTCTATGGAAATACTTTCTTACACAGAATCGAAATATTTCGAGAAATTATTCTTTCCTAAAGCCTTGCAGTATGAAGCAGTATTTGTGCTCATAAAAAGTTGTACGGCGTTTTAACGTGTATACTGTATAGGCTTCAAATTAAAACACTTCAAATTATCACACTAAAAATAATAATTATTGAACTATCTTTCAGATTCAATACAATGATGGGTTATCACAAAAAATGTGTACCAAGTGCCTAAACATTATGAAAATTGCATTAAAATTCAGGCACACGAGTCGCAAAGCACAAAAGACACTACTAAATATGAAACCAGATAAAGTTATTCCTAGAAGTGATATTTTCACTTCTAAAGTGCAAAAAGTTGAGGTAGAGGTACTTGATAATGATTGCGCTTATGATTATTATCAAGATGACTTTCAAAATGCTGATTACGAGCCTTATGAAGAACCTAAGAAGTTTAGACAGGTATTTTATACTACTGAAGGTATTTTTAGGTATTTTATAATATGACTAGCTGTTTGTGTGATTTTACCCACATGCCTCCATTCCTGTTGGTCTTAACATCTATACTAATATTATGAAGCTGAAGAGTTTGTTTGTTTGAACGCGCTAATCTCAGGTACTACTGGTCCGATTTGAAAAATTCTTTCGGTGTTATTTCCCATTTATCAAGGAAAGCTATAGGCTATATATCATCACGCTAAGACCAACAGGAGCGGAGCAATGCGGGTGAAACCACGGGGCGCAGCTAGTACACATGTGTTTCTTTCCAGAAACCCACAATAACCAAGAAGAAAAGAGACAAAATACCAACAGCTACATCATATAAATGTAACACATGTAACAAAGAGTTTAGAATGAAAGCAACATACAAAGCACATATGCGATTTCATACTAATTATTGTGTGTGTGAGGTAAGAACTTTTTTGTCTTAGTGTAAATAAATCTAAAAAGTAAAAATGTATGCGTGTACTAGAGTACACACGTAAGAAGTGAAACTTCTTTATGACCTAAAAATGTCACGAGTATGGCGTAACGCAAAAATGTCACGCGTACGGCGTAACGCAAAAACGTCACGCGTAACGCGTAACGCAAAAATGTTACACTAAATTTTTGTCCAACCCCGATAAAGAAGTTTCACTTCAAAAATATAGAGATGTATAATAAGGAAAATCGCCATAGTAGTTAGACATCGCCATATTAGACTAGTAGTGTTAGGTATTTTCGAAATTCCGTCATGGCAATACCGTCACGTATGGAGTAAGGCGACGATTATAGTAGGTATCTTTGAATCTTACCAAAGACGTTTCACTTTTGACACTTGTTTTTTTTTCATTGATTTCTGGTTTATGTCGCTTTCATTTAAGGTAATTAGATTGTTTGAATTTATCCAGAATATCGTTATCTACTATAAGTGTCTTATAAATTACAATGGCATAATTTACTACTTACTTTTACATGTAGTCTGAAAAGTCGACTGCATTTATTAAAATGGCTTTAAAGTTCACCATTCACGCTCCACCCAGTCGTGCGGCAAGCGCTGTCGCAACAACAACCAGCTGCAAGAACACAAGCGCGCCCGCCACGGGCTCGGCCGCATACACAAGTGCGCGTACTGCGAGTACAGCTCGGCTACCAAAGAGGCGCTTACCATTCACGAACGACGGCACACGGGCGAACGGCCGTACATTTGCGACCACTGCGGTGCGACTTTTCACAGACGGTCCAATCTGGTGCAGCATATTGCTATTCATCTGCCGGAGAAGAACTTTCAGGTGGGTTGTTATTTAAAAGATAATTTAATGTTGTATGCTATATGTAATAAAAGTTTATTTTTCCCAACGCAATAATTTGTGCTCACTTTATTCAAATTATTGGAGGTCTGGAAAAGACCGCTGCCTATGTAAAATGGCGGCCTTATCGCTATAAGGCCGCCATTTCACATACATGTCTCTGTTTGTCTTTTTCTATTTTCTAAGTACAATAAAGTATTATAGTGTGTGTGTGCAATAAAGTATTATCTATCTAAAAGAGTTATTTAAGAAGTGGTTGGAAAAGAGTGAGACAGACAGTTGAGTCTTTGGCTTTTTCAAATGATGTCCAGTAACTAGGAATACCCTTGTTTTTTATGTGTAAATTGCATTTAAAATACATCTTGTATTATTATGAACTAGTATAGGTGTAATGGATAAAAATTGCGAGGTAGAATTCATACATAAAAACGCTATACATAAATGCTTATACATATGTTCTTTGTGGTTTCTTTAATATATTATCAGTTTCCTAATAAATTTTTCCTTATCTGATGGGATCAGTAGTGATTGGGCTGATTATTTGGAGTTAGTAATCTCTTTTTTTGTCTAATAAATTCGATATTAACTAATTTATTTGCAAGGACTGCAACAATAATAAATAATAATACTAACTTTTTTATATCTTATTTTCAGTGCGATATGTGCCCAAAGCGTTTAAAATCCAGAAAGTTCCTCCAAATACACAAACACAACGCACATACAGGCAAAAGGTACGGCTACCTCTGTCCGGTATGTGACCATCGCTTCGAAAAGCCGAACAAAGTCAGGGCGCACACTAGGCGCGTACATGGCCTGCCTGATGATCAACACGGGCCGATAGTTAGAGTACAATTGTGAAATGGTTAAGTAGAAGAGAAAGAGAAATATAAAGAAATAATATGTAGATGGAAGAAGAAGTCAGTCAGCAAGAAATGAATAAAAAAAGACGTGTGGCACTCGGGGACTGCCGCGGTAAAGCTATTGCATGCTATGCCTTCAAGCCACACCTCCGCGCCCGTCGGAGTGGGGAGCGTGAGGTTTTTCGTTACGGAATTTCTGGATTCGGTCTCCGCGCTCAAGCTTAATATGCATATTAATTATTTCTTTTCAATCACACATTGATTTATAAATATGAAGAAAATCTAGTCAAGTTACATATCGTCGTTGATATTGCAATACGGTCTATGTCCACTCAAACGTACTTTACAAGAGAGGCGAAAAATGCGTTTTTGTTAACACTTAATCCAGTCTGTAGGTATTTATGCTCTACAAAAGGTGGCGTAGAAAATGTTTTGAAAGGATATTGTTTAGGTATGAAAGGTTAATAAATATCCAAGTTTTCGACCTTGACGGACCCAGGCGCTAGCCGCCATCTTGAATTAAAGGTGCTAAAATTAGGTATATTTTAAATAACTTCTCAATTGTTTACTAAATCACAAAAGTGTCTATGAGGGGTTCAAAGAAGACAAAATTACCTACATTTTTTGCATACATGATTATTCTGTTAGTCTTAAAGGTCAAAAGTTACAAGCGACGGAAATAATAATATTTACAGAAATCATATAATTTTAATTTTGTTTAAAAATTGTACAGCTATCATTTTTTAATTCTCTTTGATGGCCCGGGCTGGTTAATGGTGGCTTCTTCATTATCGTCGCTGAAATTTTCAGTTGTCTGTATTTTTAGTTTCCAACCATGAAATTTCGACGTCGACCATTTGAATATGGCCGACTTCAAGAAACTTTTGCTCAATACTAATCTTTTTTTCGTCTGCCAATTCTAGCAACGCATTTGCCAATTTGACAGACCGATTCTGATAGCAACATCCGTCTCTCTACTAGATGATTCTGGAGGCATTTGACTCAGCTCAGTTTTTAAATGTTTGATCAAAATGGATGCAAATACATTACTATCTAGACTGCCCTCATGCCACAGATAGCAGAACACTTCCTTTGTTTTCAAATTGTAATGGGTATAATTATGAACTTTTAGCTTTGTTTTATAATAGGTAGCACTTTAGGACAACAACACCGCTTGTACATCCATAGTGTACACTAAAGTGTTAGCTCCAGAGTGTTCTTATTCTTTATCTTTCTCTTTCCTGGACCTTTCTTTCTTTTTTATATGGCTGGCATACTCATCCGCAGTTACATTTCCATGTTTAAACGCAATGCATTTGTTGCACTGATCTTTTCTAGGTTTAAAAATAGAAAGGCTTAAGTCATGAAATTTTCGGGAAATAGAAGCAGTGCAATATTTTGTCTTATTATATCGGTGCAAAAATTTATGTATTCTGTGTATAAATCGCCTGTAAGGCTATTCTAAATAGGTTCAAAATATTTTTTTGTAGTGGAGCTGCGGCAATAATGGATTCTACTTTCGGCAATTTATCAAGCTGTATAACTAACTGTTGGGATGCTAAAGGTTTACGAAGATGAATTTTCGATGTCATATGATTTTTTATCACAGTCAACTCTGCATTCATTATGACATTGCATGTACGGCATTTAGCTTTGTACTGGTCTTCAGGCACTTTGCTAAGCAATCTTCATTTTTAAGCCAGGCGTCTCTGAATTTTTATTGACGATGCTTGTTGATCTTGGCGATATTTCTGGGAGGTGTGATTAAAACGTAGTGATTATATCCTCTTTGGGTGTGATATCCAAGTCTAATTCAGTCAATTGACTGCTCGTACTATGTACTTTGCATGTAGACTCATTCTTCATTGCACAGATAAAAAATAATAAGTTATATAAAATATACAGCTAATGATAAATATACCTACTTGCCAATGACAACAATCACTCTGAGTGTGTAGTCAAAATTTTGCTGTTTAGAAAATTACCTTCCTTTTTTCTTCACTTAAATTGAATAATTCCCTTTCTCAGAGCGAATACAGACATATAACCATAATAATATTATAATGAAATGACTGCCAACTTTTCTACACAAAATATACGATACGTATGAAGTGTGAACATAATCGACATATCGAACTTATATTCTCTTGTTCGCATTGGTAGATACTATACTAACCAATAAGAAAGCGTGTGCCGTGTGTACTAAAGGCGTTAGTACACCGACGCATTCGCGTGCGGCAGCGAAACAACGAAAAATCTGTCAGTAGTATGGCAGGATTTCGCATATTATGATATGTCTCACTCTAGCACATAGATAGATGAAATAGTTGCGTCCTTGTCAGTATTGTTTCGCAAGGAACTGCAAAATGGCCATTACACAGACGCATTGCGAAAAAGTTGCGAAAGGAATAGCAGGTGACAAGACGTTTTTCTTCAGAACGAGGCTTCAATGTCTGTGAATTTTGAGATTTATTACAATTAAAGGATTTATGCCCCTGTTCTCCACAACAATGGCAAAAACCAACAAAACTTGCATTGCGATTGGTTATATAGCGTGGGCGTTTATTTTCAGTGACTGTGTTCACATCATCAACATGTCTTTTCAATGATACACCCCGCAGTGCCCGACATAATTCGGTTTTATTTTTTATATTATTGGAATTTAATTCCTTCTTTATATTATTATCTAGACGAGATAATATGGCGATATAAAACCCTGTTATAACCTCGTTGTTCATAGTTGCATCGGGTATTGACTCGATAAGGTGCCAAAGGCGCATACAAGCATCTGCAGCCGTCTCTTTGTCATTCATTTTAAATGTTATAATACGTTCAAAGTAATCTTGCATGAGCAAAGGTTTTGAAAACCTAGCAATTAAATGTTCTTTTACATTTTCCCATGTTATACAATCGGGATGCATTTTTGCAAGGCAAGTAGCAGCTCGGCCACGGGGTGCTTGCGTCAGACTTAATAGTAGGTCGATACCTTTAGTATCCTTATGTTTTACCAACACCTAATTTATTCTACACCAACTCTCGATATCCGCTTCGGGGTCATCAGGACCGTATTTCATGAGTCGTCGTTTGATTTTGCACTCCGCCATTAACCAATCTACGCATCACTCGCAAGAAAACTTCCATATCATTTGAAATTGGTTGCGACTGCTGCTGACTTGATATTCCAGTACCAATGTTGCTGTGGGGATCCGATCCCACTTCTGATGTCGGAAGTTGGCCGAGATCGGAATGATAAAGATTCATGATTCTTATAACTTTTATTAACAATTCATTTACAAAATTATAATTTAAGTAGACACAAAAGGACAATGGGCAAAAACGATCCGCCGAGGGGAAAACCAATTGTTTCCGAACAAAGAGACCAGTCACAAGTGACAGTTCTTTTTCGCGCCCCTTTTTCGGCCCGGCGTTCCGTCCGAGTCGCGAACGTATGAAAATTTCGGCTGTTTAGGATATCAAAGACTTTGTGGATATTTCTTATAAAATTCACCGTTGCTTCCGAACCATCAAAGTCTGCTAATCCTAAATCTTTGGCGCAAATTTCAATTGACTCCGCTACCGAATTACTGAAGGTTTGCGCTGCCAATTTCACTTTCATTATTTGCTTCGCAAAATTTACATGTTGATTTCGGATGTTATTAGCTAAGTGAAGGGCTTCATTGTTTGTAAATTATTGAGAAGAATAATAAACTCCCAAGATATCCTAATCCTATCCTATTTTCTCCTAAGGTATTTCTTACCGATACTTTATTGCGTTTTGCGTTCTCAGCCAGTGGTATGAGTTCTGGCCAGTGTCCAGATTCCGACACCGTCTGAAGAAGACTATCAGTAGTTTTTTTTCTTTCGCCTGCTTGAAGTCTTTGCCAGTCTCATTTGTTGTATATCATTTAGAGTGTTATCAGTCACCTGTAGGTATGAATTTATTATACTCTCTCGGAAACTCAGCAAGGTTGTGTTTGAGTTACAATACTTTTTGAACATATAGTACGCATTCCACACCATCATGTCCAATAAATGAAAAAATACTTTTTTGTACCACCTGATTGTCTTTTTTGGAGTGGAATAATAAGCAATCATTTGGTCGGACTTGTCAATGCCAGACATAAATTTGTTATATTCACTCACTTCAATTGGTTTTTTCTTTGCTTGCCCATACCTGTTTCTAGTTATTATTAGACGTGGTTGGTGTTTTGTTGTTAGCATATACACAACCCTTTTATCTTTCCACATTGATACATAGACATTTCCTTTCCTTCTCCAAACGTGATCTCCTCTTTTAATTTTTTTTCCAAACATTGTCTTCGGATTTCCTTTCCTGTCCTTTCGTAAGGTACCTATCGTGTGAGTTTTGTGAAATAAAAGTTTTTTTGGACAAATCTACGCTGTTGTAGAAATTATCCATATATAACTCATGTCCTTTATCCAAATAAGGCTCCATTAATTTGAAGACCAGTTTTGCAGTTTTTGATCCATCGCCGTCTTCATCCACTGTATTTTTTCCTTCATAAATGATGAAATTCAGGACATAACCATCATGAGTCGTTAATGTATAGAATTTTATGCCATATCTTGCTTTTTTCGACTTGATGTACTGTCGAAAAGATAAACGTCCCCGGAACTGTAACTAAAATTCATCCAGTGATAGTTCTTTGTGAGGATAGTTCAAGTTTTGAAAATTATCTATCACTTTATACGCAAAGTGTTTGACTTTGCCCATCCCCTTAGAATCCAAATCAGAAATGCACAAGCACCGCAAAAGTTGCTCAAACCGCCTGCCTGATATGCTGTATGAAAAAATGGGATGATGATGATAATATAATGGATCGGTGATGATGAACATCAGTTTGAATTCGAGTGTTCTGATTGGCTGTTCACATAGAACGTTTTACGGATGCGTTCAGAATTAAAATGCGAAAAATCGTAAAAAAAAATCACATAGAACGTATTGCAATATCAACGACAATATATTATAAGCTATTTTGTACTTTTTATTAATCTATATAAATGCTTATTCTTAACTTTGCGTTTTTTTAACCTGTATTTTTATCTTATCAGCCTAGACTTTAGTTTAGACTGCTTTCGACTAAGGTTCATATAATTTTGTTTTGCGTTACAACTTATATAAATGGTGAAATTTTCCATATAAATCATCGCCATTTTTCAAACGAAAGAGGCAGTAAAACAAAACAGTCATGGCTCATGATTATTGCGCCAAATGTCTCATGAATCATCAAATATACCAAAGTCCAAATAATTTCGTTTTTTTTTTCTTTGCTTATATTATTTTTCCAATAGACATGTATCCTGAATTGTCACTGTCAAGTGTCAGCACTCAGCTGCCTAACTCTATTAGCATTTGGCTTTATTTTGGTTTGTTGATTGTTCTCACCTTTTTGGAAGTTGGGTGGTTTAAATTAGTTTAAACGTGGTTCAACACACAAATATGAGCAGCAAGATGTCTCCTGATAAATTAAACAAATTCCTCAAAGCGTTAGACGCGGTCAAACAAGATTATACTTGCGGCGTTTGTTCGAAGTTATGTGTTAAACCAGTAAGTCTGAGCGCTTGTTTTCATTACATATGCGCGGAGCATTTTGAAAACTTAAAACAATGTCCCACATGTAATATGCCTCTAGAAGGTTGTTCCGTATATCCTGGCAATGATTTAGCTAACTGTATAGAATCTGCGAAAGAACTCGACAAGATATTCCAAAATTGTAGGCCTCAAGATTCAAAACAAGTTGTATCCGCAAAAAAGCGCGGTAAAGCCACAGACGAGGTTCAATCAAGTAAAGAAAATATGAAAGTACTGAATAAAAACACTCCAGATAGTGAGTTTAAAAAGCCGAAAAGTAAATCTGATTTGAACATAACAATATCGTCAACTGCAAGCTCGAAAAAAGGTATCGAAAAGAAAAACACTAAAGGTGAAACGAGTCTTCACGTAGCTTGTAGACTGGGTAAAATTGATAGAGTATTGGACTTATTAAATCAAGGGGCCAATTCGAACACTAAAGATAATGCTGGATGGACGCCGCTCCACGAAGTAGTACAAAACGGTAAACTAGAAATTGTTAAAGCACTCTTACAGTTCAACACGCTTATTAACGTACCAGGGCCAAGCAATGAAACACCATTGCATGAAGCTGTGAGATATAATCGTAAGGATATAGCCGCCGAACTCGTTAAACATGGAGCGGATTTGTACGCACGGAACTGCAAAGGCGAAACTCCAGTACAATTGGCGTCAGAAGACATGAAAGCCATTTTGTTTGATGCTGCTGAAAATTTACTACAAACGCAAGGCTTCAATGTAACTTTAATAGCAAATGCACATTCGGAATTAGATTTCGAAGATATGAGAGTGTTCTGTGTGTCACAATTCAGGACAGTGACTAGTAAGTTGAAAATATTAACGAAACATCATTCTAATTTGCACTTGGAGACAAAATTCACAGCAAAAGTCACTCATTTGATTGTGGATGTGGATGACGATGTATGTACATCTAGCGTGGATGTTTTGCAAGCCATTGTATACGGTGTATGGGTGATATCCTCCAAATGGGTTACGAAATCATCGGAACAAATCCTGGAACCGTTCCAAGATTATGAAGTGAAAGGCGTCGGAAATAAACTGTATAATGGACCGAAAAATTCGCGCTACAACAGATACAAGCAATTGCCAGGCATTTTCAACGGCTGCCACTTCTACTTACACAATTTTATAAGTAAGTACGAAATATCAAAAACGTTAGTATTAACGAAGGCGGTGTTAACAAAGCTAATAATAGACGCAGGTGGTATAGTTCTACGGAGAGTACCGAACCCAGAATTGATACCAGAAGCTGAGAAACTTGTTCCGTATCATGCTAAGAAAGGTGGGAAGTTGGAGATATGCTCTCACTATATTATTTTTAAGGACATGTATGAACCAATGTATAACATGGCTCATGTTAAAGCTTTGCCAGTTGGCTGGTTGATAGAGTGCATAGAGAAATATGAATTATGTGAACCATAGCTTAAGTAAAAGAAGCTTAGATTACACTGATCATCTAGTTTAAAATGAAGTATTTTGATTTGTGCAGATAAATTAAGTTGTTTATATCTCGTGTACATTTATTAAAGGGAAACAGTAATATTGAAGCAATTCCTTACGCAATAATCGATCAAACTATATATGGCAGAATCTCAATCAAGAAGATGACAACGCACTGAATTTTAAACCGGCTACACACATACGAGCAGCAGGGGCAATATTGGAATTGCACCCTTAATAATTGGCTCTTTGTGATGAGTATAGGCAAGCAGGGGCAATTTAGAGAACAGGTGAAATTGCTCCGACTGCTGTGCCGAGATCGTTCCAATGCCCCTGTGGCAGGTACGAGAGTAGCCAGCTTTAGTTAACTGTTTAAAATTATGTTTTATCGTTATATGTATAAATTGTGTTAAGTAATACTTGAATGGTCCCTTTCTATTATACGGAGTATTGTTCTATGAAATAAGTATGTCTAATTTATTAATAATGTATTTCTGCGAGAATTTATTTCAGTTATTTTTTTTATTTAATTCACTGGTATATTATGTAGTTAGGTACACAAATTATTATTATGATTTTGTCCATAGTATTTAATAAGTCAATTCACTTATTAAATATTATGCAAATTAGTATTTAAAATATTGTTATATTTACTATAAGGAAAAATAAATATTTTGTTATACATTAATTGAGTTTTCTTGTTTCTTTTTATACTTCTTACTCGGAAGGAATTCTAAATAGACTTCCAAAATAAAGATGCATACCGTAACAAATATGTACTAATCTATTACTGACTTTTGGCACTTTGAATTGAAAGAGAATTATTATATTATACTAGAACTAGACATAACTCACGAGCCACACTATCCACAAGTGAAAACAGAATGAATATCGGTGCAGTGAGTTTAGATAGAGTACGTACGCAGCGGAGTGCTATGTTTTATATGAATGCTGTCCTTAACTACTTTTTTATGCATTATATACAGTTATGCATAGGCTTAAATGTTGGTTTATCGTTTCATAATGATCTAAGATCGTTTCTGTCATTTTCTTACCTTGTCAAATAGACACGTATCTTACATTAATAAACGTCATCATAATGATTAAATATGACATACATATGTCAATGTCAAACGAGAATGTTTAAAAAAT
This sequence comes from Colias eurytheme, assembly GCF_061535395.1. Taxonomy (NCBI): domain Eukaryota; kingdom Metazoa; phylum Arthropoda; class Insecta; order Lepidoptera; family Pieridae; genus Colias; species Colias eurytheme. The sequence goes on from NC_143008.1 coordinate 2,927,322, forward strand.
TCCAATGTTTGTTTGGAAAATGAAAATATGCAAAAGAAGTTTTTTAATTTTATATTAATGTAAAAGATTTAACAGTTGCATATTAATAATTATTCGAATACAGTTTCTAAGGTATTATAAAATAAGAATGCATCCATTAAAATGCTGCAGATTGTGTATAAATAGTCAAAACTTATACCCTATATTTATGTACCCGGAACACAGTGAAAAATACACAAATATTATATTAATTGCTACAGGAATTAAGGTACGTATCTTATGTATATATATTTAACACAAGTTTAAGTTATCGAGTATAACATAGGTATATAAATATTAAACAAGAAAAGTTGGATATAGTTTTTGTTTGTAAGTCTTAACTCAAAAAGACGCACGAAATTGTAATGAATTGAAAAAAATATTCTTAATTTAAGTAATAGTATGCAATGCGTAATTGTACTCTGGTTGTCTGGAAGAAATCGCTATTTAGCGATGAGACCGCCATTTGTTTTAATCTATAATTCGATTAAATTCCTAGTTAAGTTATTTCAGAGCAATAAAGTATGAATAAATAAATAAATAAATAATATAATTCATAAATTAAAGTATTTATATTGCCATTTCATTATTATTGCAGTTTAAATTATAGTTAAGTTCTATAGGAATAATTTACATACAATAAAGTAAAGAAAAGTATTTTTTCTTTTAATTTTTCCATGAATTAATCGATATTGTCTTCAGGTTGAATATAATGATAATCTACCTCAAGAAATATGTTCAAACTGCATCAGTTTTGTAAATGAATCCACTAAATATAGAAGAAAATGTGAAGAAATCCAGCAGTTTTTACTAAATTACCAACCAAATGACACACTTCCCACTGTATTTACAATAAAATTAAACGAAAATGTAACAATGATAGATATTTTTGACGCCAACGATGATGACTTCAAGGAATTTGACGATAACATTACGCTAGACACATTTCAAATCAACGAACACAAGGAAATGAGCACAGATACAAAACCTGTTATCGAAGAAACAGATAATATATTTGATAAGAAAAAACGGAGCGCTGTTCGAAAAAAAAATGTCGTGCGAACTTTGAAAGGTAAAACGGACAAAGAAGATAAGAGAAAAAAGGAGAGGGGGAAAGAAGAGATAGAGTGTGAATATTGCCATAAGATATTGACTTCGAAACTGTCGCTCCGGAATCATTATAAGATACACACTGGTTTCGATGTTGTTTGCGAGGTGTGTATAAAATTAAATTTATTAAATTAGCCTGTGATACATGTGGCACTCGAGGACTGCCGCGGTAAAGCTATTGCATAGCATCGCATTGCTGTGCCGGTTGGAGTGGGGGGTGTTACGTTTTTTCGTTACGGAATTTTTACATTCGGTCGCCGCGCTCAAAGTCTGAGATAAAAGCTATGCAATAGCTTAAAAATGTTTAGTCTCCATTATAATTATTAACATTTCATAATTACAGCATTGCGGCAAAAAGTTTATCACTCGCCGGCTTCTACTGATGCACTGTAGAGCAAAACATGGCTATGAGAAGACGGACAAATGTTCGTACTGTGATTATAAAGCGTCTAATGCAGAACAGGTTAAGGTATTGAAATTGATATTTAGGTTTTATGGCATTCAAATGCTTTATAAATGTAAATTTATATAGAATAGAAAAAATTCCTTCTGTGTGTCCCTTAGACACATAAAACTGAAAGAATAGAATAAATTCGATCGCTCTGGCGGGTCACGAGTGGCTGAATTGGTCAGGCATCCGCCCCGGAATGGCGCGAGAAGATGCGGGTTTGAGTCCCGCCTCGTGATCGAATTTTTTCTATTCTTTATAAATTTATTGGTTAAGGTATGTTAATTTGTTAGGTACTTATTATTGAGAACATTATTGCATTCACGACAAAAAATAACACAATTCCATGTATATTTTTATAAGCAACTAGCTTCCGCCCGCGGCTTCACCCGCGTGATGCTTTGAATTTTGATAAAAGGTTCCTTCTCAGGGTCTAAAGATTGTCTGTGCCAAATTACATCAAAATCGGTTGAGAGGTTGAGAGTATTATATTATTAGTAGGGATATCATTTTTATTTTTCAAAATTATTTTTAAAACACTTTAAAATTTAAATCAACGCGCGAAACGTTCGTCTATATTAATTACGGCGAAAAGCGAGCTAAATATTGTGTAATGTGTAGTTACAAAAATTGAATGAACACCATGAAAAACTTCTATTAAGATATCCAATCTATACATATAATAAATCTGTAGAAGGGTCAATTCTGTACATTGAAAATATTGAAAAAATAAATAGCAGGGGGTGTTACTGGATCGATACCAAACCCAAATATGTGATTAAAAAAATTTTTGTCTGTCTGTCTGTCTGTCTGTATGTGAAGACATCACGTGAAAACTAACGGTTCGATTTCGATGAAACTTGGTATAATAATACCTTATTATCCTGGGCGTAAAATAGGATCCTTTTTATCCTGGAAAAATACGAAGAAAAAAAATAATCTTTATTTTTCAGTTTTATCCATAGACGTTGTTCTGTAGAACCGCGAACACACGTTGGGTATTATTATAGGCCTAGCAGTATTTGGGTCCAATAGATATTTATAAGATGTTGTTGTCAGAGTTACTCAAAATGGAGAAATAAACCATCCACGCGAAGACCGACATCCGCGCGGACGGACTCGCAGGCGGAAGCTAGTAGCTAATATAATAATCTCTCCTTACGCATACATACGGTAGCCTGGAAGAGATCGCTATCTAGCGATAAGGCCGCCGTTTGTACATATCTTTCTCTATTTTATGTTCTTTCTGTATTTGTACTTTCTTATGTGTGTGCAATAAAGTATAAATAAATAAATAAAATAGCTTTAAACGTGTAGTTGCAACCAATAGCATAGAGATAATACCTAGTTGATTAAAAAATAATGCAGTGCAGTTTATACAAAAAATATTGCTAATTGCAGGAAAAGGGCGGGGGGACCTAGGCAGTAGAAATTTTATTTTTTATTAAAATTATTTACAGATACATGAGCGACTCCACACAGGTGAAAAGCCCTATGTATGCAATGAATGTAACGCCGGCTTCCATAGAAAGAGCAGCTATCTACAACACATAGCTATACATTTGCCTGAAAAGACTGTTCAGGTATTTTTATTTATTTTCTGTTGAGTATTTTCATAGTAAGTATTACAATATGTAAGTTGAAAATATTTTAATACAAAATGTATGTAATCTATACTAATACATATTATTAACCTGAAGAGTTTGTTTGTTTGTTGTATGTTTGTTTGAACGCGCTAATCTCGGGCACTACTGGTCCGATTTGAAAAATTCGGTGTTAGATAGCCCATTCATCGACGAAGGCCGGAAGGCTATAAATCATTACGCTAAGACCAACAGGAGCCACGCGGGTGAAACCGCGCGGTACAGCTTGTTATTTATAAATCTCAAGAGTCAAGTAGTTATTACTATACTTAAAACTCCTAGAGCTTCAAACCTGCTCGAAAATTGTCAGAAGCAAAACTCTGCTTACACGTGTGTTCGGCAGAGTTTTCTATTTTCTATACAATATATACTGAACATTAATATCACGTAATAAGGTGTTAATTTCAATGAATGTTTTATACAACATCACTCGGACTTAAGACCAGTTGTTTGTATTACGTCACTGATACCCTGAAATGAAATTCGTGAACCATGATCCTTATTTATTTCAAGGTATTAATTACCTTTCTTAGAAATAATAATTTTCTCGCTCGACGCTCTCTAGTATCTAACAATGTTTTAACTAATGTTTGAATTAACGAAGAAAATTCTCAATTCAAGATTATTTTTTAATTATCAATAAATAATCTATTTCCCTTTCAGTGTGACCAGTGCCCCGCACGTTTCAAATCTGTAACCCTCATGCGTATACACAAGAACAGGCATAGAGCACCACAATACAGATACAAGTGTGGCGTGTGCGACAGCAGCTTCGCGAGACGTCGTAACGCGGCGAGGCACCTGCAGCGAGTGCACGGTGTTGCGCCGGACCATCATATACATAGACACAATATACATTAAAAGTTAAAACATCCCGTGTTTTATTTGAAAAAAAAAACTGTTTTTTTTATACCAGCGTTTTATTTGAAAAACAAAATTTGTCCCATAAATATCAGACATTATTTCAACGTTTATTTAAGGTTTATTTATTGTCAATAGATTTATGAAAAAAAGTGCTTTTTTGATACAAATACGGAACATTATTCGTCATTTCTTATAGCATTCGTTAAAATATAGTTAGTTACAACAATATTGATCATGAAAATATATTTTAATCCTACTAATCCTATCCTATCCTACTTATCTTATAAATGCGAAAGTTTTTGAGGATGTGTGTGTGTGTGTTTGTTACTCTTTCACGCAAATACTACTGAACCGATTACAATGAAAATAAAGCACACATATAGAGGGTAACTTGGATTAACACAGGATAGGTTTTATCCCGGAAATTGAAAACGCGGGCGGAAAGCTAGTATTATGTAATGGCATTTCAAACAATTATTAACATGACAGAGCGAAGTAACATGTAATAGTTAGAAAAAATGTCCCAGGATAGGCAAATAAAAAAAAAAACAATTTTCGATATCACCTATATTTCATAAATACAACATAATTACAAAGATGGAATTTATTTGCCATCACAAAACATGACGTATGGCAACACTTTAACCTTAGTCTATAGTTTATGCCTTCTTGTTGATCATTTCTTCAAGATTCTTCATTTCGGCTGAAAAAAGAAAGAAAATATATTTAAAATAGAATTAAATATTTATGCTTATACCAAAAAATGCAGTTTGATTTTTGTTATTTTCCACATGTTTATTGAGATTTTTTATTTTTTTTTATTGAGAATATGGAAGCGCATATTCTTTTTTATATTTTAAACTAGCTTTCCGCCCGCGGCTTCACTTTAAAACCTAATAAAAAATATACTAAAACCTTCCTCTTGAATCACTATCTATTAAAAAAACCGTATCAAAATCCGTTGTGTAGTTTTAAAGATACATACATACATAGTATAAAACAAAGTAGCTTTCTCTGTCCCTATTTCCCTATGTCCATTTGTATGCTTAAATCTTTAATACTACGCAACGGATTTTGATGAGGTTTTTTTTAATAGATAGAGTGATTCAAGAGGAAGGTTTTAGTATATAATTTATTAGGTTTTAGACAAAGCATACAAAGGACAGAGAAAGCAATTTTGTTTTATAATATTATGTAGTGATGATGAACTGTTTTTCATATCCATAGGTATAGTTCGATTCAAACTTAATGGCGGTTCGGAAGTTAGGTGCAAGTGCGGGTGTGCACAGGTCCCTTAACTTCCGCTTATACCTAAAATTGTTTTCTGCGCATCAGATTGTTCGATGTTACGAGTCGCCATTAAGTTTGAATCATACTGTACTTATCACTACTGACTACATAGTATAAATTATAAAACAAAGTCGCTTTCTCTGTCCCTATTTCCCTTTGTATGCTTAAAGCATATGCAATAGTATCTTCACCGTGTGTGACGCGCTTAAATCTTTAAAACTACGCAACAGATTTTGATGAGGTTTTTTTTAATAGATAGAGTGATTCAAGAGGAAGGTTTTAGAATAGCTATTATTAGGTATATAATTTATTAGGTTTTAGACAAAGCGGGCGAAGCCGCGGGCGGTTAGCTAGTTTTTGAGTAAAAAAAATATTTTTCATACCCATATGTACTTGAATTATAAACTTACCGGCTGCAGCGAGAGCCTTCTCCTGTTTCAGCTTTTCATCCCTGATAGCTTTCTCCTTGGTTTCAATTTCCCGGATCTTAGCTTCCTTCTTGGACAGTCTGTTCTGGTGGAAAGCACCATATACGATGCCGACTCCAAGGAATGACCAGCGGCCGAACTGAAATTTCATTTTTAATTTAATATACAGACTGATTTTATGATTTGTTATAAACAGCTGATTAAGCGTAGCTTAGTGGAATAAAATATACTCCTATTAGGAAGGTAGTTTTGTAGAAAATGATGTTAAAAAATGCTTGCATTAAGTTTTTATGTTAGTACTAAAAAGGCAGGTAGTAACAAATATGTAGAATTTAAAAAATATGCGATATATAGATTTTGTTTTTGAATTCTTATTTTTTTAAAGCTTCCTTAAATACCTATAGGTTTAAATGGGCTTTTAAATTAACAGATTTAAATATACACCTATTTTGCACCTAGATATTTGGGTACATGATAATTTTCATGGAACAATAATAGGTAATTGTAAATTAAACTATTAAACTTTTGTTTTGTTTAAATTGTATTCCATTTTCAATTGTTTACAATTAAAGTTCTAAAATTGAAGTTAACTTTTTAATTTTACGGTATTCAATAGGATTATTATATTGGAAATGGAATGATAAAATTTTCTGTTACATAATATAAGAAAAATAACCCTTACCCTGATCAAAGGCGATACACGCACTGGGGGTCCGTAAGGAAGTTCAGACATGGTGAATTATTATATGGGAAATTTATCCAAGGAGGATTTACGTAATTCCCGAAATTTTTTGATACAACCAAAAAGTTTAAGGTTATTTTTAATGTTGCACTTGATAGACTAAAAATGTTGCTATTTTAAAAATCTTAAAAGGTGCATTTTAATAGGTGAATTAGAGATTTTTTTTCTTAAAGTAAATTCCTTATGATTTAAAACACATTAGAAAAGAAAAACATAGAAGTATTTGATTTCAAAAACATTTTTTTAAGAATCAGCTGTGATATTTTTCTATGGTAACAAAAACTAATCAGAATGACTACTGACGTCACAGAAATCGATCGCTTTTCATTCATGATCATCTGACAGGAACCATTTGACATTTGAATTTTCTAATTCCATCTTTCAGTTTGCAATATGGCCGTAATGATGCCGTTCGTGTCGGTAGCCGTGTCTATATTGTACACGCCGTTCTTACTTCTAATATTGTGTGTTATTTTTCTGGCATCTATTGGAAAATCTTTGGGTGTTCGACGGCTGTATGTGAACATTCTGCTTAAACTTTTCGAGGTGAGCCTTAAATTTACGCCCGCACATTTATGGCCTGTGTCATTGATTATTCGTTTTAAGAATTAAAATTAATCGATGATACATACGTACCCGTTAGATTTAAAACGCACATGCCTACCTTTGTTTCGTAATGTTGGTGTTTACATTGCTGTGTTACATTGTGACCCGGCTCCGCACCTATTTTACGTGTTTTCAAATGGTTATGATTACGTTCTTGCAATGTACGATTGCGTGTACGTCGCATTTTTATCATTTATTTTAGAAACGACGTATTTTAATATAAATAACATCTACAAACGTAAATAAGAATGTGCTGACTGTCATGATACGCAAAATTTCTTACCAAAAATGATTACCAAAAAATGTTCAGTTTTTAAATTGATTTTACAGATAATCTATTAAAAACTGCAGATGAAAAATTCACCGCATACTAAATACCAAAAGAGGATATTAAGTAAAGACTAAATTTTGGAACATACCTATTTTATTGAAAGGTTATAGAGACACTGAGGTTGTAAGATGATATGGATTACAGTCCTTTATGAAATGGCAATTTTAAATAATAGACCAATAATGTGATTGCAATGTCATGAATTAACATATTATCATATCTTGTTCTTATATGACAAAAACCAGTCATATTTGAAAAGAATTCTCGGCACTAATGTTAAAATTAATGCTCATTTAAAATATTAGTTTTGTATATAAGTGCATATTAACACTATGAAAAACTTAATCAAAATTGCAATCTATCCCTTTGTCAAATTTTATCAAGTTACAATCAGCTGTTTTTGCGCAAAAGGTGACCTTATCGCTTAAAAGCGATTTCTTCCAGGCCACCTAAGGTAGAGGATAGATATACATATTATTAATGTAATTTCTTCTTTATAAAATTACTTGTGTAAATTAGAAAGGTTTTACATTTATGAAGACTGTTACACTTTCTCTAAAATAACTGAATATATTTGGCATTCATCTGAAATTTGATTATATGCTTTTAGATACCTCGAAAAAAGTGTGAGTCGGTCCTTAACCCATTGACCACCGAGCGGCCCGATCGGGCCGAGACACAATAGATTTTCTATTGTGTCTGTGATCCGAGGACTGACGGATTAATATGTTTTTTTTTTTAATTTTTAGTATTTGTTGTTAAAGCGGCAACGGAAATACATACATGATTTGTGAAATTTTCAGCTTTCTAGCTATCATGGTTTATGAGATACAGCATGGAGACAGACAGACAACGAAGTCTCAGTAATAGGGTCCCGTTTTACCCATTCGGTACGGAACCCTAAAAATTATACCTATTCAAAATAATGCCAGAACTCAAACATTAATTTATTAAATTATATATTATTGGCAAATGCATTTAAAAATTATTAAAATTGTTAAAAAAAAAACGCTATAATGAGATAAAATAAGTGTACAAAGTTTGAATTAAATCAGTCCATATGGAATGGGTCAAAATCGACTCTTAGGAGTCGTTTATATGCAAACACTAGCGGTCCGCCCCGGCTTCGGCCGTGGTACATATGAAAAATAGATGTTGGCCGATTCTCAGACTTACCCGATATGCACAGAAAATTTCATGAGAATCGGTCCACCCGTTTCGGAGGAGTATGCAGACTAACATTGTGACACGAGAATTTTATATATAAGATTTAACATACAGGTGAAGCTAATATCGCATATATTGTTAAATAGAGATTTAGCACTGACATGATGTTATTTCAGATTTTACTAATAAATCATTCATTTTTAATATGCACATAAAAATAATGGCTAATGACAATGGTTAATTTTAATAGTGTTTTGTATTAGGTCACAATGTATTTATTTTCATATTTTAATACATCCATACTAATATTATAAATGCGAAAGTAACTCTGTCTGTCTGTTACTCAATCACGCCTAAACTACTGAACAAATTTTTATGAAATTTGGTATGGAGATATTTTGATACCCGAGAAAGGACATAGGCTACTATTTATCCCGGAAAATGACGCAATCCCGGAAATCCCACGGGAACGGGAACTATGCGGGTTTTTCTTTGACTGCGCGGGCGAAGCCGCGGGCGAAAACCTAGTATTAAATAAACTTAATGAATCGATTGTGGTTGACGCGTGAGCGGAAAACCGAAGGGTTCGCGGTTCGATTCCCGGGTGAGATGAAGAAAAAAAAATTCTCGGTCTGGCAGGAAACATAAGGCGATCAGCCTTATCCCTACCTACTTTTCCTTAAAGAAAATCAATCAGTGAAACAGATGTATAATGCATCTGCCCCTTAACCCACTAGGGGACATGGGACTTCGCATTTTATCGATTTTTAGTGCTTTAGGGTTTATTTTTATATATATTTTTTTATTTCAACATCATTAAGTTCTTTTCACCTTTCTAGAGTTTAAAAATGTGTAAGATTGAGTTGATTTGAAAAATTATTTCACTGTTAGATATTCCATTTATTGAAAAAGGCCTAAAGGGAATTCTAGACCAATAGCAGCGGATCAATGCGGGTAAAACCAGCTTGTAAGGAATATGGAGAAAATACTAGAAATAATATACTAAACAAGCTGCGCCGCGCGGTTTCACCCGCGTGGCTGCGCTCCTGTTGGTCTTACCGTAATGATATGTAGCACTTTCTGCGATCTGTGTATATAGCCTATAACCTTTCTCGATAAATGGGCTATCTAACACCGAAAGCATTTTTCAAATCCGACCAGTAGTTCCTGAGATTAGCGCGTTCAAACAAACAAACAAACTTTTCAGCCTTATAATATTAGTATAGATATAGCCTATAACCTTTCTCGATAAATGGGCTATCTAACACCGAAAGAATTTTTCAAATCGGACCAGTAGTTTCTGAGATTAGAGCGTTCAAACAAACAAACAAACTCTTCACCTTTATAATATTAGTATAAAATATAAATTAGTACAACCGTTCAGTATGATAAGCATGCACACTTTCAATTTAAAATTTACAAGTACAATATAATTTAGAATAATTTATACTCGTTATTTAATTAACATGGTATATTATTTGATAATTGCGTAACTGTATGTAATTATTGATATCAATACGTTTCGCTGGAAGTTTTATCTTTTTCGTATTTAGCATATTGTGTACTTTGTACTAAGTCAAATAGGTATTTATTGTTGCTTGTAAATTTTGAGAGTAAAATTTCAAGGTCGCGTTATGGCGAAACCGTCACCTCATGGAGTGAGGCGACGATTTTGGTATCTTTGAAGCTTGACAAAGTTTCACTTCTGAGACGGGTGCTTGGCGCGCTCTTTTTTATTAATATTACTGCTTGGAATGGAAAATGGAAAATTTCCTGCCAACCTTATCGTATAGGGGTATAAACATAAATTATGACCTAAATAAGTTTGATGAAAATCGGACCATTCGTTTCGGGGGTACTAGGTATTCGGTTACAAAAATTGTGATTGTACCTACAGCTACGTTATTAGTTTATTACCTTTCCGCCAGCGAAATTAATAAATAAACTATTAAAAAACGCAATAATACACGTAACGTGCCGCAGCAGACAGACAGATAGACAGTGCGTAGCGATTTTATTTTATACTAGCTCTCCGCCCGCAGCTTCGCCCGCGTTCTAAAAGAAAAACCCGCATAGTTCCCGGGATAAAACCAATCCTGTGTGTTAATCCAAAATACCCTCTATATGTGTGTTAAATTTCATTGTAAATTGTAATCATAATTCAGTAGTAGGTATTTGCGTGAAAGAGTAACATCCATCCCCACAAACTTTCGCATTTATTATAGTAGGGACTTTGTTGTTGTGAATTTGGCACCCCTTAGTTGGCACCATTAAAATACTACTTACTATAGGGTTTACCTCACATTTGTTTCCTACAATGAAGTAAGTAGTAACAAAGACATACAAGTCTTGTTTACACAACGGATGATATGACTCACAGTACGAAATTATCAGTTCTGTAACAAAGGTTTTTTTTCAACAAATCCTCAACGTCACGCGCCTTGTTTGTATCGTAATAAAACCAAAAAACAATAAACACGGTTTATTATTATAATCCAATAATGATATGGTATAATTGAAGACGATAATCCTTATAATCTATATTGTATTAGGTTAGGAACAGGTTTTTTTTGTATAGACTAGTAAATCTTTGCATTGGTGTATCGGTGTTTTAATTAAATTGTAAGAAATAAATATAAAATTGTTTTTATAATAAAAAAAAATCAAGTACCTATCTACCGAAATAATTCACGTCACTATAAATTTAAAACTCATCGTACTCGGCGATGGGTGGAAAATTAAAAAAAAAATGGGAATGACCACAGACAGGGAATGACATTCATACGCACTTTTGTGTAATTTCCTTTTTTTTTAATGTACCTTATTTGTGACGATTGTTAAAAATTTGTGATTATGTTTTTGATTTATTACTAAACAAGGTCACCGATCTATCATCGATATAATATAGATATCTATGAAATAATATCACTGATAATGTTCAAACGAATAATATTTTTTTCATACTCGGCGCTGTATTGAAATTATTAAATGGAAAAGAATAGAATAATGACCTGCGCAACATGGTTAGCTGTGAAAAGGATTATTTTTTCACATTTTTGCAAAATTTTCAAAGTGAAACTTTTATTACATCGTCTCAAACTTTTTGGTCTGTGTAGCGCATGTCGCGTGACGGTCGGCTGCCGAGTAGGTATAAAGCAGTGTTCGGAAAGTTTCACTTTTACCGTGGTTTCATAAAACCACATAAAAATTTTTTTTTCGTTGATGCCCCCGCTCTTATTGGTCGAAGCTGCTACTGCCCTTGCCTTTCTCGATAGCTGGAGAATTATAGAATAATGATTTTAAAATTTAAGACCTTAAGTAGATAGAAACAAGTTTGAGTTGGGAGAAAGAAATGCTTAAATAAATAAAGAGCGTGTGTGTCGAGCACACGTGTCAGAAGTGAAACTTCTTTGTCAAGATTCAAAGATACCAAAATCGTCGTCTTACTCAATGACGTGACGGTACTGCCTGTGCGGTACGGTACGGTACGGTAGTGCCAGACGCGACCTTGAAAGTTTACTCTCAACGCGCCTAAATATGTTTCACTTGAAAAAATAAAGAAGTTATATGTGTATCGTGTACGTATCATCATGTCAACAAATTTGGAATCGTTATTTTTAAATTCTGGTTTAAAAATAGTTTTAGCACAAAGATATTTTTCTTTGGCAATTCAAAATAACGTTGTAAAATTTTTCATCCTATTCGGAACCGGGTAAAAACCGCAAAAACGGCTAGTCTTCAATCTTAGTCACATAAACAAGAAATATAATGCAGTTTTTGTTTTAAAAACTTTCTGGATAATTTAATGATTATGTTCTTAATTTCGCACAAACTAACCCTTGTACCGGGCGTTATCAGCTGAATCGATGACGTCACACTAACCTCTGCATGGCCGATAACAGATAAGATATCCAATCGGGTCATTGTAGCGTAATTGTTTCTATGCGCTTGCGATTGTTGTAATTACATTTTGTAAATATTCTACTACTAGAGGTCCGCCCCGGCTTCGCCCGTGGTACATATTTCGCAATAAAAGGTAGCCTATGTCCTTTCTCGGGTATCAAAATATCTCCCTACCAAATTTCATGCAAATTGGTTCAGTAGTTTAGGCGTGATTGAGTAACAGACAGACAGACAGAGTTACTTTCGCATTTATAATATTAGTATGGATAGAAATATTTTAAAAGATTGAATAACACTGGTGTCATGTAAGAATCTTTCAAACATATTTCACAGCTTTTGTTGTCAAATGGATAGGAATATCATACGTGTTGTCACAAACACTTTTCCTTTCGTGAAAAATTGCATACGTTACGAATGAAAAGATTTCCCTGAAGTTCCTTAAGATACACTTATATTGAGATGTTATGTAAACATAAGGAAGTGAACATAAACATAGGAAACTAGAAAACTAATAAATATTGCATTTTACATTTGTAAACAATACATTCGTATCGTACTTTTATAAGAATATCGAGACATTAGAAAAATATGGTTCACATAACATTTACTACTAGCTTTCCACCCGCGGCACCGCCCGCGCAGTCAAAGAAAAACCAGCAAAATTCCCGTTCCCGTGGGATTTCCGGGATAAAACCTATCCTATGTCCTTTCTCGGGTATCAAAATATCTCTATACCAAATTTCATGAAAATTGATTCAGTAGTTTAGGCGTGATTGAGTAACAGACAGACAGACAGACAGAGTTACTTTCACATTTATAATATTAGTATGGATGTCCTAACTCCTACTAATACTAGTTGCGTTGTATATCGGGCTAATATACATTTATTTAATGTTATTTTATAAGTATTTTCAAGTATATATATATCTCTTTACTTTTATTTATTATTATTATAATGTTTTTATTTTTATATGTTCCATTATAGTATATATATGAATATTCTGTAGATGATTTTGTTTCTATTTAATACTTATTATTTTTTCTGTATACTTTTAGCAACAGTCACGGTTAGGGGACACTTTGGGCTTCTGCCCTGTTTTGTGTTGTGGGGGGCACTGAAAACCAGCGTTATGCCGACCATGTCGACATGACATATGCTGAGGGCCTCACCATTTAGGTCGCCACACTAATTTCTTTTCGTGTTTTAGTTTAATTATTTTTGTTCATTAGTCTTTATTTTTTTTTTTTACGTGTTATTTCTTTTTTAAATTTTGTTATATTTATGTTCTATGTGGTGTACCTAATAAAAATGATTTTCTTTCTTCTTTCTTTCTAATATTATAAATGCGAAAGTTTGTGAGGATGTGTATGTGTGTGTTTGTTACTCTTCACGCAAATACTACTGTACAGATTGCAATGAAATTTAGCACACATATAGAGGGTAACTTGGATTAACACATGAGATAGGTATTATCCCGGAAATCGCACGGGAACGGGAACTAGGGTTTTTCTTCTGAAAACGTGGGCGAAGCCGCGGGCGGAAAGCTAGTACTATTAAAAACTAGCTAGTTTAGCATTGCAGAGAATAGCTATGCTCTGTGCAATACATCCATCCTCACAAACTTTCGCATTTATAATATTCAAAGTAAGTAGGATGCGAAAGTTTGTGAGGATGGATGTATGAATGTTTGTTACTCTTAAACGCAAATACTAATGAACCGATTACAATGAATTTTGGTATGTAACGTAGCTGAAGAATCAGAATGAGACATAGGCTACTTTTCATCCCGAAAAATCCCCAGGAACGGGAAATATGCGGGTTTTTCTTTGAAACGTGTGGGTTGAAATCTAGATGTAACTAAACCTTAACTAAGCTTTCCTCAGAGAATGTGCGCCGTATTTATTTAATTACGTTTAAATTCCGCTCACATTAATAGCCATGCGAACCGCAAGCTTATCTTAATTAAGTGTATTAATAATAATTATATTAATTATAATTCCACGGCACAGCCCTACGACCTTTGACACGGCGCGGTCGCGGTGCGGGCGGATAGGGCTACCACAAGTTTAAAGTTCATTTTGTTTTATACTTTGAACGTTGTTGTTATAAGAAATGCACATACATATTGTACATTTTAATATTAATTACTAATAAAAATGATGTTCTTTGTGTCTTTATTTTGAGAAATACGTTTACTGAAAATGACCTTTTTTTATTTTTTGGGAGGAAATTACTAAGAAAATGCAAGAATTGTATTAATGTTGGTGTTTGTAATTATTTTATATATTTAAAACATACACACAGTATCACTACATAGTACAAAACAAAGTCGCTTTCTATGTCCCTCCCTATGTATGCTTTAATCTTTAAAACTACGCAACGGATTTTGATGCGGTTTTTTTAAATAGAACGATTCAAGAGGAAGGTTTTAGTATATATTTTATTAGGTTTTAGACAAAGCGGGCGAAGCCGCGCGGTAAGATCGGTTCGAATTTATTTTTATCCCTTCTGAAACTGCTATATCCACTTTAGTTAGGGAGTGATCTAATTTTAACTCGCACTGTAAAGAGGGAAAATTTTATTATTTTGTTTGTTTCTTACGATTTTACTCAAGAACGGCTCGCTCGATATTAAAAATTATTTTACTATTAGAACGCTTCGTTTTTACCTATTACATGGCTATATTTTTTTCTTATCCCGGGTATACATTCTAATATCAAGAAATACTGGACCGATTTCAAAAATTCTTCAATGGATTATCTAAATTCTAATCCATTTACGAAGGAAGGCTTATAGGTTATATATCATCACGCTAAGGCGCGGAGCGGAGTAATGCGGGTAAAACCGTGGGGCACAGCTATTTATCACTATCACTACATAGTATAAACAAAGTCGCTTTCTCTGTCCCTATTTCCCTGTGTCCCTTTGTATGCTTAAATCTTTAAAACTACGCAACGGATTTTGATGCGGTTTGTTTTAATAGATAGAGTGATTCAAGAGGAAGGTTTTAGTATATAATTTATTAGGTTATAGACAAAGCTGGCGAAGCCGCGGGCGGTAAGCTAGTAATATTATAAATAGACGGTGTTAAGGTTTAAATATAGTAAAGGAAAATTAAATGTAAATTAGAAAATACTACAGGGCCTTAATACATGTAATGTTTACTTTTTAAGGTAATTCTCTTTATATTAGTTAGGTGTAGTTGACCGATTTGAATACGATATAAGGTTAGCAAGGCCATGTCAATGAACGACCCGTATTTTTTTATAAAATAAAAACATAGATGTATGTGAATCTAAGCAAAAATAAACTCTTATGTATATAATGTAAGATTGGTTTTTGTACACAATAATATAAAACTAAATAAGAAAAATGTTGCTATTTTTTTGTCGGTTATCGAGAGATTCTTATTCAAGACGTAAAAAATTATAGTGAAACAAAGATACCAAAATCGTCGCCGTACCGCCATTACGTGACGATACTGCCATGACGCGACCTTGTTATTTTACTCTCAACGGGCCTAACGAAGTTTCACTTCAAAAATGTAATCTTCAAAACTTAAACACATTTCTGTTTTGCGAAATATACTTATAATTAAATATTTAACAATTACGTTTATTGTGGACAGCCCTATTGCATGATTTATGTGTGTGATTTTTGAACTTTGACGTTTCATATATATTTATATTGTTAACGCTTTATTTTCATACATATAGACTACAGGCCCGTGTTGAAAAAATTATGGGTCATTTGACCCACCACCTGACCTATCTAGAATGATATAAGAGCATAAAATAATAAGATTCAGCACTATGACGTCACTTGTAAGCTGTCCACCTGAGTGCAGATGAGAATTCGAAGGTTCAGGTAGAGATTTTCTCCCCTTGTCTCCATGATTTTTGTACGGCGTTGCGGAATAATTGATTAAAAGTAGTATAGAAATAGTATGACACAGATGCCGTACAAAATCAAATGACCAAATTTACCCCGGCAACTGTCGAAAAATAAAAATAAATTCCGACTTTGTGGACCACCATTTTTGTACGGCATCTGTGTCATACTATTTCTATACTGCTTTTAAGCCATTATTCCGCAACGCCGTACAAAAATCATGGAGACAAGGGGAGAAAATCTCTACCTGAACTTTCGAATTCTCATCTGCACTCAGGTGGACAGCTTACGAGTGACGTCATAGTGCTGAATCTTATTATTTTATGCTCTTATATCATTCTAGATAGGTCAGGTGGTGGGTCAAATGACCCATAATTTTTTCAACATGGGCCTGTAGTCTAATAATCAAAGATGAGTTTTTATCATGTTACAACCACGTGCATAATTTTACTAACAAATGGATCTGCGAATTGAGTGTTATTATGAATTCCATGCTAAAAAAATACGTGTGGCACTCGAGGACTGCCGCGGTAAAGCTATTGCAGAGCATCGCAATTCGCATCGCTGTGCCGGTTGGAGTGGGGGGTGTTAGGTTTTTTCGTTACGGAATTTTTACATTCGGTCGCCGCGCTCAAAGTCGGAGATAAAAGCTATGCAATAGCTTAATAAAAAAATAATAATAATATGAAGCTATCTGATGTAAGAATATGTTTTAAATGCTCTTTTTATACTTATTTTACATATTTTATGCAGAGATAAAGATTTACAATTAATTTACTTACAAGAAAACTTTAGATAAACATCGGATGTGAGTTGTTTACATATTTTTGTTGCCTTTTTTATCTACGTACAATGTACATACTATAATATTAAATGTGTATTTTGTAAGTACCTATGCATAACTATATGTAGATATTTATTTTAGAATTTTTGTTGTGGATTTTAGTTTGAAGGTGTTGTAAGATTAATCCATTATATCAAGAAGTGCATTCATTGGTATAACGGAATGAAATAAAAAATAAAAATAATTTAGCCTCTCTTTGGCGCCATATAAAATTTACGACTTTTAAAATGTTGCAGTGAAAATATTTCGTCCTAACAATTTTCGTTAAGTACCTACCTATTTGCTTTCTCACAAATTTTTGTTGTTTTGTTTTCTTACTTTATTATAATTAATTTGTGTCTATATTTTAGGTAATAAAAGTGTATTCTTTACATGTCTTATATATAATTTATTGACCGATATGAAGCAATATTTACAATACAATTGTATTTTCAAAATCCTCGTGACCTTGCCACCGATGACTCAAAAGTACAATCGAACTAGACGTTAATCTCTTCACTGTAACAGTATTAAGCCGATAATCCAGCTGATATATAAATAATATGTACCTAATATATCATTATGTCTAAAGTAATAAAATAAATATTGCACGCCTCATAAGCGAAGCGTTGAGGTGGGTACTACTGTCACTTCGCGCAAAACATCTGATTTTTCAAACTTAAAATGTCTTTATGTATCATACATTGCACTTGTAAGATAATACATACACACACATATTAAGAAAAAACACTATTTTTAACGTTCATGATATTTTTGATGTCATTTTTGTTATTTAAACTAGTTAAAAAACAGTTTAAAAAAGTTCTGTCTTGGACGTCCGTGTGTCTGTATGTGCGGATCCTTTTTCTTGTTAACACGATAGCGACCGAAATACTTTACTAATCGAGTCTTTTTTTTTTCTCTTACGCTTGAGTATGCTCAGGAATAGAACCCTTTCATTTTTCAGGGTCTGATTCGATGTGGTTTAATTGTTATTAAATAAACAAAAATAATAATTAATAAATATTTATTAAAAAAAATTATGAGGCGTGCACTTTTGGATTTTCCAAATTATATTTTTAAACCTTCTTTAGGCGCGTTGAGTGTAAAATTTCAAGGTCGCGTCATGGCAATACCGTCAAGTCATGGTCCATGGAGTAAGGTGATTTTGGTATCTTTGAATCTTGCTAAAGGAGTTTCACTTCTGACACGTATGCTCACACGCTCTTTTTTAACACGATTTCATTAGCTTCACCTGTATATTTGTATGTAACCGAAATCTTTAGACTCGATTTTGATTTTTGACCCAATTTAAATGGTCAGAATTAATTTTATAAAATAGGTTCCAAAAGTACTGGACTATGTATGTAATAAATAACATATCTATATGTAAGTAATTAAATTGATAATATCTAAGAGAAAATGACGGAAATTTACTTGGCGCTGCAGCTGTGATATTGTGGGGTCACTCTGTTGTTGATACAATCGAGTGCATAGATAGGTCTGTTTACTTGCGCGTGCGTTGAGGATTTGACCGACTTGCCAAAAGTGAGGTCATGGTTTCTCTTGCGGGGTATACGGAAATGATTCCGTAGGACGTGAGGTAGATGCTGTTTTACGTAATTGTCTTTTTATTCGTCTCCGCTTGGCATAAAATTAGAAAAATTTGGAAAGGAGATGGTCCAAAAATGTATGGACCAAAAACCCAGAGTCGATTTAGACAAATTGGGTATCAATGGCTTTATTATATTGCACAATTTACCCCACCGAAAAATTAATGCCCATATCCATGGGGTATGAGAGTTATAGGCTAACAAAGTATATATGGAAAAATCATGAGTAACTTGTTATTTAGCCTATAACTCTCATACCCCATGGATATGGGCATTAATTTTTCGGTGGGGTAAATTGTGTAATATAATAAAGCCATTGATACCCAATTTGTCTAAATCGACTCTGGGTTTTTTTTGGACCAAGGTGACCATCACCTTTTAGGATAGACTATGACGACTATCCGGATTCCGGGCGGAACCGGGACGATTACATAGTTCTAATATGTATTGGGTATAATTTTTATTTTTTTGCAACATTCTTTAAGGTAAGAATGGTGTTTTTTTGACATTATAAATTACTATAATACGAAGCAGTATATGAAGTATGGTTATTTTTACAGTAATTTTCATTCATTGTTTTTTTTTTGTTATGTCGTATTTCTCTGTATTCAGTATAGCAGGCAGCACATCGATTAAAAATCTATACTAATATTATAAAGCTGAAGAGTTTGTTTGTTTGAACGCGCTTATCACAGGAACTACTGGTCCGATTTGAAAAATTATTGCGGTGTTAGATATCTCATTTATCGAGGAAGACTATAGGCTATATGTATAATATCACCTCGCTGTGACCAACAGCAGTGGAGCACTACGGGTAAAACCGCGGAGCACAGCTTGTATAAAATAATGCAGAATTATATATTATGTACTGATATATTATATTTCTCTCCCCAGTATGGAAGGCAGCACATTGAAGTGGCGAAACGTCTGCAGAGGCACGACAGTTCGGACGAGGATGATGGCCCGCCGGAACCGGACCGGCCACCGTCCGCGCTCGTCAAGGAGAACGGTGTGAATGGTGAGTTTAGGAGGGTAGATGAAAGAATAATAAAAAAAAGACGTGTGGCACTCGGGGACTGCTGCGGTAAAGCTATTGCATAGCACGCCTTCAAGCCACACCTCTGAGCCCGTCGGAGTGGGGAGCGTGAGGTTTTTTCGTTACGGAATTTCTCGATTCGGTCTCCGCGCTCAAGGCCCGCGATAGAAGCTATGCAATAGCTTAAAAATCCTCATATAATACGAAAACCTCCTGTATATAGCAAATATGCAAAATATATGCTTATTTTTAACAAAAAAATTAAACCATTTTCAAATTGTCAAAACTAAATCAAATTCAAATGGGAGGCACCAGCTTTTTAATAAAAAATGAATAGTCAAAAACGGTTTACTCAGACGAAAGTTTTGACTTTTGAGGCACCTAATAAACAAAAAAAAACAGACGAAGCCGTCCTCTGTGATCCCGGGTGGCCGAGAGATTAGGCGTTGCCCCGGTAAGGCGGGAGACGCGGGTTCAATTTTTTTCTATTCTTCAAAAAAAAATCATTTCAAAAGAATTTGAATGCCATAAAACTAAATATCAAATGGTTTTCAATATACATAATTTTCTATACGTTTTTCAAGATTGTGAACATTGGACATCTAAAACTCGGTTGTACGCACATACATGTCTGTGGTTGTACGTAATTCTATCATGATTGCGTGTAGTGCAAACCTCTTAACGTCTTTCGTAAGAGACGGCGGACAATTTTGAAATAACCACCGACCGTGTATATAGTTAAGTATGTATAGTAATGGTTGTTATATAACATGCTTAATGCTTATACTACCGTGTTGAATGGTATAGCTGTGCCCGCGACGTTCGGCGATCGTCTATCTAGCTTTCCGCGCTTTCAAAGAGAAACCCGATTTCCGAATAAAACCTATTCTATGTGTTAATTCAGGTTACCCTCTATATGTGTGCTAAATTTCCTTGTAATGGGTTCAGTAGTATTTGCGTGAAAGAGTTATTTAAACATACATACACATACATCCCATCCTCACAAACTTTCGAATTTATAATATTAGTAGGATTACATTATAATAGCCGTTCGGATCGCACTAAAAATTAATAGAGAAAGTTAAGTGACGGGGATTCATTCACCCGCTGAAAACCCGCTGGATATATGGTTTTGAGATGTCCTCATACAAGATTACATCCATCTAGTCAGCAATTCTGATAGGCCAGTGGAAATTAACATTAAATTCGCAAAGCACGATGTAGATTTGAATTTTTGGTATGTTGTTTGGATCAGTTAGGGTGATGTAAATCCCAATTTGCAACTTCGAAAAAGTTGTGCTCGCTGCGCACCACGTGATAAACTGCGAAAATTTTGGACTTTTTTCACTTTTTGCTCTAAAAGTCATAAACTATGCGTTTCCGACAAGTATGATTCTGTACATAAATTAAGGTTATTAAATTTGCAACAATTTAAGCCTAACCGCAGCTCTCTAAACCTTATAACGACTAAACTGTGGCCATTCGAAGATGGTTCATTTTTCCCGAAATATTGAAATTTTTAGTTTTGCTCCCGTTTGAAGCAAAATATTGGCAAAAACCGCTCGTTCTATGAGAAGTTCGTATAATAAAGTTGTAGTGCATTTAATTTTCTTTCATTAGAGCATAGAACAAAGTCTGTGAGACAAATATTTCACACACAATATCTGAAAAACAAAAAGAAGGTAGAAATAGATTTTTAAAGAATTGAAACTGAGAGCATATAAAATCATAAAAAGAATAATACTTTTTCATTTGCAGGATAGGTAATTAACAAAATTACAAAATTTGGGAAAGTAGGAAAAAAGATTATACGCAAATAATAAACTGCGAAAATTTTGGACTTTTTTCACTTTTTGCTCTAAAAGTCATAAACTATGCGTTTCCGACAAGTATCATTCAGTACATAAATTAAGGTTATTAAATTTGCAACAATTTAAGTCTAATTAAAGCTCTCTAAATCGTATAGCGACTAAACTGTGGCCATTCGAAGATGGTTCATTTTTCCCGAAATATTGAAATTTTTAGTTTTGCTCCCGTTTGAAGCAAAATATTGGCAAAAACCGCTCGTTCTATGAGAAGGTCGTATAATAAAGTTGTAGTGCATTTAATTTTCTTTCATTAGAGCATAGAACAAAGTCTGTGAGACAAATAGTTCACTCACAATATCTGAAAAACAAAAAGAAGGTAGAAATAGATTTTTAAAGAATTGAAACTGAGGGCATATAAAATCATAAAAAGGATAATACTTTTTCATTTGCAGTATAGGTAATTAACAAAATTACAAAGCTAATTAAATTTGCAACAATTTAAACCAAACCGCAGCTCTCTAAACCTTATAACAACTAAGCTGTGGCCTTTCAAAGATAGTCAGTTTTTCCCGAAAATTTCAAATTTTTAGTTTTGCTCCCGTTTGAACCAAAATATTGGCAAAAACCGCTCGTTCTATGAGAAAGTCGTATAATAAAGTTGTAGTGCATTTAATTTTCTTTCATTAGAGCATAGAACAAAGTCTGTGAGACAAATAGTTCACTCACAATATCTGAAAAACAAAAAGAAGGTAGAAATAGATTTTTAAAGAATTGAAACTGAGGGCATATAAAATCATAAAAAGGATAATACTTTTTCATTTGCAGGATAGGTAATTAACAAAATTAAATTTTCTACAACTTTATTTTATGACCTTCTCATAGAACGAGCGGTTTTGCCAATATTTTGGTTCAAACGGGAGCAAAACTAAAAATTTGAAAATTTCGGGAAAAACTGACTATCTTTGAAAGGCCACAGCTTAGTTGTTATAAGGTTTAGAGAGCTGCGGTTAGGCTTAAATTGTTGCAAATTTAATTATCTTTGTAATTTTGTTAATTACCTATCCTGCAAATGAAAAAGTATTATCCTTTTTATGATTTTATATGCCCTCAGTTTCAATTCTTTAAAAATCTATTTCTACCTTCTTTTTGTTTTTCAGATATTGTGAGTGAACTATTTGTCTCACAGACTTTGTTCTATGCTCTAATGAAAGAAAATTAAATGCACTACAACTTTATTATACGACTTTCTCATAGAACGAGCGGTTTTGCCAATATTTTGGTTCAAACGGGAGCAAAACTAAAAATTTCAATATTTCCGGAAAAATGAACCATCTTCGAATGGCCACAGTTTAGTCGTTATAAGGTTTAGAGAGCTGCGGTTAGGCTTAAATTGTTGCAAATTTAATAACCTTAATTTATGTACTGAATCATACTTGTCGGAAACGCATAGTTTATGACTTTTAGAGCAAAAAGTGAAAAAAGTCCAAAATTTTCGCAGTTTATCACGTGGTGCGCAGCGAGCACAACTTTTTCGAAGTTGCAAATTGGGATTTACATCACCCTAACTGATCCAAACAACATACCAAAAATTCAAATCTACATCGTGCTTTGCGAATTTAGGGTTTTTTAGTGTCGATTTCTACTGGCCTATGACGTCACTCAGTTAAAAACATCTAAAAGTAATTTCAATTTAAACACACACGTACATGTTACATGTATGTATGTATGTGTGCTTATCTAAAACATGTAGATTGCATTTAAATTACGCTTAAGTATGTTTATCAGGTGTGTACAGTTAAAATAACCCACTTTTGTTATTTGTAAAGTTATTTGAGAATATGTATGTGTATTTTTGCCATAGATGAATTTAGTTATCTTGTTTTTTTTTTGGAACGAAAGAAAATACTTGTATATGCCTTACAGTCTATACTGGAAAGGAACAGAACTGGAATTTTGTAAAATTCTGTGAATGTTAATAACCATACTCCTTTGATAGGGCTGGACTGATTCCCATGAAATTATTTGTGCATATTGGGAAGATCTGAGAAACGGTCAATATCCATTTTTCATACCCCTAAGTGAAAGATTTTTATGTTACTTACCATACTCTTTTGAAATTATTTGTGCATATTGGGTAGATCTGAGGATCGGCCAACACCTATTTTTCATACCCCTAAGTGATAAGATTTTTTTATTAAAATAAGGCAGAACAATGTTTGCTGGGACAACTTGTTATTAATAAAAATAAACTATTACAGGCACAAAAATGACGGTGATAGAACGGCAGGAGATACTCGGGCCGTCGCCGGAACTCAACTACAAGAGGAGTAAGAGTCAAGACAGGCTGCCCAATGGTCTGCTGATTGAGCAGATTAAGCCAGAGGTGGGTTTTAAGGATCATCATCATTATTATAAATATAAATAGTATATAATATTAGTATATATACTACTAGGTGGCCGCCCGCGGCTTCGCCCGCGCAGGCAAAGAAAAACCCGCATAGTTCCCGTTCCTGTGGGATTTCCGAGATTGCGTCATTTTCCCGGGGTAAAAAGTAGCCTATGTCCTTTCTCGGGTATCAAAATATCTCCATACCAAATTTCATTCAAATTGGTTCAGTAGTTTAGGCGTGATTGAGTAACAGACAAACAGACAGAGTTACTTTCGCATTTATAATATTAGTATGGATAGCCTTCCTCGATGAATGGGCTATCTAACACCGAAAGAGTTTTTCAAATCAGACAAGTAGTACCTGAGTTTAGCGCCTTCAAAGAAACAAACAAGCTCTTGAGCATTATAATATTAAGTATGTATATATAGGAGTAGATATTATTAACTTTAATGAATCATCTCCAAATATTCCAGAACAACCTCGAAATGCACGTGTTCCACTGTCTCGATCTGGTCAAGGCTGGCATGGAGTCGATCATTGAAGACCAGGTCACTTCCGTCTTCGAGGCCGAAGAGTTGAGGAGTTGGAACTTGCTCACCAGGACTAATAGGTGAGGGTTTTGTACGAAAATAATGTGGAAATTAAAGATTTTAACGGATTTTAAACGCGGTTTATTTATTATGCATGACACGTTGGCTTGGTTGGTAGTGGCCCTGCCTTCCAAGCCAGAGGTCGTGGGTTTGATTCCCACCCGGGGCAAATATTTGTGTGATGAACATAGATGTTTGCTCCGTGACTGGGTGTTAATTATCTAGATAAGTATTCATTTAAAATTATATAATATTATGTATGTTTATTAGCCATCTGGTTTCCATAACATAAGCGAATTATATTTATTTATTATCCCGGCGTTTCTCACACTTTGCAGTGAGTGTGGTCCTAATGGACCTAAAGTACCAATAACGGATTTTAAACGCGATTTATTTATTACTAGTTTTTTTCTGCTTCGCCCGCGTAGTCAAAGAAAAACCCGTATAGTTCCCGTTCCCGTGGGATTTCCGGGATAAAACCTATCCTATGTGCTTATCCAAGTTACCATCTATATGTGTGCTAAATTTGTCAGTAGTATTTGCGTGAAAGAGTAACAAACATACACACCTACACCCCTGGATCCTTCCTACTAATATCATAAATGCGAAAGTTTGTGAGGATGGATGTGTGTGTAGGAATGGATAGGATGGACATATTTTTTGATCATACACAAAATTAATTTTAATATATTATGTGTAAATTGCTTTGATAATAATTACAACTATGTATATATTATTATTGTTATCAAGATCATTAAAAACATTTTCTACAAAAACTTTTAATTAAAATTTTATTCAAATACATGTTTAAATATTCATTTATACACTTATATAAAAACTTGAATTTAAATATAAATTAAGTGAAAACGATTAAATTGTTTTTCTTTTGTCACAAAACAATTGTTTTACGTTTTATTTATTACAACAAAAAAAACTTCGTTTATGTATGTATATTAAAAAAAAATATGTACGTACTTGATCAATATTGGAATTTTTTGAAGTGAAACTTCTTTATCGGGGTTGGAAAAAAATTACGCGTGACATTTTTCCGTTACGCGCCATCTTTTTCTTATCCCTACCACGCGTGATTCGATGTATTTCTGTAAAGTTGCATAATATAGTAAAGTATTTTTTGAAATATAAGGTCTTAAAGAAGTTTCACTTCTTACGTGTGTACACTAGTACACGCACACATTTTTTTGTTCTTTCGTTATAGTTAAATTTAAAAAGTGTTCGATAAATATTCAATTTTCTTTCATAAGTTTAATGCTAGGGAAGGTTCGCATATATAACAAAAAGTCTAAAATTAGATCCTCTCCTACTTTCTCCTAATATTATAAACTAACTGTGCCCCGCGCTTATCTCGGGAACTACTGGTCCGATTTGAAAAATTATTTCGGTGTTAGATAGCCCATTTATCGAGGAGGGCCGAGGCCATATCATAACGTAAAACCGCGGGGCACAGCTAGTAAATTATATATGTACTTTAGAAATATTTTTTGAATTATT
Source organism: Colias eurytheme (assembly GCF_061535395.1). NCBI lineage: Eukaryota > Metazoa > Arthropoda > Insecta > Lepidoptera > Pieridae > Colias > Colias eurytheme. The sequence continues at coordinate 2,953,533 of NC_143008.1, forward strand.
AGGTACTAGCTTACCGCCCGCGGCTTCGCCCGCTTTGTCTAAAACCTAATAAATTACATATATACTAAAACCTTCCTCTTGAATCACTCTAATCCTTTGCGTAGTTTTAAAGATTTAAGCATACAAAAGGACATAGGGAAATAGGGACAGAGAAAGCGACTTTGTTTTATACTATGTAGTGATAATATATTTTTTGTTACAGGCAATACGAATTTCTAACATGGCGCCTCACAATAATATGGGTCATGGGTTTCATTGTACGATACTTCTTCTTACTACCACTGAGGATACTCATATTCGTTATTGGGGTGAGTAGTATAGTAGTTAGTAGTATGTAGTAGTAAGATAGTAGGCTAATATACTACTAATCATTGTTATATTATACCACTACTAAGTAAAAGTCGTACTACTTAGTAGTAGTAACATTTTTAAGACTTATACTACTAAGGGCCGATTTTTCAATGCTTGGTTAAAACTTATCCGTCCAATAAAGTATTACACGATAATATTAAAATGTCACGTAAACTGTCAAATACGGACAATTAGAAAACGTTTTTAAAATGGTAGTTTTATACATAATGACCAAGGATTGAAATATCTGCCCTAAGTAGTAGTATATACTATCACTACAATTTAGCAGTCGTACTACTTAGTAGTAGTAGTGGTTACTACGTGTGCTATTTATTTTAGTATAGGAATGGATTTTTGAAGTTAATGAAAGTAATATGTATTAGAAATATGAAAATGTGTCTGTTTTATGATGAAAGTGCTGAAACGAATTTGATGAATTTTTATTTGAAAAGATTAAATTTTTTTGTCGTGAAATGGAAGCCAGGGGTGGTAAGCTAGTATGTCATGTCTTAAATGATGATTATATTTTGATAATTTTTTTGGTAGACACAATAGTGTAATTTTTATCAACCAGACTATTAATTGACCTTTTAAATACATAATATGTATAAATGTTAATTATTGTTCTAAAAAAATAAACTATCTAATTAAAATATTAATGTATTCTACATGTTATTTTAATTTAAATTATTTTAAGTATGCTCGTTGAAGCGCAAAATTACTTTTATGTTATTTAGCATTTTTAATAGTCGCATATCTTCTTGTTTTCTTAATTTTATCAAATGGTAACAATTTTATTAAATTACAAATAATATGGGTAATTTTGCGTTTCCTACTGACCTTAGTTATTTCTCGACGTCTTTATAATTTTGTGTTCCTTACCTTAATTATATGTTCTTGTCCTATCCTCTTAATTTGCCCATTCCTAGTAATTTTGCCTTTCTTACTTACCAATTTCTCTACCTACCCTCATTTCAACTTATTTTACGTTCATGACCTGTGACATTTCTCTCCCTACCCACTTGCCAGATAATTTTGCATTTCATACTTACCTTATGTATTCCTATTACTGAGGTCTTGCAAGAAAACCACGTATTTCGTACCTTCTTACCTACCTTCTTCTTATATTACTTACGTATCTTATGTATTCCTCTATCCACCAAGTAAACTACGTAATTTCTACTTTCCTACCTACTTTTTCATACCACCTACTTTATTTTTCCGTATATTTCGTGACTAACAAAAATCAACTCTTGCGCAACCCTAACACGTCAGGTCATCACTACACTAGTCAGCATGACGCTAATTGGCCTACTTCCGGACGGCAAAATACGTCGCACACTCGGGGGCATCGCCTACAAGCTGGCGAACCGTATGTTAATACGAAGCGTATCTTGCGTCGCCTACTACCATGATACGCAATACAAGCCATCGTCTAATGGCTTTTGCGTCGCCAACCACACAAGCCCGATCGACGTCAGCGTGCTGAGCATGGACATGTGTTTCTCTTTGGTTAGACTCTAGATGAGGAGGGTTGTCTATGCGCTCTCCACTTTAAAGAGGGTTGTCTATGCGCGAGGGTTGATGTGGGCTACGCTGTTTGTTTTGTTATTATGTGACGTTTTTGGGTTGTGTATGTCTCTATTGTATGATGTGTGACGTGTGTTATAATGGTTCTGTGACGTGACGTATTACAGATATGACACGTCGTATCGTGTCCGTGTCATAATGATATGGTTTAACACGCTTTAATCGTACCATATGTGGCGTGTCATATTGTGCCATCATGACATTCGTGTGACAGGTGTCAGATGACATAAAATGTGACGCCGCTCATTTTATGACATAAACTTGTTATGTGGCGTATTATTCCGTGACATTATCACACGGCTTGACATAAATTATTATAATAAATTTTGTGACGTGTCTGGTCATATCAAATTGTCACTGTACGATCATTTACTCCTCGTTGTTTTGTCACAGCTGATATTATTTTTAGTTATTAATAAGCCCGGTATTTATGGTAAATGTATGTTGAGCAACAGTTGACTAAGATTGTTTTCATGTCTGCTCTTCCAAAAACTTTTCACTACGATGTTGGCCCAACTTTGCTAAACAAATGTTTGCTATGAATACCAAGCTACACAATACACATATCAAGCTGTGTCAATACATTAGTTTACCGGGTTGATGTTCATATATCACCACATACATCACCCCTAGGTGTGGTGGCTGATCGTCAGCACGGCCATAGTCGGCACACTACCGGACGGCGCGTTCAAACAGCGTGTGAACAATTCAATGTCGCTGATGTGCTTCAACTTTCTGTCGCGTTGTATTAGCGCAGTGATAACTTATCACAACGGGGACAGGTATAAACCGAAGAGCGGGATTTGCGTGGCCAATCACACGAGCCCGATTGATGTGTTGGTGCTCATGTGTGACAGCTGTTATTCGTTGGTGAGTGTGTGTGTTTATAGTCGGTGGCGTAGCGTACTGGGTTGTTTGGATTTCAATAGTTGAATCCCAATAATGAGTACCATCTCATCATAAAAAAAAAATTGGTTGTCTGTAAAGTCGGTTTACTGACGATAGTTGAACGTGACAACGTCCGATTGTGCTTCTTAGTCGCTCGTTCCGCGCTCTCGCTCGCACTTCAAGCCTTACATGGAACGCCTCAGAGCGAGGTAACGCCGCATGAGTCATGTTTTTTTCGTGCGTGCAGCCGGCTCTATCGAATTATAAGACGTTGTCACGTCAAAAAGAGCTAAATGCCAATGATATTCTTATTATATCATTCAAAATACATAGAAAGAATGTGTTATCGTGAATAGAAATTGAAGGGGGAGAGGGGACTTATTGCTTTTTAATAGGAGACTGTTTTGGGGTTAATAAATCGAATTTTATTAAGATGAGGGCAAGTATTTTTGCGAATTAAATTCGTGTTGGGTTTATCCTGCATATAATTTATGGGGATATTTTTTGAGAATCCAGAGCAAAATCTTTTTGGTACTAATTCATAAAAGAGTCATATAGGGGTGATGATCGCGGTAGCTACGCCACTGTTTATAATTTTAAAGATGTAGACTTTACTTTTCATTTTTCATAGCATGATGTACGGGGTATACTGTGTACGTCTGGGAGCATGTTGAATTAAGATTTGTAATGAGTTTTTATGTGGGAATAATTTTATTTGTAAATTTAATATTTGTTGTAAACGTGTTCGAAAGAAACAAGTTTTGGGTTATGTAAGATAGCTTTTTTATTGTAATAATGAATTTGAGAATAAATTCAAGTACGTATTTACAAATACGTAACTTTTATTTGTTTTATCATAAATAGTTACTGATTAGTTTTATTTTTATTTATAGTGCAACGTATGGGTTCGAATCCCATTAGTGTACGTATTGATTTTGTTTCTGTCAATCTTTTAAATTAGTTTCTGAAATTCTTATGTGATTATAAACACTTATTACTGCATAGTATGATTTTCGATTGTATCCTTTTTTTTACTAAATAAAATAACCAAAAATCCACAGATTGGTCAAAGACACAATGGCTTCCTAGGGCTCTTGCAAAGGGCCCTGGCTAGGGCTTCGCCCCACATTTGGTTCGAGAGATCGGAGGTTAAAGACAGACACGCTGTCGCTAGACGGTGAGATTTTCTTTTATGTGTATTGATTTTGAAGAAAAGTATGGATTTTTGTGCCTTTTTCAGTCGATTATCAGAATTAGTTAGGTTTCCGACTGTGTTCAGGTGTTTTAGTTGATTCTGTTGTGTGCAATTATTGAATAAAAAATAATGGCGCACAAGAAATTGAATAAAAATCATGCAACGGTGCAGTAGAGAATCATTAAAAAAATGCCTGCTTTTTTTAATCTTTGTTTTAGACAAAATTATTCATAACTAGCGGTCCGCCCCGGCTTCGCCCGTGGTACATATTTACGTTTTCTCTACATAAAAACCATCCTCGTACTTCAAGGAATATAATAAAAAAAGAATTATCGAAATCGGTTCAGCCGTTCTCGAGTTATGCGCTTACCAACACATTTTGCGATTCATTTTTATATATAAGAAGATATGTATTTTAAAAGAATTGATAGTTTAGAAATGAAGTTATGGTTCTAAATTTTTATGATAAGAAAAATACATTTATGTATATTCAAAAATTCAAAACAAGATAATGTTATAACTTTTTTATTAAAAACCGTAAAATAAGCTATAATTCTTCAGATATTTGATGCAAAACAAAATATGTCTAGATTTTATTGTTTGTTTGTGTGTTTTTTCTATTTATAACCAATTTTTATTTACATGCATAAAATTGTTTTTTTTTTCAGACTAAAGGAGCACATATCCGTAGTGGACAATCCGCCGATCCTAATATTTCCCGAAGGCACCTGCATAAACAACACGTCGGTGGTGCAATTCAAGAAGGGCAGCTTTGAAGTCGGCGGCACTATATACCCTGTGGCTATCAAGTTAGTATTTATATATTACTAGTTTTACCCCGCGGTTTTCCCGCGTGGCTCCACTCCTGTTTTTCTTAGCGTGATGATAATATAGACGATAAATTGACTATTTAACCCATTGACCACCGAGCGGCCCGATCGGGCCGCGACACAATAGATTTTCTATTGTGTCTGTGATTCCGGGTCTGAGGGATTAATGTTACGCCCAAAGACCGCAAACGATCATTCGGAAAAAAGTAAAGGAACGACTTCGAAAAATTAGTTTTTGGATTTTATGAAACCCTCACGACATATTGTGACATGAGGTGTGTTACATATATGAAGTAACAACAAAAATTATTTTGTTATGTCTGTCAATGTTCAGCCTATGTATAGTACGTTATATACTATTACTATTAAATGTATTCAATGAACGCGCTAGTCATTCAATCAAATAGCATATTCAACCAGATGACTGCGACATATATAAATTGCTCCTCGTTTGTTGTCACATTTTGCTTGCTGAGGGCCGTTTTAGAATAATAATGCCGCCTTACTGTGCCAATTTCTCTATTTTTAATAAAATCCTACCCTTTCAGATATGACGCACGATTCGGCGACGCGTTCTGGAACAGCTCCCGATACGGGATGCTCCATTACTTATTAAACATGATGAGCTCTTGGGCGATAGTGTGCGACGTTTGGTACTTGCCGGCCATGACTCGCGGCTCACAAGAGAGTGCGGTTGATTTCGCTAATAGAGTTAAAGCGGCTATAGCGAGGCGCGGTGGGCTAGTTGATCTGATGTGGTGAGTTGTAACACAAACACACACACAAGAACACGAACACTAACATTGACACTACCGCTAACACGCACACTAACTACAGCTAACACCCACATAAAGACACACACATACATTCACACAGCAACGCAAATAGACTCAGAAAACAAAAAAAAACACACACACATCAAAAGTGGACAGATATCGCGAATAGAAAAGGTGGTTTGCAAAAAATGTATAGTTCTTATCAAAGTTAGAACGTTCCTTAGATTGTTTCTTATCTAAATACTTGAAAGTTGAAACATACAAAAACTTATTAAATTTCCACACGTCATGTATTTTTACTTAATCATTTGCTCTAAACCATTTATCGGATAGTGATTTTAATACAAAATATATTTTTTTAATTGGATTTACTACTTAATAGATACAGACCAAACAAAATTTATATATTGCGTGACAAAAATATCTCTCTTTTTTAGGGACGGCCAATTGAAACGCATGAAGGCGAAAAAAGAGTGGAGGGAGTTACAACAAGAGGAGTTCAGTAAGAGATTAAAAGGGGAGTAGTTTAGTGCCTACCGCCGACGGGAATGAACCTAGACCCACGCGTGGGACACTCGCGCTATGTACGGGGGGATCGAGTAATAAACATACGAAAAAATCGTACATTTTTTATGTGTATATGCAGTATGTCATGTAGATTAGTCAATTTTGTGTTGTGTACTGGAAAAATATATATATAGTTAGTGGTTGTTTTTTGAATTATTGATTTGATCTTGGATGAAAATATATTCGGAATTTTTTAAGCTTTTTATGTTATTGTTTATTGTAGTAGTGCGTTATGAACGGTTTTGTAAATATGGTGCGAGGATGTTGGAAATTTGAGTTTAAAAATATAATGCATTTAGAGATTGTTGGCGGAAAACTTATTGCATCTAAAGTAATATCACTTCGTTTCGATATTATATTTAACGATAATACTCGGAGTCGGTAATATCGGCCATTTTTGTTACGGTGCATTCACATCAAACGAACATAGAGCTAGAGCAAGAGCATTCTTTCGTATTCAGTGTTGTTCAGTATTAGAACAATGCATAGAATCTTTTCGAACGCACTAAGAACAACGAAAGAATGCTCTACGCCTGTTTACACTAAAATAATTTGACATAGTGTGGTTAGAATGAGCATTCGCTCGTTTGATGTAAATGCACTGTTATATATTCATTTTGTATGAAAGAAAATTAATGTTCCTATAGCGTACGTCACGATTCTAATCGAATTCTGACAACTGCCGGGAATATTCTGACAACTGTCAGAAATATTCTGACAACTGTCAGAATTTGACGTGTCAAAACCGCGACCGTCATGAGTGTTATGATATTATATGTCACCAATGTACACCGTGCTTCTTTTTAATTTAGATTTTTATTCTAAGATAAAAAGTAAGGTCGACTTTCTTGTATGAAAATATGTTTCTGAATTCATAGCTCAGTTTCAATAAAAATATGGTCGTGGTTATAAAAAATAATATTTTCATCTCACTGTACATTTGTGTACATTTGGCAAAAAAAGTTTTTTGCCAAATGTACGGACTTTCAAGGGAAAAAATAAAGAAATTATGTAACAATAATTAGTTTTTCTTATGTCGATCTTACTTTGGATCCTCTATGAACAGTACACAGCTCAATTTATTTAAAAAATCCAGTGTTTTTTTTTTAAAGATTTTCGACGCATTTTAAATAATCAATTTAATGACATATCATTATAAATACACACGCATGCTGTCTCTATCCTTTTTTTTAGATAAAGTACCTTTCGTAAAAAAACAAAGTGGCAATCCAAAATCATATTTTTTATAACATGTATATACAGAATACAAATGAAGTTAATTTTTTTTGGAAGTTTTTCATCGAATAAATGTAAAATAATAAAAAATATATTATGAAAATGCTTTTATGAATCCTAGTGAAAGACTGAAACCTAAGAACGCATTTTTATTGAAGTAAAAACTTCTTTAGCGGCGTTGGGTATAAAATCTTAAACTCGCGTCAGGACACGTGGCCAGTAGGTCTACCATGAGTTTACGCACACGATACTCGCTAGCGATTGTAGTAAGCGGTTTGTATGAAATTTGGTACAGCGCCCCCTAGTGTGCCGTATTAGAACTAAAAAGCCTACCATGAGGTGCATTATAGTATACTACAGTAGATAACGCATAGTAAACTATACTACACTCGCTGTAGTAACCATACAATTTTTGCACCATGAGTTCTAATTTTGACATATGTCATAGTTTATAACTATTCGATGATAGATACGTCATTCACGGAAAATAATCTCGTTAACTATTCACGTTTACTATTGTAGTTACGTCAGACGATTTAACTATGTCAACTCATGGTAGGGGTACTGATCGAAAAAGCGTAAGACGGACTTTTTTTTTAGCTTTTATATTCCATGCGTAAGACGGATGCCATTCCAAAATATCAAACATGCTGAACGTTAATAATCAAGTTTTCACTTCTGCCGGCACTCCCCCAGTGCAACCCGTCTTTTTTTTTCTGTATATATGTATTTAATAACAATTTGCTTATGAAAATTCGAATACGATTCGACCGGAAGTGTTATTCATCCCCTTGATTAAAAAAAATAAACTGAAGCTACTGTTCATAAATCGACATTTGAGAACGAAGCATTTACTCTATACCTATATAATATATTGATTTAACAAGTTATTGACGTGACAAAGTCTACAACAACTTACGAATTATAAGACGTTGTCACGTCAAAATAAAATTAACATTTTCATTTGGTTTTTTATTGTTGTATGATGTATCCATATCCACTTAGTATCTTTAATAGTGTAGAATCATTATAGGTATAGACTTTTAATATACGCTAATAAAGATTTTGGTTACAAAATATATCATCATCACTAAAAGTTAACCATTTTAAAATAAGGACTCATTTTAATAAAAATATAATAGCATAATAATAACTTCTGAAGCGTAACATACACAAAATAATAGGTAGTTTAAAAAAACTAAAAAACACGCTTTTTATAGAAAACCAAATTAAAAAATAGAAAATTTTATCAAATTAGTGTATTGTCATCGGTCCTCAATAAATCTACAAAGTTTGAATGAAATCTGGCCGTTTAAAGTGGGTCAAAATCGCGCCCAAAGAAGTCGGTTACAAACATACAGGTGAAGCTAATATAAAGCGTGTAAAAATATTTCGTCATAACTGTTTGTATACTGTTTAAGGTTTTGACATTTAAATGTTTATAATATTATAATCTGTGCTGTAAGTTTTCATTAGAAAAGAAAAGTAGTTTTTAATAAACTTATCCCCCCTCCTTGTCTTTGTATATATGTATAAGGGGTTACCCCTTTTTTAATATTTATTATTATAATAAAGCAATATATTTTTGGATTGCTCAAATGTGATGCGACTCGAGTGATGGGAAGACGGTGATATGTCGTTTGTATATCGTAGACTGTATTTTTAATATTTATCGTAGGTTAAGGTGTCTCGGGTGCGACACGACACGGCCACGACATTTTTACGTAGAGTGTAAAGTGCATTTTTTGTGTGCATTTGGTTGAATTTGTAGGTGTGCGTTTAATTTGATGTTTTTTTTTAATTAGTTTTTTGGATATTCAATTTTAAAGACAAAGGTTTTTGCATTTTTTTTTTCAACTACATAGTACTCTCTAGCATTTACAAGTACAATAATAAATAATTTGGAAAATCCAAAAGTGCACGCCTCATAATTTTTTTTTAATAAATATTTATTAATTATTATTTTTGTTTATTTAATAACAATTAAACCACATCGAATCAGACCCTGAAAAATGAAAGGGTTCTATTCCTGAGCATACTCAAGCGTAAGAGAAAAAAAAAGACTCGATTAGTAAAGTATTTCGGTCGCTATCGTGTTAACAAGAAAAAGGATCCGCACATACAGACACACGGACGTCCAAGACAGAACTTTTTTAAACTGTTTTTTAACTAGTTTAAATAACAAAAATGACATCAAAAATATCATGAATGTTAAAAATAGTGTTTTTTCTTAATATGTGTGTGTATGTATTATCTTACAAGTGCAATGTATGATACATAAAGACATTTTAAGTTTGAAAAATCAGATGTTTTGCGCGAAGCGACAGTAGTACCCACCTCAACGCTTCGCTTATGAGGCGTGCAATATAGCCAACAAATGAAGGAACATTTAAATAAATAACGCGAGATGTCGCTTTATTGTTATGTACAAGACGGACAAATGAACATATTTTCGCATTTATAATATTAGTATCAATATTTTATCCAATCTTTGTATTCCTATACTATAGAGGATTTCAATGAAAACTCACACTTTTTTTTGTTCATAAAAAAGGGCGTGTGTCCAGCACACGTGTCAGAAGTGAAACTTCGTCACCTTACTCCATGACGCGACCATGAAATTTTACTCTCAACGCGCCTAAAGAAGTTTCACTTCAAAAATACTCGATTCTCTAACTATCTAAGACAATACGTCGTGCGTCGTGTCGTGTCGTATCGTGGTTAATAAACTGCTTTTTATCGTCAAGCATTAAATGCGTTAGGTAGCTACTGGGTTATATCACAATTAATTAAATGTGTATATTTTAGATACTTCTACTATGTACGCGAGAGCGAAGCAAAGGCGTGTTGTAGTTGGTTCTATATTTTCTTGAACTATTTACAAATATTTGTTTGTAAATTGCATTTAATGCTATAATCATAATAATTTAAATAGTGCTGGCTTTTTACTCTATTTTTAAGGATGGAATCAACTGAATTCTTTTTATTGTTTCTACATTAATCTCGAAAAAAAATGTTGCTCTTTTTATTTAAAATACTCATGCCTTTTCTTCGCATTCGCAAGTTTTATATCTCGTCATTTATATAATTTATAACGTTATTTACAACATCCGAGATTGATGAGACAAATCGTTTCGGAAGGTGTAAAAAGCGCTAAATTTAGAGCAATTGAGGCCTATACAGTCGTGCTGTCTTTCTCTAGTTCAGGTCATCTAATAATGCATAGAGCGAGATGGCACGATTCATAACGAAATGTTTTAAATTAGCAAATATCGTATCGTCTCTTTCTATCATTTCGGTATAAAGATGTGATAGAAAAGGACGGAATGATTTTAGATATAATAATTGATGTTTAACACAAAATGCTGCTTTTTTTGTATATTATGTTTGATAAACTGTCTTCAAAGATTTTATTTAACTAGTGTTATAATAAATTTATTATTATTTATTTCTCTTGTATATTGGGAACCATGTATATTTTTAGTGATAATTTTTGTCGGCCATTTTAATTTTCTAACCATTATACGTTTTTAGCGTTTTACAAAATTGTTACCAGTATTTTTTGATGTAAAATTGATTTAAAAATGTATTTTTGTTATTAATTTTTACTTTTGACAACACTAGTTAATATAATAATAGGTTATAATATTTTTTGCATACGAAAGCAGCTGTATTTAAATTATTTTTTAATATAATTTTTGTAAGTTTATAAAGTGATGTTTATTTGTTATTTATTGTGTGTACGAGTTTGTATTTTGTAAATTAATTTTATACTCGATTAAACTGATGTATGTTTAAAGTTTGTTTTATTTTTGTGTTTGACCCTTACCTTTACTTAGGAGATGTTACTTTTGTTAAAACACGAATAGGTAAATTAATATAGTTAAAAAGATAAATAAAAAACACGCTTAAATTCATAAGATTATTGTATTGTGCCAGTTTACAAAGTTTGGATTGAATCTGTGCGAAGGAGTCGGTTACATACAAACATACAGGTGAAGCTAATAAAAGCGTGTTAAAAAGGAATGAAAAGAGATGAAATATTCAACTGGGAACAGCTGATGTGACGTTATTATACTTGATTATTTGAAATTTAAACATTAAACAAGATTCAACAGCTAAAAAGTTGGTAGCGTACATGCAAAGCGCTTACTTAGCACGGCGTTTTACAAATGCATCCACTCTATACAAAAGCGCACGTTGAAATGTACAGCAGAATGACCGCTCGTTTATTTATAATATTTAGTCCGGGATACATCGCCCATTTTTGCAAGTGATTACTATCAAGCTAATTTTTCGTGAGTAGCTTTATTTTGATGAGATGCCCAATAATTTCATGTACGAAACTCTCGATTGTGGTAGCTTACAGAGGTAACAAGGATAAAAATTTTTGATTTGACGTTTCTCAAATATTTATTACGCAATTTGTAGGACAATATGTCTGTTGAATTATATAAGTATTAAATAAGTGAAAATAAAAAAATCAGCTGGTTAGTAATCATTTATGATGACTTCGTTATCGATACACATTGGAAAGGGGGACTCTTTGATCAAACCATAGATTTTGTAGGACAAATATTTTTTCGAATAATTTAGATAATTATCTTGAGATTGAACAAAAAAAAACATTCAGTTAGTAATTAATATTTGAGAACCATCAAATCAAAATATTTTATCCTTGTTTCCTCTGGTAGCTACCACAATCGAGAGTTTTGTACATGAAATTATTGGGCATCTCATCAAAATAAAGCTACTCACGAAAAATTAGCTTGATAGTAATCACTTGCAAAAATGGGCGATGTATCCCGGACTAATTATGTAGTGATGATACATGAAATACTTGATTACCGATGCCTAGCCGGCAATTTAATGTCTTTGTTTTTGCTGCGTAAATGAACCGCTAACCAAAATTTTAATATGAGTGACTGCATTCTTTATGAGTAATGGTTTGCCAACAAAACAGTATAATGAAAATAAGAATAGAAATAGGATCAGCCGAAGCTGATAAGATAACCTTTTAATAATTCTATCAAAATGCACCCTACCCTAGTATATTAATGTCTGTCTGGTAACTGGTAATTCGATATTTTATTATTAGAATTGATGTAATTTTATGGATAATTTGCATCTTCACAAATACAGTTTTAATTTTTTCTATATGAACACCCAAAATCGTAACTTTTTCATTAAAATAAATAGTCTATTAGAATGTTAAAAACATATAAACAATGAGACTGTTACGTCATTTTCGACTATTGACGAACAAATAAAAACTTGTATTGATCTTTGTCTTAAGATAAAAATACAGAAGAAAGGTCTAAAGTAAAACACAGTAAAACGTTTAACAATATATATTTCGTATGATATAAACATTAATATTGGTTACAAGTAAATACATCATATCTTAAGGCACTGCTTAGAATTCATCATTTTCAAATGGATGGTACTTGTGGCCGAGGGATCTGAAAATAAAAAGTAAATTTTAAAATTAATTTATGATTTTGATTTTAAATTAAAATTTTCCTTAAACTTATTAGCATGAAGTTGGGATAGTATTCAGCATTTTAGTAATATTATTGATTTTAATGTAAATTTAAGTTTGAAAAGTAATTCTGTCTGTCCGTTATGCTTTCAAACCTAAATCATTGCTGATTCTGATAATATTTGTGATATAGTTAATATGTTACAGATAAAACTCAAAAATTGAAGTAAATACATATAGGGGCATTTTATCACGAGAAATTTTGAATAGATGAATAAAAAATGAAAATTATCAACGCAATTCTTTATGAAAACAAATATAGTTTAGAAAACCTAAAAAATACGCTTAAAGCTCATGAAATTATTGTATTATCACCGATCCTTGGTAAGTGTACAAAGTTTGAATTGAATCTGTCCGTTTAAAGTCAAAATCGAGTCTAAAGGAGTCTGTAACATACACACATACAGGTGAAGATAATAAAAGCGTGTTAAAAACCCAAATAACATGATAATAATTATTTATACATATATGATAATTATTTGACTGACCGGTTGGCTTAGTAAGAAGTAACCCTGTCTTCAAACTCAAACTCAAACTCAAACATTTATTTATTCAATTAGACTTCTTCTAGAAGCACTTTTGAAACGTCATTAAGTACATGTTTTTAACATTTACCACCGATTCGGAAAGCAGTATCTACCATGGGCGTAGCTAGCCATGGGCACAGGGTGGGGCAAAAAAAAAACCGGCCAAGTGCGAGTCGGATTCGCGCACCGAGAGCTCCGAACAAACCTACTTTTTATTATGTTGTAACCAAGGTTGTAACTCTAAAATGTATGTTTTAGCAATTTTCCCTTTATCTGTGCATTGCTTTTAAGTTTTAACCAAATTTAAAGACTGTGTTCACGGGAAGTACAATGTAGGTTTTGATTCCCTTGCGAATGTCGAAATTTGCGATAATTTGCAGCATAAAATGGATCTTTTGATTGCGTTGGCTTATAGTTTTCGATAGACTTGAGTATTCGATATAAATTTCAGCTTGATACCTCCACGCGTTTCTGAGAAAAAGTGTGTTGACAGTCAGACAGACTTTGTTGTCCTTCTGTCTATCTGTCTAAAAATATTTTTTTTTTTCAAGAACGCGTGGTGGTATCATGCTGGAATAATAATGAATAAATCAAAAGATACAGCCGCTTATATTGCAAATTTCATCCCTATATTATATAGTTTATCTTTCTAATAAAATAATATGATTCCTTTTTACCATAAAATCTAGGTAGGTACTAAACATGTCTATGTAAATGGAAAAATAAAACATTTCAAATGGTAGATATAACTTAGTAAATAAAGCAAAACCTTCCACTTCCGATCCAATTTCATGTTTGTTTTAGGTTAATGGTCACTTATTGACCATGAAAACACAAAATGCTGATAGATCCAGGTGGAGCTTTGCTCGCAATCTTATAGTTTTTGACCGATATCTCGAAAACTATCCACTTAAAGGCAAAAGTTACTTAGACTTTTTTGTAGAAAGAAAAATTTCGCATCTTTTATACTCTTTAAACTTTTCTGTAAAACTAGTATTTACGGTTATGGCCTATAAATTTAATGAACCGGTTTTTCGTTAAAATATTGGATTAATGAATAAAATGCATGTAGGTATGTACATTGAACATTGTTTTTAGATAACTTTATTCTCTACAACTTTTGTTTGAATTTTTTTTGAGTGCCCATATTTTTTGAGTTGTTCTACGTATAATGTAGAAATGCCGCCGCTCGGCGGGTGACTTGGCAGGTGATGTAATGAAAACGAAGAAGAAATTTCCAATGCAAGTGGATTTTCACCGTTTCCGAAACGGCAACATTTTTGATTTTTATTTTACTTATAGAAGAAAATTTTTTAATACATTTTTTTAAATATTTTCATTCCATTTTCTTTTATTTTATTCTTGTATCCGAATATAAAATAACTACTCAATATTATTTAGTTGTACGAAATATATACGAAAAATACATACCTTGAAATTTTCTATTTTTCGCCAAACGTTATATAACTCAAAAAGCATTAGAAAAAAAGTTTCAAATAAAGTAATCTTAATAAATGGATAATGCATATATGTATGTATATAGTAATGCCTTTGCATTTCATTGACTAATCCAATATTTAAAAAAAAGTTACTTGCTAAAAACGATTAATCGGATCATTAAATAGGCCATAAATCGTAAACATGTAAAATTTTACTATCTACCAAAAATTCCCCATATTTTTTGCCTTAAAATGGATAGTTTATGAGATATCGGCCAAAAACTTTTATGTAAGATTGCGGGCGTAGCTCCACCTGGATCTGTCAGCATTTTTTGCTTTTATGGTCAGTAACTTAACCTAAAACAAAAGTGAAATTGGATGGGAAATTTAGTGCGAATTTGGCTAAATAAAAACAGCTTTGAATGGGGTAACAGTACTACACTACTTTTTCTGGCACCAAAAGTGGTTTAAATCATGTAACATAGAAGAGCAAGCTTTTTGTTTAGATCGCATTTTTTGTGTTGGCTGACAACTTTCGAGTGAGAATTTTTTAACAGATATTAAGTTTTGTAGTCAGTACCTAGATAATTAAGTTTTTTAGATTTGGTTGGGTACCTTCCAAGTCAGAGCCAGGGTGGGGCAAGTGCCCCACCCTGCCCCACCGTGGCTACGCCCATGGTATCTACGGAGAAGAATCGGCAAGAAACTCCATAGTTGCTCTTTTTAATCATGTCAGATTTACAATTTTACAAATTACATAATATGTAATATCATAATATATTATCATAATATACCAAAGAACTGTCCTGTGGTTTTTACGCGACAACCCTCCATGGGTTTTTATCTTCCATATATTCCTTAATACTGTAATAGGCTCTCTTGACAAGTACATTTTTTATATAATATTTAAATTTAGAACTACTAAACTCTTTAATATTACGAGGAATTCTGTTGTAAAAGCGAATACCTTGGCCCATAAATGAATTTTTAACTTTAGCTAGCCGGAATAATGGCATTTCAATTTTATTTCTGTTTCTTGTGTCATAACAATGTCTATCTCCTACTTTTGTGTGTAAGTAAGCGTTATTATGTACATATAAAATATTATTAAATATATACTGCGACGGTACAGTAAGGATACCAGTATTCTTAAAGAGATCTCTAAGTGAGTCTCGAGCACGCAAATTATATACAGAGCGTATGGCTCTTTTCTGTAATATAAATATAGTTTCTATATCTGCAGCCCTGCCCCATAGCAGGATTCCATAGGACATTATGCTATGAAAGTAGCTAAAGTAAACCAATCTAGCCGTTTCTTCATCGGTGATGCTTCCAAGTCAGAGGTCGTGGGTTCGATTCCCACTCGGGGTAAATATTTGTGTGATGAACATAGATGTTTGCTCTGTGTCTGGGTGTTAATTATCTATATAAGTATTTATTTAAATGATATATGTAGGTATTTATGTTTATCAGCCATCTGGTTTCCATAACACAAGCGAGAGCTTAGTATGGGATCAGATCGTGTCGTGTGTGAAAAATTGTTTTATTTATTTTATACTCACGCAGCCATAGGCACGAATCGTCCATTGCAATCGAAAGAGTTAATAAGTTGTAAGTCTTCTTCAGACAGTTTAAAGTCGAAAACGGCGAAGTTGCTAGCGATGCGACTCTTCGTTACCGACTTCGGGATCACGATCACTCCGCGGTCTATTTGGTATCTGTAATTATTAAAAATATATCTTAATATATATATAAATCTCGTGTCACAATGTTTGTCCTCAATGGACTCCTAAACCACTTAACCGATTATAATAAAATTCGCACACCATGTGCAGTTCGATCCAACTTGAGAGATAGGATAGTTTAAACATGTAGGTACCACGGGCGAAACCGGGGCGGACCGCTAGTATATTATAAAGCTGAAGAGTTTGTTTGTTGGAACGCGCTAATCTCAGGAACTACTATCCGTTAGAAAAATTCCGATTAGAAAAATTATTTCGGTGTTAAATAGCTCATTTATCGAGGAAGGCTATGGGCTATATATCATCTCGCTAAGACCAACAGGAGCGGAGCAATGCGAGTGAAACCGCGGGGCTAGTCTATACTAATATTGTAAAGAGGAAAGGTTTGTATGTATGTATGTATGGTTTTCACGCATGTACCACGGGCGAAGCCGGGACGGACCGCTAGTGTTAAAATAAATAAACTTATCATACTACTAGCTTACCGCCCGCGGCTTCGCCCGCTTTGTCTAAAACCTAATAAATTATAAAAACCAAAAGACCTTCCTCTTGAATCACTTTATCTATTTAAATAAAACCGGCCAAGTGCGAGTCGGGCTCGCGCACAAAGGGTTCCGTAGCAGCAAATATAATAAATTACAGTTAAATCAACCTATCTCAAAAACTATAAGAGATACTTTGATCAAACCAAAAATCGTTGAAAGAGTTAATTAGCATGCATCACCTCTATTTTTTTTAGAATTTTATACCCCGTAGTTATAAAAATAGAGGGGGGGGGACATACTTTTTACGACTTTGAGAGCTGATATCTCAAAAACCGTTCACTTTAAGAAAAATGTTTTTTAGAAAACTTTATATCATTTTAAAAGACCTTTCCATTGATACCCCACACGGGTATGTACATCGAAAAAAAAAATTTCATCCCTCAGTTACATGTATGGGGGGCCCCACCCCCAATTCTTTTTTTTACTATTTAGTGTCATATTTTTGTAGCGGTTCATACAACACATATTCCCATCAAATTTCATCACTGTAGTACTTATAGTTTCCGAGTAAATCGGCTGTGACAGACGGACAGACGGACAGACGGACAGACGGACATGACGAAACTATAAGGGTTCCGTTTTTGCCATTTTGGCTACGGAACCCTAAAAACCGCATCAAAATCCGTTGCGTAGTTTTAAAGATTTAAGCATACATAGGGACAGAGAAAGCGACTTTGTTTTATACTATGTAGTGATGTATAATAATACAATTTAACAAGAGGCTTACAAGTATGTATGTTAGGTCACTATTTAACCTGCTTAATTAAACGGCTTAACAAAATAAGGTGAAACTTATATTGATTATAGCTTAAAATCGCATTTTCTTTATTAGGCCGCCTACTAACCTACTTAACACAATGTAATAGTATTAAATCACTACATAGTATAAAACAAAGTCGCTTTCTATGTCCTTTTGTATGCTTAAATCTTAAAAACTACGCAACGGATTTTGATGCGGTTTTTTTTAATAGATAAAGTCCGGTCGCGGAGCAGGAAGAATTTCGTACATTAACCTGTTATTGCCTGTCACTGTCACTCCCTTATAAAAATAATGTGTCTTGCTCGCACAGGTGCAATGACCGCCGTCCTTAGGGATTGTAAACCTTTAACCTGATAGCGTAAGGTTTGTGTTTGCTTGATTGGTGTCAGGTGTTCAATTATGATTTTGTGAATTCAAAATTTATAAGAATAAGCCTCAAACTCTTTATGTCCAAACAAAATCCGCCTAAGTCGAAATCGCGTGTTAGACTAACGTATTTCTGTAATATAATTGTACATAGTAAATTATTTTTTGAAAAATAAGGTCATTAAAGAAGTTTCATTTCTTATGTGTGTACACGCACACTTTTTTTATATAATATATCGTGGTTATTGAAAAAGTTAAAATATAACTAACGAATAAGTATTGTAAATGAATAAAGGACATTTATTTAATAAATTAGTAAAAAACATTTTCTCCTCCAAATATTTCATGTAAACTGCACTTCATTCAAAAATGTTTGTGACCACTGTCAGTAGGTAAAGAGGTCATTGTACGAAATTCTTTCTGCCCCGCGACCGGACTTTAGAGTGATTCAAGAGGAAGGTTTTAGTATATAATTTATTAGGTTTTAGACAAAGCGGACAAAGTCGCGGGCGGTAAGCTAGTATATAATAAAACAAGCTGTGCCCCGCGGTTTTACTCAGCATATGGTGGCCTTTTCACGATAAAACGTTATTTTTCAAGCGAAACTTCTTTAGGTGCGTTGAGAGTAAAATTTCAAGGTCGCATCATGGCAATACCGTCACGTCATGGAGTACGCCGATTTTGGTATCTGAGAATTTTGCCAAAGAAGTTTCACTTCTGACACGTGTGCTCGGCATTTTTTATGCATTTCTTTTCACTGCGACGAAATAATTCTAAACTTAACTTACCTAATCAACACTTGAGCGACTGTTTTGCCTAATCTTGTGGCAATTGCCTTTAATTTGGGGTCTTCCATGAGTTGGGGCTCCTCGGGCTTCGCCCAGGGCCTGTCTGGAGACCCCAGGGGGGAATAAGCCGTGATTTTGATGCCTCGGGCTTCGCAGAATTGGATTAGGCGCTGCTGGTTCAGGTATGGGTGACATTCCACCTGTAATAATGTTCAATTTTCGTTAGAAATGATAATTAGTTTAATTAAAATGGTGGGTTTATAGTGGGTAGTTGGAAAATTCGAAATGAATGAAAAAAAAATGTTGTGTGGTTTTATGAAACCACGGTAAAAGTGAAACTGTTCGAACGGTTCCGAACACTGCTTTGTGTAGCGCATGTCGCGTGACGGTCCGCGATACACGCGACATGCGCTACACAGACCAAACAGTTTGAGACGATGTAATAAAAGTTTCACTTTAAAAATGTTTTTTTCTTTGACGATTGTATAAGGCAGCATTTAAGACATCAATATAATAAAATAGGTGAAAGTGAAGTCCCATGTCCCCAAGTGGGGTAAGAGGTAGATGTATTATACATCTGTTTCACTGATTTTCTTTAGGGACAAGTAGGTCATCAGCCTTCTGTGTCCTGCCAGACCGAGACATTTTTTTTCTTCATCTCCACCGGGAATCGAACCCAGGACCCCTCAGTGCTACGCTCACGCGTTAACCACTGTACCAAGGAGGCGATCAATAAAATAGGTTACTATCACTTAAAGTTCTAGTAAAAGTTCAGTTTCAAAAAATAAAATACACTTGAAAAGATAAGAATTAAAGATGAAATTTATTTTTATAAATCTCTTATTTAACCACCTAAAACAGCACCTACCCACCCAAAAGACTCCCTTTTTCTACGTTTACACCATAACACATTTAATTATTAAACATTTTTCACAAAAAAATCCCCATTTTTTATATTCTACCCAAAAATTTAAAATATACCCTATTTACTAAATGAAATCCCTTTTTTTATTTAACACTAAAACTATCCCTTTTTTCTACTAACCTGATTAACAACCGGCTTAATCTTCGCACTTTTCAACAACCTCTCAATTTGCTTCGAGTTAAAGTTCGACACCCCGATACTCTTCACGAGACCCTCACCAACAAGGGGCTCCAACGCTTGCCAAGTGTCCACATAGTCGACGTCCGAGAACTGGATCTTACCGGACGCATCTGCGGGGAAAAGCTCCCCGTCCTCCTGGAATGTGGGGAGAAGGGCGTGAAAATGGGGAAAAAGTCGTGATGTGCGGGGAAAAATTCGTGGTATGTGGGGAAATAATCGTGGAATGTGGGGAAAAAATCGTGGAAAATGGGGAAAAATATCAAATGGTAATGTGAGCATTTTGTCTATGAAAACAATCATAAACGTTAGCTCACGTGCGGGTGGCAAAGTTGGGCAGGTTGCTTGTTAGGGGTGTACACATGGAATTTTAAGAATTCCTCTATTTGAAAAAAAAATGTGTCTGGAATTTTATAAGTATTTTTTACGTACTCAGCGTATGCAAAAGTACAAGTCCCTTTACGCTTAGTATACCGAAAGTGGGACACCCCGTATATCATGGTTAATGTAAAATTAATTTCATTTTAAATTCTAAACAGTATTTTTTGAGATAGAGCATTTTTTTCGTCACAAGGTTATTCGAAGTCTGTATATTATATAGAATATAGATTATAATCTACATAAAGTACACAAGAACATAAAATTGTTTCCTTTGACACTTTTGCGACTTATTTGGATAATAATTGGACTATTTTGCTTGATAGCTCACTAAAAAAATCGACTATGGCCACACTTCATCACAGATGACGCAAAAGGGGAATAAAACCCTTTAAAAAACCGTTTTTTCACTTATTTGTACATACCTTATAACCCTGAGGCCAGTGGATCAAATACAAGTCAATGTATTTGATATTGAGATTCTCGAGCGTCTTCAGTAAGGCTCCCTTCACCAGGTCAGGTCGGTGGAACGTGTTCCACAGCTTAGAGGTGATAAACAGGTCCTCCCTGGGGTGATGGAAACTTGATATTTAGTCAAATAGTTTCGCTACTTATAATATACTAGCTGCGCCTTGCGGTTTTACCCGCATTGCTTCGCTCCTATTGGTTTTAGCGTGACTATATTGACGTTTAACAATAGTGATTAGTGACGCGAAGAATTTGTGTAGTGTTGGTGTAGTGTAATTTAACGAAGTGTCTAGTCGTCCGCTAAACGGATGAATAAAATAAATTAGTCGTCCGATTACCGGATGAATAAAATAATTTAATCGTCCGATTACCGGATGAATAAAATAATTTAATCGTCCGATTATTCGGATTAATAGATAACCTTTTAACACTAAAGCTAGTTGGGTTGGACTAAAGCAAAGGGGGCGCAGGACTTAGAAAATTTTTGATGGAGTTGGTGTCATTATAACACCTATTTATTATTATTTTATCGTAAAGATTACGCTAATATAAGCATGTTTTATAGGAACAACTTTTCTCTAAAATCAAAAATGGCCGAGATAGTCGCCCTTAATTCGTTAGGTTAGGTTTAGGTTAGGTTAGCCTTTAGGTTAGGTTAGGTTAGGTTTCTTAAAAAAAAACTACACAGAAATAGGAGCCCCGCGAAGCGGGGCTCCGTCGACGCGCAAAAAAAAATCAAGTTTAGGTTAGGTTAGCCGTTAGGTTAGGTTAGGTTTCTTAAAAAAAAAAACTAAACAGAAATAGGAGCCCCGCTTCGCGGGGCTCCGTCAACGCCCAAAAAAAAATCAAGTTTAGGTTAGGTTAGGTTAGGTTTCTTAAAAAAAAAACTACACAGAAATAGGAGCCCCGCGAAGCGGGGCTCCTTCGACGCGCAAAAAAAAAATCAAGTTTAGGTTAGCTTAGGTTAGGTTAGGTTTCTTAAAAAAAAAACTACACAGAAATAGGAGCCCCGCGAAGCGGGGCTCCGTCGACGCGCAAAAAAAATCAAGTTTAGGTTAGGTTTGCCGTTAGGTTAGGTTAGGTTAGGTTTCTTAAAAAAAAACTAAACAGAAATAGGAGCCCCGCGAAGCGGGGCTCCGTCGACGCGCAAAAAAAAATCAAGTTTAGGTTAGGTTAGGTTAGGTTAGGTTTCTTAAAAAAAAAACTACACAGAAATAGGAGCCCCGCGAAGCGGGGCTCCGTCGACGCGGAAAAAAAAATCAAGTTTAGGTTAGGTTAGGTTTCTTAAAAAAAAAACTACACAGAAATAGGAGCCCCGCGAAGCGGGGCTCCGTCGACGCGCAAAAAAAAATCAAGTTTAGGTTAGGTTAGGTTAGGTTTCTTAAAAAAAAAACTACACAGAAATAGGAGCCCCGCGAAGCGGGGCTCCGTCGACGCGCAAAAAAAATCAAGTTTAGGTTAGGTTAGGTTAGGTTAGGTTTCTTAAAAAAAAACTACACAGAAATAGGAGCCCCGCGAAGCGGGGCTCCGTCGACGCGCAAAAAAAAATCAAGTTTAGGTTAGGTTAGGTTAGGTTAGGTTTCTTAAAAAAAAAACTACACAGAAATAGGAGCCCCGCGAAGCGGGGCTCCGTCGACGCGCAAAAAAAAAATCAAGTTTAGGTTAGGTTAGCCGTTAGGTTAGGTTAGGTTAGGTTTCTTAAAAAAAAACTACACAGAAATAGGAGCCCCGCTTCGCGGGGCTCCGTCGACGCGCAAAAAAAAAATCAACGAGTGCCCTCCTCCCCCCTCCTCCCTCCACAAAAAACTTATAATACGTGTGGCAGTTCTCTAAAGAAACCCCGATAACCTAACTATACAAGATAAATAGATGTTATCGGACGATTAAATTATTTTATTCATCCGGTAATCGGACGACTAATTTATTTTATTCATCCGTTTAGCGGACGACTAGCTTTGTCCGTAATTTAACTTATTTCCATTTAAATATTTGCACACCCAGCGGCCAGAAAGTGGGTAGAATGTATTAGCGCCTTAACATTGTAATAACACCTTTTTTGTAACTAAATTCTTGTAACTAAATGAATTTGAATTTGAATATATTATATAGCCTTCCTCGATAAATGGGCTGTCTAACACCGAAAGAAATTTTCAAATCGGACCAGTAGTTGAGATTAGCGCGTTCAAACAAACGAACTCTTCTTCAATGTAGATAGGAATAGTGAGCAAGAATTAAAGAGTAGAGTAAGACAAGGAAAAAAGAAAGAGTAACTCACCTTTTAACAACACCCTCATTGATTTTGGCAGTGATAGCTTCACCGACCTCCTTCTCATTCCCGTAAACGAACGCGCAGTCAATGTGACGGTATCCAATGTCGATGGCATCTTTCACAGCTTGAGTCACTTCACCGGGCTTCGACTGAAATACCATGTTACCTTTAATTTCATATTTACTTTTAGAGCATTCAAATGCTTTATAGATGATTTTTTTTATGAATAAGACATCGTCGCGACAGCTAACTAGTCTATGTTCAGTCTATGTTGTTCTGCCTTACTCCTTATCACTTAGGCCTTAGGGCCTAGTGGTATGAAAAATAGATGTTGGAAAATTCTCTAATAGGCACATAAAATTTCATGAAAATCGTTCCAACCGTTCCGGATGGTAACTACCATCGTAACACGAGAATTTTATATACAACTAGTTATCCGCCCCGGCTTCGCCCGTGGTACATATTTCGCAATAAAAAGTAGCCTATGTCCTTTCTTGGGTATCAAAATATCTCCATACCAAATTTAATGTAAATTGGTTCAGTAGTTTAGGCGTGATTGAGTAACAGACAGACAGACAGAATGCGTACTTTCGCATTTATAATATTATAGTATGGATAGAGAAGAGAAGAGAAGAGTAAAATTCGATCACGAAACGGAAGTCGAACCCGCACCATAGGCATAGCCGCCTATGCAGGTAGGCATCTTCCGCGGAAGACGCGAGTTCAAATCCCGCAACGTCATCAATTTTTTTCATTCTTTAAAAATATCTCATGTATGTTAAAAGTATTTGTATACTCTGTAGACGGTAGACACGCCATCATCATTTCAACAAATTTACGTATAGGTACATGAAAACAGAATCATCAAAATCGGTGCATCCAGCCGAATGATTTGAAGAATTTGAATAAGAAGAGGTAAGAAGCCAAAAAATACAGTCGAAACCAGGACGTCCTCGTTTTTTGAAGTCGGTTGAAAACCTACCCAATATACATGCATATGGTCGAAAAACATAACTATTAACTATACAGGGTGTCCCACTATTGGTATACTAAGCGCGAAGGGGCTTGTAGTTTTACATACACTAATCACGTAAATAATACTTAAACAACAAAATTACATCAAAAAATTATTGCTATATTTTTCCTGAAAATCCATGTTCTCTTCTCTAGCTTCGCGCAGTCGGCAAATACCGCTTCGCTAATATGAGCATATTGTCTATGAAAACATTATCTTAAACGATAGCTCACGTGCTGTAAGCAAAGCTGGGCGGGTTGCTTGTTATGGGTGTACACATAGAGTTTTATGAATTCATATATTTGAAAAAAAAATAGTGTCTGGAATTTTATAAGTATTTTTTACGCACTCAGCGTATGCAAGCTGTAACCTCCTTTGAGCTTAGTATACCAATAGTGGGACACTCTGTATATGACGCAATCGGGTAACAAGAGCGGCGCCTACGGCCCACATTAGATCTCTCTTCACATCATATAGAATTACTAGACTTTCTTTAATGTGTATCAGATTTCGTCTCCATGAGATAATTTTCTGACCTTTACTGAGAAAATCGTATAAAATGATGATATGATAGTTCTTCTGTTAATATGTTATGCATATTCATTTCCCTATAATCTTCTTTATATAATATAAAAATGAATCGCAAAATGTGTTGGTAAGCGCATAACTCGAGAACGGCTGAACCGATTTCGATAATTCTTTTTTTATTATATTCCTTGAAGTACGAGGATGGTTCTTATGTAGAGAAAACGTAAACATGTACAACGGGTGAAGCCGGGGCGGACCGCTAGTTATCTATAATTATATCTTAAAAAGGATTTATTATATGTATATGTTTGTTACGAAAAAATCAAAACTACTCGACCCTTGAAAAAAAAACGATAAGGAAGGTTCTAATCCAAGTAAAATTAGTTTTTCAGAGTCTATCCGCGTAAGCTGAGAGAACTAATCTATAAAATTATCATGAAATTTGTTTTTTGGTTGAACGCGCTAACCTCAGGAACTACTCATTTGTATTGTAACAATCCCTGTATGTTAAAGCTCGAGGAAGGCTATCCATCCAATAAGAGCAGAACTAATCCTAATAATGTTTCTTTTACATATAAATTTTGCTAATTATCAATACTTATGTTGCTATAACAATAATCTAAACTAATATTATAAAGCTGAAGAGTTTGTTTGTTTGTTTGAACGCGCTAATCTCAGGAACTACTGGTCTGATTTGAAAAATTATTTCGGTGTTATATCTAACCATTTATAGTGGAAGCCTATAGGCTATATATCATCACGCTAAGACCAACAGGAGCTGAGCCACGCGGGTGAAACCGCGGGACACAGCTAGTTGATATTCTTCAATTTACAACATAACAAATATAGTTTGCTCTAATTGCCTTAAATTATAAATCCAGTTACGCAAATCAATCAAGTAACTTATACTGAGGAAATGCGAATTTTTCGCTCTGTTTAACAATTAAACGGCTGAACAATTTGTATCGACTGTAAATGTGTCATGGCCTAATCGTTTGGTATTGTAATTCTTTAGTATTAGACCATTTAAGCATAGTTAGAGGTGTTATCACAATAAACACAATAACAGTAGCGAAATTCGCTACAAAAAGAACACACACACACACACACACACAAACAAACGCATTGACGAGACCTCTGGTAAGCTTAGGAGTCTCGTTGATACAAGTTGATGCGCATCCTAGCGGTTTCGAACGTTTTGAAGTGAAAACTTCTTTAGCGGAGTTGGGTATAAACTCTTAAACTCGCGTCAGGACACGTGACCTGATCGAAAAAGCGTAAGACGGATGGTCAACGCTCATGCTCAACGTTAATAATCAAGTTTTCACTTCTGCCGGCACTCCCGGAGTGCAACCCGTCTTTTTTTTATGGGAGTTACACTACTGTTTGTGTCTGTTTACTGTGGTACTATGGAGAAAGGTAGCCCTACAGTTAAACAGAGAGGAGATGCAAAGGCCAAAAGACACAGCATATTGATGAAAAATATTGCAAAAATGGGAAAAACAATGCTTTTAACTAGGGATGTAACGATACCGATACCGATACCGATATATCGGCCGATATATCGGCAAGCCGATATATCGGTATCGCCGATAATAAATCAACCGATACCGATATTTTTTTATTAAATTCTTTCTTTTCTTTTATGTTTTTGCATTGTATTCATTCATATTGTTTTATTTCTGTTTCTGTAATAGTGTTAAGGAAGAGCGGAACCTCCTGACACAAGCATTTTATTTGCTTACTAGGAGTGTTTCAATCACAAATTTGTTTATGTAAAGGAAAGAAATAAATAATTTTGAATTTTTTTAATTTTTAACGTGATAACGTTTTTAAAATCGTTTTAGTCGGGTGACATGTTCATAAACTTGTGTCACACCAAAACCTCACGAGCGCGATCGCAGGTATAACGAGAGAGAGACAGACCGATCTCCCGTTTCATCTCGAGCGCTGCCACTGCGTGGCATTATGTTATCACGTAAACATCTCGATCGTAAACCTACTTTACAAACAACCAATTTTTTTGATATCAAATAATTCAAAAATCCGCGCCCAATGAACGATGCGGGAGGCCGCCCGCGCGTGCGCACTTTGTTTTCTGAAAAAACTCTACCAATATTATAGTAAACTTTTATTAGGTACTGATTGTATGTGTATTACTTAAAGTTTAACTGACTTCGTAAAATAATAATACTAAAATAAATGGTTTTGTTGTTTTTTGATTTGGCATTTTTATTTAAAAGAATACGATTAACAGTTGTCTCTGTTAAATGTTGGTAACTTTTTATGCATAATTCACTATTTATTTTTCTACCAAGCCATCGATATCGGTATCGGTATCGGTATCGCCGATACATTACTACAAATATCGGTATCGGTATCGTATCGGCAAAATCATGTATCCATCCCTACTTTTAACCCATTGAGCCCCGAACGGCCCGATTGGTCCACGACACAATAGATTTACTATTGTGTCTGTGATTCCGGGGCCTGAGTTATAAAGAACCGAAGATTATAATCAAATGATAAAAAATTTGGCGAAATTACATTTTCCTGCCTACATCTATTTAAAACGGTTATCTGTTCATCGGTTCTGTGTGAATTTTCTTATCAAAATAATCATTATCTATATTTAAAGATATTGCATGGAGAAAATACACTATTTATACAGATATGTTATCTGTGTTTCAATAATCCTAGACACGTTAAGCTTGTTACCTCTTATATTGATTTAGGATTATGGAGGATTTTATTATCAATATAGATATATTACATTGTTCGTTTTATGTATGTTTTTTATTTTATAGTATAAATTGATACTAAGTAGATAGTAAGTAGGTTAAGTACGCATTGGACTCACAACAATAAAGGTTCCATAGAAATAAGTTTAAGAGCAACTACAAAAAAATTGGGTCGCAATTTTTGGCAGTGCCAACCTATACTTCGATTTTTTAATATTTTTTATTGGTTGAATAATTTGAGCCTTGATGACAAAAAACATGTTATTCAACAAAGTAACATGTTACATGGTTGTTGATAAAAAAATCTAAAATTTTATATAGGCTTTAAAAAATCTTAAAAAATCGAAGTATAGTTACGGTTGGCACCGCCAAAAATTGCGACCCAATTTTTTTGTAGTTGCTCTTAAACTTATTTCTATGGAACCTTTATTGTTGTGAGTCCAATGCGTACTTAACCTACTTACTATCTACTTAGTATCAATTAAAAACAATCACTCAACAAGTTAAAATTAATATAGCTTTTCATTGCAAATTTTATTAATTAATAGGCCATTGTATAAATTGTTATTTAACAAAATGTGTGTCGTAAGTATTGTTACTAGGTCTTGTTGTAAATTTTATAGTATCTCAACCTCTGGATATATTTTGTTTAGCTTATCTGTCAATTAAAATTATCAAAATGTTTATCTATATCTATACTTCTATACTAATATTATAAAGAGGAAAGGTTTGTATGTATGTATGGTTTTCACACATAAACTACTGAACCAATTACAATGAAATTTAGCACACATATAGACGGTAACTTGGATTAACACATAGGATAGGTTTTATCCCGGAAATCCCACGGGAATGGGAACTATGCGGGTTTTACTTTCAGATCCGCAGGTGGAAATCTAGTTTTCAAATAAATAGACTATCAGTGATTTTATCAACCAGTTTTTTTGGCTCCATAGTTATAATATTAAATTAAAATAGTTCGTATATTTATTTATGTATAACAACAAATGTGTGAGTTGGAAATTTTTTGAAAGAATCTGATTTAAGACTGAAAAATTGAAACTGTAGTTCCTAATTCCTATATTATGAAATGTGAAGTCAATTTGGCTAGGCAATATTGTATTACATATAATTTATATATGAGAACCTTATACAAGGCAATTATATTCCAATTATTACCTGGTAAAAAATTTTTAAGGGCGCAATAATCATTTAATAGACATAAATTATAATTTAAAGCCTTATAGGGTAATCAATAAGTGCAGGAAATTATAAATTACTTACTTGCCATGTTCCAAGCCCAAGAATGGGACAATCATAACCATTTTCCAATTTAACTAAGGGCACTTTATCTGCCATTATTATAACCGCTTAATGTAATGAATAAATAATTCAATTAAGCCGGCGCGTAACACTACCAGCCGTTCGAATAATAACTAATAAAAGATATTGAAAACACCGGCCGCCGTTCACTTTCATGCAAATATTTTTTTTTAATTTTGACAAGCCAATGTCTTGAAACGTTTGACAGTTATCTGACAGCCTGTGTTTAGTGTTACCACTGTGTTACTTGCAATTGGTAACATTTCTAAATTTATTAAAATATAATTTAAAAACAAAATGTAATACTTGTAGAATCAATACGTGTAAAATATTTGTGATAACTGGTGTTAAATGTTTCTATTTGATATAATATAATATAGTTCAACTTTTAAACGTTCATAATTTTTAACTATTAATCTGTATTCGACACTTGTTCAACAAGATTTTTTTGGAAACTGCAATTCCCTTGACTAAAATCTCGGACTAAAAACCTAACTGATAAAGCTATAGTTTGCTTGAACTTTGAACGCGGTTAAAATCTCAGGACTTTTGAATACGTAGGTGATCCCCGAGTGCTGTAGTCGATGCATATCTGCAATAGCACTCTAGCCAGCTTAACAGCTAGATTAATATTATTACAACCATTACAACAATTATAATCAAGGGTTATTAAATGATAATGCATTATTTAATCATCCCAAGGAGGCATTCAACAACTGATTCAAGCAAAGTCACAGATAAATGATAACATAACACTATATTACAATTATTATACATATTACAAGTTAAGAACCTATAGATGAGCGATAAGACTTCGCTAGAGTAACTCTAATAACTAAAATTGCTGAAAATACATATACACACCGGCACAATTAGCGGAACAGAAAAAAAAGTGAGACTATGAGATAATAACGCATATATTTGACGAAAATGTAATTAGATACAAAATAACAAGTTGTTTAACATCTTTTAACAACGACTTTGAAAAGTCTTCCTTATTTTTTATTGAAAAATAAAGAAATTTGGAATAAGTGAAATTTTTAGATGATTATGAACCATCACAAAAAAATAAAAAAAGTAAGCATTAAATGATTTGGCAATAAAATTAAAGCAAAATTAATAACGAGTGTTTCCCCCTCTTGCTCTGATTACGGTTTCCATTCGCCTGGGCTTGCTACAGATTATGTTATCGATGATTTCTTGAGGCAACCGCTCCCACTTCTCAAGTAATGCGTTTCCAAGTTCATTCAGATTGGTGGGGGGTGGCATTCTGGATTTAACCCTTCTTTTTAGCAAGTCCCAGACATGCTTTATCGGATTCATATCGGGGGAATTTGCTGGCCACTGCATCACCGGTATACCTACGTGGTTCAGATATGTCTGTAACGATTGTGCACTATGAGCACGAGCATTATCTTCCATTAGAATAAAGTCGTCATCAATAAATGGGGCAAATGGTACAAAATGTTCTTCTTAAATGTCTCTGATGTATCTATCTGCTGTCATGGTCCCTCCTGTGACTATCGCTAACTCCGTGCGAGCTCTCAAACATATCCCTCCCCAAACCATAATCGAGCCGCCACCATAAGCCACTGTGTGTTCAAAATTAGACTATATTTGGCGTTCTCCTCTGTGTCTCCATATTCGCTGTCTCCTATTGATCTGTTTTAAAAGAACTCTGCACTCATCAGTAAAGAGAACCTGCTGCCATTCGTTCAAATCCCAGACGATGTTCTCGCGTATCGGTTTCTGTTCCGCTAATTGTGCCGGTGTGTGTATATATGCGATGTGCGGAAGTTTTTTCGTTGAGTATGTACCTACGTAAATCGAAAAAGAAATAAATACATACTTATATGAATTCGATAAGAAAGTTCAAATCACATACGTACGTGTTTGGTTAATTGATTGTCCATAAAAAAGTACAACATAGAAACAAAAGACAAATTAATAACAATTATGATAATACCTAATTGTTATTTTTTTATTTGCGTTACTTCACGCTCGCATGTACGATGAACCGATAAAAGTAATAAATTTGCCATAGATAAGTTATCACAAGTCATGGGGTTATGGCAGATCTTATCTAGAGAAGTTGTAAAATTTGAACTGAATTTTTCCTATAGTAATTTAAAGTTATTAATTAAAATAACATAAAATATTGAACTTAAGAAAAAAATCTACAACCTGTGTACCTACTGGCACCTCCGTCGTTTTTAAGAACGGTTAAAAAGTATAATTTGAAAATAACGAACGTCGCCTTTATAAAATACTAGTGGTCCGCCCCGGCTTCACCCATGGTACATATTTCGCAATAAAAGGTAGCCTATGTCCTTTCTCGGGTATCAAAATATCTCCATACCAAATTTCATGCAAATTGGTTCAGTAGTTTAGGCGTGATTGAGTAACAGACAGACAGACAGAGTTACTTTCGCATTTATAATATTAGTATGGATACCTATTTCTTCGTAATCTGGGCACTGGACACACGTGGGACACACGATATGGCGTGAAAATATAACAGGCACAGTAATTTCATTCGTACCTAAGTATTAATTATTGTAATGCTAGTAGTGATTACTATAATTGTAATCTCAACAAATGACCTTCAACACGTCTTATGTATTAATTAATATTTATAATAATTAATCTGCATCATAGCGCTGGGACAACAAACTAACTTTGTTATGCATAAAAACCTTGATTTAAACAATTGCCTCTATAGTTTATCCAAGATTTAATTACAGCTTATACAATCTGTAAATATATTTCTCAATCAATTTATAATGCGGGTAATTTATTTATAGGTTACCGCCCGCGGCTTCGCCCGCTTTGTCTAAAACCTAATAAATTATATACTAAAACCTCTTGAATCACTCTATCTATTAAAAAAAACCGCATCAAAATCCGTTGCGTAGTTTTAAAGATTTAAGCATACAACGGGACATAGGGACAGAGAAAGCGACTTTGTTTTATACTATGTAGTGATGTTTAAACAGATTTCAAACGATTACAATAACTAAGTATTAACTATTTACGAAATTGGCACATTACACAGGCTGATTTTCGTTTATACGGGTGAATTGAGTGTATATTTTCTAAGGTTTATTTCTATTGCCGTGCGTAATTAGTGCCACTTTGGTGTCTCGAAGTAAATAATGCATGCAAGCCTTTAGCGATGAGCTCTGAGCCAGTCCTTTAGATTACAAAACCTTTAGATATAAATTATGTACTTACCTGTGGTAAGTATGTAAGTACAGGGTCCACCAATAAATAAAGTCTTATATAGGCGCCTAATTCTTAAATCGAATGCCCTAACGCTAATTTTCAAGTAGTAATAATTAATAATAACTACCTACTTTTCATATGTAGTATGTAGTGACCTTCGTTGCTTATGAGTCATGACCTAGGTCCGCCGGCATATTAGTTGAATAAATTTGGAACGATATATACTTAATAATTTAGACAAATAATATTCCACAAAATGAAATTAAAAGTACCTATGCTACAATAATTGAAATGGATTTTTACAGTTATTGGGGGCCTTTTTAATAGTTTTCAAGGCAACCAATCGATGACAAAAAAACGGAAATAAACTGTGGTAGTATATTTTTTGTTCGAGAGGAAATAATTAGATACCTACATATTATGTTTCATGGTTAACATAATATTATATTATTTCGATAAATTGTACATTTGACTACAGAAATAACTTTAAAAATGAAAAAGCCTTGAAATAACTTTAAACCTCATCTGTCAAAACATCTATTCATGTTGTTACTCTAACAAATACTACGGATACTCACCTATTTCTGGACATTACTTTTTTAAGACAACAAAATAAAAAAAAACTTACCTTCCATGTTCCCAATCCCATGATAGGGATTGTTTTTCCATTATTAAAAGTAATAACAGGAATTTTTGGCGCCATTTTCACACGTCAGTCTGCGGCGCGTTTGACAGGAGAAATAACTTTAACTTCAGTCTTCAATCGTGTTTTTTATCAATTGAAATTATCTTTATTATTTATTCGGGTTATCTCAGTTTTATTTGATGGGCTGTTTTATTATGTAAGATATTTTTATTTACTTATCGATTTCACGGCTGGGATGTTATAACTAGGGATGGGGAAATAATATTTTTTTTAATTTAACGATTTTGTTTTTAATCAATTTGTAAAAAAAATGTTTTATTACTATTATAAGCCTGCCGTGTTAGAAATAATTTGTTAATAGTTTTAGATTAATCTAAGATTATTAATTAATATTAAATTATATTTAGGAAGTACTTAGGAGATTAGACAAAAATTGAAATCTGTTATTTTCTAATTCTATTTATTGTCTTGCAAAAAAAGTTAAGCAAAATGTCGGCTAAAAATTAGTCTTACTAGGTTTTAATACTAAATCATGGATCTGCTGCTACGAGGCTGGTTCGTATGAAGAGAAAACTTAGATATACCACGGACGAAACCGGGCGGACCGCTCGTATAGAATAAAACAAAATCATAGAGAAAAAAATAATTTAATTGGAATAAAAAAATCTCTAATAAATACTTTATGAGCTTCATACATCTATGTGTTACGTGCATATATTAGTACTATTGATTTTAATTATTTCATTTTAACAATATTGCCAGATTAAAAAATGTATTCATTCTAACTTTTTTTTAGCAAAAATTTGCCAGTTAAAAATACATGCACGTACATTATTCGAACTTAACTAAAAAATTGGTCTTTATGCAAAGAAAAGTGTATAGCTGCTTATTTAATTAATAACAGAGACAATTTATAATTGTAGACTAAAAATTAGCAGAAGAAACACAGATTAGCAAACAACTGATAAGCTTGGTTTTAAATTAACATACTTCCCGTGATCTCGTCTCAGTATGAAAAATTTAAATAATACATACATTATATTTTATCTGTAACAATATATAAATACTTTTTATGCTTTTTTTATGAAAAATTGACATACAAATGTCTATGATACATGTTTTCTTAAGTTGTCTCTGCCTGTGAAATAACAACCTTGCGATATTGTAACATTTATAAATTACGTCACAGTTCAAAACATTTTTATGCTTAAATTTGTCTTTTTCACTCTTAGCTAATCTTTTATATAATAAAAATGAATCGCCAAACGTGTTTCTAACCTCAAATCTCAAGAAAGGCTGAACCAATTTCGTTAATTCATTCTCTAATATTGCTTGAAGTACAAGGATGGTTCTTATAGAGAAAACGTAAACATGTACCACGGTCGAAGCCGGGGCGGACCGTTACTATTTTATATTTTTTTTATTTTATTTATTTCAAACTGTAACGAAATTAATAATGTTGATTAATTTCCGATTATTAAGCTATTATTCGTGTTATCATAATTAGTATAACTAGTAAGCAACGCCGCAGTCAATACCAAGTGACTTGGAGCCCGTTTATACGACGTCGTTACGACCTTTTTTATCGTTGACGATATTTTTCACATATTCTTTCGAATTATGTTTTCGATTGAACTATCCGTCTGCTACAAAGTGTAGTATAGAAGTTTGTTATGTAGAAGAAATATTATAAAACACTGACTCCTTAAACATACTTCAATCATACTCGACGATATCATAAGCATACAGTCAAAAGAAACATCCATAACACACTATTTTTCATGTATTTGTAATTGAAAAACTAGTAATATTAAGCCAAATTATCTTATCATTGAAATATGCTGGTAAATTATTTATTTTGTGTATTTTGACGATTCAAAAGTGTTTCTAAACGAAGTCTAGTTGAATAAATAAATATTTGAGCTATGCTATCTATTCTTGCTCTATCTCACTTTACCTCACGCTATATTCTTAAGGTGTGACAGAGAAAAACGATTGTATGAATACGTGTTTGAAGCTTCATATCGTAAAAATAGCACCTCAATATAAGGCATGTCAAATGAAAAAATATTAACAATACCAAAATAAGTACAATATTAATATGTAAAATGAAGTGGTAAAAATGTGAACGTAGTTTTTTTGTTTTTTGAAAATCGTTCAACAATGGAAATCTTTATTATCAGTGCGTAGAAGAAGCTATTATTTAAAAAATACCCTTAGCTAGTAAATATTTCCTTAAATGCCAGTATCTATGAATAATTACAAAACATTTCTTAATTGAAACTACAACAATCTCACGATTCACTCAAAAGATCGTCACGACACATCGTGTCGTATAAACGGGCGTTAAATTCATAGCGAATAATTTAAATACATTAAAATAAATTAGAATGTCTTGCGATGCACAGCCCTGTGGCCCTCTTCATCATACTCTCGTTTCGAGACCCACATCTTTCTGAACGTGTCTAATGACGCGAGAATCGAACCCCCGATCCACGTTGAGTATAGACGCTCTTGTGGTGCTGAGATCTGGAAAGAAAACATTAAAATAATATGAAAAGTAGAACAATGTGAGAAATTCAGCTTTTTTAAAGCCGATTCATCAAAATCTATATATATAAAACTCAAAGGTGACTGAAAAAGTGATCTATCAACGCACAACCCAAACCACTGGACGTATCGGGCTGAAATTTGGCATGCAGGTAGATGTTAGGACGTAGGCATCCGCTAAGAAAAGATTTCCCGAAAGTCTTGCGGGAACGGGGAAAAACGGGGATGCACGTACAAAGTAGTGGGCGCAAGCTAGTTGTACCATATTTTTAATATCCACATTATCAGACGCCTTATCTCCACTATCAGACGATCTTACCAGACACTGTTATTCACATTCATAAAAACCTTACCCTACTTTTCATATTCTTAAATGTTAATAATATGATTTATCTCTCTTCTACTTGCCCGACACCTCATCTCCTTTACTTTACTACTAAGCCACTTTTTACAGACCACTTCTAATTAATCAGACTCTCACCCTAATCTTCATATCCTTAGGCACCAGACGCCTTATATCTACCATCAGACCATTTTAATAGACATAATTGTAATCACAAGATAATACAAAACATACCCTAATCTTCATATCGTTAAGTACCAGACGCTTCATCTCCACCAACAGAGGATCTTACCAGACCCTTGATGCCATTTTCTTACAGCCTACATCATATTAAACAGTATTTTACCCTAATCTTCATATCCTTAGGTGCCAGACGCCTGATCTCCGCGAGCAGACGGTCCCCAAACCCGCGGAACAGCGTCGAACCGCCGCTCAGCACTATGTTCTGGTAGAGAACTTTGCGCAGATCCATGTCAGACTTTTGTATAGCGAACATTAGGACTTCGTGGAGGCCTGGAATATTTAATTTGAAATGTTATAAAAAAAAACTGCTATAGAACAAATACTTAGCCCTAAAGGGCTATTCTTATTTTTAAATTAATAAATTTTATATTTATGTAATGTACTAGATTTCTGCCCGCGGCTTCGCCAGCGTTTGCAAAGGAAAACCCGCATAGTTCCCGTTCCCGTGGGATTTCCGGGATAAAAACTATCCTATGTGTTAATCCAAGTTACCCTCTATATGTGTGCTAAATTTCATTGTAATCGGTTCAGTAGTTTTTACGTGAAAGAGTAACAAACATCCATACATCCATACATCCTTACAAACTTTCGCCTTTATAATATATATTAGATATTAGATTACACATTTATTGCTATTTACTACTACTATAACTAAATATTTGCTGGTAGGAAAGGAAATGCAAGAAGATTATGTGATAGTGCAAAAGTGCAACAGAAAAGTATTTTCTTTTATTCAATCCGCTTCAAAAAGTGTAATGCAACAGTATTAATATGGAATATGAATATGAGTAAAAAACGAAGCCTATTACAGTATTAAGGAATATATGGACGATAAAAACCCATGGAGGGTTGTCGGGTAAAGACCACAGGACAGTTCTTTGGCATATTATGATAATATATGATGTTACATATTATATATATATATATATATATATATATGTATATATATATATAAAACTAACATGATTTAAAAGAGCAACTATGGAGTTTGTTGCCGGTTCTTCTCCGTAGATACTGCTTTCTGAATCGGTGGTAAATGTTAAAAATATGTAATGACGTTTCAAAAGTGCTTCTCGAAGAAGTCTAATTGAATAAATAAATGTTTGAGTTTGAATTTAATTTCTTTGCATATATTACAATGTTCAAAATCACCTTTTAAAATTATTTGATTAAATATAAGCTGTAAATTTTAAATGTAAGTTATCTGTGTAAATTTAAGTGAATCAGTTGTAAGTGTAAGTGACGGTTGAATTATAATCATACCTTCACATTCTTCACCAATAAGATCTGGTCGGAATAAAACTTCTGGCGCACGGAACCTCGCTGGTCCAATCTGTGTATAGGAATAAAATATAATTATTTAGAAGTAGTTTTAAAAATTGCAAATAAAAATTGATACAATACGATTATTTCTTTTATTTTCAACATTTTCGACATTAATAATTGTAGAAAATAGTCAGTTTCCAAAAGAACTCCATAAAAAAAATCTAAAGCTATTTTTGTTCTCTTTTATCTCAACAAACTTGAAAAAACACTGTCTCTAAAAACACAGTTGTATTCCTTATGGCACATACAGAAAAACAGACAAAAATTCACGCCCCAAGTATTCTTTAAAAATATTCTATGTACAGATTTGACTTTCCTACGATTTTATTATACTAGCTTTCCGCCCGCGTTTTCACAAAAACCCGCATAGTTCCCGTTCCCGTGGGTTTTCCGGGATAAAACCTATCATATGTGTTAATCCAAGTTACCCTCTATATATGTGCTTAATTTCATTGTAATCGGTTCAGTAGTATTTGCGTGAAAGAGTAACAAACATACTCAATACTCATACATCCATCCTCACAAACTTTCGCATTTATAATATTAGTAGGAAGTAGGTTAGGATGCATAGATATTCTCAATAAGTATTATAATAGTGCGTGTACTAGTGTACATACGTAAGAAGTGAAACTTCTTGATGACCTTATTTTTAAAAAAATAATTTACTATAATATGCAACTTTACAGAAATACGTCGAATCACGCGTGGTAGGGATAAGAAAAAGATGGCGCGTAACGAAAAAATGTTACACTAAATTTTTATCCCGATAAAGAAGTTTCACTTCAATAAATATATCTACCTCCAACTGAGTCCCATCAGGCAGTGTATAATGTGCTCGTTCAGAATCCAGGGTCTCCTCTTTGAGAGGGTTCGGAGACAGGTAGCATGCTCTTTCCTTGATCGCTTTCACTATTTCTAGTTCTG
The DNA here is from genome assembly GCF_061535395.1 of Colias eurytheme. Lineage (NCBI taxonomy): Eukaryota > Metazoa > Arthropoda > Insecta > Lepidoptera > Pieridae > Colias > Colias eurytheme. The sequence continues at coordinate 2,991,756 of NC_143008.1, forward strand.
CTGATGTACGGAGGTTTACACCCTCTTTGCGGAGGAGCAGCCTGTAAGAGGGTTTTTTTTTAAATGAGCTTTTTAACATTCTTATATTAGCTTTAACCGCCTCCTTGGTACAGTGGTTGACGCGTGAGCGTAACACCGAGAGGTCCTGGGTTCGATTCCCGGTGGAGGGGGAGAAAATAAAAATGTCTCGGTCTGGCAAGACACAGAAGGCTGATCACTTACTTGTCCCTAAAGAAAATCGATCAGTGAAACACATGTATAATGTCGTCATGGCAATACCGTCACGTCATACAGTAAGGCGACAATTTCGGTATCTTTGAATCTGTTTTTTTTTAAGAATCTTGCTATTGCTTGCTTAACAATGTAAAACAATTTATATACATATTATAAATATATATTATTCTTCTAATTGCCTTTCATTCAACAACTACTAACCAAAAGGCAAATTGGTGACCCCAGACTTTACACGAAGTCATAAGAATATACAAAATGAAAATAGAGCTCCGTCAGCAAGCCCAGCGTCCGAGTTAGCAAGAGTAACACTAGAATACCGAAATTTTGGTGCGATCAAGCTCGCTTATGGTTTGTGCAGTGTGAAGCCAACTTAACAACTCAAAAATTAATGTATAAAATAATTAAATATTTCTAGATTACTCACCTCAAATACCTAGTGACGTCACGTCCTGCTACATCCACCCGCATGATACTATGGGGCATAGCGAACCCTTCGTAAATAGGAACAGAGTGGGTGACCCCGTCACCTGAGTCTAAAACCACACCTGTAGTGCGGCCTGTTGCGTATCTGTGGGATAAATGTATAAATGTAACTATATGACCCGACAGACGTCCTATCTTCGCGAAAATTGGCAAACCCGTGAAATTTAAATATAAGGTATTTTCGAATTTTCTTAATTTTTAGTGCAAATTTCTTGAGTTTTTTTTACATAAGATCCTTCAACAATAATCCTTTGACAATAATGAACACATCAAAATAGGAATTATCTAAATCGGTCCTACCGTTCATGCGTGATGTCGAAAATTTTATTACACATTAAGAAATTGTGATTTTAAACGCGATTTATTCATTACTAGCTGTGCTCCGCGGTTTCACCCGCGTGGCTCCGCTCCTTTTGGTCTTAGCGTGAAGATTATAGCCTATAGCCTTCCTGGATAAATGGGCTATCTAACACTGAAAGAATTTTTCAAATCGGACCAGTAATTCAAGATGAGATTAGCGCGTTCAAACAAACAAACTCTTCAGCTTTATAATAATTTATATACGTACAACCGCTTGTCTGGAAGAAATCGCTATTTAGCTATAAGACCGCTGTTTATTACAATGTATCCTAGCCCCTAAGACACAATTATAAGACACAATATCCTAGCCCTTAAGACACAATTTGTAATTTATTTAAAGCAATAACAAAATATTACCCCTTAATACCATTTTTCATAGCGAGACAGTGTGACACAGAAAATTAGCATCAAAAATACAAAAAACTTATACAAAAGCTATTAATAATTAAAAACACTCACAAACTAAGCACAGCCTGCATGGACAGGAACAACGCTGGCACATTGAAGGTCTCAAAGAAAACCTCCGCGGCCTTCTCTCTATTCCTGCGCGGGTTTAGCGGAGCCTCCGTGAGCAGAACCGGGTGCTCCTCTGAGAATGTTGATAGTTGGTCCTGGAATAAATGAAAAAACAAATAAAATTACAATATTAAAAAAAGATTGTTTGTGCCAGGTAGCAAATGCAAAGGCATATATAACATTAGTGAAAGTGGAAACTGAAATGTCTTGGCTTTTGTATGAAAACTTAACGAAACCCTAATCTATTTCAGTACAAAAATTGAGCGAAATCGCATAGACTTTGTTAGATAAATTCATTCCAACATTACAGCAACAAATGCTATTGCTAATGCTATGGATGTAGCTATTTGAGTATGATATTTCGATGGCCAGCTTCAATATTTGGATAGTTACATGGAAATTGTTATTTTAATATATAAAATAGGTAATTAAATTACGAATATATTTGAGCCAAGTTTTTAACTGAGATAGATTAGGTTTTGTCGAGTAATATGCATACACAAAAGCTCATCTATTAGTGTCAGACTTGAGAATCGTGACTCAATTTTTTTTTGGAAATTCGCTGCACGTGTCAGAAGTGAATCTGACTAAAACAGTGAAAAAAAAAGGCAAGATTCAAAGGTGACGGCATTGCCATAAGTCGACCTTTAAATTTTACTCTCAATGCCTAAATAAGTTTCACTTCCAAAACCGTTATCCATAAAATTCAAATTCATAAGTAATAAAGCTCACCTTGCTATAAATATAATTCCACACGCGTTCCATATCGTTCCAATCTGTGACGATACCATGTTCCATGGGGTACTTAATGCTGAGCAGGCCTCTGTGCTCTTCCGCCCGTGGCCCCACAAATAGTTCGCCCTCTAGGGCTCCGGCCATCACACGAATGTGTTTAGGACGGCCAATACTAGAAAAAAAAAATAATAAAAATTTAATTTTTTTTTCCATGTTAGATAGCCCATATATCGAGGGAGGCTATATATCATCACACTAAGACCAACAGGAGCAGAGCAATGCGGGTGAAACCGCGGAGCACAGCTAGTTATAGAAGCATACTATTAGTGAAAGCCATACATATTGACCCAGTAGTTATAGAGTTTCATAACACACAAAAAAATCATCTAATATTGCAGATACAGTAATATAGTGCTTTAAAACTTACTAATTTGGGAATCTGCATTTTGGTATTTGGTCGCCAGCGAATCCTGCTTTTATAACTCCGGAACCCTGAAATTAATATTCAATTCGTAACTCCTAGACGATTTCTGTTATGAGTTATGACTCATCTTTGTTAAGAATTCAGAAATGTATTATAAAAATATATGTCCTTGTTTAGAAGTCTTAATAAGAAAGAGATAATTTTTATATATTGTACAACAAAAAACACTGCCTAAAAGTATACTTCTGAGGTGTGCCAATACGGCATAAAAATAATAAATAAAACGGTTACTTTACATTATCTATAACGACCGGTTGGTTAACTATAACATCGTTTAACTCCATTTTCACTGTTAAGACAAATAAATATTATTTATAATGGTAAATTTTAATAGAAGCCGAAAATTTTTAATCACACATTCATTCGGTGTATTGAAAAATGACATCACAATTGACGTATTGCCATTTTGAATAAATTAACCAATTTGTCAAACTTTGCCATATTGAAAATATATTCAATATTAATATATGGTACGGGAGCTATTAACGTTAAAAAAAAAGTCATTTTAGTATAGTTGGTTTTTTGATATACTGTTCCTCTTGCTATTTCGGTTAGAGTCCGGGCTGTCTGGCTGGTCGCAGTGGTTGCGTTTTTTAGTGCGCATCTCATCTGCACAGGATAATTTCCTTAATTTAAAGTCATTTTTTAACGCGTAATTTTTAATATTTTGCCTTTAGATAGATCCATCAGACATAATTTTTTTATTGCAAGACGTTTTTTTCGTTGTTAAATAGGTGCCAGACGCAATTTTTTATTTCGTTTTTATAAAAAATTCAAATTATTTTAGAATGTCTGTAAATTTCATATTATGTTCTTCAAACATAATATAATCTAAAATTAATTAGCCAGACGCTAATTCGATTGTTAAGTATTAAATACGTACAAATAAAAACGTAGTGAAAGTAGGTAAGTATAACAATTTGATGATTGTGTATATGGAGAGATAGTTTAAAGTGCAAGAGAGATAGAAAGGGTCGGCCGCGAAAATTAAATAACAATAAAAAATAACTTTTTTTTTTCGAAAATATAAGATACATAGAAATTGAATTGTCCCTACTCTAGGATTCCCTGTGTTGTGGGAACAAGTACCTTCCATTGGTACATTTTATTCCTTAGGCTAAAAAATAAACTATTAGGGTACATCAACAATCTTCTATACAAAACAATTTTTTTATTACTTAACTATTAAGTTATGGGTTTAAATGAAAACAGCGATTACATAAACTTATTTATATTGTTTCCAATAGCACATTGCCTAATACCACACATTACACACCGCGTACAAGAAGAAAAAGAACCACAGACAAAATACAGTGTTGCCAATACAAGTTAAATTTTCTAATATATATCTAATATTAACTAGCGACCCGCCCGGCCCTGGCTTCGCACAGGTGCAATGCTGATACTAAATACACTACAGAAAAACTGTGAACGTTGAATATAAAAACATAGCGGCCCGCTCCGGCTTCGCACGGGTATAAAATATATAGCCGGGCGGCCGGCTGGTACCGCCGCAAACGCTACGTCCCGCAATTTTTAAATCTGTAATATCTTCGAAAATATTCACTTAAATCATACGGTGTAAAGGGCCATATAGATCTATATTAAATGAACAATGTATTCAAGGTCTTTAATTGGTTAAGGATTAATGCTGTATTGGTTAAAATCGCTTCGAAAATTAGCCATTATTTGTCGTAAAAAGTAAATGACAAAAAAAGTTATTGTGGGTTATCCATAAGAGATAGACATATACCATCACGGACTTTTCTGTAGACCTTTTCAATGTGTACTATAGTTAGTACATTATTTTGATAAAACTCGTAGGGTGCCTGCGTTTGCACTGTAAGTGGAAAAAATATAATTATTTACGAAATCACATTAGAAACCTCAAAAATAACAGTACTTCTCCACTATTTAATGGATGTTATTATACATATAAACCCCCCACTTGAATCACTCTATCTATTTAAAAAAACCACATCAAAATCCGTTGCGTAGTTTCAAAGATTTAAAGAGACATAGGGACAGAGAAAGCGACTTTGTTTTATACTATGTAGTGATGATGATAACAATATTAATTCATTAATCTTAATTCTTAATATATATACATAAATCTCGTGTCATAATGTTTGTCCTCAATGGACTCCTAAACCACTTAACCGATTATAATAAAATTCGCACACCATGTGCAGTTCGATCCAACTTGAGAGATAGGATAGTTTATACATGTAGGTACCATACGGGCGAAGCCGGGGCGGACCGCTAGTATACCTATATAAATTCATGCTAATTACTTTAGTTAAATTCAATACAAGCTTAAACATGCGAGTGTGTGTGTGTTCACGTGTGTGTGTCGTGTGTGGTGTGGTGTGTGTGTGTTGTGTGTGTGTATGTGTGTACATCAATATTGAAACAAACTTTCTAGTTGTTTACAGATGATGGAATATTGGAAAACAATAACAATTCCTTAGACGATAACATAAATAATTCTGACAGTGTGAGGAAAGATGATGATGATGATGATTATGAAGATGGCTTTTTAAATTTGACAATGTAATTGTTTAACCTTCATTGATAAAGTTTTTATTCCATTCTTTTCAATGTATGGTAACTTTAATTTATTTTTCACTTTTATGTTTATTTTTTTTCATTTTAGCTTTTATTTATAAGAACAAGTGTAAATAATATTGTATTCTTGCAATTATTTCCTGTCGCATAGTTAAAATACACTAGCTGATGAGCTGCATGCTTCATTACTTTTTTTTATTTATACACATTATTTAATACTTAACAATCGAATTAGCGTCTGGCTAATTAATTTTAGATTATATTATGTTTGAAGAACATAATATGAAATTTACAGACATTCTAAAATAATTTGAATTTTTTATAAAAACGAAATAAAAAATTGCGTCTGGCACCTATTTAACAACGAAAAAAACGTCTTGCAATAAAAAAATTATGTCTAATGGATCTATCTAAAGGTAAAATATTAAAAATTACGCGTTAAAAAATGACTTTAAATTAAGGAAATTATCCTGTGCAGATGAGATGCGCACTAAAAAACGCAACCACTGCGACCAGCCAGACAGCCCGGACTCTAACCGAAATAGCAAGAGGAACAGTATATCAAAGAACCAACTATACTAAAATGCTCACTTGTCAACGTTGGTAGCTCCTATACGAATATTAATTGTTTTCAAATGCTCAAAAATGTTTGCAGTATTATTATTATTATTTTATGCCATTAACTTATTTATATAGCTAATAAGCCTTTAATAAGGTCTCAAAGAGTTATTTTATATTATCTTTATTCTTTTAGAAATAACAAAATATTGTAATCTGGCAAAACCTTAAAAAAAAGAATACTGTCAAAGTTTGTCTTTCTTCAGCTTGTGTTTATAAAAATATTTACATTATTTTACGCTTTTTTTGAATGAAATATGAAATAAATCAAAGGTGTAACTATGTCTCAATTATTACAAATTGTATTTCTACTAGCTACAATAACTATTGCTCATAATTCTGAAGATTTCTGTAGTATTGAAGACAAATCCTGTGGTCATGATATTTCCGATGATAAATACATATTTTACGACGTGAATCCCCCTGAAGGGTTCAATTTGAGACGCGATGTTTACATGAGATTCGCAATAATGTTAGCAGAAGCAAATAAAATCAACAAAAAGGATAATTGGAAACTAGTTTTGCCACCTTGGAAGAATTTGTATCATTGGAGAACTCAGTCTTCAAGAAGCCCTCCTCTGTCTTGGAGTCACTTTTTTGACATTAATTCTCTCAAATCCTTCGCCCCAGTCGTCGAATTACACGAAGTATTTGATAAAACAAAAGGAAAAACATTAAAAATCGATCGTGTTTACGTTTTACAAAATTTTGCTGACGCTTTTGAAAACGGTGTTTTTACTGATAAATGGGAGATAAGCAGTGGGTGTGCATATGATGGATTTTGGGGCTATAGCAATGTGACAGCAAACGAGATTGAATGCGTGAATTTTCAGGGCAAAATCTCGAAATTATGGGAGCTAATTGCTTTACACCCATCTGACAGATTTGTCATGTTTGCACACGGCGAAATACCGCTACATGATACGTATGGAACAAAGAAGTTCTGGGATTGTAGACGAAGCATGAAATTTAGCGACAACCTCATTACAAGGGCCGAAGAATTCATTTCAAAGTACTTGAACTGCGACACAAAATTGTGTAACAATTATGCTAGCGTTCACTGGAGACGGCAGGACTTCGCGCGATACCGTAAAAACGACGTCCCATCTATCAAAGGAACTGCAAAACAGATAGACAAGCAAATAAAACAATTCAATTCATACATAAATAGAGTATTTATAGCTACAGACGCAGATATGACATCATTACGGCAGTTAGAACTTGAATTAACGCAGTTAGGATATCATATACACTATTATGTGCCTTCTAAAGCTGATTTAGACAAATACAAAGACGGTGGAGTCGCTATAATTGATCAAATCATTTGTTCACACGCAGCATACTTCATAGGAACGCATGAAAGTACCTTCACATTTAGAATACAGGAGGAGAGAGAGATTCTAGGACATGGAAGTAGAACAACTTTTAATAGATTGTGCCCAGATAAAGGGCAGTGTGAGAAACCTTCTAAATGGACTATTGTTCATTGATAGGTGTTTTTAATTTTAATTTAAGCTATGTACAATACTCATGTGCCATGTATTCAACCAAAGTTTTGTTTTAAGAAAATAAAGATTTTTTTTGACTATTTGAATTCTTATTATAATTTATATTCAACTAGCGGTCCGCCCCGGTTTCGCCCGTGGTACATATTTCGCAATAAAAGGTAGCCTATGTTCTTTCTCAGGGTCTAAAGATTATCTGTGCCAAATTTCATCAAAATCGGTCCAGTAGTTTATGCGTGAAAACCATAAATACATAATTACTAACCTTTCCTCTTTATAATATTTGTATAGATGTTATAATAATTCTATTGGGTTATGGGTAATTCTATACAAAGTTTTAGAATGAAGAGGGTAATCTCTAGAGCTACTGTACCATGTTATGTTTTCTGTGTATCATCATATTATGTAGGCTATGTTTTATTTTGTTTTTAACCCAGATGAAGCTGATGTGAACGACTAGTTCATACAATAAATCACTGTTTTATTATAGTATTGGGTTCGATTTTAGCAATTATTCCTTCACCATTTGAAAGTACTAAGGCGTCATTTTTTAAGTGCTTCTATTATAACTTCTTAACCTGGATCAATCCGAGCTTAGACATAAATATTTAATATAGAAAAAATGGCACGCTTAAACACCTGTAAATTATTGTATTGTCGCTGTTCTTTGATAAGTGTACAAAGAATCAAATCTGTCCGTTTAAAGTGGGACAAAATCGAGTCTAAAGGAATCAGTTATATGTATAGAAACACGTCTGTTACAAATAAACAGGTGAAGCAACAGAAACATAAACATGTTATGTAATATGTCCTTCTTTTTCTTAGAGCACTAAAATGCTCTAAGTTCTTTTCATTCCATTTTGATCCGGTTTCTAGTACGAGAAATCGAAAGCCTGCAATGCGTCATTCGTGACTTCTGTCACTCATGTTGCGGAATTTTGACAGATTTTGACAGAAAAGTGACAGTAAACCGTTGGTAAACGGAATTCGGAAATTGGATTAACGAATTACGAAATTGGCAATAATCTTTGGCAAAACCATATTATTATCTTTGTTTAGTTTGGATGTGTAGATTACATTGTTTACACTTGCGGTTTACAATTTAGAACTTACAAGTTGCTTCTTATTTTTTCTATTTGTGTTAATCATTGTGATTTCCCTTGGTATACATTGAAATTTCAAATTCTAACCTATTGTGTAGAAACCACAGAATTTAACATGAAAAATTACAGAGTAAGTTTAAGATTAATTAATACATATTATTATCTACGTATATAAATATCCTAGTTTATGAATTTAAAGCCATACTAGCGGTAACGCGGTAACGATTAGTTGAAATGAGTTCTCAGATTATTTTTCGTGTTGTTTTATTCACAAATGTGTATGTTTTTTGTTTAAGGATAATTATAGGACCACTCAGATGAACCCAATGATGTTTAGAAATTATTTCTACAATAAGAAGAACCGGAACAATGTCACATCAGGTATTTTTTAATTTATGTATTTATTAATGTTTTTATCGTCCAATAACGATCTCTCCCGCCATCCCTTGATTAGTATCGGGTTTTAAAAAAAAAATATAGTCTATGTTATCAAGGAAAAATGAACCATTTGAATAAAATCACATCTGTGAATCAACCACTATGAAAAATTTAATTAAAATGATGATTTAATAACTAGTTGTCTTAACAACATTGAAATAATTAAATGTTTCATACAATTGTAACTGTAATATCTTTAGTTACAAGCAAACCCTTGAACGTTGAGATTCACATAGTCAAAGTGAAGATGACTATGTAAACAGTGGTTTTCATATACATATTCTATTAAATTTTAGTTTTAAAGTTAATGTTTATAAATGTTAATTATTTAATGTAAAAAATTACTTCAAATCTATACTAGTATTATAAAGCTGAAGAGTTTGTTTGTTTGACACGCTAATATCAGGAACTACTGGTCTGATTAAAAAAAAAAAATATGTGTTAGATAGCCTTTTTATCAAGGAAGGCTATAGGTCCTATATAGGCGACTATAGGTTTTATCATCACACTAAGATCGATAGGAGCGGACCAATGCAGGTAAAACCGCGGGGCTCAGCTAGGCCTCTATATTTGTAACGCTAGTTTTATATTATCTGTGATAATTAATATTAAGTCCTATAGAATTGTAGGTCAATAGTCAAATGCCTGGACAATAGTCTTTCATATTAAATTGAGTTGCATTGTAAGATAACAAGGTCTCTTTATTTCATGTTAAATTTATTATGTTATCAAATGTTCATACATTTTTGCAAACATACAAAGCTATATTCTACCTTTCTTAGTAACAGATAGGATATTTTACTGATTACTAGCTGTCGCCCGCAGCTTTTCCTGTGTAAAAAAGATAAATAATGTTCATGGTACAAACTTTCTTCCCCGGGTTTATCCCCTTGGGTCTATGCTTGGGGGTGTGAAGTCCCATGTCCCCTAGTGGGGTAAGGGGCAGATGCATTATACATCTGTTTCACTGATTGATTTTCTTTAGGGACAAGAAGTGATCAGCCTTCTGTGTCCTGCCAGACTTGTTATATTTTAAGCTATTGCATAGCTTCTATCGCGGGCCTTGAGCGCGGGGACCGAATCGAGAAATTCCGTAACGAAAAAACCTCACGCTCCCCACTCCGACGGGCGCGGAGGTGTGGCTTGAAGGCATAGCATGCAATAGCTTTACCGCGACAGTCCCCGCGTGCCACACGTCTTTTTTTAAATATAGCAGTATTTTGTTTTACAGGTTCTGGCGTCCCTGGACATTCAGTAAGTATTTATTTTTTTAGGTATACAATGTTTCTTTCTCCTAAATCATTGCCTTTTATTTTTGTTTTATGAATATTAATGTATCCATGTCTGAGGTTGCTAACGAATTGCAAAACTTTATCAACATTGTGTTATGATTGTCAGTGTTACATGTGACTTGTTTGTACCTATATAACCCACAAATTGTTCAATAAATATTTTTTTTAATCGTCAGTGTTTGTTTTTTACGGAAATAAAGCCTGGTCAAAGACAGACCACACACACTGTGAAGTCCCGTGTCCCCTAGTGGGGTAAGGGACAAATGCATTATACATCTGTTTCACTGATCGATTTTCTTTAGGGACAAGTAGGTGATCAGCCTTCTGTGTCCTGCCAGACCGAGACATTTTTTTATCTTCGTCTCCACCGGGATTCGAACTCCCCTCGGTGCTACGCTCACGCGTCAACCACTGAACCACGGAGGCGGTCAAACCACACCACCCCGGCCACACTCACTGTGGAGTTTTCTAAACGTTAATAAATTAATGGAAAATATTGTAATACATATCTTAATATATATAAATCTCGTGTCACAATGTTTATCCTCAATAGACTCCTAAACCACTTAACCGATTATAATAAAATTCGCACAGCATGTGCAGTTCGATCCAACTTGAGAGATAGGATAGTTTAAACATGTAGGTACCACGGGCGAGGCTTCACCTGTAGGTTTGTATGTAACCGACTACTTTAGACTCGATTTTAACCCACTTTATACGGACAGATTTAATTCAAACTTTGTACACTTATCAAGGATCAGTGACAATACTATAATTTCATGTGTTTAGCGTGTTTTTTTCGTTCTTTTTGATACTATATTAATAATATTATGAAATTATTATCAACAATTTCCTATAATGATGTTTTTCCTTTAGATAAGCAACTCTAACAAGGAGATGATAGAAAGAAAGAGAACATATGGTGAGTTTTATTTATATAATTAATTATTAAATTAATAATATATATACTAATATTATAAAGCTGAAGAGTTTGTTTGTTTGCTTGAATGTGAATCTCAGGAACCACGGATTTGTAAAACTATTGCGGTCAAAAGCGCGGGAAAAATATTAAATGCGAAAGATTTTGAGGATGAATGTATGTTTGTTACTTTCACAAGAAACTACTGCACGGATTTGGGCAAAACTTTACAGTAATATAGGTTACACATCCGAATAACACATGAGATATAGAAATACTTGATTTTACTTGAAAAGAAAATTAAAATATAAGTACTGAATACTATTGACTGGAATACTATTTTTGATAAAAATATTGTTTGTTTGAGAAAGGCTCTATAACGTAACGCTGCATCTATTGTAGTACTTAACAATAGATGCAGAAGAATATCTTAAAAATATTACAGAAATATACCATTTGGAAATAATACCTATTTTTACCTATTTTGATCAATATCTATTTTATATCAATTAATTAAAATAATCTTGAACATGTATTACTAATTAATATACGGTAGCTCTATGGATCTAAAAATAAATAAAAAATATTTGCGGGTAGTATACAATTTTACATGACATAATTCTGTCAATCGTATTCCAATTTCCAATTTCTAACTCATTTTTTTACTGTAATTATAGTTGTTTTTTGTTATTTAATGATAATTTAATTGAAATTCCATATTTTAAATTTAAATAATTTGAATACATTTTTATATTCAAATATATTAAAGTGAATAGATATTACAAAACATTCAAATTCATAGAAAAATAACATCGTACTATTTTTTTGAAAGATATGGACATTGCAAGTGGCACAAATAGCATTGGTAAGTTATTTTAAAATGTTTTTCCTTTTAGATACTGATAATGCTATTAAATAAAATATAAATTACGTGTTTTAAAGCATAATAATATGCGCATTGTGGATATTTGCTTTCACCAATTTTACGCTTAGTCATACCGTGTTTTTAATAAACATCGTGTTTGTTTTTTAAATTTTTATGTGTTGATGATCTCGTATTTCAAATAGAATTGAAGTTTTTTGTTAATATTTTTGGGCATAATACAAATTGTCTAATTTGTATTGGACTGTAGACTTTTAAACATTGCATTGTATTAAACGCATTGGACCTTATTTGAACCTTCATATTCATTGTAATCGCTTTATGGCCCCGCGATACAGGTTGTACCTAGTGCGGGGTTCGCTTTTGTGGCAAATAAATACAATAATATTTTTTTTTTATTTAGTGATACAATTTTGGCTTTGCGGTTTCATTAAATCATGTAGGTACTTCTATAGCTTGTGTTATTCTGGTATATTAGTTTGTAGCTACTGTATTTTGATTTTTGAAGGGTCGTATTGCTTATCGATTCTTCACGGTAGAAGCGACATCACTACATAGTATAAAACAAAGTCGCTTTCTCTCTCCCTATGTCAGTTTGTATGCTTAAATCTTTAAAACTACGTAACGAATTTTGATGTGTTTTTTTAATTGATAGAGTGATTCAAGAGGAAAGTTTTAGTATGTAATTTATTAGGTTTTAGACAAAGCGGGCATAAATCTATACTAATACATGTTATAAAGAGGAAAGGTTTGTGATTAATTATGTATGTATGGTTTTCACGCATAAACTACTGGACCGATTTTGATGAAATTTGGCACAGATAATCTTTAGACCTTAAGAAAGAGCATTATAGGCTACCTTTTATTGTGAAATATGTACCACTGGCGAAGCCGGGGCGGACCGCTAGTAAATAATATAGCTATAAATAAATAAAGTTAAAGAACGAAATGCGAATGTTATTGACCGGTATTATCAGACTTTTCCATACTGAATGATTTTAAACCCTCTGTAATCTGTATATGTTTGTCTTTTTACAGATAGCGAGGGACCACCCACGAAGCGATCGGCTCTCATTCATCTAGATGCTGGTTTTACGTGGAATTTACAGGTAATTCATATTTTCTTAGTTACTTGTTTTCATATTGTATGTGAATTGTAATAAATAGTACAGATTGCGAAGTGTAATAAATAGTGTTTATTACACTTCGTAATCTGTACTATAGGCGATTAACACACGGTGCCGCGTGCCGCCGCGGTTGTCGGTGAAGTGGTTCTCAAGTTGCATTGGCTTCTATTAAATCCGTTGATACCAAACACACATACACCGCCCGACCGCGCGGTCGAGCGGTCCGTTCCTCGTAGGGATTCACTGCCAACCGCCGCGGTGCGCGGTGCCGTGTGTTAATCGCCTTAATTGTAGTATACCATTCCATGAAACTCTGGATATTTTTTTGTGTGTGAAGCTGTTACGTCTAAACTACGGTACAGATTTCGATTAAACTGGATTGTTATTAGTTAAGGACCGAAGGTTATAGGCTACTTTCCCGTAATTTCTCTTTTAACCACCCAAAAAAACACGAGGTCTTATAACTTGAGTGTGTGTGTGTGTCTGTCTGTGGCATCGTAGTTCCCGAATTGATGACCAGATTTCGATTTTTCTTTGAATGTTCCAACGATAACAATATGAGTATGGTATAGGCGCTAACAAAAGCGGCCGAAGCGGTGGCGCAGGGCGGCAAGTCGCCGGTGTCCGCTCTCAACGAACTGGCCACCCTTAGGTGGTATATAACTTTCTGGACCATAGGGGACCAGCTCATTACCCTTACTTCATTGTACCACTAGTTCCTTAGATCTTTGATGTGCCAAATATACTGTTCTAGTAGTTCGTGAGATTAGTACGCACAAACAAACGAATTTTTCTTTCTGTCTCTGTGTTTTCCATACGTAAACTTACGGATTTGGATGAAATTTGGATAAAAAATAGCTCAGGATCGAGGGTGATAGGCTACTTTTCTTGGTTTTTCATATTTTTGAGTCGATCTCAAGTTAATTATGGTTTATTCTGCATTTATTTAAATTAATAGGCGCTAACAAAAGCTGCCGAAGCGGTGGCGCAGGGCGGCAAGTCGCCGGTGTCCGCCCTCAACGAGTTGGGTGTAAGGGTGGTGTATAACTTGCTCGACCATAGGGGACCGGCACATTGTCCCAACTTCACTGTTGCTGTTACAGTAAGTATTATAATACAACAACATGATATACGCAATACAACACAAAATGTTACACAATGCAACAAAAAATGTTACACAATACAACATAATATATTACATAGTGTAGTAAAATATGTTTATAATAATATGTTGTACAATACAATACAAGAAACAATACGACACAGTATGTGTGTACACCAAAAACAAGTGAGATCCGAAGTACTAAACACAATGTTGCGCAAAAACCACATTGCACAGTGTATGAGTTATTAACAACACACTATAACAACATAATATAGTACACAATACAGCATAATATGAATGTACACCAGCAATAGTGAGTTCCGAAAAGCAATTAACATGTTATAAATAAATAAATAAATAAATAAATATTTCGGACAATTTTCACACACGGCACGATCTGATCCCATACTTAGCTTTCGCTTGTGTTATGGAAACCAGATGGCTGATAAACATACATATAATTTTAAATAAATACTTATATAGATAATTAACACCCAGACACAGCGCAAACATCTATGTTCATCACACAAATATTTGCCCCGGGTGGGAATCGAACCCACGACCTCTGGCTTGGAAGGCAGGGCCACTACCATCCAAGCCAACCGGCCAGTCATTTAATTAACTTGTTGCACAATACAACACGATATATTTCACGATACACGATACGACACAGTGTAACACAAAATTCTACACAATACAATAAAATATGTTGCACAATACAACACAATATAGTACACAACACGATATATGAGCACATTTTTTTTGCAAAATATAACAAAAATAATTGTTACCTACAATATGTTCAAATGGTATAGATAGAAAAAAAAAGACGGGTTGCACTCCGGGAGTGCCGGCAGAAGTGAAAACTTGATTATTAACGTTTGATATTTTGGAATGGTATCCGTCTTACGCTTTTTCGATCAGGTCACGTGTCCTGACGCGAGTTTAAGATTTTATACCCATTATAGAAAAAGTGCTCAACGCCGCTACAGAAGTTTTCACTTCAATTATTAACTTTCAGGTAGCGGACATGACATTCAAAGGATACGGTAGTAGCAAAAGAGACGCAAGGGCAAACGCAGCGAGGGCCTGTTTAAATGCTTTGCTCATTAAAGTGGGGCAGTCGCCCTTGCCTGTCAAGATGAACATCGATTTTAGTAAGTATATGACATAATAAAGTAAAGTCCCATGTCCGGACCAGTAGTTCCCGAGATTAGCGCGTTCAAACAAACAAACAAACTCTTCAGCTTTATAATATTAGTATAGATTTGAAAGCTTGTGCCTTCCGATTTACATTTTAATTTTGTTGTTTAAGTTCTGACTATATTAAGATGGTTTAGTTTTTTTGAAGTGAAACTTCTTTATCGGGGTTGGAAAAAAAATTAGTGTAACATTTTTTCGTTATAGTCAACCGGGGCAAATGCAACTAAAAAATAACAAGTTTCAAGTTTGATCGGTTGCAGTTATCTCCTTTTATATTTGGTCATTTATTTGACCCATTTAGTGATTTTTGTATTTATTCAAGATTATTTTCAACCAATCAAGCAATACAGTAGTCTTATACATAACTGGTAGTGAGAATATTTCCTAAAATTGGTAGAAAAAGTTACATTAACCCCTAGTCGGGGGTAAATGCAACTAACTGCCATAGCTCTTCTTCTATTTCATATAAAACAACGAATATAGAATATGTATATTTATGAGATTTCATGTTATTCATAGGATTTTGAACTGGATTACCGTGTAGCAAGGACGAGTTTTCAGGAAAAATCTTATTTTTCTAATTGTGGGGCAAATGCAACTATTTGTTAGAGAATTAGTGTGGGGAATGCAAAAAACTTATTCATCGATATATTTTTATTATTCTATATATATATACAATAACGTTATCTATACAATAACGTTGCGATCGTAGATGGCGCCGCATTATTTAGAGGAGAAACTCATGTACCTACTTTGATTTACCACTTTAAATCGCAACAAAAAAAAATAACAGTGTACTACCTACTAAGTCAATTTTAGTTTTTGGTCAGAACAAATAATATTCTTTGTGTTAAATATTGTTAAAAACGTAAACCAAACAAAATACGTTTATTAGTTAATCAACCGTTTACTAAAAATTACTTGAACAATCACAGAACTATCCTACCTATCGTTTTAGTTACTTATATTCTTTAACCACGCTTTATCTAATTTGAATTTTACTTATGAACCCGTCTCTGGGTATAATATCGAAGAAATAATCGATGGTTCTTCTTTAATTAATCATAAAGAAAGTATATTTTGACTACCAAGAAGGATACATAATAAAAATATCGACACTGTCACATCACTAGTGTTTTTAGTTTCATACAAAAATATAAGGGGCTATTGTAACTAACCTCACAGTTGCAATAACCCCACAGTGAAATTTTCATGAGGCAATTGTAACTGCATCAATAACACAAAATAGAGTCAACTAACGCACTAAAAATATAAATGAAATAAGCTTAACGGCTTGTGATAATCGTGTCCAATCAAAAACACCTGCAAAAAATCACTCCTAAACAATTTTTTTGTCTGCAAAACTCGACACCTGTTTTTACGCACACCAACTTCAAAATAGCGGTTTGACACAATGGCCTATCAATCAAATAGTTTTCATCGTAGGGGCACCATCTATTACTTGTAAGATTTATTAGTCGTTGAGTTATTGAATCATAGGTGGCGATTTATTACAACAACTCTAATAAATTAGTTATGATAACTAGTTGCCATAGCCCCATAGTTGCATTTGCCCCGGTTGACCCTACGCGTGACATTTTTTCGTTACGCGCCATCTTTTTCTCATCCCTACCACGCGTAATTCGACGTATTTCTGTAAAGTTGCATATAGTAAATTATTTTTTTTAAAATAAGGTCATAAAGAAGTTTCACTTGTTACGTGTGTACACTAGTACACGCATACATTTTTTAAATAAACTTTGAAATAGGATATTGTGAGTATAGTTTGTTCATCATTGCTCTTTACAAAACTCTGCTTAATACACGCGTAAGCAGAGTTTTGCTTCAGACATTTTTTTATTAGGAGTATATTTTTTTATAATCGTCATGGATACCAAACGTATCATCTTGTTTACAGCATCCGATTTCCAATGCATCACCGGTAGGAAATCGCCAAAACCGAAGAAACCCAAATCGCAAAAATCGGAGAAATCAGAAGAATGTGAAAATTCGGAAAAATCAGACAATTCGGAAAATTCGGAAGAATCGGAGAAATCTGAAAAATCGGAGAAACCGGTTGCTGAAGAAAAACCGAAAGCGCCCATAGTTCCACGGGAACCATGTGAGTTATTTCAATTTATTACAATTTTTGTTTAAAATTTATTGCAATACTAGCTGTGTGTGCGGTTTTACCCACAGTGTTCCGCTCCTGTTGGTCTTAGCGTGATGATATATAGCCCATAGCCTTCCTCGATAAATGGGCTATCTAACACCGAAATAATTTTTCAAATCGGACCAGTAGTTCCCGAGATTAGCGCGTTCAAACAAACAAACTCTTCAGCTTTATAATGTTATAGTATAGATATAGTTTTAGAGAAAGCGGGTTAACGGTGAAGCCGCGGCAATAAAGTGAGTTGGTTATATGTAATTGTCATAATAATGTTCTTTTTAAAGTTTTTTCTACTATTATACAGGGTGTAATCGTTAAGTGTGCACAAGCGATTATTCCGTACCTATTGCAGATATCAAAAAGCTTTTTTCTCGTTTTATTTTTAAAAATGTATTATGGCCTTATATCTCTATAGATAGGCTCATGATATCATCACGCTAAGACCAACAGGAGCAGAGCAATGCGGGTCAAACCGCGGGGAACAGCTAGTTATATATAATATACTAATTTTCTATTAAATAATTATCTTCTAGCCCCTCAAGAGCCGTCCCTGTTTTCGCCCAAGCCGTGCATACCGTCGCACAAGAGTCCGATCAACAAATTGTATGAAATGTATCCGACTATCGAGTTCGCTACTACATATGGGGATGGATCTACGCTCGATGTTGATAGAAGTGAGTAATCCATACTAATATTATAAATACGAAAGTAACTCTGTCTGTCTGTCTGTTACTCAATCACGCCTTAACTACTGAACCAATTTGCATGAAATTTGGTATAGAGATATTTTGATACCCGAGAAAGGTCATAGGATAGGTTTTATCCCAGAAATCCCACGGGAACGGGAACTATGCAGGTTTTTCTTTGAATACGCGGGTGATGCCGCGGGTGGAAAGCTAGTAATATAATATTATAAATGCGAAAGTTTGTGAGGATGGATGTGTGTGAGTATATTTGTTACTCTTTTACGTATATACTACTGAACCGATTATAATGAAATTTAGCACACATACAGAGGGTAACTTGGATTAACATATAGGTTTTATCCCGAAAATTTCACGGGAACGGGAACTACGCGGGTTTTTCTTTGAAAACGCGGGCGAAGCCGCGGGCGGAAAGCTATATATGTATATTTAAAACTAGCTTTTATACTCGGCTTCGTTCACGTTCGCATTCGCACAATCGCTTGAAAAAACAAGAAATAGACAAAAAAAGAACGTGTGTGCGAAGCACACTTGTTACTAACATGATGCGACCTTGAAATTTTACTCTCAACGCGCCTAAAGAAGTTTCACTTCAAAAGCATATGACTGCTTTAAAACTCCAGTAAGATTTGGCAGTCTTATTTATTTATAGTCAGCTTCAAGGCAATACCATCGCATCATGGCGTAAGGCGACGATTCGATTTGATTTGTATCTTTGAATCTTACCAAAGAAGTTTCACTTCTGACACGTGTGCTCGGCACACGCGCTTTTTTTATATGTAAATTAATTTATAAATATGTCTTTTTATTTCAGCGACACTGAATTTGAACCACAGTATGCGTTTTAAAGTGGTGTGTCGACTTAATGGCATGACATATGAAGGATATGGTAAGATAATTTTAAACATTTATTTAGAAATTATATTCTTTGTAACGAATTTTAAACGCAATTTATTTAGAATCAAAATGTCTTCAATAATTCGTGTAATTTGTGAATATCTTATTCTAAATGGTTATTAAATTTCTCTTAATTCTTCTTCAATCTGTTTTTGTCAGAAAAAGACAGAAGTTTGTAAAAATATAGATACGGCTTTTTAATCTTGATACAATGCTTGTGTGAGTGTGTTTGTCTGTGTGTGTGTGTGTATATATGAGGAGAGGAATTTTTCATTTAGTTTAGAACTATAGTAAAGAATAGAAAAATTTATCGATCAATAGATGCAGTCGATACAGTTAAGTTTCACATTAAATTTAATTCAAATTCCTCTTCATGATATTTTTTTTCTTATATTCGTTATTATTCGTTGTTATGCGTTATGTAGAGGTTATATCTAGAGAGATGCCGTGGTAACTAATACACAGGTATTAGTTAAATCTATATTTTCTGTGTCAAAACAATATATAATACACGAAATATAATTTACAGATGTAAGCTAAATAGATCAAAACTGACAAATAAATCCTGCAACCATTTTTCTGTCAAAAAATATTTATTTTAACACACAATTTACAATAAGAAAGCAAAAAAAGCAGACAAAAGTGATGAATAAATCCTGCAATCTTTTTACTGTCAAAAAAAAATTATTATATTTATTTTAACAAATTTACAGGTTCAAGTAAAAAACAAGCGAAACTGGCTGCTTCTAAAGCGGCGTTGGCCAGTATTATATCATCACCCCCTGAGCCCGTGGTGGATAATATCACAGCTAATAGTAGTTCGGGGATACCGCAACCGCTGGCTGATCATATTTCTAAGTGAGTAACTTGGTATAAGTTTATAACTTAGAAATGTCTTCATCATTATCATCAGGAGTAAAAGTGTAACTAAATAACTTAGAAATATCATGATGACAGACATCGAAGCCGGTGGCTGATTATATTATGTCATAAGTAAGTGTAACTAAATAACTTAGAAATGTCTTTATCATCATCACCCGGACCAAAAGTGTAAACTTAAAAATATATTTCGTTATAGACTTAACCGCTACTACTCTTTTAAATCAATAAATAAATAAAAAGAATAATCATCAAAATCGGTTCACCCAGTCGGTAAAAACAAAAAAAACGATCTACTTAAGGTGATTCCTACGATCTGTTCCCAGCCAATGTCCCGCTAGATGGCGCTGAATTCTACATTTCTAGTTTATTTGAGTTTTTGCGTAATTGGAAAAGATTAAGGTCGTAGGAATAGTCATGGCGGTTATTGAATATTATATTTTATTGAAATATGTCATATCATTGCCTTAAAATCCACCCAATTCGGTAAAAAAATGCATTATAACATCTGTCATTGCATACAGGGTCGTTTACACACACAGACGTATACAAAAATGATAAAGATTTAACTCTAGATGGCGTGAATGTAAAGCGCGTCACACACGGTGAAGATACTACCTATAATATTTTATCTAATCTAGTAATATTTTATATTACAGTATCTTAAGGTATTCGGTATCAGCGTTCTGACCATCATTTTTCTTTTTTCGCTGTAGAACCGCCATCCTGTTACAAATGACCCACAAAGGAGAATGACCACGGGTGGTATCGGTAAAATTTTAGTTGTGCCACGTATTCGTTATATTGTTAATTCCTATTTGTATTTATAATGATCATATGTATCAATATTAAGTCTTAATTAAACCAGATAAATTGAAATAATAGTAAAAGTAAAAGTTTTTCTTTTGAAACATGTATGACTACGTATGGAATCGGTAAAATACTAGTTGTGTCGTGTTCGTGATATTGTTAATTCCTATTTGTATTTATAATGATCATATTTATCACTATTAAGTTGTAATTATACCGAATAAATAGAAATAAAAGTAAAAGTTTTGTTTTGACACATACCTATATCTATCTCTCTTGCAAACGTCATATGTCATAGTTTCTATTTGAAATGTCAAATGAATGTGTTCGACGCATTGTTCGATGTTATTTTGAAATAATGTTTAAATTACGATTTACTTTTCACATTATGGGTAGACAAAACTTCAAAACGCCACCTGCTACGGTTTATATTATTATGAACGATTAGCTTTCCGCCCGCATTTTCAAAAAAAAACCCGTATAGTTCCCGTTCCCGTGGGGTTTCCGGGATAAAACCTATTCAATGTGTCCAAGTTACGTTCTATATGTGTGCTAAATTTCATTGTAATCGGTTCAGTAGTATTTGCGTGAAACACACACATACACATCCTCACAAACTTTCGCATTAGTAGGAAGTAGGATTGTTATAAAAATAAAAGTTATATTTGTTGGCGTAAACTATTTTATTGTAATTTTGGGAAATAAATAATGTCAAAATTGATTACCTACAATAAAACGCAGTTTTATTTTATTACCTACATTACACTATTGTTTTTTTTTTATCAAAACATGTATTTGAAGTAGCAAATATGATATTATGCTGATCCAAGCATTTTCACTCAAAACTAATATCACTAATGATTTGTAAAAGTAAATTATTTCAATATACATTTCATAACCAACAAGTAAGAATAATTATTCATACAACAACAAATCAAAAACACTATTTACTATGGAAAAAAAACCAGGAAGGTGAAAAACATATTTACGATTTCGATTTTCGATGCACTCGACTTTTAGTAAAATAATAGGTAAAAATATTATTATGGTTTTGATCACAGACATATCTGTGGTTTTGATTTTAGCTACTAGTATCAGAAAGCTGCGTGTTCAATGCACGTCGGGGTCCCACAACTGTGGAGGAAGGAAGGTAGACTACCTCCATCGAATAAGTGAAGTTTTTCGACATACTCGATTTGCCGGCCGGCCTCAATGAAGATTGTCCGAAAGTTGTATATGTGCTCTGTAACGAAAAAATTTCGCTAGCGCGATTCAGAGTGAGGTGTCGTACAATATACCTAATGAAGTTTTTCATCTTTTTATTTTACTGCAAATACAAAATAAAAATTAAACAATGGTAATGTAAATTCTAAACAAACTACTACCAAAATACAATTAGAACAAAAATCATTTGACTGGTTGATTTCACCCAGAGGCCAGAGGCGGCTCGTGACAAAATTGTATGGGTGTTCACTTGAAATAAAACAACGAAAATACAATAGCGTAGCAGGATAATTTATTACAAAAAAAAAATGAGCACCACATTTTATAAATGTCTATAACACTAAAAATTACAAAGTACAGGCTATTTCAAAACGAATTCAATGACTAGGTATCAATAATTAGTAAATCACCGAATTTGCATTCGCGAGCGTAGGTATCCATAGTGTTTGTCACTGACGGTCACTGACCTCTATAACTTATAGAGGTCAGTGGTGTTTGTTGTGTAAACATGTATGTATTTGAGTAGTTAGTAGCATATTATATTCTGAATTTCTGATCCATGCCTATTCACTCAAAACTAATAACACTAATGATTTGTAACAGTAAATTATTTCAATAGGTAGGTATTTGAACATTTCCCAACAAGACGTAAGAATAATTATTCGTAGGTATACAAGATACAATAACAAATCTAATACACTATTTATTATTTTATTATTTACTAGCGGTCCGCCCCGGCTTCGCCCGTGGTACATGTTTACGTTTTCTCTCCATAAGAAGTAATAGCTAGAGAGCTAGCGCAAAGCTACCTGTATGTAAATGACCAGACCTGGATTTTTGTGTGTTGATTCCCCTATACCTACTATACATGAGATGAGGAGTCACTAAGCCCAGAGTGGTGGACGGGGCGCGCGCTTAGGTAAGACAGGTGGAAATTTTTGGCGAACTTTGAAACCATTTGACCACGTCTGCCATTTTGATATTTGAAAATAGATTATTATTACTATCGGAAAATAACAATGGCAGACCATTATCACGCGGATAACATTCTGGCAGACACTTATGAAAGTGCTGAAAAAAATACAATTTTGAAAGTATTTGACCAGATCTGCCATTCATATATTTTATTTATTAGGGTCTTAAAAACTTATTTTCGAAACGGCAGACATTTTCATTGCGTACAGACTTCAGCAGACAACAAAACTTTACAGACTTCAGCAGTCAACAAGACTTAGCTTCTACATGGTCAGATGTATATATGTATTACGTTCCCTGACCTTACATCAATGATTTACTTTATTAATGTTTTTATGGTCATTTACATTTAATTTTGAAAACTATGGAATAAAATTTATAAATTTGATGATACAAAACTAAATATACATTTGTAAACACGCATGCATTTATTGAAATGTTCATTCATCATCACTATCGTATGGCGTTGTGTGACTCGTCTTCATAATCCATTGAATCGGATTCTGTAAAAGTAAAACGTAAATTATATAATAAAAGAAATGAGTCATTATAAACTTACCTAGTAAGGCAATGCTACTAGGTAAGTTTATAATACTGCTTTCCGAATCGGTGGTAAATTTTAAAATATGTAATGACGTTTCAAAAGTGCTTCTATAAGAAGTCTAATTGAATAAATAAATGTTTGAGTTTGAGTTTGAGTTTGAATGCCTTTGATGTCGCACGATGCCGCCGCGCCGCCAGTGTAGGTACTTCTGCTGCTACATGAAAATATGCTAGGGTTGCAACAAATGGGAAATAAAACAATTGTGATTATTACTATTATGATGTAATCATTTATTCATATTATGTACATTCAAAACAATTGCTATTATTAAATCTGATGTAATTATTTTTTCATAAATATATAATTATTATTAATTACATAATATATTGCACTGTGAAATATTTACGTATCACTTTATTTTTGATGTTCTTAATTGTCTTTTATAAAATTTAAGTGACACATTCGCATTGGGATCAACAATCCGATAAGAAAAGAATGGAGACAACATATACATAGCTTTGATTTCAATTCTACAGATACAAAATATACAATCTATCTAAAATGATACAACGGATGTTTCCTGCGTTTTCTCGTCAAAATACCGAAACAACGTAATTATTGTATAGTAGTTGGGCGTGAAAGTAAAAAAACAAATGAAAAGTGTTTTCCATATGATTATTTATTAAATTTACGCGATTAAGAATAATTTCAACGATACAATTTAGTAACCGAGAATTCAGAGGATTAAAGAAAATACCTGCCTGATCATTTTATCAAACTCTAAAAGAATTATGGTTATTTCGCATCACTCGGTTTATTAGTTTGGTAATAATTATTAAAGGTAGTTACAACCCTAGCCATTGAGTCGAACGGTAGGCAACACAATATCGACTTTGTGCGGGTACATATGGTACATTTCTTCTTGCTGTGAAGCGTAATTATTATTATTAAGATTTTTTAGGCTATTTTGAATCAGCTGTTCTAATTTAATTCTAGAAATTTATTAAAACGTGATTTTTTTAAAAGTATATTATGAGTTTATAAATACCTCAACCAATAGTTATTGTGTCCTATCCTCATTTCTTTATATCTTGGTAGTTAACTAAAGTGTTAAATTTACATAACCTCAACAACAACATTTACACTGCCACTGCACTAAAACTAAACTAACTAGCTCTCTAGCTATAAGAACCATCCTCGTACTTCAAGGGATATAATAAAAAAAGAATTATCGAAATCGGTTCAGCCGTTCTCGAGTTATGCGCTTACCAACACATTTTGCGATTCATTTTTATATTAGACTAGCGGTCCGCCCCGGCTTCGCCCGTGGTACATGTTTACGTTTTCTCTACATAAGAACCATCCTCGTACTTCAAGGAATATAATAAAAAAAGAATTATCGAAATCGGTTCAGCCGTTCTCGAGTTATGCGCTTACCAACACATTTTGCGATTCATTTATATATATATATATACTAGCGGTCCGCCCCGGCTTCGCACGTGGTACATAATATTTACGTTTTCTCTACATAAAAACCATCCTCGTACTTCAAGGAATATAATAAAAAAAGAATGATCGAAATCGGTTCAGCCGTTCTCGAGTTATGCGCTTACCAACACATTTTGCGATTCATTTTTATATATAAGAATAAGATTATGTGAAAATAACCAGGAAGGTGAAAAACATATTTACGAAAACATAGTAACATAATATGGCTGTCGCTACAATAATTATATTTCAATTTTATCTTTTTATACCTAGTAGAACTGGCCGACGAATAAAAAAAATCGTATTAGAATAAATACAATAAATTACGGAACAAAAAAAGGATTGTAACTGAATTAGGTATGTTTGTTTCTGGGCGCACCGTTTTCGACGACGCGACGCGCGACGTAAGCGTATAGGTATAGGTACCTACTTTGCTAAAACAAACTAATAAAATTGTGTGTCTGTCTGAAAATTCGGAAAAGCATATTTTGCAAGTTTGTAATTACTTTGATAGTTTACCGATTTATAATAATTGTAATTGTAATTGTATAATATAAAATTTGCAATGTGGTGAAATTTCATAAAAATCACGGGCCAATTTTTTGTTTTGAATCCCACCGAAAATATAATTGCGTTATTAGAATAATTAATTACTATACCTACCCACGATCAATTATTACAATATAGTCTCAAATGCATACTAGAGAAATATTGCAATTTGATTCAATTAAAATGCATAGCATACAAAAATAAATTCACAACACAAGAAATTCCGCGCGCAAATCATAGCGCGTGTCAATGAAATCAAGAATGTTTTATATCAAGCCGACGCGGACGACGACGCGACGCCGAACAAAAGTACCTACGACGGACGACCACGCTTCGAGTTGCCAAACAACATGAGTAATAAATTGTTTACAAAAAAAACAAGTTTTCCATTTTTCTGTATGAGTAGACAGAACTTCAAAACGCCACCTGCTACGGTTTATATTATGAACGATTGTTATAAAAATAAAAGTTATATTTGTTGGTGTAAACTATTTTATTGATCAATAATTTTGGAATTTAAAATTGTCAACATTGATTACAATAAAACGCAGTTTTATTGTATTACACTATTGTTTTTTTTATCAAAACATGTATTTGAAGTACCATATAATATTATGCTGATCCAAGCATTTTCACTCAAAACTCATATCACTAATGATTTGTAAAAGTAAATTATTTCAATATACATTTCATAACCAACATGTAAGAATAATTATTATTATTCCTACCTACAACAACAAACCTAAAACACTATTTACTATGGGAAAATAACCAGGAAGGTGAAAAACATATTATTATTTACGATTTCGACGCACTCGACTTTTAGTAAAATATAGTAGGTAAACATAATATTATGGTTTTGATTTTTGCTACTAGTATAAGAAAACTGCGTGTTCAAACTACTTGTTTGTCTGTCTGAAAATTCGGAAGTACTTTGGTAGTTTACCGATTTATAATAATATTGTATATATCGTTGTTTAAAAAATATTCAAACACAATAAAATATGATATACTGATTTATCACTGGTTTCAGTGATGAACTGATGAGTCAATTATAGCCACTATACTTTCGTCATACGTGTGTATGATTGATGTGATTTGCAACGTGGTGATATTTCAGAAAAATCACGGGTCAAATTGTCCCACCGAAAATATAACTGCGTTATAAGAATAACTATACCTACGATAAATTATACATAATACAATATAGTCTCAAATGCATACTAGTGAAATATTTTATTTGAATCAATAAAATAAAAAAAAAATAAAAAATAATAATAATACAAAAATAAATTCACAACACAAGAAAATCCGCGCGCAAATCATAGCGCGTGACAATGAAATCAAGAACTTTCGAGCCGACGCGGACGACGAAGGAGCCTAACAAAAGTACCTACAATCATAGGCGGCTCGTGACAAAATTGTATGGCCGTGTTCACTTGAAATAAAACAACGAAAATAGGTACCTACAATAGCGTTAGCAGTACAAAAAAAATGAGCACCACATTATAAATGTCTATTTATACACTAAAAATTATAGAGTATTTCAAAACGAATTCAATTATTATTTAGCAATAATTAGAAAATCCCCGAATTTGCATTCGTGATCGTATTCATAGTGTTTGTCTACACTAATATTATAAAGAGGAAAACTTTGTTTGTTTGTTTGATTGTAATGAATAGGCTCATAAACTACTGGACATTTTACCAATGTTTGCAAGTTTGTGATTACTTTGATAGTTTACCGATTTATAATAATTGTATACTTATATCATTGTTTAAAAATATTCAAACACAATATGATATAGGTACTGATTTATCACTGGTTTCAGTGATGAACTGATGAGTCAATGTTAGCCACAATACTAATCACTTTCGTCATACATGTGTATGAACTATGATTGATGTGATTTGCAATGTGGTGAAATTTCATAAAAATCACGGGCCAATTTTTTGTTTTGAATCCCACCGAAAATACATATATTACTAATTGCGTTATTAGAATAATTAATTACTATACCCACGATCAATTATTACAATTTACAATATAGTCTCAAATGCATACTAGAGAAACATTGCAATTTGAATCAATTAAAATGCATAGCATACAAAAATAAATTCACAACACAAGAAATTCCGCGCGCAAATCATAGCGCGTGTCAATGAAATCAAGAATGTAATTTTATATCAAGCCGACGAGCGACGACGCCGAACTAAAGTACCTACAGTACCATTTACCTTCAGTGTACAATACAGTTTACAGACCTACGACGGACGAACAATAATGAGTAATAAATAAAAAAAAACATAGTTTCTAAGGTCATTAGTTTTATTTTATTTTATTGTTATTTTCTTTGAACGATTGGAAATGAAATTACTCAATTTTTACACAGAACTTTGATTTATTAGAATTATGCTCATTATGCATAAGATAACGAACGCGAATGCACGACATCTAGCGCGTCAATGTCTAAACATCGCCTTTCGTTTAGACATTGACGCGCTAGATCTGTAATAAGTATATAGTCTATGCGCTAGATGTCGTGCTTTATGTCGTGTTTCGCTTGGCAAAAGTCACGCACACTACTGTAGAAGTGTCAAATTTTTCCGGTATTTTACTGTTGTTTTTCTAAGTAAATATTGTAAATTATTGATTAAAAAGGTCGAACGCGCACACATTTCATTATAGAGAAGTGATAAAATGATTAGTTTTAAAGAAATAGTGTCTGTGTTAAGTGTTTAGAGGTAATCAAAAATGTATGGAGGGACGGTCGGAACATCAACCTTAATACCCTCCACCTTTTTTTTTTAAATCGGCACCTACTGCTTTCCGAATCGGTGGTAAATGTTAAAAATATGTAATGACGATTCAAAATTGCTTCTAGAAGAAATCTTGTTGAATAAATAAATGTTTGAGTTTGAAAATGTTATTTTTTCAACAGATTGGTGAACGAAAAATTTACGGAACTAATGCAAAATGATCCGGTACATTTGAAACGAAAGGTGTTGGCCGGCATTGTGATGACTATTGACAATGAATTGGAAGGCGCTAAGGTTTGTTGTTTTTATATATTTACTAGCTGCTCCGCGCGGTTTCACCCGCGTGGCTCCACTCCTGTTGGTCGTAGCGTGATGATATATAGCCTATAGCCTTCCTCAATAAATGAGCTATCTAACACCGAAAGAATTTTTCAAATCGGACCAGTAGTAGTAGTTCCCGAGATTAGCGCGTTCAAACAAACTCTTCAGCTTTATAATATTAGTATAGATTAATGCATCCCGCGGTTTTGCTCGTGTTTATTCCTGAAACAGGCTTGAATCTATCGGAAGACATAAAAAACTTTTCGGTCTAGTCGTTTGAAGGTCAGTCATAAAAAATGAGTCGTGTGTGCCGAGCATACGTGTCAGAAGTGAAACTACTTTGGCAAGTTTCAAATATACCAAAAAGTATATGTTGAAGTGAAACTGCTTAAGCGCATTGGAAGTCAAATTGCAAGGTCGCGTCATGGCAAAACCGTCACGTCATGGAGTAAGGCGACGATTTTTATTAACATTTTATTTTTAAAAAAATTATACTAAAATAAATACTTTTACGATACTGATTTGTGAATAATCGATATTACAAAGTTCATAATAAATAATAATGTTTCTCTCAATTAAAATAGTTGTTTTATTTATATTTATTTGTTATAGATTATAGCAGTGACAACCGGCACGAAGTGTGTGTCCGGTGATAAAATGTCCGTATCCGGCCGAGCAGTAAATGATTGTCACGCTGAGGTGAGATAGATTGCATTTATATTTGTATTTTTTGACTGACCGCTTGGCTTGGTTGGTAGTGACCCTGCCTTCCAAGTCAGAGGTCGTGGGTTCGATTCCCACCCGGGGTAAATATTTGTGTATGAACATAGATGTTTGCTCTGTGTCTTGGTGTTAATTATCTGTAAAAGTATTTATTAAAAAAATATATATGTATTTATTATTATAATTTATCAGCCATCTGGTTTCCATAACACAAACGAAAGCTTAGTATGGGATCAGATCGTGCCGTGTGTGAAATATGTCGAAAAATAAATGTATTGTCTGCATTTGTATTGTTTGTATTGTATGTATCTGTGTTTGTATTGTTTGTATCTGTGTTTGTAAACCATATTGCATACAATTTGGTCAGAAAAATCTTATTTGAAAACATTTAATTTATTGTTATTACTATTCCAAAATATGCTAAAGCACTTATACTTTTTTGTACTACAGGTTGCAGCCAGGCGTTGCTTGCAAAGATATCTATATACACAGCTGTTGATGTATGCAGATTCACCTAGTAAGTAAATATCACTACATAGTATAAAACAAAGTCGCTTTCTCTGTCCCTATGTCCCTATGTATGCTTAAATCTTTAAAACTACGCAACGGATTTTGATGCGCTTTTTTGTAATAGATAGAGTGATTCAAGAGGAAGGTTTTAGCATATAATTTATTAGGTTTTAGACAAAGCGGGCGAAGCCGCGGGCGGAAAGCTAGTTATTTATATTATAATGTTATGTTTGTTAGAAAGTAATGATTGATTGATTGATTGTTAAATGGTAACGATTGATATCTACTATCCATACTTAATATTATAAATGCGAAAGTAACTCTGTCTGTCTGTCTGTTACTCAATCACGTCTTAACTAATGAACTAATTTGCATGAAATTTGGTATAGAGATATTTTGATACCCGAGAAAGGACATAGGCTCCTTTTTATCCCGGGACATAGGATAGGTTTTATCCCGGAAATCCCACGGGAACGGGAACTATGCGGGTTTTTCTTTGACTGCGCGGGCGATGCCGCGGGTGGAAAGCTAGTTATTTATATTTGAATGTTATGTTTGTTAGAAAGTAATGATTGATTGCTTGTTAGATGGTAACGATTGATATCTATTATATAAAAATAAGTCGGGTTTTCCTTCCTGACGCTATAACTCCAGAACGAACGAACCGATTTCCACGGTTTTGCATTCTTCGGAAATGTCTCGGGCTCCGTGAGGTTTATAGCAAAGAAAAGGCGTCTCTGGCGAAACGGAGTTCGCCCGGTTTGCTAGTATTAATTTAATAATTTGTTCATGATTTATTTAATTATCGATTCATTGATGGATTTATATATAGTGTTAGACATAATTTTTGATTTAATATTTTTGTGGATGAATAGTTGTCAATGTTAGTTGTCATTATTTCATGTCTGAACATGCTTAGCTGTCGAATACTATAAAAAGCCGCTTTCCTTTGACTTGGGGCGCATTCGTACGAATCGTGCCTAGGGGCTCGGACGTTCGACGTTCGACCCAACTACCCTCACTTTGCTAATAGTCGTTGACTCTCTGCGATTTGTTATCAACTACCTACATCAATTAGGTAGCTGTGTAGAATCGCAGTACATTCTTATTACATTCAAACTAATATTTAACCCGGCCTCGCGTGTTATTTCTTACAATAGATTAATTTCATTCAATCTTCCAGGGCCGCGAGTACCAATAGAATCCTCGGACATCGAACCCATACCCCTCGCTCACGCCGGTTACAGGCTAAAGGCGAACAGACAGATACATTTATATATAAGTACAGCGCCGTGTGGTGATGGCAGGATATTCAGTCCGCATGAGGAACAAATGGAACCGGATAGACATCCTAACAGGTGGGTGTGACGGGTTTAAAGCGTGATTTATTTCATTTTGTAACGCTATTATTAGCTTCAACTGTATATTTGGACGTAACCGACTCCTTTAGAATCGATTTTGACGATAAACGGACAGATTTATTTGAAACTTTGTATGTAAACATTTATCGAGGTCGGAAAACACAATAGTTTTACGAGTTATGTAGTTTTTTAACTAAATTAAATTTTATTAATTGAAATGAAATGAAATTTTACGGTATTTCATAGCGTGTTACAAAATTTATTTAATTACGCAGTGGGAATTTCAACTCTATTTCGTAAGTGGGTTGTTCGAAATTCGACCGTCTCACTCTCAACACTCACACTCATCTCACGTCAACTCAATTTAATAAACGGATTCGATTGTAATTTATTGGTGTTTTTTTTAATTTGAAACCTGTTCCCTTGTTGTTTCCATTTAAATTTGACAATTTCAAGGCGGATAAGTATTTTGTTAAAAAATAAATATATTTTTTTACAGATTCTCTCGCGGCCAGCTGCGTACTAAAATAGAATCTGGGGAAGGAACAATTCCAGTGAAAAATGCAAGCTTGATACAAACGTGGGATGGAGTTTTACAGGTATTCTATAGATATAGGTATTAGGGCGGCCGTACACGGACCGCTTCAAGCAGTTGAGACCGACGGCTTGAAGCCGCGCGGTGAACTATGGACATTCATTCACTGCCGTACACGGACTGCTCAAGCAGTCGCGACCGCTTCAAGCCGTCAACTGCGCGGTTTGTAGCGACAGCTCGAGCAGTCAACGACCGACCGCTCGAGCAGTCCATTTACGTCGCTCAGCCGTTAACTGCTCGAGCTGCCCGTGTACGGCCGCTCTTACTAGCTTTCCGCACGAGGCTTTTTCCGAGTTTTCAAGAAAAAAAAGTGCGTGTATACGGAGCATACGTGTCAGAAGTGAAACTTCTTTGGCGAGATACACAGATGCCAAAGTCGTCGCCTTACTCCATGACGTGACGATATTGCCATGACGCGAATTTGAAATTTTAATCTCAACGCGCCTAAAGAATTTTCACTTGAAAAATATATTATTTCAGCCCGCCGTAACAAGGTTACGTTGTTGAATTTTGATGAACTATCAAATGTTACGTATAAAAATGGTTTTGGGTTAAAATTTGACATTAAATTATAATAATAAATTCCCATTTGTATAGTTATAACTTATAAGTACTTTAACTGTTTCTATAATTCTTTGTTTTTGTCACGATGAACTGATAATGGTGTACCTTGTTATTGACGTATTTAATTATTAATAACTAGCTTTCCGCCCGCGGCTTCACCTGCGCAGTCAAATAAAAAAGACGGGTTGCACTCCGGGAGTGCCGGCAGAAGTGAAAACTTGATTATTAACGTTGAGCATGTTTGATATTTTGGAATGGTATCCGTCTTACGCTTTTTCGATCAGGTCACGTGTCCTGACGCGAGTTTAAGATTTTATACCCATTACAGAAAAAGTGCTCAACGCCGCTAAAGTAGTTTTCACTTAAAAAATCCGCATAGTTTAGTAGGATTTCCGGGATAAAACAAAAAATACAATTTTTAAAATTTTTGTCTGTTTGTCTGTATAATATGTCCGGGCTAATCTCATCTCTGCATGGATTTACTTCAAATTTGGAACAGAGATAGATTGAAACCTGAGAAAGGACATAGGATAGGTTTATCGGAAATCCCACGGGAACGGGAACTGTGCGGGTTTTTCTTTGACTACGCGGGCGACACAATTATTGTACAGTAAGCCGTAAGGTAATAAGCCCTTTTACAAATAAAATTTGACTGTCCGGTTGGCGTGGTTGGTAGTGGCCCTGCCTTCCAAGACAGAGGTCGTGGGTTCGATTCTCATCCAGGGCAAATATTTGTGTGATGAACGTAGATGTTTGCTCTGTGCCTGGGTATAAGTATTTATTTAAAATTATATATATGTATGTTTATCAGCCATCTGGTTTACGTAACACAAGCGAAATCTTAGTCAGATCAGATCGTGCCGTGTGTGAAATATGTCAAAAAAGATGTATTGTATGTATCTGTGTTTGTATTGAATGTATCCGTGTTTGTATTGAATGTATCTGTGTTTGTATTGAATGTATCTGTGTTTGTATTGGATGTATCTGTGTTTGTATTGAATGTATCTGTGTTTGTATTGAATGAATCTGTGTTTGTATTTAATGTATCTTTGTGTGTATTGTATGTATCTGTTTTTGTATTGTATGTATCTGTTTTTGTATTGTATTTATCTGTGTTTGTATTGATCTGTGTGGTGTTTAATGTATCTCTGTTTGTATTGTATGTATCTGTGTTTGTATTGAATGCATCTGTGTTTTTATTGGATGTATCTGTGTTTGTATTGTATGTATCTGTGTTTGTATTGAATGTATCTGTGTTTGTATTGTATGTATCTGTGTTTGTATTGTATGTATCTGTGTTTGTATTGAATGTATCTGTGTTTGTATTGTATGTACCTGTGTTTGTATTAAATTTATCTGTGTTTGTATTGAATGTATCCGTATTTGTATTTAATGTATCTGTGTTTGTATTGAATGTATCTGTGTTTGTATTGAATGTATCTGTGTTTGTATTGGATGTATCTGTGTTTGAATTGTATGTATCTGTGTTTGTATTGAATGTATCTGTGTTTGTATTGAATGAATCTGTGTTTGTATTGAATTTATCTGTGTTTGTATTTAATGTATCTTTGTGTGTATTGTATGTATCTGTTTTTGTATTGTATGTATCTGTTTTTGTATTGTATTTATCTGTGTTTGTATTGAATGTATCTGTGTTTGTATTGACCTGTGTGTGGTGTTTAATGTATCTCTGTTTGTATTGTATGTATCTGTGTTTGTATTGAATGTATCTGTGTTTGTATTGGATGTATCTGTGTTTGTATTGAATGTATCTGTGTTTGTATTGGATGTATCTGTGTTTGTATTGTATGTATCTGTGTTTGTATTGAATGTATCTGTGTTTGTATTGTATGTATGTGTGTGTATTGTATGTATCTGTTTTTGTATTGTATGTATCTGTTTTTGTATTGTATTTATCTGTGTTTGTATTGAATGTATCTCTGTTTGTATTGTATGTATCTGTGTTTGTATTGAATGTATCTGTGTTTGTATTGGATGTATCTGTGTTTGTATTGTATGTATCTGTGTTTGTATTGAATGTATCTGTGTTTGTATTGTATGTATCTGTGTTTGTATTGAATGTATCTGTGTTTGTATTGTATGTACCTGTGTTTGTATTGAATGTATCTGTGTTTGTATTGAATGAATCTGTGTTTGTATTGAATTTATCTGTGTTTGTATTTAATGTATCTTTGTGTGTATTGTATGTATCTGTTTTGCATTGTATGTATCTGTTTTTGTATTGTATTTATCTGTGTTTGTATTGAATGTATCTGTGTTTGTATTGACCTGTGTGTGGTGTTTAATGTATCTCTGTTTGTATTGTATGTATCTGTGTTTGTATTGAATGTATCTGTGTTTGTATTGGATGTATCTGTGTTTGTATTGAATGTATCTGTGTTTGTATTGGATGTATCTGAGTTTGTATTGTATGTATCTGTGTTTGTATTGAATGTATCTGTGTTTGTATTGTATGTATCTGTTTTTGTATTGGATGTATCTGTATTGTATGATATGTATGGCATCAGATCGTGCCATGTGTGAAAATTGTCTGTATTTATTTTAAAATAAATTAACTATCAAGGGGGAGCGGCTGCTGACGATGTCGTGCTCGGACAAGCTGGCCCGCTGGTGCGTGTCCGGGCTGCAGGGCGCTCTGCTCGCGCAGCTGCTGCAGCCCGTGTACCTCACGTCCGTGGTGCTCGGCTCGCTGCTGCAGCGGGACCACATGTACAGGTGAGTGTATATACTGCTGCTGCAGGGCGCTCTGCTCGCGCAGCTGCTGCAGCCCGTGTACCTCACGTCCGTGGTGCTCGGCTCGCTGCTGCAGCGGGACCACATGTACAGGTAAAGCCGGCCATTCAAGCAGTTGAGACCGACTGTTTGAAGCCGCGAGCGCGCGGTGAACTATAGACATTCATTCACTGCCGTACACGGACTGCTCGAGCAGTCGCGACCGCTTCAAGCCGTCAACTGCGCGGTTTGTAGCGACAGCTCGAGCAGTCAACGACCGACCGCTCGAGCAGTCCGTGTACGTCGCTCAGCCGTTAACTGCTCGATCCGCACGTGTAGTGCCGCTCTAAGTGGATAAAAAACAAAAACGTACTAGTGTACACGTAAGAAGTGAAACTTCTTTATTACCTTATTTTTCAAAAAATAATTTACTATATGCAACTTAACAGAAATACGTCGAATCACGCGTGGTAGGGATAGGAAAAAGATGGCGCGTAACGGAAAAATGTCACGCGTAACGAAAAAATTTTACACTACATTTTTTCCAACCCCGGTAAAGAAGTTTCACTTCAAAAACATTTTTTTTGCATAATATAGTTACCAGTGATATAGCGATACATGATTTTGCCGATGCGATACCGATACCGATTCGTCTACACTAATATTATAAAGAGGAAAACTTTATTTGTTTGTTTGATTGTAATGAATAGGCTCATAAACTACTGGACCGCTTTTGATGAAATTTGGCACAGATAATCTTTAGACCCTGAGAAAGAACATAGGCTACCTTTTATTGCGAAATATGTACCACGGGCGAAGCCGGGGCGGACCGCCAGTAGTAAATAATCAGCGGTACTGATATCGGTGGCTTGCTAGATAAATAGATAGTGAATTATGCACTTACTAGAGGTCCGCCCCGGCTTCGCCCGTGGTACATATTATTTCGCAATAAAAGGTAGCCTATGTCCTTTCTCGGGTATCAAAATATCTCCATACCAAATTTCATGCAAATTGGTTCAGTAGTTTAGGCGTGATTGAGTAACAGACAGACAGAGTTACTTTCGCATTTATTATGGACTAGGTTTCCGCCCGCGGCTTCGCCCGCGCAGTCATAGAAAAACCCGCATAGTTCCCGTTCCCGTGGGATTTCCGAGATTGCGTCATTTTTCCGGGAAAAAGAAGTAGCCTATGTCCTTTCTCGGGTATCAAAATATCTCCATACCAAATTTCATGCAAATTGGTTCAGTAGTTTAGGCGTGATAGAGTAACAGACAGACAGACAGAGTTACTTTCGCATTTATAATATAAGTATGGATTACGCTTAAAAATTACTAGTTAATAATTAATTGATATTTTACAGTTATTGATCTATTTATAATTATTTATTAGGCTAAGGAAAATCGTTATACGCAAATGATGATAATTTATGTATACAAGATGAGCCCGCGTCTTCCTTCGCGTGCGAGTCGATTCGCGGATTCCTAATGCTCCGCTTCTATTGGTCGTAGCATGATTTTATATACAGGGTGGGAGTGAATATTATTGAATTTTAGTTTGTGCTATTTTATTGAATTTTAGTCAGTTCGATTCCCGGGTGTGGCAAACTATTTTACAAATCTATTTTCCCAGTCTCAGTTTTCTTTCTTTTTAAAAATAATGGAATAATTCTTTTGAACAGAATTTTCTGTCAACCATATTTTAAGTACTTTAACTACAGGGTCCATAAAAAATTTTACTCTACCACAGAGCCTTTTTTTCAAAAATGGACTAATGAATACAAGATGTTCAGTACTTACTGAGATAAGCTCATCCAAACAAATACAAAATATTTCTAATAAGCTTACTCTTTACATTTATAATATTAGTCGGATATCAAAGGGAAATAAAACAACATAATACTGGCTAAAAATTTATTTACTATTATAATTATAATAATATTTTTTGCTAATCTATCATTCTATTGAGAAGGGTGATTGCCGATGCGTCACTAAGAAATATGTCCCTCTTGCCCTGGAAAATAAAACAATATATTAATAAAAAAAAAAGAAAAAATATTTTTACATTTTTACACACACACACACACACATATTTTAAATTTGAAGATTATTATATTGAGTGATTATATTATGTTGTTAAAGTATTGCTGTTAAAAACTATTAAGCACCTATTATCTTTTTACGTTATTTATTTTAAAACATTACTAGCGACCCGCCCCGGCTTCGCACGGGTGCAATGCTGATACTAAATACACTACAGAAAAACTGTGAACGTTGTATATAAAAACATAGCGGCCCGCTCCGGCCTCCGACTTCGTATAGATAGCCTGGCGGCCGGCCGGTACCGCCGCAAACGCTACGTCCCGCAATTTTTAAATCTGTAATATCTTCGAAAATATTCACTTAATTCATATGGTGTAAAGGGCCATATAGATCTATATTAAACGAACAATGTATTCAAGGTATTTAATTGGTTAAGGATTAATGCTGTATTGGTTAAAATCGCATCGAAAATTAGCCATTATTTTTCGTAAAAAGTAAATGACAAAAAAATGTTATTGTGGGTTATCCATAAGAGATAGACATATACCATCGCGGACTTTTCTATAGACCTTTTCAATGTGTATAATACTTAGTACATTATTTTGATAAAACTCGTAGGGTTCAGCCTGCGTTTGCAATGTAAGCGGAAAAAATGTAATTTTTTACGACATCACTTTAGAAACCTCAAAAATAACAGTACTTCTCCACTATTTAATGGATGTTATTATACATATAAACCTTCCTCTTGAATCACTCTATCTATTAAAAAAAACCGCATCAAAATCCGTTGCGTAGTTTCAAAGATTTAAGCGTACAAAGGGACATAGGGACATAAGGACATAGGGACAGGGAAATCGACTTTGTTTTATACTATGTAGTGATTTAAAATGTAGAAGAAGGATATCTCAACCTGTATTTTGTATAATGTTTAATATGCTACATAATATTGTACATAATTATGAAAGTATTTATAAGTGAAGTACTTGAATTTTGAATGAAGTTAGATAGATATGTTTTACAATGTGCACCTTGAAACTAAAATTAATTATAAGTGCTTTAATGTTGTTACCAGTTACAGATATTTAAGATGGTAAGGTGTTATGTTAGGAGTTAATCTACTGGAAAGAGGTACTTTATTTTAAACATTTATGCATACATTACTTCTCGCTGGCGATCTTTAAAATGTCCCCTTCAAGACCCAAAAGTTTCATGAAAATATTGGGGGTTTTACCAAATTCCAAATTGAATTTTTTCAACTGGTAACCCGGCAGTGATGCCGTATAAATGTGTTTTTCTCTAATCTTATTAAATATATCGTTACTAGTGGATATTTCTCGCATTATAGATAGAATTGGATTTATGGAACGTCCAAATAACTTTGATAGGAAATTGCCGTCCTCTGATTGGTTGAAAAATGGTATTGATCGTTTCTTTCGATATTGTTTCTGGAATATTCTCTTGATGTTTGATGATGTCTTCGTGTGTTTGTGTTTTGTTATCTCCTGTATCGTTCTGAAGTTGGATTGTATGTTTGTATGTGTTGGGTTTCGTGTGTGCGACTGAGTTAGATGTATAGATTCTTCGTTTCCTTCACCTGTAATGCAAAGCAAGCTTAAATTGTGTATTATACAATATGGAATTTGTGGAGGATGTTCTATCTCTTTCTAACCGTGCAAAAACATTTAATGTTAGAGCGAGACGGTTGAACTAATACATACATTATTTTTATAACTCAATTATTGTTCTATTAAAAATTTCTTAGTGCAATATATGTGCCTAAATATACTTATGCCTACTTCCTATCCACCCCCATAGCCCATATAGGTTCTTTTGGCATTCGCACAGCGGCCCTCCAGAGTAATTGTTCCAAGAAAACAAGCAAGATACATGTGTTATCCATTTCAAAATTTTCTGTGCAC
The DNA here is from genome assembly GCF_061535395.1 of Colias eurytheme. Lineage (NCBI taxonomy): Eukaryota > Metazoa > Arthropoda > Insecta > Lepidoptera > Pieridae > Colias > Colias eurytheme. The sequence continues at coordinate 3,031,094 of NC_143008.1, forward strand.
CCCCATGCCAAAATATGTGCCTTAATAATAATTATGCCTACTTCCTATCAACCCCATAACCAAAATAGGTTCTTTTGGCATTAGCACAGCGACCCTCAGAGTGAATCTTCCAAGAAAACAAGGAATATACATGTGTTATCCATTTCAAAATTTTTTGTGCACCCCCATGCCAAAAAATGTGCTTTAATAGTAATTATGCCTACTTCCTATCCACCCCATAGCCCATATGGGCCCTTTCGGCATTAGCGCATCGTCCTTTAGAGAAGTCCTTCCAAGAACTGCACTTGGATGCGACAAACGATTTAGGTCGTAACACTGACTCGCTGAAGAATCTGTATGAACGCCAGTGGCTGCAGAAATCTGTTGAGGATTAGTTTGGGATCAAAATATGAATAGGTTATAGATTTGATAGTGTTACAATGTTTTGTAATTAATTGTATTAATAAGGGGCTCCTGAAAATTGTATATACCTACATATTATTTGATTCTATATCGTTTTTCGTAAAGCTGTGGAGATATTAAGGATGTAAAAATTATTAATAATTTAATTCTGAAAGGCTAGACGTAGTCAATCAAACAATTGTTATAGGTATGTAGAAATTTACTCCCGATTAAAAAAATTGGTTTTCTGTAAAGTCGGTTTACTGACGATAGTTGAACGTGACAACGTCTTAAGACCGATTGTGCCTCTTTGTCACTCGTTCCGCGCTCTCGCATGCACTTCAAGCCACATGGAACGCCTCAGAGCGAGGTAACGCCGCATGAGTCATGTTTTTTCGTGCATGCAGCCGGCTCTATCGAATTATAAGACGTTGTCACGTCAATAATTCTAAAAATGTTTTAAAATAGATTATACATTTTGTTTATACTGAAGTGAAATTTTTATAGGCGCGTTGAGAGTAAAATTTTAAGGTCGCGTCATGGCAATACCCTCACGTCATGGAGTTAGGGAAAAATTTTGGTCTTTGAGTCTTTCCAAAGTAGTTTCACTTCTGACACGTGTGCTGCGCACACAATCTCTTGTTCGTTATATACATACATTTATTTAACAACTCCTGTTGCGGCACGACGACCTCCAGCTCGCAGCCCGGCTGCGGACTCACTCCGCCGTTGGGGTAGAAGTCTACGTGACCAACGTTACGATTATAGCCTGTAAAAAATGTGTGCTTAGTTTAGTCACTTGTTGTAGAAATGTAATGCAAATTGTCTTCTGGATTCTTTCATCTTTCCTAGGTTACGAGGCCAAATTACTACATCCATACTAATATTATAAATGCGAAAGTAACTCTGTCTGTCTGTCTGTTACTCAATCACGCCTTTACTACTGAACCAATTTGCATGAAATTTGGTATAGAGATATTTTGATACCCGAGAAAGGACATAGGATAGGTTTTATCCCGGAAATCCTACGGGAACGGGTTTTTCTTTGAAAACGCGGGTGAAGCCGCGGGCGGAAAGCTAGTATTTAATAAAGACGTTTGGGTGTAGCCTTATTCAATTATCTGAAGGAATTTCGAAGAGCTAATAATATATTTTCCATACAATGAAATAAAGTATTTATATAATTTATTTTGTATGTTTTAATCTATCAAATTATACTTGAGATCATGGAACTATAGTCATACTGGAACCCAAACTCCTAAGAATAAATAAAAAACTGATAGAATGACCGCAAGTAACCCCTGTTTACCCCATAGGGTAGCCAGCGTGATTGTAAATTTTTCCCCTATTGACGTGCATTAAAAAATCGACTGTCAGTAATAATAGTCTATATGACATAAATCATTAATAAAATCCGCTAAAAAAATGAAATTTAAACGAGATTCATGCAGGTTTGCTTTTCCATTGAAATAACAAAGGTTTACAACTTTTAAAATGGACTGCTTATCGAACACGCTCATAATTTTTTTCCCATATTTTGAATTATGTTATGAAAATCGTTGCGCGGCAGCCCCAATTCTAGGTGTCAAATAATGTTTACTGCAAAATGGCGGATGTTTATGTTCATTTCGTGAGTTTGTTCTTGTATTTTGGAATTATTCTGAGCCAAAATTAATAGAAATGGTTGTAAATATATTGTGCGCGGTTGCAAAAGTGAATGGCATCCAGGATGTGATATTATATTTCATTCGTAAGTACAAAAAACCATGCATAAACTACGCTTCATGTAAAATTGTAGTTTAGTAATATTTCTACTTTAATTGTTGTTAAATCTGGAATAATAGATCGAAGTTGTGATTATAATGTTAATTTTGATTAGGTTTTTTCCATTTAACATCGTTATTTGCTTATTATTAAATGTTTCATGATTGTAATAAATATTAGACTAGGGTGTCCATACTTTATAAAATTGTGTACATATATTTCGGTATGGTATTTTATATGAGGAGAAGTCTTTCTCCACTTGAGTTAGTTCAATTGGCGTGAAAGTTAATGGTATAAAAACGTTGTTTACTACTTTTATATAATGATATATTGTAAAATCAAAAACTCAAAGTACATACATATATGGTACCTACTGAAATAGAAGCACAAGACAACAGCACAAATTTTTTGTTATCTGTATCTAAATGACATTTTTTTTTTTATATTTTGCAAATAATCTTCTTTTCTCTTTACAGGTTTCCGTCCAATCTAGCGGAACGTAATACATGGCTAAATATAGTAGAATTAAAAATATCCTGTTTTGAAAAAGTGAAGATATGCAACATTCATTTTAAACCCGCACTTGGCCAGTGTGGTGGATGTGGCTGTAACCTCATAGGAGGCCATGTCCCAGCAGTGGGAACGTAATATATACGTTACGGGAAATAAAATGTATGGGAGGGTTTAAAGTTACATTTTTAGATATTTCTTGTTATATTTAAAAAAAGTTATTATTGTTATTTTACTCATTAGGTAAAGTATCATATCAGTATCATATCGATATCAGTTTAAAGTTTTTTGATACCTGCAATAGTTACGGAATAATCACCTGTGCACACTTAACGATTACACCCTGAATATATCATATTTTGTTTTTTATTGTATGATAGGGAAGCGCTAGACCACGATCTCATATTTCAAGTACTCTTAAAACTATTTAAATACTTAAGGGTATGGAATGATAAAAATATTTTCAGTGAACCGATTTCGTTACTTTTTATTGTTATTATCTTATAATTTGCAAATTTGTAAAGGCAGTTGGCATTGTAATGATAAATAAATATTATAAAAACACATTGATATTTTACTTCATTAATTCCTCAAATGACTGGACGTAACGCCAAATTATACAGCAAAATGTTGTCATAATTTATAGCGGTCCTGTGTTCTGAAGATGCAAGACGGAAGACGCAAACATGAAAAATCGCTGAAAGGAACATTACAATTTTCCAATGTTAAATACTTGAACATCTATTTTTTATCTATTTGCAAAAATTCTACAGTAACTATATTAGAATAATAAATGCAATTACGTAATTTATTTCCGCCATAAATCATCAACCATCAATCAATCAATAAATATAAAACTCTCCCGTTACTTAGTGACTGACAGACAACGCACAGCCTAAAATCACTGGACCTAAAGACATGAAATTTGGCACACTCTGTATATCTAGAGTATCCTAAAGGTGCACTTAGAAAGGCTATTCCGAAATCCCCACGGGATAAATGGGATTTTATGTTTTATGACTTCAACGAGGACGAAGTCGCGGGCAAAATCTAGTATTATAGTAAAATTTTAATACGAATAAAATTGATGTATCCGTTATTTTTTTCCTTAATATCCTGAATTTTTTACATTTATACTCACCCCACGGAAATATAGACATACTATATATATTATGACTCACCGTAACTAGAAAGAGACGGAGGGGAAACGATAAGATTCAAGGTCAAATTTTTTGACTTTACTTTTTCTTAGGGAGTGTGGGTTCCATACGTAGTATATATTATAGTTCCATGCTTGAGATACAGATAATAATTTGTGAAAAAAATAAATTTTATGACAGTCTTGTGACTGGTTGAGATTTACTATCAATTGTCTACTGCCTAGGACGATGTCTCTGTCTACTTAAGCTGTTTTGTAGAATAATACATTCCGTACACTATCATTTAACCTATTCTCATTCCAACTTCTAACAATCTGCAATTCTATATACCAAAAATGCCCGCGTCCGTGTGTATCACATCGACGAATTCGCCATCGCTAGGGTCGAGTCTCTGGTCGAGCGGTATCTTGTCGAACAGAGGCTTCGCTGGGTCTAGACCGGTAATGCGTGACACGCGACCTGTGGAAAATATTAAAAACTAGTTAAAATGAGTCGTATAATAAGTAATTTTAATTTTTGTTTTCTATACGTATAGACCGATTAAAATGGAACTTTCACTGAGATAGGTGATGTTACATTTTTCTTTGCAACAGTCGGGTTGCCTTCTTAAACAAGAAATTATATAAATTGTAAAAACTGATTTAATGGGTACTCCGTTTTTTAAAACGATGAGGTTTACCTCATCCCGCCTTTATTTTATATGTTTTTTACTTTACTGCATTTCAATTTGTGAAAATTATTACTCGTGGGGCATATGGCTTCACTTTTCTTCAGTTTTGGAGATATTTGGCTTTTTCTTTAGCTTCTTGCCAATACAACTTTTTTTCTTGTAAATTGGTAAAAAATAGTATATAAGAATGAAGGGTAAGTAAGAAAGGCCTACCTGATTTTAAGCTATGTCCAGCTACACCGGCACAATGTGCTCCGAGACTGTGGCCCACAAGATGAGTTTGATTTAGTTTTAGACCTCTAAAAAAAAAGAGAGAGATTAATAATATACTGATTATAAGGCATAATAATAATAACGTTAAAATAAAATATAACAATGATTTTAATTAAGACAGAATCGTTTAGAAAACAGTTATAAAAGCACAGGATAAACAGCAAAAGGACAGACAGTTTGGTTAAATTTAGGACCACTTTCATAATATAATAAGTTTAAATTTTGGATAGTTAATTTAAACAAAAGAGAAATACAATGCGTTTTGAGTATTAGCAAGTAAGCTCTTCCCGTAAGGATAGGCTATCATTCTTCACAGTATACCAAAACAAAATAAACCCCTAACTCACCTTATATTTAATTCTCTAAAAAGAAATCTATATACAAAACTAACCTCGAAACCAAATAGTCAATGAACTGTCCGCCAATACGGCCGATATACCACGTGTTGGCAGCGGCCGTGAAGTACCAGGGACCGGCTTCAAGACGCTGGGCGTCCACCATGATCACGTTGGTGTCGCCACGGTGGATTAGGGCTAAAAATAATTACCAACATTGACGTATAATAAACAACTAGACTATCACACCTTAAAGCTGTCCGGAATAAAAGTCTGCCTGTAGACAAAGGCAGAGTTTTCTAATGAGCGTAGTAATTAAGTTTGATTTTGAACATTACGGCCACGAAATATTGTATTCATTTGAATGTAAATAAATATCGACCAGACCGTGGTTCAGTCATGGAATCAAAGTAAATTATGCTTAGTGTCAAGAAATTATTTATTTCTGCATCATTCAATTATATTGGATTATTAGGATCAAGACCAAAAATACATAATTTTATCTGTCTTTACGCTTTCATACTTATATGAAAGCTGTGCCCCGCGGTTTTACTCGCTATGCTATCTCGATAAATGCGCTATCTAACACTGAAAGAATTTTTCAAATCGGCCCCGTAGTTGCTGAGATTAGCTCGTACAACCGAACAAAGTCTTTAGTTTTATAATATTTTAGTATAGATTTGGAATGAAAATAGTCGAAGACCCTGCAATGGCGTTTTCACATAGAAACCTCTTAATTTTTTTTCTCTCTTTCCCCTTCTTTATTTCTTGTCTTTCTTACCTTCTCTAACAAACAACGCGCTGCCATCCATAGGGGTCTCCATGAATGCGTGGAAGTATATAACGGTTTCATCGTGGAAGTCGATGTTAGACGCGAAGAGGCTCTCGTCGTCGTCGATGCCCAGGAACTGTGGCTCGTTCGGGTTGTGCCTGGAATGTGATGATGATGATAATTACTGGTATAAAAAGCAGCAGCATGTTTGTTCTTAAGTCACGTAGCATCAGAACAATTTTATGGTATGATTTTTATGTCAGGACATAGTTAGGGAGGCTAGAAATAAATATAGGTTACTTTTCACCGCAGTGAAATATCTCATCTTCAGAAAAGGTAGGACTGATTAAGATGGAATTTAGTCAATAGAAAGTTAATCGCTGTAAACTTAAAGAAGAATTTTAATTATAGGTTAAAGATTGGATCAGTATGTCGATATATCCTGAGAAATGATGAAATTTATATAGATATTAAATAAATATTTCTGCAAGGTTAGGAGATAATTTTAATGGTTTAAACCACGCGATGTGATAGTAATCCTTACTAACATATGTGCTAATATTATATACTCTGCCCTGATGTCGTCATGTTGATGCCAAAGTTGTACATATCAATTCAGGATAAAGTTTAAAAAATTTCTCGTTTTATATTTAGTTTTATAGCATTCAAATGCTTTAAAAACGAGAATATTTTTTTAGAATAAAAAATTTGAACACGCTTCTTTCGCCTTGCCGGGCGAGTGTCAGGCCTCTTTATAAGATTTGTATAGACCGTGGAATATGCCCCAGGCTAATTGTATTATTTTGTCATTTACAAATGCTCGGCATTTTATAATATGTCGTCAATTCGTAATCAGAAATTTTTGGTTTGGATAAAGGGTGGGTTATGTTAGGCTCACAAAAACAAGAGTCCCGCCAAGCGGGGCTCCGACGGATGTTTTATAAATATGTATAACATACCTTGTATATAGTTGAAAGCCGACATCATTCTTCTCTCTCACATACGGGCATTTATCCTTGTTAACGGGCGTGATCTGGAGTAAGGCATTCTCGAACTGCACCCCGGGTGGACCTGTGGGTTACAAGTTACAACAATTACATATATTACTACCTGTGCTTCGCGGTTTCACCCGCAGTGCTTCGTTCCTGTTGGTTAGCGTAATGATATATAGCCTATAGTCTTCCTCGATAAATGGGCCATCTAACACCGAAATAATGTTGGTCAAATCGGACCAGTAGTTCCTGAGATCGCGTTCAAACAAACAAACTCTTCAACTTTAATATATCAGCTTTATTATTTTATTACTTTGGCCAAAATAGGGTGGGCTTTATCCAGAATGACCGGGATAGTAAATCATGCTTTTGTGCATCACATAACCCAATTAAGTAGGGCATTATGAACACAGACCGGCCATTATTAATAGTGCCCGGACTTATCAAATTGCCCGTAACATATACACAGTACATAATATACCAAAATAAATTGGAAAATCCAAAAGTGCACGCCTCATAATTTTTTTTAATAAATATTTATTAATTATTATTTTTGTTTATTTAATAACAATTAAACCACATCGAATCAGACCCTGAAAAATGAAAGGGTTCTATTCCTGAGCATACTCAAGCGTAAGAGAAAAAAAAAGACTCGATTAGTAAAGTATTTCGGTCGCTATCGTGTTAACAAGAAAAAGGATCCGCACATACAGACACACGGACGTCCAAGACAGAACTTTTTTAAACTGTTTTTTAACTAGTTTAAATAACAAAAATGACATCAAAAATATCATGAACGTTAAAAATAGTGTTTTTTCTTAATATGTGTGTGTATGTATTATCTTACTAGCTGTTGCCCGCGACTTCGTCCGCGATTACGTCGTTTTTCGTCATTCGTCGTTTAAAAAAAATACGTGACACTTTATTTTTGAATGTTCTTAACTGTCTCTTATAAAAATTAACTACATTAAAATTGAATACTCTGATAAGAAAATCTTAAAATCGGAGGACATCGAAAATCTGAGGAAAACATGAGTGAATTTGATTTAAATTCAACATTACTTAGTAATTCAAATAATAATCTAAATTAAATGTAGATTAACAGTTTGAGCGCATCATTATATAATATGTACCTAAGTATTAAATTACGTTAGTTTACATAGTAATTTTACTAAAAACACGATGACTTTCTTTCGCGCTCGGTACAACAAACTAAGCATGTTTGTGGTACGTGGCCCGCGTCACTCGACCCCCCGTGAGTTCCCCTCCGTTACTATGCGAAAATACATTCGTCGCCCTACCGTAGGAAAAATTGTAATATTTTAAATTCGAGAAATATTGATTTCTTGTATTCGACTATTCGTTGTAGTCGAATACTAAATATATTTGAAGAAACTTAGGTTGGCCTTCAGGCAAAAGGGATCCTATCAAATGATAAACTTGACCTTGTATCTTAAAAGTAAGCATGAAAGGATCCTCTGATAATTGTTGAGCACCAAAGGATCATTTAAAACGCACTACTATAAGAGCGAATATTGTCTAAGAACTGTTTAGATTGCACATGCTCTAAAAGTAGTGATTTCAAAGGTTCTGGTGTATCTTCAAACGAAAGCCGACTCCTTACTCCTCTTTAAAGCATTACAAAAAGAACATACTACGTTAATATCGCCTATACAGAAGATGATCTGTAATCAATTGTGAGGTTATAAGCAAACCCACTTTTATATTTGTCGGACCCCACCACCGAATTCGTAGATTGATCTTCTATGTTTACCTCTAAGTCATTAAGACTCGAAATCTGTCTACAGTAAGACGGGCCTCTCGCTATTCGTCCGTTTCAAGAGACCAAATAGTTTCAATTCTTAATCTTTCATTAAACAAACTTATTAATCGTACTTGTCTCAAATAATCTTGTCTCAAATAATGGTAATATTCGCGTCCCTACTCTAGTCATTGCTTATGCTCATGTTCATCTTCAAGAGATCGAATAATATTATGGTGCACCCTATCATTTGTCAAACGGTCTTCATATTGAGTAAAAGTTTCAGATTATCGAGATAAAATATGCCATTTGCGGTCAGCTGTGAGACGTTATACCCTCTCAGTGAAGATTTCGGTCTCACAGGATAGTACATGCCGTTCGCGGTCAGCTGTGAGCCGCAATTCTCGTTGTGAAGCGGTTTCAGGTTCTCGGCATAACACATGTTGTTTTCGGTCAATAGTAAGCCTCTTACCTCTAACGATCCTTGAGAACTCTTATTTCTCATTTTCTTAGCTTTGCTCGAATTTCGATATAAAGATTTTTTAGGTGGCACTGATGCGAGTGAATAAAAATTAAGTTGAAACGGACTGAGAGTGTTATAATCATCAATCATCATCATCATCAATACATATAATAAAATTGTGGAAAAGCGATGTCTGTACAATAAAAATATGTAGAAAAAAATTAGCAGGTGTTATTATTAAATCGATCTTGAACCCAAAACTGTAGTTAAAATTTTTTTTGTCTGTTTGTATGTATGTTTGTGCACGCTAATCTCAGAAACGGCTTATCCGATTTAGATGCGGTTTTCACTAATGTATTGTGGTAATCTTTATTTAACATTTAGTGTTTAATTCATGTCAATCGGTTCATAAATAAAAAAGTTATGACAATTTATAAGTAATCACGGCGAACATTTGCTAAGGCATTCTATTGTACACTGTACAGTGTACGATATCACGTAATTTATCTGTTATACGCTACAGTTATTCCTTTACATGTCCAGATGATCATATCAAAATTCCCCAAGGGTTTGGGGGTAAGCTGAGGTAGTAGGGGGGGGCGGGGTCAAATTAACATTATGGTTACTTCTAATAGGTAAATTTTCCACATAAAATGTCCTTTAAATTATGTCGTATTATATTTTTAACCCCCGACGCAAAAAGACGGGTGTTATGTGTTTGACTGCTATGTATTTCTGTGTGTGTGTGTGTCTGTCTATGGCACCGTAGCTGGCTAACAGGTAAACCGAATTAGATGCGGCTTTTTTTTTGTTAGGCAGCATATTTTCCGACGCTGGTTCTTAGATAAATTGTATCAAAATCGGTTCATCCACTTATTATACCTACATAGGGGTAAAAGTGGGAATGAAAAAAATGATATAATAATTTATTTTTAAAGATCGTCGGGAAGTTTATGAAATTATTTATTCCTTTTTCTATACACTTTTCTTCGATTAAACGGTTTAGTTACGTGCTCCCTCTCTCTCTCTTCAGCCTTTAGTTACGTGCGTGAGACAGGAAACATCTAATTTGGATTTGTTGCTGGATTTGATAAAAATTGAGTATCGATTAAGCTGATCAGTGGCTACACCATACATTATTAAAAACATCCATTTAAGAAAGGAAGGAAATAGAATTTGCTCCTCTCCCCCCCTGGTTCCTAAAAAATAATATGACATAATCTTTATATATAAAAATGGATCGCAAAATGTGTTGGTAAGCGCATAACTCGAGAACGGCTGAACCGAATTCGATAATTCTTTTTTTATTATATTCCTTGAAGTAAGAGGATGGTTTTTACGTAGAGAAAACGTAAATATGTACCACGGGCGAAGCCGGGGCGGACCGCTAGTTTAAAATAAATTTTACGTAGAATTAGTTAGGCATTTCTTTTTTGATTTTCGATATTATATACTAATCATAATTTTTAATTACAATATTATGTAGTAACTATTTGGTATAGGTTAGGCATTTCATTTCTTGATTTTCTTTAATAAGTTGGTACGTAAGTATTTTAGCTCAGTTTAGTAAGAAACTTTAAAAACAATTCTTTTAATTATTTATGGTAGTACGTATTTACTCAATAATTGTATGTTAAGTAGTAATTCAGCATGGGCGTAGCCACGGTGGGGCTGGGTGGGGCGCTTACCCTGGCTTTGATCTGGTAGGTACCAATTGTGAAGTGTAGGAAGGCGTTGGCGTGGGCCTGGGAGTGGGCGTGGGAGTGGAAGCATGAAAATAAAAACAATTATTCTTGCCCTGAGCCCATGGTCATAGGTCACTATTCCACGCGGACGAAGTCGCGGGCACAGCTAGTAGACAAATATAATCAGAAAGCTTTGAACTCCTAAGCTCAACCATAAAAGATAGACATTTATGATGTCGGGAGATATTTTTTATATAATATGGAGAACATTTCTTTCATACTTGATTTCTGTGTAGCTTTAACCCGTAGGTTGCACACGCGACGAAAGCTTAAAAATGGAGTTACTGCTCTGCTCACGAATATGAAAAATAATTGTACCAAGTTTCGTTTAAATCCGTCGAGTAGTTTTTGTTTCTATAACGGTTATACAGACAGACAGACGGAAAAATTTTTGGCGTCAGTGTCGATCCCTAATCACCTCGTGATAGTTATTTAGGAAATATATTTCATGTACAGAATTGACCTCTACAGATTTAATATAAGTATATAAGTATACATATAATTAGATTCCAATTTCCATGTAACGTTAAATTCGACTATACAATAACTAACAGACAACGCAGGTTACTCTCGTTTCCGTAAGTTGAGGCGGCTACATATTCGGTCCTCATAACTTCACTTTTTGTGAACGAAACGACAGCGCGGTTTAATTCGATGCCAACACCATCAAAAAAAAGGAAATATTTTTAATTGTGAAAAAATATTATGATTTGTACACTATTAATACTATTTTAACATTAACACAAAATATAAGACTGTGAGTGTGTAAAAATAAATCCAGCTAGTTTCACATCAAACTTATGTTTTTAATTAGGTATACGACATGAAAATATATTAATTACCAAGCAATAATCATACAGGTAAATACTGAACAAAAGTATTAAGAGTCAAAGTATATTTTTACTTACAACATGTAAATGATGAAGGAATAATAATTATCAACGAACTAACCTTTTTGTATTATTGTTTATAAATATAAATTCATAAATAATAAATTTATAAAGAATAGAAAAAATTCGACCACTAAAGAATGCTCGTTCGAGTCCCGCCTCGTTATCGAATTTTTAAAACACGAAGATTTTTAAAAATGTAACCAATGAACACAATCAATATTAGATTAACTGTAATGGTGTCTAGTTTGACTTAAAATAATAAACATCTACCCTCACTTTTAAAAATGTAGTATATTCACAGTTCACACGAATTATAAGCGCACCTTATAGGGAAGGGAAGATATGGGTTAAAGAGTTAAATAAATAAATAACATAATTATATTTAAATTATTAATTTTTAACATTGTGTCCAGTAGTGTTAACATGTAAATTGATTTGATTTTTACGAAATCTCATAGATGGCGCTGTTTCAAATTTGTATACTAATAAATTCATTAAACTGATTCTCTGCCCAAATTACGTAAATGACATAGTTTTTATTGTGTAAAGCTAGATAATAGCATGGCTTACCCGAAACCAACATTTAAACATGAGTCTTTAGATTGTACGCTGTCGTAATACACGGAATACGTAAGAAAAAAAAAAGGTTCACAGCTCCTCCCCCGGAGGTGATAGCATGATAATATGTTTAAAAAAGCCTCACTCGACCTGTTAGTAATATTCATGCAAAATTTGAAGTCAATCTATGCAGTACTTTTCGAGATTAGCCTGGACAAACATACAGACAAACAGACAAACAGACAAACAGACAAACAGACAAAAATTCTAAAAACTATGTTTTTGGCTTCTATATCGATTATAGATCATGGATTATGTATTCTTTTAAAAAAATATTCAATGTACAGTTTTGACTTTGCTACGATTTTATTATATGTATAGACAAGTGCAATGTATGATACATAAAGACATTTTAAGTTTGAAAAATCAGATGTTTTGCGCGAAGTGACAGTAGTACCCACCTCAACGCTTCGCTTATGAGGCGTGCAATAGTATTTTTAAAATTTTTGTCTGTCTGTCCGTGAGTAACTTAGGTTATTTTTACAACGATATTCAACATTAGGAAAAAGTCATTTGCGCGCGCGGGTAAACCGCAGGGTGTAATCCTATCCTAATTTCTACTAATCCTTCCTACTTGATATTATAAATGCGAAAGTTTGTGAGGATGGATGTATGTGTAATGTGTATGTATGTTTGTTACTTTTTCACGAAAATACTACTAAACCGATTACAATGAAATTGTGCACACATATAGAGGGTAACTTGAATTGACACATACGATAGGTTTTATCCAGTAATTCCCAAACTATGCGGGTAAACGCGGCCGAAGCCGCACGCGGAAGTAATTAATAATTATAAATTAACGATGTATTATTTTATCGTATATTATATAAGCCAGTGTAAATATTATACAGGATTACGTGTGTTACAAGTGTATCCAATTTGAAAATGAAGATTTATCGTGATTTGTGGCGAATGTAGTATAGGAGCTAGCGTGGTATTTTCTTATACATGTTTTTTTTGTAAGTTATTCAAAGAGCATTTCAATCTGTGTCTTTGTTAATATTCTGAGTAATTTCCTAAACATATGACATGTACACTATTGAAGAGATTTCACGAAACGCATTTTTTATATATTTTGTATAAACCTTATCTATTTTAATTTATTTAATTACTTATTATACAAATCTATAAAAGTAATAAAAATGAATCGCCAATTGTGTTGGTAAGCGCAAATATCGTGAACAGCATAACCGATTTCGTTAATTTTTTTTAATTCCTTGAAGCGCGAGGATAATTCTTATGAAGAGAAAACGTAAACATGTACCACGGGCGACGCCGGGGCCGATGCTAGTGCTAAAATAAAATCATTGAGAACTACGATATGATACGAAATAGCGTCCTAAATGTCACATGTTGTTAAACTTTTTTTGCTTCGTTTTCACAAGGTGTCGCTTTCATCACTATATTTTCCATCGCTCAGTAAAGTGGAACAATGTGCAATAGCTTATAGCGAAATTGAAAATTTTTGAAATTTAATTAACCTTATGACGCTCGCTAGCTGAAGCATGCGGCTTCACTCTTTCAAAGTCAACCTGTGTACAAGACTATGATATAATTTTTATTAAGTGAAAAGAAAATCAATAATCAACATCGTCTGCTCTGTTGTAGACTTTTTTTTCGCGCTTTTTTAACATTATACATTGCTTCTCCAGTACTATTGGTTGTTCTGTCATGTAATGGAATCCCTCAAAAAAATCAATTTAAACTTATAGCACACCCCGGACACTCCATACAAAATTATCGTTTTGACAGTCACACTGTAGAGACTGAAATGTGTGTGTTAACACTTTATGGTTGGCACATTTGTGATTAGCGTAAAAAAAATTCGCGTTTTTCTGATGAAGTACATCCGTAAACAGCACAATATCTTACCATTTTCTACGAAAAACGATAATCACAAATCCAAAATAATAAAATTACTTTATGTCAATTTGATTAATGTTGTCAATTTTTCGTTGCGTATCGTCCTTGCAGAAAAATGCGGCCCATTTTTATCATGATCGTGCGGGGTGAGGTAAGTGTTTAATTTTTGCGGGAGGCGGAGAGTGTCCGTTCTGTAGCGTTTAGCTACTATGTATTATGTATTCTGTGCTTATAGTACCTGAGATTAACACGTTTTCATAACAAAACAAACAAACTTCGGTTTTATAATATTGGTGTAAGGCATGCCTCTCAGCGCAATGTAACTAAGTTTTTTTCGTTGATAATTTGAATTGTTTTTTCTCACATTTTATTTGAATTCTGTATTTTTTAATTGAAACCTTTAACAACTGATCTATCATTTAGCGTACACGTAATAGATGTAATTGTAATACAATAGCTTCGTAATACATTACGTTTTGTTACCGGCGTATCGGATCTTTGCTCGATGAATTGATATTAGAATTATAGTACAGGAGCTTATAGGTTTATAGCTTATGGTATCTGATACATACAATATTATATTGGGTACCCTTTATTGTTTGAAATACATCCTAATTGTAATGAATTAGATGTATCTGTATCCGCCATTACTTGGTTAAAAAGTATTTTTCTTAAAATAATGCAAGTGAATTACATTTTTTTAAGCTACGCAAAATGTTAAGCCAAAAATGATATCGATCTAATCTCCCTGCAACACGACATGTTCATTCAAAAATGAGATCCACACAACTTTCAACTTATAATTACTTAATAATTCATGCTACTTCGCGACCATTAGTTTATTTACTACAACATCCAGGAGTAACTAAAAGAATTATGCATTAAAATAAATAAATACACACCCACGACATTACCCAAAAAAATAAAGAAATAAGATACTCATTATAATAATACAGCCATCTCTCGGACCATAACAAATTAGTTCCCATAGTGCATAAGTTAGTATTTCTGTTGCATATCCGTAACGGTCCAGTGGTTGGCATGCAATTGTAGTACACTGTTCTATTACCGTTGGATAACTTGATTTTTCTACTAGAGTAATTTTTTTATATGAACAATAATTAATGACTTGGAGGAACGCAATTACTTAGGGATTTTGTGAAGTGTTTGTATTTGTTGAATTGTAAGATTAAAGTGTAACGTCTTTAGGCGCGTTGAGAGTAAAATTTCAAGGTCGCGTCATTGCAATACCGTCACGTCATAGAGTAAGGAGACGATTTTGGTATCTATGAATTGCCAAAAAAGTTTCACTTCAAACACTTCTGGCACAGGCTCTTTTTTTAAATGTAGGTTTCTTAAAAGTTTTTGACAGCTACATTATTTGTGTTTTCCTTTTTATTTAGAAGGATCGACTGTCCATGGACTATCCAACATTGCTATAGATAATGCAACACATTAAATGTGTAGCAGTAGTTCCAAAGGTTCAGTAAATAGCCTTATTGCAGTCAACCAAAGTCTTCATACAGTTTAGGCCTAGATTAAACAATATGCTATCGCAAGAATGTATGTATGTAAATGCATTATTCGCAACCGTTGCACCACACGGCATACAAAAGATGTGGTGCGAAGAATTATCCATTTCATAACTGATACATGCGAACTAACATACCAGCGGTTTGTTCCCATTGCGGCTTCACTACATAGTATCACTATCACTTATACATCTATACTAATATTATAAAGAGGAAAGGTTTGTATGTATGTATGTATGGTTTTCACGCATAAACTAATGGACCGATTTTGATGAAATTTGACACAGATAATCTTTGAACCTGAGAAAGAACATAGGCTACCTTTTATTGCGAAATATGTACCACGGGCGAAGCCGGGGCGGACCGCTAGTTATACATATAATAAAATAGTAGGAAAGTCGAAACTGTATATTGAATATTTTTAAAAATAATACTTGGGGCGTGATCTACAATCGATACTGAAGCCAAAAATATTGTTTTTATAAGTTTTCTCTGTTTGTCTGTCGGTATGTATGACCGGGCTAATATCAAAAAGTACTGCATGGATTTAGTTCAAATTTGGTACAGAGATAGCTTGGGACCCGAGGAAGGACATAATATAGGTTTTATCCCGGAAATCCCACGGGAACGGGAACTATGCGGGTTTTTCTTCAGCCGGGCTTCTTCGGGCGAAGCCGCGGGCGGAAAGCTAGTACTTCATAAATCCGAAATGTGTCTTTGGAGGACTATTACAACAAATCGGAATGGTTTGTTCCCATTGCGGCTTTGATGACGTCATACTTCATATGTCATTGTGAAACATCTCTGCGGTAGAGTTGTAACGAGGAGTGTGCAATAGCACTAACTTTGGATGCGTTGAGCTTTTTTACGTCTTCTGGCTTTGTGTTTTTTAGCTTATTTGTCAGTTAAAATGACTGAATAAATATACACGTCAAAAAAGTCAAATAGGCTGTCAGTTACTCTATCGATACTTGGTGATACCGGCCCTAATACGTCATAGCACATCCATACATATCCTTAGAGTAATTCAGCGACTTTCAAAAATCCTGTTTAGTTTAGGCCTTAGGGGAAGCACGATATCGAATTTGCCGTATTATTTCAGTGTCATTGTATTATATACGCTAATAAACACAATATAGGTATGTCTATTTTTCGCCGATTGACTAAAGCTTAAAATTAGCAAAGTTTTATGATGAAATTTTACTTTAAACTCATTTCATAATACTATGTATCAGCAAATTTACTTTTGCACGCCTCATAAGCGAAGCGTTGAGGTGGGTACTACTGTCACTTCGCGCTAAACATCTGATTTTTCAAACTTAAAATGTCTTTATGTATCATACATTGCACTTGTAAGATAATACATACACACACATATTAAGAAAAAACACTATTTTTAACGTTCATGATATTTTTGATGTCATTTTTGTTATTTAAACTAGTTAAAAAACAGTTTAAAAAAGTTCTGTCTTGGACGTCCGTGTGTCTGTATGTGCGGATCCTTTTTCTTGTTAACACGATAGCGACCGAAATACTTTACTAATCGAGTCTTTTTTTTTCTCTTACGCTTGAGTATGCTCAGGAATAGAACCCTTTCATTTTTCAGGGTCTGATTCGATGTGGTTTAATTGTTATTAAATAAACAAAAATAATAATTAATAAATATTTATTAAAAAAAAACTATGAGGCGTGCACTTTTGGATTTTCCAAATTATTTTAAATCTACGTCTAATTTGTTGTATATAATTAATTTATATTTATTACTAGCTGCGCTTCGCGGTTTCACCCGCGTGGCTCCGCCCCTGTTGGTCTTACCGTAATGATATACAGGGTGTCCCACTTTCGGTATACTAAGCGCGAAGGGACTTGTAGTTTTGCATACACTGATCACATAAAAAATACTTAAATAACAAAATTACACGAAAAATTTTTTGCTAAATTTTTCCTTAAAATCCATGTACTTATTCGTCTCTAGCTTCGCGCAGCCGGCATATACCGCTTCGCTAATGTGAGTATTTTGTCTATGAAAACATAATCTTAAACGATATCTCACATGCGGGTGGCAAAGTTGGGCGGTTTGCTTGTTGGGGGTGTACACATGGAATTTTAAGAATTCCTCTATTTAAAAACAAATGCGTCTGGAATTTTATAATTATTTTTTACGTACTCAGCGTATGCAAAACTACAAGTCCCTTTGCGCTTAGTATACCGAAAGTGGGACACCCTGTATATAGCCTTCCTCGATAAATGGGCTCACTAACACCGAAATAATTTTTCAAATCGGACCATTGGTTCCTGAGATTAGCTCGTTCAAACAAACTCTTCAGCTTTATTTTATTTTTTTTTTTATTTTATTTATTTTTTCACGCTACGGGCAACAGGAGTGGAGCCACGGGGGTGAAACCGCGCGGAGCAGCTAGTAGATTATAATTTCCGTATCGAGGCATGAATAGTAGGACACAAGCGGAACAAACCCGGGATGTCTTGTTAGTAGGAAATGTATCCGTTATACCTTCCTTCTTATGCATTCCTCATACTAAATTACGATCAACTAGATTACTGAGTTTCATCATTAATAAATACGAAAATTAAAAAAAAATTGACAATTTAGATAAAAATATTACATACAAACAGCATTAAAGAATTTAAACTTACTTTTATCACACAAAATGTACTTACGTATAACAGAGAGGAAACAGGCGATCGGCAACGCGTTCTGCATTTTAACACCGAAAAAAAAAACAAAAAGAAAAAATGAAATGTCAAAGTTGAAAAATGGCGCGCTGTCAAATTAGCGCGCGCTTCTTCGAACGATTCAGAACGTATAGGGCTCGATTTTCGCGCCAATATAGTGGGGAAAGGGGTTATGTAACTGTGTGAAATAGTTTAGCCCACATTCTATTTAATTGTTCATTACTGCTTGGTTTGCGTTGTGTATTGATGATATATTGTTTTTGCTCGGTTGAGTGTGAGATGGAGTCACTCGAAAGAGGGGACTTACGTAGATAAATTGTAGCATCATATTATGTACTAGCTGCTCCGCGCGGTTTCACCCCCGTGGCTCCACCCCTGTTGGTACTTGGTCGTAGCGTGATGATATATAGCCTATAACCTTCCTCGATAAATGGGATATCTAACACCGAAAGAATTTTTAAAATCGGACCAGTAGTTCCCGAGATTAGCGCGTTCAAACAAACAAACTCTTCAGCTTTATAATATTATTAGTATAGATTAAATTTTGCCATAAATACACTTATCCATTTGGTCTCTTAAACCTCGTAGAATCCTATGTTGTATATGATATATAAATAATTGATTACTAGCGGTCCGCCCCGGCTTCGCCCGTGGTACATGTTTACGTTTTCTCTACATAAGAACCATCCTCGTACTTCTAGGAATATAATAAAAAAAGAATTATCGAAATCGGTTCAGCCGTTCTCGAGTTATGCGCTTACCAACACATTTTGCGATTCATTTTTATATATAAGAAGAAGAAGAAGAAGATATGATATGATACTTCTGCTGAATCGATTAAAATTAAACTATAATTAGTAAGTATCCCTTTCTAAAGTGCTAACTCCACCAAGATTAGATACTTGACCGATTAAACCAAAATTACAAAGAAATATTGTAATGATTGTAGCTTTCGAAAATGTAATGAATCATTATGATATTTCCTTACTTAGCATAACACGGGAGCTACAAAGCGCACCTGCAATTATTGCATTATTTTTATGTAGAGAGTAGTATTAGATTGTTTTTTCTTTAGGTTAAGGTTCTAATTTAAGTATTTTTATGTAGGTTCAATATTTATATGTATTGTCTTTTGACCAATAAAGTCCCACCTAATACTAAAATCCCTCCTTGCCATTCCTCCCGGCCTGCCAAGCCAATTTCGCTATACAGAATCTTACCTAAACATGAGCATATGAATGAGCTCAATACGCGTAGAATGTGTCTACACATTTGCCTTCCCCCCGCACGAGCTGCACGCCCCCACCTGGTCCGCGCCCGCAAGCACGGAGGCAAGGACCCGGTCTTTTGCCAATTTCTATCCTGCTTACCGGGATTGAAAGCTCTCCTTCTAAAATTTAGTAAACTCACTTCAAATGTGCCTACTACTGTCAAGAATCTTACCTAAACAAGAGCATATTCCTCCCACCCAGAGCGATCTATACCTTCTACAATGCATACCTACAGTTGTTGCCTTCTAAAAAGTACTAAATCCCGCTATTATTAGTATTTACTCCCACAATCAGAGCACTCTACAGTCATTACTCTCTGAAAAGCCCGATTCTTTTCCCGATTCCGACCCCGTTTTAATGCCTCCTTCTTAAATATACTGAATCCCATTTAAATCTGAGCATCTTCCTTCCGCCCAGAGCAATTTGCGGCCGCTATCTTCAAATACTACTGATAAGAATCTTACCTAAACTTGAGGAAATTTCCCCCTTTTAGAGCGATCTGCGGCCGCTACGAAGCCCATCTCAAAGCGTTGCCCCCCCCTCACGCGCTGCACGCCCCCCACCTGGTCCGCGCCGCGAGCACGGAGTCAAGGATGCCGGCTAAAGCGCCATCTTTTTCAGCTTGCTGGTGTGTTACTTCGCCGGTGAGTTTTGCTTTGTGTTTATTTACGGTTAAAGACATTTATTTCTGAAAATAATAACAATTATGGTACGACTCAAACTTACTGGCGGTTCGTTAAGTGCAGGTGTGAGTGCGGGTGCGCACAGGTCCCTAACGTCCCGCTAATACCTAAAATTGTTTTCTGCGCATCGGATCGTACGATGTTCAGAGCCGCCATTAAGTTTGAATACTATTTTTTTTATTTTACTTGTTTGTTTGTCTATTTATTCGTGTATTTTGTTTATTTAAAGGATTTATTTGATGACTGACTCTCCAGCATATTCACACACACACACACACACATATATGTATACACTCTTGTGACTTGATGAATAATAATCATCTATATTATTTATTTATTGATTTTCCATAATATACAAATAACAAAGATCCATTTGCTGGTAAAATACGTATATCATAACTAACATTATGCATACATTTGATAATTCATTTGTGAATTCAATCACTCTTCCATTAACTTATTCTGGAAGAGAAGTCGCTGTATCTTATTTATCTATTATATGTCCATGGACGTATAAAAAAAGACGGACGCCGTATTACGAACAAACAACGTGAAGCCACCATAGTAAGCTAGCGATCGTGTAAAGACAATAAACACGCACACACTCTCACCATAGTAAGCTAGTCGGCCGTCATTACGTCGTGAACTACCGACTGATTAACTGCGTCACTGTTTCACAAAAAATATTTAAAATGCCGTCTTGCGTGGTTAAATGGTGTCGCAAGAGTACAATTTTAAATAACAAAACACAAGGGATTACATTCCACAGGGAAGCAAGTTATTACTTTTATGTTTTAATGACAAAATGATTACGGCAAAATTTATAGAAAAAAATACAGCCGCCATTGTCATCAGGACAGCTGTTGCCATGGCAACATGGCACACACACATGGATGTTTCGCCGCCATTACTAGGCTTCACTCAATGTTTAGGCGATATACCGTCCGTCTTTTTTTATACGTCCATGTATATGTCATTAATTAACACTTTTATTAATTCACTTGCTAACCAGCTTGCTTTACCTTATTAAATCTCTATTTACAAATCACTTGCTTACCAAACCTTATGGGGTCTCTCCACAATGGGTAATGTTGGCCCAACAAATGATCATCGATGATTGTCGCCATTACGGCGATTATGAATAAGCATCTGGAATGACAGCCGATCAAAGCCATTTAGGCCCTCTGCACTATCGTGATTGCCTCTACTTACCCAAGCTGCCCATTGTGAAGAGGGCCCATTAAATTATATGATTTTGTTCATTGACAATTTTATCAAAATATTCATTCAGTAATTATTTCAATCATTATATTTGTTCATTCATTTATTCACTTATCGAACAGAATTAAACCAAAACATTTTTGCGATTTTGTCCAACATATATTTTGCCCTTTCATACAAACAGCAGCAGTATTTATGTATATATCTATTCATTATAATATTAATCTCCCCACCAAAAAAACCCC
Source organism: Colias eurytheme (assembly GCF_061535395.1). Classification (NCBI taxonomy): domain Eukaryota; kingdom Metazoa; phylum Arthropoda; class Insecta; order Lepidoptera; family Pieridae; genus Colias; species Colias eurytheme. The sequence continues at coordinate 3,052,944 of NC_143008.1, forward strand.
ACCACCTTCCAGAAGCCAGAAATAATAAACGCCATAACGGGCAAGCTGGAGAACGACCAGCCGTCGCTGCTGTGCAAACAAGCCATGTTCGCAAGATGGCTGTACATTGTGAGGAAACTGCCTGTGCTGCCTCAGGTATGTGCCCCTTAGGTTATGTAGGAAAAATATGGCAAAAAAAAAATTCCAAAAAATTGCCAAAGAATAGTTCGTCTAAGTCGAGATTGGTATAGGTGGTAAAAACCTGGTGAAGTAATAGTTTAGCATGAAAAATAACAAACAAAAAAACATGTGCTGCCCCAGGTATGTGCCCCCAGGGTTGTGTGGCATAAAAAGTAAAAAAATGACAAAAAATTGTCAAAAAATGGTTCGGTTAATTGGTAAATTTGGTCAATTGATGAAACAGAAAAAATAGGATTAAAAAATACAATACTGTCGTGTCTAACAATGTTGTTACAGTGTTGTTGTTGTTAAAATAACGATGCTTTAAAATAAAGCGTATAGAGTTATAGGCTATAAAATCTATTGAGGCAACCAAATTAATATGATTTTTTTAAGCAGTAAAAATAAATTAAATACAACGTTTAAATTTTACAATTGTTTCCTGCTTGTTTGTTTGTCTCTGGAACGGCTGGATCGATTTTAACAATAACTTATACTTCGAAACAAAACTTGGTTTTTGCAGTCGTTTTTTTTTAACTTTTTACTACGTTTTTTAATAAAACACGATTACGGCTATAAAATGTCCACAGCTGAACCAGTACGACTCTGAACCGTTGTATTTGGAGGATCCCGGCGGCCTTCTGTACGCGGAAGCGAAGGAATTGGCTACTTCTTATCAGGTACGTATAAAAAAACTAAAAAAAAACACCCTAAAACTCATGAAAATATTCTATTGTAGTTGATCCTTGATTTGTTTGAATGTTTGAATTAAATCTGTCCGTTTAAAGTGGGTCAAATCGAATCTAAAGAGTTTACAAACAAGTGAAGCTAATAAAAGCAAATTGATGAATTTTTTTGGTAAAAAAATTTCGTATCATCATTGATTTTAAACGTATGGAAAAAATAACTGTACGAATTTGATAAGATTTTTTTATGTCTTTAGTGTCAAAATAACTTATATTTTTACTTAATCTTTGAGCCACTTGGCTCTCAAACAGCAATTTATTAATACATATTATTCTTCTCCTATGCTAATACTTACTTATGCTAATAATTACTTACTGTCCGCCCGCGGCTTCGCCCGCTTTGTCTAAAACCAAATAAATTATATACTAAAACCTTCCTCTTGAATCACTCTATCTATTAAATCGCATCAATATATGTTGCAGTTTTAAAGGTTTAAGCATACATAGGGACAGATAAAGTGACTTTGTTTTATACTATGTAGTGATACACTATAAATTATAATATGTTCCTTTAATAAACATGTTAAAAATTACAGATGGCGAAAAACTGCCTAATGAAGGCGTTCTGTCAAGCCCAACTCGGTACATGGGTGAAGAAACCGATAGAGCAAGATCAGTTCTACTGCGAAATAGTTAACGCGAACACTTCCCTGCTGTTCGCCTAGGCGGGCCAAGGGCCAGACGCTTGTAGCACCACGCGGGGGGAAGAACTTGGGGATTTTTGGGAAAATAATACAAAAAATAATGATAATTGTGAGGAAAAATGGAAAAAAATTAATGATTGTGCAAAAAACGGGGCAAAAAATGATGAAAATCAAGAAAAATATGATAAAAAGGGAAAGGTTAATACAAATAACGGTGAAAAATGTGAAAAACATAGGGTTTATGACAAAAATGGGGTAATTAATGATGAAAACCAAGAACTTGGTGAAAATACTAGAGATTTCATTTATAATAATAAAAATAGGTTGAAAAATGATGAATATCACTTAGAAAATAGTGTTAATTACAATAATAATATACGCGAAGATAGTAATGATCGCTTAAAACCTAGAAATAGTTCAAATTTTAGAGAATATTGTGTATGCGATATTGCTAAAACTAATGATACAGTAGTTAAAAATTCTACTAAAATGCTTCCTAAAGTAGTTAAAAATAGTAGTATAGATAGTGAGTTATCAAATGCCATAGATGAAAAAACATTAAACATCAATACACTGCCAATTCCAAATCTTAGACGACCTAAATGTGTTCCTACAGAATCAAAAATTGACAATATAAACACTAAAAATAGTTTTGTTCAAGGAAATAGTATAAATAAAGATAATTTTAAAGATGACGTTAATTATCTTGAAGGTATTACAGATACATTTAAAGATTTTAAAATATCGAATGACGTTGAAGTAGTTAAAAAAATTAATTTAGCTCGTCGATGTGAGATTTTAAGTAAATATAAAAGTTTACGGACACCTCACGATTTTGTAGATGTCAAAGAAAATTTAGAAAATAGGAATTTAGATAGTAATCAGTCGATAATTAATACTGGTAATAATTTAGGTAATAAAAAGAATATAGAAAATTCTGATAAAGTTATAGATAATAGATCTGATGTTTTAAAACTTAGAAATAGGCTAAGTAATATAGGAAAAATTGATGGTGAAAATCGTTTGGAACTTAACGAAAACTGTATGAAAAATACAGATAGTGAAGAAATAGATAAAAATGAAAACAAAAGCAATGAATCTCGTATTTCTTTATTACGAAGAATCGCTATTTATCGAGGTCTTAAAAGTAACCATACTTGATGTTTCTAAATTAAATTTGGAGTGTGAACAATCGGTATTTTTAGTTTAACAAATTTTTTAACACATTGAGACATATATTAGAAAGTTTTCAACATTTCGATTGATAGACGATTGTTTATTGAAGAATCGTAAAAGAAAACCTTTCCAAATGTTAGAATTATTATCTACTAGCTGTGCCCTGCGGTTTTACCCGCATTGCTCCGCTCCTGTTAGCGTAATGATATATACTCTATAGCCTTCCTATCTCTATAGGCTATGTAACGCCAAAATATTTTTTCAAATCGGAACCATTCTTGAGATAAGCGCGTTCAAACAAACGAACTCTTCAGCTTTATAATGTTTAATTAATTAATTAATTAATAATTTATTTGATTTTTTCTTCTTTCGAGTCTTTCATTATAAATAATCCTTTTCGTAACTAATTTCGAATCCTTTTATAATGTTATATGAGGCGTCCATTTATTTTTTTGTTTGAGTTTCATTGGTCTATTATTTTTTAAGAATTTCATACAATTTTTAATAAAGTCAACAAACGAAGAAAAAAAACATATTCTTAAGTTCTTATAAACAATAATTCCTGCGTGGTGCTATACGCGTTAGCTCATGACCAACTTAGCAAACAGTATTTTTTTTATTTTTATTTTTTTTTTGCATATGGTAACCCCGAAACTTTGCAAACCTGTTTAGCCTGGCAACATTATCTCTTATAAGTTCGTTCAATTTATCTGTGTTAATGATTTTTAATGATTGGGCCGGTCATATGTGCCGCAGAACGGACAACCGCTGGGGCACACATGTACTAGAGTGGAGACCGCGGCTCGGCAAACGTAGCGTAGGACGCCCTGCTACAAGGTGGAGTGACGACATCCGCAGGGTTGCTGGGCATAACTGGCGACAACGAGCGAATGACCGGGCTCAATGGCGTGCCATGACTGAGGCCTATGTCCAGCAGTGGACAAACATAGGCTGTTAATGAATGATTTTTAAACTGTATTAGTATTGGAAACATACAAAAAAAATATTGGAATTTGATAAATTTAAGTGAAAAAATATATTACAGTTGACAGTTATAATGATTTTTCACTTGTAAATATTATTATTTGACACCAAATTTATGTTTTTAACTCCCAAAAGGATTTCAACATGGATAAATTGATGAGCATATAAGTTATTATTCAGTTTCTGAACTACGTAAAGTTAAAAAAAAAAAAATAAAAAAATAAAAATCATTTATTGATCAATTTGTGGGTTAGGTACAAACATGTAACATTTGGACCCCAAACTAGGACAGCCTGTATTTTGGGGTCCACCTTCCTTAATGACACAATAATAACAGAACTATAGCATAATATTAACTTAAATAATGATTTAGGTAATTTAGCTATTTTTATACAAAATTATACAAAATAAAATTTAAATTATACATTTTTTTTTACTCAAGTTTAGTAGATATACTCATATGTTGTGCGTGCGTGTTTGAATGAGTGCGCGTGTTTGTATGTATGTGTGAGCGTGTGTGTATGTACGAGTGTGTGTGTGTGTGAATGTATGTGTGTATGAGTGTGTTAGCGCGTGAGTGGATGTAGTGGCCATAGATAGAGGTTTGCTAAATTTTTATTTGAACTATGTATTGTTCAGTATCTGAATAATTCTGGGTCAGCAACCACTCTGTAACCTTCTTTTTACATTTTACTAAGGTAAGATTGTGTATAGAAAGGCTTTTATTGACCTTTTTATATAAAAATATACTCATGTATGAAGATTGGCGACGAAGGAAACCAGTACGCGGAATAAGGTTAGAGCATACCAGGTCCTTTCTTCTCTTACCAGAAGAGACAGCACAAAGGGGTGTTATTTTATGTTGTCTAAGTGTTATTTGCAATATATATGTCTGCCTTACATTCAGAATTTTAGCTTCCCTATACAGCTGGTCAGTTGGATATCTAAAAGGTTTATGAAGAATGACCTTGAGAATGCCTCTTTGTGCTCTCTCGAGAATTATTAACGACGTTTTGAAAGTGCCACCCCATACCGAAATGCAATATTGGATAATTGAGTGGCAAAGAGCTTTGTAAACCATAAATATGATATTGTGTTCCAGTAATACCCTAAGTCTTTTAAAAATCCACGACAGTTTCCGAACTCTAGTGGTTATAAGTTCAATATGTTGCTTCCATTTACAAAGGTTATCGATTATAACTCCTAGGTATTTAATGTGTGGAACCATTTTTATAGTAGAACAATTGCATAATATATTCGAATTGAATGTATCACAGTTGTGAACTTTTAATATAAAATCATTAGGTGGTTGAGAAGAATTAGTGGGACTAAACGCAATAAAATTAGTTTTTTCCAGATTTAAGGTGAGTAGACTATTTCGCAACCAATTTGAAACAGTTCTAATGCCGTTCTCCGCGTGGAGGCACGCTTCAGCCCAACTCTCTCCATGAAAGATAAGTGAAGTATCATCTGCAAAACTAATAATTGAGCCATTGGCAAGATTTAAGTTACAGAGAGAGTTTATATATATTAAGAAGAGAGTTGGGCCGAGCACACTTCCCTGCGGTACACCGAATAACATAGGACAGTCATCACTAAGATGATCATTTATTTTAACACACTGAAATCTATTTTCGAGGTAGTTTTTAAAAATTTTTAACGGAACATCACGAATACCATACCTTTCCATCCTCTCCAAAAGTATCGGAACAGAAACTGTGTCGAATGCTTTTTTTAAGTCTAAAAAGATACCTAGGACCTTTTGTTTTTTATCGACATGATTACCTATTTGATTAACCAAGTGATTAACTGCATCTTCTGTGCACCTGCCCTTTCGAAAACCAAATTGGAAGTTTGAGAGTAGATTATATTTCTCCAAGAAGTTAACAAGTTGTTTATTAAGAATTTTTTCTAATATTTTCGAAAGGACAGGGAGCACAGAGATAGGTCTATAATTATTAGCATCTTTTCTGTCCCCACTCTTATAGACAGGATGAATAAGCGACTTCTTGAAAACATTAGGAAATATGCCTTTAGCTATACATGAATTGAATATATTAGTTAAATAAGGAATTATTATGTGTTTCGCCTTTTTAATGAACTTGGTTGGGATACCATCCCAACCACATGCACTACTATCTTTTAAATTACTTATAATACCATCGATTTCCAAGTCATTTGTTTCCAAGAGAACCATAGATGTTGATTGATTAGTTTGCTGATTTTCAAGAAAATTAGTACCAAAATTATTATTAGAATTTAGTTTAATATTAGCAGCTAGATTTTTCCCAACCGAACCAAAGAAGTGATTAACTTTATTAATAGAAATTTTAGGATCACTGTTGCACGAGAGTAAATCAATCGGAGGAGTTTTCGTTTGTTTGCAATTAGTTATCTCTTTTAATTTGTTCCATATTAACTTATTGTTGTTGCTTGCTTTTGAGAATTCCGATCTCTCATATGCTAATTTCAAATTTTTTAAAGTTTTATTACAAAAATTTCGATATCTTAAATATGTTAATTTTAGGGTCATGTTATTAGGCTGCTTTTTTAATTTTAAATGCATGCGGTCTCGCGTACGTATACATCGTAACATTCCAATAGTTATCCAAGGTTTAATAATTTTCTGACTGCGAGAAAGAGAAATAATTTTGGTATTTATTTTTAAGGAGTTCATGATTGCAGTAGTGAGATATTCAGCAGCTAAATGGGGATTTTTTATATCGAGAATTTTACTGAGGTCTGTATTATATAAATGACTAATGGCACCTTCATAGTTAATTTTATGTATGTTTTTATTTATATTGATATTTGATTTAAAATTTAGGTTAAGAAATACAACTTTATGGTCGGTGATAAATGTGTTAAAGACGAGAGATGTGCCAGTATAATCCGATTTCATAAAAATATGGTCAAGACAATTCATTTCCCTTGTAGGAAGTAAATGAGCGGGTAAAAATCCTTGACCGTGTAAAAAATCAAGATAAGGTGAGCTATTAGGGTCATTATTCTCTGGTTTAATATCGATGTTTATATCTCCAACAATAAAGATATTTTTGAATTTATTAAGCTTGATTAATATATTTTCAAGAGAAAGTAGAAAATTATTTATACATTTTATAGAAGGAGAACGGAGTTCTTCATATTATATTATTATTATCTGTCTATTTATATACGATCTTACTAATAAAATGTTACCCATTCGCTTTGCAATGGATTAGTTATTGCAATAACCTGTCTTGTTTTTATGATTGACGTTTCATGCAAGAGCAGGACACAGCTATGGTAGAAAATGGTAGAAATTTATCCATTGTTTAACTTTTTATAAGTAAGGCCGTAAATCTATAAAATTTCTGCATGATGTTCTCGTTTTAAAATTTTTGCTCTTGTATTGACAAACCAGAAAAACAAATTTAAATATTTTCATTATAATATGTATTGGTTTTGTAATTAAATGAATCTCAAAAAAAAAAATTAAATTACATATCAATTTTCTTATTAGGTATCTATAGTATTTTATAAAAAACATAGTTTATTTTTTTAAAGGGTTTGTATTCGTTCCGGGGTAAATCATATTTGGTTCGAATGTTATGCCAAAGTTTTTTTTTTATTTTCGTCCATATTTTGTATTCGTCGTTAGTTTTAAGAACACTGTTAGATGTAAGAGTAGTTTTTTAAAGTGTTTTTGTGTTTTAAGCGCACAATAGTTTTTATATTTTAAGTAAAGAAAGTAGTGTTTAATTTGTATTTTAATGTAACTAATGCCATTGAAGGGTGAGAAAATTTGTTTTGAAATTTATTTTTTTATATAACAAAGGAATAAAATTTGTTTTTTTTTTAAGTTTTGCCACTATACTACATATTTTTTTCTTAAATTTAAATTCAGATTCTTGTGTTTATGTATAAGAATTCTCTATAAATGCTGTTACATTCATTTATGTTAATACATACAATAATTCCTCTCAATCATGTTATACTAGAAAAGTAAATGTGTATGTTATTATTTTGTGATAAACATTATTATTATAAGTTGTCATTTTGAATAAATAATTTTGAAAATATTGTGTTTTATTTATATCCATAAAGTTATTAAATATGATACAATAGATCCACCAATATAAATGAATGTTCATCTTACGAACACATATATAAAAATGCTTTGTAAATTCAACTTTAAACCATAGGAATAAGGTTGAATTTAAATGTATCCTATCCTATTAGTAGGATTCCTATATAATATTATAATATTAATACGAGAGATCTTGGATTAATACATAGGATAGGTTTTATCCCGGAAATCCTACGGGATTGGAATTGCGATACGCACAGGCGATTCAAGTATCCTGCAAGTCTCGGAGACTAGTAGAATGGCCTTAGAGTTCCTGATAGTTTATAAGATTTACCCAAGTGAGTATACAAAATCAACTTCTATAAATGTACATATGCTCTGAACTTCTATACCGTAACAAGACATATGTGTATGGTTACCTATCTTAATCTCGAATTTTAATATTCCGAGTATCATAATCCTGAAAACGTTAGGACATTTTTTCATTAGTTGTTTGCCATATAAGAAATCGCAACTCCGAATTTCGTTTGCCCATCCAGAATCCAGACACACGAAATCTAAATGCACAAAATCCAGATGACCGTAATACATATGCACGAAAGCCAGATTTTTTAAAAACACATTTTTTTTAATACAGATCGGTTCTATATTTCAAAAAATTATGTTGTTTCTCAAACTCAAACCTAACTTATTGAATCGGATTTGACGCAAAAACCTCCTACCTACCTAAAGTGGGTAAGTAAAACAATTACGAATCGGGTCTGGCACTCGCTGGCCGCTGCCGCGGCACTATAAGCTTCTTGCGCGGCACACTCGCTCTCGCTTTTTTAAAGTTGTCATTCATTACATATTGTCTTTTAAAAGTTACCAATCGTTTTCGGAGTTTTAAGATTAACAGAAATTTTCGATAGGTTACCAGGTTTTGTAATTCATTTCTTTCTTGTTCACACATGTATGAAGATTAATTAATGTCGTTTTGTTGAAGTGTTGAATACAATGCTATTTTACTACAGCATTCCGCTGATTCCGCCCACGGCTTGCTAGCACCGTCAATAAAATTAGCAGTAATAATCATACATGCATCATTTTAATACAGCGCCATCTATTGGAATTTATAAATTTCGAAGTGTATCAAATGTGCATCATAATGGATCTTTCCAAAGGCATGAGATGTTTTACTGCGTTTTAGCGTAACCTATATTACTTTCTGCGGATGCGGTTCTACCGAATACCCGCGGCTCCGTCAGTACAGCGGCACGGCGGAATACAGTGGAGTTTAGTCGGTAGGTCCCTGCACTCTGCAGGTTGAGTCCGACATAACCCAGGGTACTTTCCCCGAGCGCTCTGGGTATGCCTGAATACATTCTCCACTATAAAAAAAACCTATATTACTATCTAGCTTCCTAACTAAAAGTGAAGTCCCTTAGTGAGGTAACGGGCGGATGCATTATGCATGCATCTGTTTCACTGATCGATTTTCTTTAGGGACAAGTAGGTGATCAGTCTTCTGTGTCCTGCCAGACCGAGACATGGTTTTTTCTTCTTCTCCACCAGGAATCGAACCCAGGTTCCCTCAGTGCTACGATCACGCGTTAACCAATGTAATGACGTCAGACATCATGCACACATAAAATTCATACCATACAATATTATCTCTTTTGCGAAGGGAAGAATGACAAATAATAAACTCACTTTCACATTGATAGTAGTAGAGTACTCGTATATTATTTAATTGCCTTGTTTAAAGAAATAATTTTCATAGGACTTTAACATGAACAGTTTTTAACTTTTAATTTTTAATCTATAGTAGTCCAGCGCCATCTATCCTATTTAATGTTTAATTATAAATGCGAAAGTTTGTATCTGCGTTTGTTACTCTTTCACGCAAATACTACTGCACCGATAACAATGAAATTTAGCACACATATAGAGGGTAACTTGGATTAACACATAGGATAGGTTTTATCCCGGAAATCTCAGCGGAACGGGAACTATGCGGGTTCTACTTTGAAAACACGGGCGGAAAGCTAGTCAATGATTGCTTAAAGTTTCTATTACATATATCTATAAATAAATAAAACAAGTAAATTATTAAGTCTTTTATTGAATATAAAATGTATTAACATTATGAAAGTTATAAAATTCCGTCTGTTATTCATTCCAACATAACACATCCATTTTAATACAAAATATAACAACTAAAATATTAAAATTTGTTTTTAATAAAGCCTCTTAATAAATTCGGTACAAAAATAAAAGAATTCATGGCACAAAGAATTGTACATAATAGGTACAGAAAAAAACTAAATATACAATAAATAATTGATTATTATAAGGGCATTAAAATATTTTTGTTCTTAACGAAAACGGGCACATTTTGGCGGGATTTGAACCCGCGACCCAAGAACCGAAATCTTTAATTCTCTTTTCTCTAAAAATCTTCTATTTTTCCATCAAAAAAAAATTAAATTATTATTAAAAAAAAATAGTTACTTTAAGATATTTCAAGAAAAATATTTAAAAAAGCCTCAAATATGGTAACAATGGTTAACAATATGGAAAAAATCCATATCAGACTTTAAATAATAATTTGGTTCGTATCTCTTGAACTGCTGAACCGATTTTAATGAAAATAATATGATCAAAATGTAATAACTTTCTATGAAATTTGTGAACCAAACAACACACAGCCACATATTCTATATACATATTTATCTGAAAGCTCTTAGAATAATAATTTATATGTTTTACAATGATATAATTTTAATGTTTTCTCGTAGTTAATACCAACAAAATAAAATAGCGTATATCTTAATTATTTATACAATTTTTATAAAAACTGCCAAAATACTTACAAAAAGTTATTGCTTTTTCACAAATACAAAAATTTTAATACTTCATTCCTAACCTAGAAAAAACCTCAAAATTCAACAATACGTATATTAAAAAAAATCCTTCAAAAATTGAGGTACGCTATCACATTGGGGAACCGCATCAATATCGATACAGCACTATCTATCAGTCTTCTCAGCCGGCAACACTGTTTCTCTATATATAGAGTTATTGTGTTGAATTGGCAACATTTTCTCTCCTTCCTCTTGCGTCACATCCTGTCTTTTAACAACTGAAATAAAAAAAAATTAATTATCAAAATGTCGCCATTGTAAATATAATCATTTACTAAAAAAAATTTTTTCTCATCACTTGAGTGTATAAGAAATACTTTATTCCTAGATCTATCGAAAATATACAAAAAAATGAAAATCAGTCATTTGAAGTTTTTTTTATTGTTAGAATATTAGTTATAAATTTATAAAGAATAGAAAAAATTCGATCACGAGGCGGGACTCGAACCCGCATCCTTTCGCGCCATTCCGGGGCGGATGCCTGACCAACTCAGCCACTCGTGACCCGCCTAAGCGATCGAATTTATTCTATTCTTTCAGTTTTATGTGTCTGAACTCTGAAGGTTCTCTCAAGGAACTCTGAAATGGTTGTTAATCATCTCAATAGATGGCGCGCGGTGTGTCCCTTCAGAGTTCAGACACATAAAACTGAAAGAATAGAATAAATTCGATCGCTCTGGCGGGTCACGAGTGGCCGAGTTGGTCAGGCATCCGCCCCGGAATGGCGCGAAAGGATGCGGGTTCGAGTCCCGCTGAGTGATCGAATTTTTTCTATTCTTTATAAATTTATATTTATAAAAGCATTTGAATGCCATAAAACCAAAAATATAAATTCAAGAATATTAGTTGTTAATTCATATGCATATTTTATTGTTACACCCTATGATATATAAAAAAGCTAGATACGTTACCCGCTCTCTATTTTGGCAAGAAAAAACTCAGCTAAGTGCCCGAGTTTCACTTAGTCACGCACCATTCAGCGTCGTGGCTGGACGTTCTTTTTATATTTTAATCGGCAGTTGTTATTACGAAGTACATGAGTGAGACATGTATTATGTCTCGTGCGTGAGAGTGAAAGAGAGAACAACTGTATTGGTGATATTGCGTTAGTAAGTAGGTATGTATTAATTACGCTGTTTTTTAGTGCAATGATGTTGGCGTATGCCGCGTCTACTAGTATAATAGAGTCATTGGTTACACCATTACACTTACAACGGCTGAACAGATTTTAATAAATAAAAAAAAAATCAACAAAATCAAATGTAATTAACATTTTATTTTGCGGGCATTTTTTTATTATATTTAAATCTATTCAAAAACAATTTTGAGCTCGCCAAACTAATCCAAATATCCTAATTATTAAAAACATATTACTTAACAACTTTTCAAAATTTAACTTTCAAAAGCAGAGCTGGGGCCGTATTACTGATTACTGACTGGCAAATTCATATAATACCATAATTCACCCTGATTGGTTATTGCGATCATAAATTGAATTTGCCAGTCAATTTACGGCGTAAACTGTCTGGAAATAAGAGGTCATAATACGGCCCCAGAGCTATAAAATATATTCTATAACAATAAATATTTAAAAATAATAAAAAAAAACTCACCCCGTTTCCTAGTAACGAACTTGAACAGAACCGCGTGTAAAACTGATGCAATCAAAGCAACCCCCGCGAGTATACGGAACGAGCCCCTCTCCCCCGCACTCGCGTATAACTGACCCCCCACTAGAGATCCCAGTGCAAAACCTATAGAAAAAACAAAAATATACTCATTTTAATGAAGTACAATTAAAACAAGAAAAAATATATTAGAGAAAACAAAATAAAATACACTATTTTAATCTTAATTCTAGCCTAATTTTAAAGAAAAATAAACATAAAATATAAGACGATCTAACTTTTAAAGTTAGACTCACAAAATAACCTTACCTAAAAATACCAACCTGTTAAGGTACCTAAGTAACTTATATAAGTAAGGTAAGTAACTAGAAATACTAATAAGGTACATAACTTAAATTAAAATTAACATAGTCATCGATGTTTTTCTACTCCTTAAAAAATCTCGCTTTAATGCTGTAAAACTGAATAATAATTTTTGAAGTGAAACTTTTAGCGCGTTGAGAGTAAAATGTCAAGATCGTATCATGGTTATACCGCCAAAAATATATTTTTGAACTTATACTTCTTTTAAAAATAAAAAAAAAAATATCTAAATATCTCTATCTTTGGCGCGATGGAGAAAAATGATGAGAGTGAATTTTTACGATGCGCGCGCACACCGACACCTAAATTTAAACATGAAGTTAGTTCTAGGTGGTATAAAATTGATAACTATGTTCAAGTTGTATATTCTAATATTTTTTTTCCATACTCCAAAGAGGTTTCACTTCTAACACGTGTGCTCGGCACACTCGCTCTTTTTAATTAAAAATAGCTGTAAAATAAACTAATTTCTTACCAACGCCATCATCCATTCCCGCCACGATCCCTTGTACGGTAGCCGAATATCCTTCGGGTGCTACGTGAGCCGCGTACCCTACTATTGTAGAGTAGCATAGCGCGTATGTGGGGCCTTGCATTATACCCTGGAATTAGAGTAGGGTCAATAGTAGAGTGTGTAGGATAAATAGTGGGGTATAAAGTAGAGAAATTAGAGTAAAAGATGTTTTTATTAAGACCCTAGAAAAGTTAGGATATTGGAAGTTAACATAGCCTGCTATTGTAGAATAGCATAGGCCATAGCGCGTATGTATGGCCTTGCATTATACCCTGGAATTGGAGTAGAGTAAAAGAGGTGAAAAAGGAAAAATGTATAGTGTTGCTTAGGAGAATAAAGTAATTCTGGAATTAATTATGTAAAAGTTGGATTAGAATATGTATTGCAAGGTAGTGGATGCTCTAGCAAAAGTATTTATATAACATGGTTCCGTAGAAAAATGACGTAAAAATACAGAAAAGGGTTGCAAAATGGTAAACAAAGTGATATATTTTATAGAACGAATATATATAATATCTATACTGAAACATAAAATAGTGTAGTGTATGATATCCTAGTACAATAATTATTAAATAATTATTTTTGACAATATTGTTTTCACATTGCTCTATATCTGACATTTTTTTTTCTGTGTATAATTATTTAAATTAAATACTTAATTCAATCCAATTCTCAAGTAATGCTGTATGTACCTATAATTAGTAGCCAATTTAGATTAAGACTTTATGTACGATTACTTATATAATGTTACAAATTGAGTTACTGTTGGTGCATCTATAAATAAATAATAAAAAATAAATAATATTTTGGCCGTCCAGAGTGGAGCCGCCAGAGCTATATGCTCGGGGGTGGAAGTGTCTAATGGCGTAATAGCGGGGAAACCCGCTCCGGGCCTGCGGGCCCGCGATGGTGAAACCGGTGCCGCACCTCTCTACACCCCTAGCCGTTCAGCTGATGTTGCCCCCTTGTTGCCATTCTCGGTAACCTTTTTGGGAGCCCATCGACCGAACTGGCGAGTCACCGTCTGCCATTATTTTCAATTTTTAATATTGAAAAGGCAGACGTCCATAGTCCCCATAGAACCAATATACCAGTCCATCTAACACCCCCTTCCATAACCCAGTTTTGTTCATTTCCATTTTTCTGCAATAGTCCTACATTGGCCGCGGACTGCCCAGGGCTGTATCTCTATAGTGCAGTCATGGGCAGGCTGCGGCTGGTGTCCCACAACACATTAAATTCTCTAAAGGGCCTCTGCGTGTTGGACCTGTGTCCCCACGTAAGCCTTCCAAAGGACCGGGTATCTTCCTTCTGGTGGTACCCGTGTATTATGGAGAGAGATAATAATACAAATATGATAAAGATACTGCTCGGTATTTGGAAAAAATAATAGACTGGGGATCTCTGATAAAGTATAGAATGAAAAGTAAGCATTGCATAGTCTTATAGAAATATTAGTTTAAATAATATTGCGTTAAAGAATAGAACTATGAAATATTGTTATATACTTACTTATTAAAAAATGAAAAAATAAAAATAGTTAAAATAGGGTAAGTAACTATGGGGTTTTGTTACCCATGTAAAATGAAAGTTATAATAATAATAAATAAATAAATAAATATTATAGGACATTATTACACAAATCGACCTAGTCCCACAGTAAGCTCAGTTAAGGCTTGTGTTGTGGGTACTAGGCGACGATAAATATAATATATATTTAATAAATACATATATAGATAATAACACCCAGACCCAAGAACAAATAATTGAGTTCATCACACAAATATTTGCCCTGACCGGGGATCGAACCCGGGACCGTCGGCTCAGTAGGCAGTTACTTTACCACTGCGCCAACCGCGTCGTCAAAGTTGTAGATTGTAGATTAAACTTTTAATCAATCTTTCACTATTACAATATTATGTTAATACTATACAATGTTTCACCACAATGAGTTCAGTCTATACAGGTAAACATGAGACAATGAAATTGTGTCTTGGTCTTAGGTACGTATTAACTAGAGAAAATTAACGGTCGAGAGAGGTAAGAGAAAATTAAATCTATTTGAATTCCGTTTCGGAACGCCACAGACAATAAAATATAGATAATAAAAGAAGCAACGCCACATAACATTGTAAACTTACATCCTAGAATTGACATAGTTTTATAACATGAAACGCGAGTAAAACCACGTTATATAGCTACATATACTCACTTCAATAAACACCAAATGCCATGGATGCTGTATGAAAGAGATGAATATCATCCTGATTCCGTAACAGAAAAGAGAAAACGTCATCGTCGCACCGTAACCCCAACGGTCTATTATTTTTCCTGTAATTTTTAATTATAATAATAAATATTATTAAATAATTAATTAAATATCTTAATATATATATATATATATATATAAATCTCGTGTCACAATGTTTGTCCTCAATGGACTCCTAAACCACTTAACCGATTATAATAAAATTCGCACACCATGTGCAGTTCGATCCAACTTGAGAGATAGGATAGTTTAAACATTTAGGTACCACGGGCGAAGCCGGGGCGGACCTCTAGTAGACTATATAATATTATCACATTAAGATCAACAGGAGCGGAGCAATGCGGGTAAAACCATGGGGCACAGTTAGTAAGTAATATAAAAAAATTATCACTAAAATCCGATTTCACCGCTGGCTGATATTGTTCCAAAGTGTATTTTGGGGTAAATTTTAATACATTTTTTTGTCTTTTTTTTGCAACCGACGATATTTGTCCGACTCGCGCTTGACCTATTTTTTATTTTCATTCTGTTTACTTACCGGAAAAGAAAAAAAACAACAATTCGCCGATGAAACTCTGCGCGGCTACAACTGCGCCCTCTATCAGTTTTATTTGCGCCATAGATCCCGTCTGTTCGGCTAGATCTTCCAGAAACCTGAAAAAATACGAATAAATATTATAAAAAACCGGTCAAGTTCGAGTCGGACTCGCGCACGAAGGGTTCCGTACTATGGGGGGTCCCTTATATTTTATTTTTTAATTTTTAGTATTTGTTGTTATAGCGGCAACGGAAATACAACATTTGTGAAAATTACAGCTTTCCAGCTGATGGGTTTATGACATGCAGCCTGAAGATAGATAGACAGACAGACAACGAAGTCTCAGTAATAGGGTCCCGTTTACCCTTTGAGTACGGAATCCTAAAAACGTAAAAAAGGGCCGAGCACACGTGTCAGAAGTGAATCTTCTTTAGCAAGATTCAAAGATACCAAAATCGTCGCCTTACTCTATGACGTGACGGTATTGTTAGCGACCTTAAAATTTACTCTCTACACGCCTAAAGAAGTTTTACTTATAAACACTAATATATGTGTATATAAAACTCAAAGGTGACCGATATAGTGATCTATCAACGCACAGCCCAAACCACTGGACGTATCGGGCTGAAATTTGGCATGCAGGTAGATGTCATAACGTAGGCGTCCCCTAAGAAAGGATTTTAGAAAATTCATCCCCTAAAGGGGTAAAATAGGGGATGAAAACTTATACCATGAAAATTTTTCTTTTCCGCGCAAGCGAAGCTGCGGGCAACAGTATTACAATAAAAAAGTACTTACCAAAACATATAGTAAATGATGAAGCTATCAAAAGTGCCAGCCACAACCGCGAAAATGATAAAAACAACAACTCGTGGTATTTTCAACACTTCCCGTAGCGCCTTGCCGGAGTCTTCGGGACTCGATAGTGAGGGTAGCTGTGAAAAAACAAAAAAATACGTGAAAAAGACTTACTTTTTTATGTAAAATAATAGTCAGTAATAAGTAGCGTATGGAATGCACGCACGAATAAACTGCAATGCTAATTTTCCGTGAAAAAATCGGATAAGCATTTTTTATTCATATTTTTTTGGATTTAGTCATGTGGGTCATGATAGCTTAAAAAATCGTAAATTAGAAAGTTCTTAATCTTTTTATTTCTATGACATGCCTGTTTCGTTACCGTTGCCAAGGCTATAAAGCGTGATATGTGATGATGATGATGATCCTCTAGCCTTCCTCGATAAATGAGCTATCTAACACCGAAAGAATTTTTCAAATCGAACCAGTAGTTCCTGAGATTAGCGCATTGAAACAAACAAACAAACAAATTCTTCAGCTTTATATTAACACTAGCAGTGCCCTGCGGTTTCACCCGCATAGATAGCGATATCGTAACAGTGAAAAGTCTACTATAGGTCGGACTATAGGTTTAAATTTTAATCACATGAAAATCACCTTTACCCCGTCCCGCACTACGGCCTTTTTTTTTTGTTTTAGTGGGGAAATCTTTCATAGATACCCACGGCCTCCGGGGGAGGGGCCGTGGGTTATGTCGGATTCCTACCGACCAAAACCCCACTGTGTTCCGTCAAGACGCATATTGGTAGAATTCCTCCGTGACCCCCGCACTACGGCCTGCTCGAACCGTTCGAACAGTATACCTACTATTTTCTGTAGATTGACACTTTTAAAAATTCGTTATATCTTTTGAATGGAATATCCAATTCTTTTCATTTAAAAAGTATTTTGCTGGTATTGAAACAGTCTATAATAAAACATCATTTAATGGGATAAGGATTAATATATGTGTATGGATAACATGGTTTGATTACTGTCGGCACTTCTATTTACTTTGAAAACGTAAAAAAGTTGTTGTAGTAACATAACTACTGAAGATGGACATATGGTATCGCGGACTTTCTTGTAGATATTGATCCATTCTATAATACCGTAGAACATTTTTTTGTTCTATCTTCAATAGATTCCGCAGCGCACGCGATGACAGAAGTTTTATTGAGGATTTTTTTACACCTTGGGTTACATTATTGCATTTTTGGTAAGGATCTCTAATTTTTTTGAAAATGCAATATAGCCTATGTTGCTCAGTAAAGATGCAGCTTTCTAATGGTGAAAGAATTTTTGAAATGGGTCCAGTAGTTTTTGCGTGAAAACCATACATACATACATACATACATACATACTTACAAACTTTTCCTCTTTATAATATTAGTATAGAAAGACGCTGCCCATTGTGAAGAGGGACCATTAAACTTTATTTTAAACACTAGCGGTCCGCCCCGGCTTCGCCCGTGGTACCTACATGTTTACGTTTTTATTCGAACAATCCTCGTAATTCAAGGAATAGATTGCGCAGCGCACGCAATGACAGAATTTTTATTAAGGAATTTTATACACCTTGGGTTACATTATTGCATTTTTGGTATGGATCTCTATTTTTTTTTGAAAATGCAATATAGCCTATGTTGCTCAGTGAAGATGCAGCTTTTTTATTGAAAGAATTTTTGAAATCGGTCCAGTAGTTTATGCGTGAAAATCATACATACATACATACATAATTACAAACCTTTCCTCTTTATAATATTATTACTAGCGGTCCGCCCCGGCTTCGCCCGTGGTACATATTTCGCAATAAAAGGTAGCCTATGTTCTTTCTCAGGGTCTAAAGATTGTCTGTGCCAAATACATACATACATCATTACATAATTACAAACTTTTCCTCTTTATAATATTAGTATAGAAGTATAGATTATTATTTTTAAACATATACGACTCACCGTCAGGGCCCTACAACTGGCCAGATCAACCACAGTAGCCACTAGGGCTATAATGAACGCTGGTGTGAAATCCTTATATGTCCCCGAGTACATGTCAATGAGCCAACCGCCGAGTAAAGCGGTTATACCGTACCCGGCGGTGCCCCACGCTCGCTGGGCCCCGTATTGGGAGCCCCGGTTTGGCCCTGGAATAAATAAAAAAGCCTTTTATTTCTCACAAAAAGTTAAATACAAAAAACTTATAATCTTTTACAATAATTTAACCCATTGAGCCCCAAGCGGCCCGATCGGTCCCAAACACAATAGATTATCTATTGTGTCTGTGGTTCCGGGGCCTGAGTTATTAACATCGTAAACATAGTCTATTATAAGAAACCCTCGTTTGCGAGGATGAAGGCCTCCTCCAGAGACCTCCACCTGACCTGACCTGAGCCCTGGAATATCAAATTTAAAATTAGTCAGTTTTTAGTCAAAAACCTAACCTAAACTTAGGTATAGGCATTTATTTAGTCAAATGCTGAGCCGAAGCTTAGGAACTAACGCGATTACAGTGTATCTATTCTACATAAAGGTGCCCCACGCGCACTGGGCGCCGTATTGGGAGCCCCGGTTGGGCACTGGAATATCAAATTTAAAATCTGTCAGTTTTTAGTCACAAACCTAACCTAAACTAAGGTATAGTGATTTATTTAGTCAAATACTGAACCGAAGTTTCGAGCTAATGTAGTAATCGAGTATCTAACGCTGTTCTCCGCGCACTGGGCCTGAAGACTGAACATACATTTATATACACTAAACTGAACATACATACAGGGATGTTTACAAACAACTACAGAATATTTCACTATCAATAAGAACAACATTTTCAGAAAATATTTAAATTAAACAAAAATTTTCACTCACCCAACACATCAAAGCACACAGCATCACCGATGCAATTAGCAACATTAAACGCGACCGTCCCCACGCACATCAGAACGACGAATGCCCAAAACGTGGCCGTGACATAAAAACTACCCTCATTTTCCACAACTTTATCAATTCCACTTGACACATTCATACTATTAAATCCCGAATCTTCCCTTTTAGTCCTATTAAAGTTCTCTTCATAGCACAGCAAATTACAATTCTTAACTGGCAAACATGTTATGTCTCCCTCTCGCAAGCTATTCACTTGCATGTGTAAGAGCGAGCAAGATGTATTAGCGACGTTTCCGTCCACATACATAGTGCTAATGTACGATGAGTTTGACAGGTACACATTGAATTTATCATCTGTGGAGCAATTCCAATGACAGTTGAATTTGTTCAACTGCTCTTTATCGTCGTAGGGCTTTAGAAAAATCGTGTCGTTAAGGCTGTATACAGACTCTAAAACTCTGACGTTCGTTTCTTTTGGCATCGGCAGGCACCAGAGACAACAGTACGATCCCGACATGACGAGGATGAGTAGCATGAAGACTAGCTTTCTGTGGCTCTGAAATTGAAAAAAAAAAAACACAAAGCCTTGAATAATACAAAATAAAGAGCGTTTGTCTCCCTTTTACTTGGCAATACCTAGCACTTTAGGGGTTTAAAAAAAATCTATAGTAAGGTTCCATTACTGAGACTTCGCTGTCTGTTTGTCTGTCCATCCGTCCGTCCGTCTGTCACCAGGCTGTATCTCATGAACCGTGAAAGTAAGACATTTGAAAAAGTCAGTAAATATGTTTTTACTTTGTTTTAACAACAAACATAAAATAAAAAAAGACGTGTGGCACTCGGTGACTGCCGCGGTAAAGCTATTGCATGCTATGCCTTCAAGCCACACCTCCGCGCCCGTCGGAGTGGGGAGCGTGAGGTTTTTCGTTACCAAATTTCTGGATTTGGTTCCCACGCTTAAAGCCCGCGATAGAAGCTATGCAATAGCTTAACAGTAAAATAAACATGGGCTCCCATACAACAAATTCGAAACGACTACTTGTTTTATAATATTGTTGATCCTACACTCATACTCCAAAGCACTAAGGTCCAAACGGTCTACCCACCCGAACCCTGGCTACTCACCGGCCAGAAGTCCACGACGTACCCGAACAGGGGCTTAGCGGCTGCCCACAGCAGGGGCAGGACCGCCGTCACCATGCCCATGACCCCGGGCGACACGCCTAGCTGCCGCCCGAATACATTCATCTGAGGCAAAAGTGGTCCCAATGCTGTGGACAAAAAATTCTTTATTATAGCTTGACCACAGTGGCTGTAGGGCTGTATAGGGATGTGCGCGGCGAGGGCGGGTGAGAGTACCGACCGTTCCGTTTCTTTCTAACTTCTAACGTGCTCTTTCTTGCCCGGTCCCCGCCGAAACCGCACATACCTAGGGCGCGATACAGCGGTTGCGGTCAAGCTATACGCATCGGAGCGAATTTTGTATGACTAGCTGTGCGATTTCAACAGAGATTGTATCGAAGTTTAATATGCCTGTTTGTATATTGGGTGCAGTTATTCAATCGAAAATCAGGCCGTCTAGTTCGTTCATGATTATTTGTATGTTTGTGTATCAATGTATATATCATAGCATTTCAGAATCAATTCGAGCCAAGAAAACTGCTAGTTCATATAATCTATACTAATATTATAAAGCTGAAGAGTTTGTTTGTGTGAACGCGCTAATCTCAGGAACTACTGGTGCGATTTGAAAAATTCTTTCGGTGTTAGACAGCCCATTTATCGAGGAAGGCTATAGGCTATATATCATCACGCTAAGTCCAACGGGAGCAGAGCAATGCGAGTGAAACCGCGGGGAACAGCTAGTTTCAAAGATTTCTACGCTTCAAAACAAACATTGTTAATTATAACGAGCGAATTCGCTTCAATAAAACAGAGTAATAAATTAATTTTACAATCACAATATACTTGTAGATATGAGAAGCATGCGATCTACACGTGTTAGATAAGGTTGGATGTTTATTTATTTGAACAGATAGCCGCGATGGATTGAATAATTTTGATGCAACTCTCGCGAATAGACAGCTCACAAAAATATATTTTGATGGTGTTGATAGCCCATTTATCGAGGAAAGTTATAGGCAATATAATATCTTCACGCTAAGACCAACAATAGCGGAGCACTGCGGGTAAAATCACGGGGCACAGTATAGAATATAGCTATACATACGAAATCATTCAGAGTTATCTGTCTGTAGTCTGTGTAGTCTTTTTTCTTTTTAAATCACTGAGTATTGATAAAAGTGGTCTACCTAGGTTCCATAGTTAAAAAGATTTTGGTATACCATATAATCTGCCAACAAAAAACGCTCATGATAGTTAAGTTAGATTCGTCAGATGTAGTGACATGGAAATTGTTCTGTTTAGCTTATCTATACTTCTATACTAATATTATAAAGGGGAAAGGTTTGTATGTATGCATGTATGTATGTATGGTTTTCACTTTTCACGCATAAACTACTGGACCGATTATAATGAAATTTAGCACACATATACAGGATAACAGGACACTCACACATAGGATAGGTTTTATCCCGGAAATCCCACGGGAACGGGAACTATGCGGGGTTTCCTTTGAAAACGAGGGCGAAGACGCGGGCGAAAAGCTAGTCTCTAAATAAAAGTATTACAATATTATACCTACGTCAAAGAGAGAATAGACTATCAGAGACATTACCACCCAGTTGTTTAACCGACCGTCTAATAATAATACAAAAAGATATGGTATCCCGTATTTTCTCCATGGCATCTTCGAAATGGCTGGACCATTTTTATACGCGGGTGAAACCGCGGGGCGCAGCTAGTGTAATATAGAATTTTATGTAAGTAGATTTATATTATGTAGAACCTCAGAATGGTTATGTAATCATAAATTATTTAACACAATACCTATGTAGTTTTACGTTTCAATGTCGTCTACAACTTTGCAATACATTGTCTTAAATTACCTTTTTACACAACTGTTACGGATTTTACACAACTGCAAAGAAGCTCATGCTTTTAAGGTTTTATGTACGTTTGGATTATGAGTTTCTAATTCTATATTCTACTAGGTTTCCGCCCGCGGCTTCGCCCGCGCAATCAAAGAAAAACCCGCATAGTTCCCGTTCCCGCGGGATTTCCGGGATTGCGTCATTTTCCCGGGATAAAAAGTAGTCTATGTCCTTTATCGGGTATCAAAATATCTCCATACCAAACTTCATGAAAATTGGTTCAGTAGTTTAGGCGTGATTGAGTAACAGACAGACAGACAGAGTTACTTTCGCATTTATAATATTAAGTATGGATGAATATTCGATGAATCGACAAACATTCTGTCAGGACATCTATATCACTATAGGCTTTAAATAAAATACGCGAAAAATCAAAAAACCCTTCCCCACCGCTGAAAGTGAAAACATTATAGGACCTTTTCTTCTCGCTATGGCTATACGCTATATATTTATCTACCAATTCTAATAGGTTCCCGTCATCCCGTGACGCTCGAGTAAATCGTGAATAAAACCACATTTAGCATCATGGGCTTCCCTATTACTGGTTGTATCAGTAGATTGTACTTTATCAACTGATTTACATGAATAAAAATCATTGTGAATGTGAATCAGTTTGATTTCGTGAAACTTATTAGCTTCAGTTCAAAATTATTTACAGCTAACTATGTTTTATAATTCATCTCAAAACGGACTTTCCCAAAGAACAAATACACATACCTATTATCAGTTTTATCTCAATAATGTTAGCATTATAATAAACCGATAAACATAATGACACTATAATTGTTATCTTAATCTTTAGACAATGGAGTTATTATTATTATTTAATAGCTGGATCTCGTCTGCAATAATTGTAAACATGTATGTTTTAACTTTTTATTTGGTATTTTAATGATGGTGATAGTATGTACTCCTGTAGATGTATTAATACCTGCTATATATTAAAAAATAATCGCCAAAAGTTAAGTGTAAAACTGGAGAACAGCTTGACCAATTCGGCTATTTTTTGTTAATGTACAAAGGCAGTACAAGGTAGGTTCTTATAGAGATAAACTCAAGCGAAAGCTTAGTATGGGATCAGATCGTGCCGTGTGTGAAAATTGTCCCGAAATATTATATAGGTATTAAGATTATGTAGAACAAAGTCCCTTGCCGCCTCTATCTGTCTGTAACTCTGTTCGCTATAAACTCCAAAACACTAAGCAAAACACCTTCACAATTTTAAATTTTGTTTTCTACAATAGTGACTATAGTGTGGTTCTCGAGGAAGGATTCAGTAAATAATTTGTTCAGTTGTAGATAACGCGGCCGCGGGTGAAACAGCAAACGGAAAACTATTTTCCATGAATAGCCTGGGAGCCCACGAAAGATCGACCTTGACCTATCTAATAAACAGATGCAAGCTATTTTATGTGATACTAGCTGCTCCGCGCGGTTTCACCCCAGTGGCTCCACTCCTGTTGGTCGTAGCGTGTTGATATATACCCTATAGCCTTCCTCGATAAATGAGCTATCTAACACCGAAAGAATTTTTCAAATCGGACCAGTAGTTCCCGAGATTAGCGCGTTCAAACAAACAAACAAACAAACAAACTCTTCAGCTTTATAATATTAGTATAGATTTTTGAAGTGAAACTTCTTTAGGCGGATAAGAGTATAATTTCAAGGTCACATCATGGCAATACCGTCACGTTATGGAGTAAGGCGACCATTTTGGTATCTTTGAATCTTGCCAAAGAAGTTTCACTTCTGATTTACAGACATTTAAGGCGTTACCCGGCAATTCCCGGCAATTTCGACTATGTTCAACCTCTATAAAGTCTGGTACAACATAAAGCACAATACCGAAAAAAATATATAAAATAGGATGGTCTTTGATCTTTAATTGCTCGCGAGGACTTTTTTCCAAAGTTAATAGATTTCTAGAAAAAAAATGTGCCGTGGTCATCGATTTTTCCGCAAATACTCTATAAACTTCGTAACCTGCTGACTTAGAGCTCTGAAAATTTTATGTTTAATAAATTATCAGTTACACAACAGTCCCTGACGAGGATTTTTTGTTTCACTGATTGGTATCTTTTTAAATACAAAATGCGAGGAAAAAAGAAGGTGCAGCGGGAGAGGTTTGAGATCCGTCAAGTATGGTCAAGGTTATTAGCGCATGTATAAGCCTTAAACTACGTACCCGCATACATACAGAACTACACAATTATTTTATTAAATGTGACAACTCAGGAAGTCACTATTTGGCAGACCTTGGCCGTGAACTAGCGGTACATAGCCGCTTACTGTATTCTCGTGAGAAACGTGTGTGTTTCGTTTACACGCTGCAACGGCTGTAGCGTATTCGATGGATTTTAACGTGGATAAGGATCAGTTGTTATGATGAGTAAAAAATGAGTTCAAAAAAAGGCCAACGAAATGGTGAAAAGGGCGTGTGTGCCGAGCACACCTGTCAGTGAAACTTCTTTGGCAAAATTGTAAAATACCAAAATCTTCACCTTACTCCATGGCTTGACGGTAATGGCCATGACAAAATGAAATTTAACTCTCAACGCGCCTAAAGAATACCATCTTTTTTAATCTAAGTATGTACATAATATAAGTATTAGTAGATTTTATTTTTTTTTATATAGAGAGAGAGATTATTTAACAAAGAAATAAAATTGTTAATAAGTAAAAACAAATGCAATGAAAAGAGAAAAAAAAAAACAACAACATTTAACTTATCATACACAAAATATGATAATTTCAGCTCCAGTATTTTTACAGAACACACAATAATATAATTCATACGTATGAAACAATTATAACTGTATATCGATAATAAATAAATTTTATATAATTCATAATAATGGTAACATGCGCCTTTGATAAGCAAAGGGCATTGACCCTGAATTTCTTTATCATTTACCCACATTATAATACCAGCTGCATCCCCCAGTTTTACCCGCATTGCTCTGCTCCTATTGGTCTTAGCATGATGATATATAGCTTATAGCCTTCCTCGATAAATGGACTATCCAACTCCGAAAGATTTTATTATATCGGACTCATGGTTCCTGTATAGGCTATATATTATCATCATGCTAAGATTGCTAGGAATGAAGCAATGCAGGTAAAACCACGAGGCACATCTAGTTAATTATATTAGCTGACCTGATAGACTTTGTTCTGAAAGGACACCCTTATCACTTAGGGTTGTAAATATTATTTTCAACATTTACTTAGGCCCACTAAATATACACAGAATTATATCAAAACTAGCTGCGCTTCGCGGTTTCACCCACGTGGCTCCGCTCCTGTTGGTCTTAGCGTAATGATCAACTAGCCTATAGGGCTATAGCCTCAATAAATGGGCTATCTAACATTAAAATAATTTTGCAAATCGGACCAGCAGTTCCTGAGATTAGCGCGTTCAAACAAACAAACTCTTCAGCTTTATAATATTACTAGCGACCCGCCCCGGCTTCGCACGGGTGCAATGGCGGCCGGCCGGTACCGCCGCAAACGCTACGTCCCGCAATTTTTAAATCTGTAATATCTTCGAAAATATTCACTTAAATCATACGGTGTAAAGGGCCATATAGATCTATATTAAATGAACAATGTATGTAATTGAACATTAAATAATGTATTGGTTAAAATCGCTTCGAAAATTAACCATTATTTGTCGTAAAAAGTAAATGACAAAAAAGTTATTGTGGGTTATCCATAAGAGATAGACATATACCATCGTGGACTTTTTCAATGTGTACAACGCTTAGTACATTATTTTGATAAAACTCGTAGGGTTCAGCCTGCGTTTGCAATGTAAGCGGAAAACATGTAATTTTTTACGACATCACATTAGAAACCTCAAAAATAACAGTACTTCTCCACTATTTAATGGATGTTATTATACATATAAACCTTCCTCTTGAATCACTCTATCTATTAAAAAAAACCGCATCAAAATCCGTTGCGTAGTTTCAAAGATTTAAGCGTGCAAAGGGATATAGGGACATAGGGACAGAGAAAGCGACTTTGTTTTATACTATGTAGTGAAGTATAGATTAGTCAAAAGTATTTTATTGCAATCGCATTCCTATTTTTTAAATCTAAATTCTAAACTACAGTAGAATCAACATGAACACACACTTTGTTTTCATCATAATCAGTTCAGCCATTTAGGTGGTGTTCAGTGACAAACAAAAGCACAGAAGAGATATAACTACAACTAATTATGTAGTAGTTTAGATAAAAAGATAAATAAAACATTAGAACATTGATAAGAATGTGACATTGACTCCATTCTATAAAATTATAGATAAAAAGTAAGTCAAGTTGAAATTTCTTTTCTAAGAGATAGTGGTAGATTTATCCATAGTTAAGTCCCATGTCCCCTAGTGGGGTAAGGGGCAGATGCATTATATACATCTGTTTCACTGATCAACTTTCTTTAGGGACAAGTAGGTGATCACGATCAGCCTTCTGTGTCCTGCCAGACCGAGACATATTTTTTTCTTCGTCTCCACCGGGAATCGAACCCAGAACCCCTCGGTGCTATGCTCACGCGTCAACCATTGTACCAAGGAGGCGGTCAGATTTATCCATAGACAACTTATATTGGCTTATATTAGAGCAGCCATACACGGGTAGCTCGAGCAGTTAACGGCTGAGCGACGTACACGGACTGCTCGAGCGGTCGGTCGCTAAAAACCATGCAGTTGACGGCTTGAAGCAGTTGCGACTGCTCTAACAGTCTGTGTATGGCAGTGGATGAATGTCTATAGTTCACCGCACGGTCGCGGCTTCAAGCCGTCAGTCAAATCTGCTTGAAGCGGTCCATGTACGGCTGCTCTTAGGGGGCAAATGGATAGCATTTTGATTTTTGTATCTATACTAATATTATAAAGCTGAACAGTTTGTTTGTTTGAGCGCGCTTATCTCTGGAACTATGCCAATTACAAAAATTATTTTGGTGTTAGATAGCCCATTTATCGAGGAAGGCTATAGACTATAATATCATCAAGCCACGACCAATAGGAACAGATCAATGCTGGTAAAACCGGGGGGACAGCTAGTCTTCCATAAAAGTATTACAAGAGTTAATATATATAAGGATAATAGTGTATAAGTATAGAACTGAAGGTTTTGATTCTCATTCTATGTGAGTTAAGGCTCAGTTTATCAAGAAATTTATCAGGTACTAGCGGTCCGCCCCGGCTTCGCCCGTGGTACCTATATGTTTACGTTTTTTTTCATAAGAACCATCCTCGTACTTCAAGGAATAGATTAAGCAGCGCATGCGATGACAGAATTTTTATTAAGGAATTTTTTACACCTTACATTATTGCATTTTTGGTAAGGATCTCAAATTTTTTTGAAAATGCAATATAGCCTATGTTGCTCAGTGAAGATGTAGCTTTCTAATGGAGAAAGAATTTTTGAAATCGGTCCAGTAGTTTATGCGTGAAAACCATACTTACATACATACATAATTACAAACCTTTACTCTTTATAATTGTATTAGTATAGATTTGCAGCAAAAAGAAGGTGTAAATAACTGCTTGGATTCAGAATTCAGATACACAAGAGAGACCAAGATAACTCTTATCTATTTATAATTAATATGTATAAAATAACTAAAATTTTAAAATAATCTAATGTAAGTTGATCATAAATTTGCCTTCAAAGCGCTTATTTTTTTATTTAAATAGACGTTAAAAATAGTGCAACAAAAGCTATAATTATTTTAAAACACTTGTTTAGTATAAAGATTTTATTTTATTTGAAGAAGAAGAAGTTTTGTAGAACGTGTTTTGCATTAATTTCCATTTTCATCCATGTTATACACTTATTTTTATTCTTATCATAGTTACATAAATATTTTATTTAAATTAATTATATTGCGCGCCAAGTTCTAATTTACAATTTAAAATACGTAATTACTTATAAAGAAATACTATAAAAAACTGACTTACCCGCAAAGAAAAAGAAAAAATGTATCTTCACGGGGAGGAGACCCCTGTCCACTTTTAACTTCATGTTTAAAAAAAATCAAAATATTTACAATTTTAAACAAAGCGAACAATTCACATTCCTTTTTTGTATTTACGCCATTAACAAGCACTAATCACTGACGAACTACAGAGTGCCCGAACTACTTTCTAATCCAACATCGTTTAATAAATTAATGGCTGAAGCTCCGAAATGAATTTAAATATTAATGTTTTTGTTTACACAGTCAACGATGTACCTAGCCCAATCTGTACTGTGGGGGAATGACACATTGACAATGACATTTGACGATTTTATCAGCTGTTTGACATATAAATGAACGTGGTTGCTAGTTGTAAAAATATTCTAGACGAATAAAATTTTTGAAAGGAGTAAATAATATTAAACGAAATTATTAAAAATAGATCTAATTCAGTTAAGTTTTGTAATGCCTACTCTCAATTTTAAAATGTATTTAATACTTGTAAAAATTTTGGCATTGCAAATCGTTTGTCAAGTTCTAGTTGGTCAAGACAATTTTTTTAAACAATTGAAAAGCGCTCCAAATTTGAAATACCGTCGACATTGTAAAATTCAGTCGGCCGACAAACTCTTTAGTATAATTTTAATTTACTTCAATGTAAGGAGGTGAAAATGGAGGACGAAGAAGACTTTATAGGTTGCATTAGTTGCATGAGCACTAACGATTTATGCGACCTATTTGCTATTTATTCAAACAATGACGAAACTTACGCGCAAATGCTTGAAACTTGTTTCGATTTAAAGGTTGTTCAACGAAATTTTAAATGCATTGTTTTATCAAGCCATTTAATCATAATTTTCTCTTATTTTTTTCAGGTATCAAATGATTTTAAATATATTTGTGCTATTTGTGTGGATACGTTAGAAAAGGCGTTATTTTTTAAAAACCAGACAACTGAAAACATAAGAATGCTGCAGAGTATTAAAAGTGAGTACATACTTCGTTTTCCATATTTATACTTTGCATATTATGTACCTACCTTCTATTCTTAATAAACAAAATCTGATTTGCAATCTACTTTGCTCAAACCTAGTACATAATTAGGAACTTGGACTTTTATACTAAATTCACCTTATTAAGTAATTAAAAATATTTAACCGGGCTTATAAGATTCTGAACTATGTTCGTTCGTTTTTCGTAATTTCCAAACGGAAAAGAAACGGAAGGGCTTTACGAGAACGGTTTTTTAGTTGATTGTTACTACTTAGATACATAAGTTTATAATATAATGTTTGGCGGCTATATTGTGATGGTATTTCTTTCGAAGATAATCTTTCAGTTTGACGAATGTTTGATTCTAAAGTAGTTTCACGTGTGTCTTATAGTTATATAACGGTATTTTATCCATCTGCATTTATTTTAAAACTAGTTTTTATTTATAACTAAATATTTAATTCAATTTATATTTTTTTAGATGAGGAATATCTAGATGAGACAATCTTAGAAGCGGAAGATTCTATGCCAGGACAGAGTGGCTCCCGCAGTTCGGGATGTGGGAATGATGAGGAAGGTATGTATGCTGTGTTGAATTTACAGTTAAATAATCTACACTTCTACACTAATATTATAAAGAGGAAAACTTTGTTTGTTTGTTTGTTTGATTGTAATGAATAGGCTCATAAACTACTGGACCGATTTTAAAAATTCTTTCACCATTCGAAAGCTACATTATCCACGAGTAACATAGGCTAGGTTTTATCCCGGAAATCCCACGGGAACGGGAACTATGCGGGTTTTTCTTTGAAAACGCGGGCGAAGCCGCAGGCGGAAAGCTAGTATATTATATACTCAAAAAAATGTGCGTAAGTAAACCTTGTACTAATTTAAACACCGTTTTTTAAATCTTAACATTAATTGAATATTTGAATGGGAGTGGTTTTTAAATGGGAAATATGAGGGAATAAATTTTTATTACTGTTACGATTTAAGTAGTATGGATTCCCGGGTACTGCCTCACTCTATGCTGCCTCACTGTATGGTACGGTGAGGACGTGACTTGATTGAAAACCCCGACTAAAAAAAAAAAAAAGTTTGGACTCTTTTCCCACTAAAGCGGCCACGCTGAGTCGATAGCACTCACTCCCGAAGCGATAGGATGCACGGTTCCAAAGATAGCTGAGGTGTGCAGATCGATTAACTCTTATCAAATATCAATTAGATAAGAGTTAATCGATGGGTCATTAATGGGACGCTAATGACCCACCGGTTGTTTGCCTTTTCCTATTATCTATCGGCGTTCATATCTATTACTCATTGTGCACCTCGCTTATCACTGCTTTTGTATTAAACTTCTTTGTTACGACCTACCTCGCTATTCTAACCAAACGATGTATTATTATATTCAAGAAAAAATACGTCTAAAATCCTATATTTATATATTATCCTACTATATTATTATAATTGTTGCTTTTTTAAAAAGCGATTCGCTTCTGGCACTCGCCGGCCGCTGCCGCGGCACGCTCGCTTTGCTCGCTCGGCTCGTGCGTTGTTTATCAAAGTCTAACCTAACCTAACCTAATTGTTGCTTTTTTTAAAAAGCGATTCGCTTCTGGCGTTGTTTATCAAAGTCTAACCTAACCTAATTGTTTTTCCGGGTAATCTGATGTATCGAACTTTGTTACGGCAGGACAAGGATTGTAAAAGAGTTGATTGAAAATAAAACATATTATTTCCATATATTATTTCTTTATTTACACCCGCATTACACTACAATACAATTTAACAAGTGTCATATCATTTCTTGGTGAGTCATACGAAAAATTTGTAAGGAAATCTTCCAATCTCAGGCCTCGGAACTTGTAGTACAAATATACCACGCAATACTCTCCACAAAACGTGGAATAGATATCCTGAATTCTAGCAGTATTATAGTCCCACATGCGACAATTTCTTCTTAAAAATTCCGCTATTACTATAATCGGTTTACGTCCGAAGGAATCAAAATATTCTCCAACTCTTTCGTGGTTGATATGAATAGCTACCCAATGAGAACCTGGCTGTGAGTCAGGGTCGAGATTGCATATAATAAATGCAGGTATGTGTATATGCATTGGCAGGCGATTCGAGGGGTACACGCTATACTGGAGGCTGGGGTGTATTCTATGAAGACTCATTTGCAGGTCTAATGTATTCATTTTTACATGTTTGACCTCATCCAATTTCTATCAATCATCAACCTAAACTAACATCATGTTATATTGTCATCCCAATATATGAAATATTTTTATATGTATTTATTTAGAAATGCAGGCCGGCCAATATATGCAATATTTTTATATGTATATTTATTGTTTGTAAGGAAATAAAAAATAGTAAATTGCATACAATTTGTTTTATTTAATTATATAATGTTTCCCTTAGTTACATATACACAAAATGCATTAAGCATACATTAAGCAATATTCACTACAAACTGAAGTCCAAAGATAATGATTCCCAAATTATTCTCAATATAATTATAAGTACATAAGTGATTGCTTAACTATGTTCGTTGTTTTTGTTTGTGTTTGTTGTGTCATGTCTTGTGTATTAGTTGTTAGCTAAGTATGTTAATGTATTCATTTTTCGGAAATCCTTATAGATAAGATAATGATTCCAAAGTCGTGCTAGCCCCTTCCCAAATCTATCATATAAATATCCCTGCACGCATCCTTAGTATATTGTGTTTCGAATTCAACCACAGGTCAACGCGTAGAAATTTATTACAAATAACAAAATGGAGGTAAGTTATTATTATTATTAATATTATTTTTAATTATTACTTCAGTAAAATCTTTATTTATTTTTATCTTGTTAAACATATTTTTAATTATATATGTTATGTTTCAGGCTTCTTACAACCTCAAAGATGTGGAAAAATGTTTCAAGCCCTATAATTATTATGATTTATCGGATGAAGATGAGGTTTCTAACTTAACAATAAATAAAAATAAGAGGACCAGTCGTTTAGATGACTTTTTTCTTCAAGAGCCTGTATACAACATAACAAAGGAGATATCGGAGGAAGATAGTGCAAAACACTACAGCTTTAAAAATTAGGTTTCTTCATGTGGTAGCTTAGTAATTAGTTTATCTACTAGTATAAATGAGGTAAGTTATTATTATTATTAATATTATTTTTAATTATTACTTCAGTAAAATCTTTATTTATTTTTATCTTGTTAAACATATTTTTAATTATATATGTTATGTTTCAGGCTTCTTACAACCTCAAAGATGTGGAAAAATGTTTCAAGCCCTATAATTATTATGATTTATCGGATGAAGATGAGGTTTCTAACTTAACAATAAATAAAAATAAGAGGACCAGTCGTTTAGATGACTTTTTTCTTCGAGAGCCTGAGCGGAAAAAGAAAAAGGCGAAACTATCTTCAATTGTTGGACGTTCAGTGAAGGAGGGATGCATTTCATATATTTCAACAGACAAAGATGACGGAAAGGATGCTGATCTACTAGTGAAAATTGATTTATATAGTTTAAAAAAGTTGAAAGAAATCCCGGTGTCGCAACATTGGAAAAATGCTGATATTCGCATTAAATATTATACAAAAAACGATTCTAACATAGATCTTCAAATAAAAGATATTGTATACAACATAACAAAGGAGATATCGGAGGAAGATAGTGCAAAACACTACAGCTTTAAAAATTAGGTTTCTTCATGTGGTAGCTTAGTAATTAAATAGGAAGTTTGTAAGGAAATAAAAAATAGTAAATTGTATACAATTTGTTTTATTTAATTTTATAATGTTTCCTTTAGTTACATATACATAAAATGCATTAAGCATAACACATAAATCTAAAACATAACACACATTATAACCTTAACTACTATAGTCTACAGTAACATTTCTTAAAAACTACAATTATTTTACATTAGTTACAATCAAACAATACATTTTAAATATGTAATAAACTATTATATAACATTATAGCAATATCATAATTTTACATGCGGTACAAATTTTGTATATACACACAGAAATAATAGTAAAAAGTCACTTAGCGTAATTTATAATGTCCCCAAGCCAATGTATCAATGTTGTTGTTCATAATACATCGATTGGTATCATTATATGATAAAGATGTTTTATTTATTTTTTGTGTAAAAATAGTGTGTTTGATTGACTTAAATCGAAGCATACTTCTTGAGAACTTTAAATTATTCCATTTCTTTCATAAAACATATAATATATTTTTTTATTGCAAATTTTTAAGCATTAACCTATCATTTAGTGTGTATTTTTATTTTTTTTAACTCTGTTGTAAGAACTAGAAATTCGACGCCATATACGCATAAAATTTCATCAAAGTAAGGTTATTTTAACTTAGATTTTCTTTGAATTTTTCAATAAAAGTACTTAAATTGCCTCGAACATATTTTAGGATGTCTCAGTGTCTTTACTGTTGTATATTTTATAAGAAAACTTCTTCTAATTAATTTTGTGTAAAATACAAAGACACGAACGTCCCGCATGGAAAAAATTGAAACACGCTCAGGTTATTGGCTATTAAACAAACTGGACAATGAATATCAATAAATTGTCTCGAACGCATTTTAGATATTGAATGAATCTTTAATTTGAGATATCATCACACATTGTTACTAATTTAGTTTTGTTAAACGAGCTTCTAAAGAATTACAGAAACAAGCCAAAATCACTCTAAAATCGATAGGGACTCTTAAGGGTCTCAGATATATCTAAAATACAAAATCCTAAATAAATCGGCTTATCATAAATTAATTTTGTTTTCCGTAATTGTATTGCGACTAATTAATGTTCTGAAAATATTGATAAACTATGGAATTCTGGTTTTGCAATCCAATCCTGAGCACCTAAAACTTTACCACGATTATCCCAGTGAGTTAGTAGTTTAACGTTTACTCTTTTTCAATATTTTCCATAGTCATATCGAAGACAGAATTGTTCATTAATTTAAAAAAGTCTTTTTCAAAGTTTGATGTAGCTAACGTTCTCAAACTAGTATTTAAGTCTATGTATTTCTTTAACCAAGAACTCTGTTTAAATTTTAAAATTCTATGTACTTTAATTAATCCAATTCCCATTTCAATTCATTGTTTTAAATTCCTGTAGTGAATGATGTATTTATTTTTATTATTTAAATTAGGAACTAATTTAGTTTCTTCAGTATTACCCACACATATGTTTTCAGGACATAACGAAAAGTCAGAATGCAAATTATGAAGTTCATCAGGATATTCCAAATCAACTTCTAAAACAGAACCGAAATCAGAGTTATCCGACACATTATAATCTGTATTATAATCTATCCATTCGAAACCACCAACAGGAAGAGATTGAGTTAGGATAGTTCCTTTTTAGTTCTGTAAACTGATCATCATTAAGATTTTTAGCTAGTTGATCTAAACTACACGATAAAAATTTCAATGAATCTATGAATCTTAAACTTACTGATTGATTATTTATTGTTAGCAAAAATGTATTTTTATTTATTTATTTTTTTATTTTTTCACCTTCAAGAAAATTTCAAAAGTTCTATGTCAGTAATTGATATTTTTGGTTTATCGCATTCAAATGTAAATATTAATATAAAATACATTTTTTAACTAATTGTATTAGGTGTAGTTTGGGCAAGTGTATAAGGGTGCACTCACACACATCAGTCACCGTCAAGTCACCGATGACTGATCGGGGACGGTTCGTGTACGTATCCACAAACACCAGTCACCGTCATGTTGTCCGTCAGTCACGTCGCCGGTTTGACTGAATCATTGAACACATACATCAGGTTAGTCAGTGATTAGACGTGTGTCACGCTAGAGAACATGTAGCAATTGACGGTAGCACGACGCTGACTGAACTGAGACGTGACGGCACCGGGTGAGTGGGGATAAAAGTATGATACATGTATGGAAAGATTATTTGACGTGCCTGACCGGTGACGTCACTGATAGATTTCGTGCCGGCGACTGTCGTGTGGGAACAGAGTCATACTAGAACTATTGATACATATTTTTTTTTAATCCTGTCCGGTGACGTGCCGTGACGGTGACTGATGTGTGTGAGTGCACCCTAATTCATATTTAATTTTAAAATCAAAGTCAATTAATTTTTCGAGAATGATGTAAATATTTTAGAATGTTTTATTGGATTAATTTTCAATCCAGTATTCGGTTAGCGAGCTTATTACAATATTAAGTACTATTTATTCTTTTGATTTATCTTTCCACCTTCCAAACAATATGAGATAAAAAATGTCAAATGATTTTTTTCTTAATAATAGTTTTTATTTTTTCATTAGACGTTTAAATTCAAGTTAAGCTTCATAAAATATGATCATATTATATTACAAAATAAAAACCTATGCATTAATATTTACTTACCTTTTTTACGAATATTTGATATCCTCATACTTTTTTTTCTTTGCTTTTGATATTCTTATTATGTCTATTTATTTTTTCGACGACGATAAAATTTTAAAAACTCGACCCCAAAATAAGACCATCCGCTCGATTTTTGCAAATAAGCAAAAATGTTTTTCATTATTTTTTTTTTAGGATGCTGGCACATTCACAGGTTCGCCAGGACTGGCGAACCTGCGAATCAGTGGCACCCATCCTAAAAAAAAAATAATGAAAAACATTTTTGCTTATTTGCTTATAAGCCTGAAACATAACATATATAATTAAAAATATGTTTAACAAGATAAAAATAAATAAAGATTTTACTGAAGTAATAATTAAAAATAATATTAATAATAATAATAACTTATCTATTGTCTACGTGACAATAGATATTCCACCCGTGCAATCAGTCAACCCGCAGGACACCTTGTGGCGGGGTGTCGGGGAGTAGCGACCCCGCGGGAACCGAGTGCTCCCGGGGGAGGCCCCTGTCTTCATCTCCGGCTCGCCTTCACCGGCCGGTCGGAGTGAAGCCTGACGAGGACAGGACCCCCACCTCTGGCTTGCCTTAACCGGCCGGCCAGAGTGGAGTCGCGAGAGCTTTTAGCTCGAAGGGTGGATGCGAAGCGTAAGTGGCGAGTGGGCACGTGATGCTGGACCCTCAGGGAGCGCGTGATCGTAGTTTAAAGTCCAGGGACGCCTCTCCACCCTTAGCTGCTCACAATATGTTGTCCCCTTGTCGCACTATTGCAGCGACTTATTTCGGGGGCCCATACAGTGAGAGGGCGAGTCACCACCTGCCAACATATTTTTACTTTCTTTTAGTAGAAAGGCAGGTGCCATAGTTTCCCATAGTCCTCAGTACCAGTCCATTTAGCATCCCAATCCATAGCCCAATCATTAAATTTCCATACCCTGCAATAGTCCTACATCGGCCGCGGACTGCCCAGGGCTGTATCTCTATAGTGCAGTCATGGGCAGGCTGCGGCTGGTGTCCCACAACACATTAAAATTCTCGAAAGGGCCTCTGCGTGTTGGATCCGTGTCCCCACGTAAGCCTTCCAAAGATCCGGGTACTGTCCTACTGGTGGTACCCGAGTATTATGGAAATGAGAAGAATAATAATAATAACTTACCTCCATTTTGTTATTTGTAATAAATTTCTACGCGTTGACTTTTTTTTTTTTTTTTTTTTAGTCGGGGTTTTCAATCAAGTCACGTCCTCACCGTACCATACAGTGAGGCAGCATAGAGTGAGGCAGTACCCGGGAATCCATACTACTGATTTATTTAGATTTTGTGTAGAAAATAGAAAAACTTACCTACATAATTAAAATATCAGAATTTGGCTGCGTATTTCGATTCAGCATAGTTTACGTTATGTAATGGGTAACTAGATTTCCGCCCGCGGCTTCGCCCGCGTTTTCAAAGAAAACTCGCATAGTTTCCGTTCCCGTGGGATTTCCGAGATATAACCTATCCTATGTGTTAATCCAAGTTCCTCTATATGTGTGCTTAATTTCATTATAATCGGTTCAGTAGTATTTGCGTGAAAGAGCAACAAACAAACACAAATATACATAATAGATAATAATTTTTAAATTTCATATCGCATTAAATACTATTTACTTACCTACATATTATATAGTTAGATATTAAAAAAATATATATTTAAATAGTTACTTAGGTATTTAAAAAAAATCTCGATCTTTTTCAAACTCAAACATTTTGAGTTTGAATCGCGTCTTTCTCCTTAAGTACAGTGGTGAAAGACACGGTTCGACTTAGCATATGAATCCCGCGACATGATCGACATTTCTCTTTTTACCATAATTTAAACACCAAAAGAATTCATCTTAATCCCTCCAGACGACGACGAAGAACACGAGATCGAAGCGCTCGACGAAACCACTTGCATATATTGCGACTTACAAATGAATACAGTAGAAGAGATACACCATCACATTCGCTTAGTGCACGGACTCGAACCTAAAACTGGGCGGAGAGTACGGGAGTGTGGAATCTGTGGGGCCTCGTTGAGAGATCTGGCTGATCATTTGAGCAGGTAGCTTTTGGGGAGAAGAAAAAGAGGCTTGGGTGAAGAAATACTGGCTTGGGAGAGGAAATACTGGCTTGGGAGAGGAAATAGTGGCTTGGAGAGGAAATAGTGACTTGGGAGAGGAAATAGTGGCTTGAGAGAGGAAATAGTGGCATAGTATGGTGGCTGGATAGTGGAAAAAGTGTTTAAGTGTGAAAAATGGCTGAGTATAGCATGTGGCTTAATATAGGGAAGAGAAAAAGCGGAAAAAATGGATAGTGCGATAGTTCGAAGTGGAAATATTACTAGCGTAGTGTGAAACTTGGCTGTGCATTTTAGTAGGGTTATTGTGGGGCCTCGTTGAGAGATCTGGCTGATCATATGAGCAGGTGGCGTTGTGGGTTAGGAGGAATAGTTGAAATTGTGGCGTTGTGTGCTAAATGGGAAGTGAAAATAGTGGTGTAGTGTGGGATCTAGGAAATAGTTTGAAAAATTGGCTTAGGAGATAGCTTTGGGCTGTTCTAGAATGGTAGAGGCTTCTGGAAAGTTAAGGAATAGCAATAGTAGCTGGAAGGTTGAAGAATAGAAGGCGTTTGGAAAACAGACAGTGTCGTTAAGTGTGGCATTTGGCTGAGCATTTGAGGTCTGTAAAGCTGGCGATGAAAAATCAGCGAAATTAAAAAAAAAACAACGCCAGAATGTGTTGCTTTTTTGTTGCTAATTAGTTGCTATAATGACGATTTTGTTGCTCAAACCGATCGCTGAAAATCAGCAAGGTCGATTTTGATTTATTTTCAATAGCGCCAAAAATAACACTGGCCACGCCAGCTTAACTGTCGATTTTCTCTGTACACTGTGACAGTGAACAATGTAAGCAGCAACAAATTATTTTTTATGTTTATCTACCGAAAATCGAAACGACTTTTTTGCAGCAAAAAATTGGCAACAAATTCACCTGCATTTATCCAGCGATCCAACACTTTTTCCGATTTATAATTAATTAACATTTACATGGGCAGATGTCACAGCGGTGTATCGGAGAACGAAAACCGACAGTACGCCTGTCACTTTTGTGATAATGTTTACAACAGTAAGAAGGCTTGCTTCACTCACCTGAGAATGAAACATGGACGTGAGTAATTATTAACTTTTGACTGAAAATGTAATTGAAATGGGCTATTAATTATTATATTTTACTTATTATTGTGACACGCATGTATTAACCCATTTCATACATGATCAGAGGGCCGAGACAAACGTCAAAACGCAAAGGAATAGAATCCTCTATCGATAATAATTCCTTTTTTCCCCTTAGTAAAACTCTGCAACGACCACACTCCTAAATATTCGTCTCGCGATCGTAAGAAATGCCACATTTGTAGCAGAGACTTCAGTCAGAAGCAAGTTTTGAATGCTCACCTGTGGAAAGCTCATGGTTTTGAGGTAATCCTTAATCTATAAGTACATATACTAGTATAGAAATAATAGTCTGTTTGTGTTTAAATATTAAAATAACTGCTTTTTACTACATGCATATTGAAGTATATGTCGTTGCCATATCGTAGATTTGTTCATTTCATGAAATGACCAATTTAGTTTGGCCAGATCGTTAAATCGTCAACGTTTCACGATTTGGTCATCC
This sequence comes from Colias eurytheme, assembly GCF_061535395.1. NCBI lineage: Eukaryota > Metazoa > Arthropoda > Insecta > Lepidoptera > Pieridae > Colias > Colias eurytheme. The sequence continues at coordinate 3,092,801 of NC_143008.1, forward strand.
ACATTTGGCATCCACATCAGATCGACGATCTGGCCAAATGTAGATGACCATTTCACGAAATGCGACCATTTTTGTTTCTTTTTTAAAAAGCGATTCGCTTCTTCTGGTTGTTTATTAAAGTCTAACCTAACCTAACCTAACTGTTTTCTATTGAAAAAACCATTCGCTTCTGGTATTCGCCGGCGCTACCGCGGCACTAACTTAAATGACAATAAACAAGTTCTTAAAATATTCTGAATTTTTTAATGTTTTATAGACTCTCTAAGATATTTTATACGATCTGGCCAAATGTCGATGACCAAATCGTGAAACGTTGACGATTAACGATCTGATCAAACTATGTTGGCCATTTCATGAAATGAGCAAATCTACGATATGGCCACGACATATACATGGTATAAGTGACGAAACCTAGTGGGGTAAGCAGATGAATTATGCGTACATCTGTTGCACTGATCGATTTTCTTTATTATTTATTTACTTACTTTCTTACAAGTTGGTGATTCCTTCTGTGTTCAGATTTCAGACCGAGACATACATAATATACCAAAATCGCATTTTTCCCCATTTTCATCATTAGAGTATTAAAGCTCTAAGTTTTTGCCTGTCTGTTTATTCCGGCTAATCTCTGTAACGGCTGAACCAATTTTGGCAGCACTATCACTAACAAACAGCTGTTTTCATAAGGAGTAACTATGGCTACTTTTTATACTGATTAAAAGAAAATATCATTGATGCGGGCGAAGCATTGCTATTGACTTGTGTATCAGTAAAGATGTGATTTTCTAATAGCAAGTTATGTTTTTTAAATCGTTCGAATATATTTTGCGAAACAAACAAAATCTTAATGGATTGAGTATATATAAATATTAAATATCAAATATATTCCAATATAGGTGGAAAAGCGCAAAGCGTTCTTTTGCCCACTTTGCTCTGAGCGAGTGAGCTACGGCGCCAACTTTAGCGCACACTTGCTACACAAACACAACTTGACTGAACAAGTTGAGCAACTGGAGTTCAGCACTATGGACGGTGAGTATACATACACACACATAAGCATGCTGATGTATTCTCATGTATACACATGCAAAAACACGCACAGGCACATAAGTGGACAAATTACCACATTTAACGACAAAACACTTATATGCACATACAAGCACACATTAGACTGAACAAGTCGAACAACTGTATTTCAGCACTTGGATGGTGATTATACACACACACACAATCTACTAGAGTATACACTTGTATACACACACTCACGCACACGCATTCCAATATATAACAAAAAAAGCACATATTATATACGCGCACACACACACACTTGCATGCGCATACACAAACATAGACATAATATGCTGATGCATACACACGTACGTACACGACAATATTTATACGTATACAAAAAAGGTGCATACGAATACACGCGAAACACACACACTGCACACATATTAACTAATAGGAAATTTTAATATTTAAATAATAAATAATAAATAAATAAAATTAATTTAATTCAGGCTACATAGCCCATAAAATGTTAGTAAAATCTTATCCTAGTGTTAGTATTACAATTACCTATTACCTACATACATTTATTACTACAGCTTAATTTACAAATCCAATGCTTACTAATGATATTATCCGAATAATTTAACACCTTTAAGACAATATTTGAATTTTTACGGTCTCTAATAGAAAAAATTTTTTTTCTCATAATTGCATAAAAGTCATTTACTCTATATAATGCAAACATCAAGGAAGCACTACAGTAACGCGGCAGGCCCATAAACATCCTAAAAGCATTGTTATATTGAACTCTTAGAATGTTCATGGTTAAAGCCCACAAAAACTCTAATTTTATTTAAAAAAAAATCAAATTTTCCTAGACTTCATGCTATACAAGAGCGCGATACAAGAAGAGACAAAGTACCGCTTTCGCAAGACTACAGCCAGCAAGCAGACTATAGAGGGTGTTCGGTCGCACTATATGTGTAGCCAGTCTGGCATTTATGTTTACCAGGTAATATTGTAGTTTAAATTATAGAGAACTAGATTTCCAACCGCGACTTCGCCCGCGCTTTCAAAGGAAAACCCGCATAGTTCCCGTTCCCGTAGGATTTCCGGGATAAAACCTATCCTATGTGTTAATCCGTGTTACCCTCTATATGTGTGTTAAATTTCATTGTAATCGGTTCAGCAGTTTATGCGTGAAAACCATACATACCTACATACATACAAACCTTTCCTCTTTATAATATTAGTATATAGAAAAAGCAGAAAACATTCGACCTTGATTGTTTCTATTCTGTAAAATTTGTAAATTCCATTCAGTGTTACCAAATTTAAAGTTATATGTTTGCCTATTAAATGTTGAAAACACCATCAAAACAGGGCAAGGGCAAGCGTCCGGCACCTGAAAGGCAGATATACAAAACTGGCAAAGCGTGTCCCGCACATATGATCGTTACGGAAACTTTGGATAAAGTTTTGGTGACGTTTTATAAGACGCACGTCGGCCATGGCAGTGAGTATTTGATTTTGTTTGTGTGTGTGCTCGCATAACTTTACGTCATATCAATATTACTTATGTTAAATGGTGTTTGTGCAAAGTGCATGTCTAAAATTATATAGCTTTGGACTGTGGACATTTGTTTAGTTCCGAAAGTTTAAAGGAATTTTTTATTTTATTGTTAAAATATAATTATTTGTATCGTTTTATGTGTATATATTATGTGTGTGTGTGTGTAAGTGTAAGGTTTTGTAGTGTGTAATGCAAGAAGCTTGTGTAATGGCATTGAAAGAAAGAAAAAAACATTTATTTCAATGACATTAAAAACAAAAATATATATCATAAACATATAATATATTGGATATCCATATACAATATACATATAGGTCCTCGTATATCATATGTGTCTCGTATTCATATGTACGAATCATCCTTTCCAGCGTGTCCGTACTACGAGCCGCGCGAACCGAAACGCGCTAAAACCCGCGACCCTCCCCCCATAGACACAGAAGACACTAACGACAGCGAGTCTCTCATATGCGACACTTGCGGCGCGAACATGCAGTCGGCGGAACACTTGCGGCGGCATGTAGCGGCCCACGGCTTGCAGCTGTACCCGTGCGAGTACTGCCACGAGGTGGGCACTGGGCACTGGGCACTGGGCACTGGGCACTGGGCACTGGGCACTGGGCACTGGGCACTGGGCACTGGGCACTGGGCACTGGGCACTGGGCACTGGGCAATGGGCACTGGGCACTGGGCACTGGGCAATGGGCACTGGGCACTGGGCAATGGGCACTGGGCACTGGGCACTGGGCACTGGGCACTGGGCACTGGGCAATGGGCACTGGGCACTGGGCACTGGGCACTGGGCACTGGGCACATGACACTGGGCACTGGGGACTGGACACTGGGCACTGGGCACTGGGCACATGACGCTGGGCACTGGGCACTGGGGACTGGACACTGGGCACTGGGCACAGGACACTGGGCACAGGACACTGGGCACTGGGCACATGACACCGGGCACTGGGCACTGGGCACATGACACTGGGCACTGGGCACTGGGCACATGACGCTGGGCACTGGGCACTGGGGACTGGACACTGGGCACTGGGCACAGGACACTGGGCACAGGACACTGGGCACTGGGCACATGACACCGGGCACTGGGCACTGGGCACATGACACTGGGCACTGGGCACTGGGGACTGGACACTGGGCACAGGACACTGGGCACAGGACACTGGGCACAGGACACTGGGCACTGAGAGGTTTTTAACCGACTTCAAAAAAAAAGGAGGAGGTTATCAATTCGGCTGGTATGTTTTTTTTTTTTTATGTATGTACACCGATTAGTGATTACTCCGTGGTTTCTGAACCGATTTACGTGATTCTTTTTTTGTTCGATGCGGGATGGTGTCGAATTGGTCCCATAAAAATTTTATTCGGATAGGCCCAGTAGTTTTTATTTTATGAGCATTTTTGTCTGTATTTGTAAATGTTGCAAGTGCAAGTTTGAAGTCGGTTGTTTTTAACGCAGTTATTGACTTGTGTTGTATTTCACATAGACAACTATTAAAGTGACAAATCCCTAGTTTAAAGTTAGAAATTGTTTTGTGGTAAGACCATATTAATATGTTTTTAAAAGAAATTATCTTTTACAGCTATTTCAAAACATCGACGCATGGACTCACCACGTGCGCATGGAGCATAATGTTGAAGTATTGCATTGAATATTGGAAACAAATAAAAAACAAATATAGTATGAACTAATTATTATACATAGTTAATAGTTATACTTATAATAAAATAAGAATTTGTTTTTTTTCGTGTAAGTTTATAATTTTATTGAATGCAAGACTGTTATGTGGATCTTATTTATTTTCTATCAATGTTAAAAATTAAAAATGATATTGTTAAAAATGTACCTAGCTATGTTACCAATACAACATTCGATCTTCAAAAAGGCAGTCGTCAAAGTGAGATGGCACGATTGATGAGCGAATGAGACAACTGTATTAAAATGTGGCTAATTAGCCACATTTCGACCTGCCACTAATGGAAAGATCATAATTATTCATAAACTATCTACCTACACCTTTTTGCATAAATTATATCTTTGTCATGTCAAAATCCATCAATGATCAAAATCTACTCAGAAATTTTGTGAACTTGTGAATTTAAATATCAAATTTCTATACACTGTAGCATGTTTTATTTTATGTTAAATTTAATTTGTTGTTTTTATTTAATAATAAGGAATTATTGGTTTGATTTACTCTTTTGATTAATAAAGTCTGATTCTGTTAAATTGTTTTTTATTTAAATACCTAACTACCTGTTTATTTTTTAACGCTTATAAGTTATAATGTTATAAAAAATATGGTCAAGGCTTAGATTACAAAATAAAAGACAGATGGAGCGATGCCGAATTAAACCGAAAGATTTATCGTCATTTCCATAAAGCTATGTGTGCTGTCATTTCGCCGCTGCACTGTACGAACACGGTGCTTCTGTGTGCGTGTTATGTTACCAGATAATGAAAAATTTCCCAAATTTTTGCCCGACTACGGAAGAAAGAGGGTTATGTTTTTCGAGTGTAGGTATGTACGTATAATATTTCTTTGACACGCCCTGCAGTATAAACTGTTGGATCGATTTTGAGTTGTGACTTGTGAGGTGTCATTGCAATCATCTGAATTATGAAGGTAGCTGTGGTGGTAGTGACGTAGGCTACATAAATAATTAGCAGTCATGTTTTAATTTTTATTTTAATATAAATTCGGGTTTTTGATATTATTTTATAATATTGTAAAAATTATTTTGTTACATATAGCACCTATCTACTAAAGTTATACATGGACAAAATAATTTTATTCAATTTTTATTAAATAAATTACATTAAATTTATTAAATAAATTACATTAAATTTATTAAATAAATTACATTAAAAAAAGTTTTTATTTTTCAAAACATATGAATGCGAATATCTTTACACATTTTTAGTTTACAACATTTTTAGTCGAGAATGCGGGACATTTTATTTTCATCATATCCATCATGGAGTTCACATGAATTAAATCGCAAGCGAAAATGACGCTTTTTTATAAAAGTAACAAAAAATGTATAATGCTTTTTAAAATAATCTAATAATGACCATGAACTTTTATTGCACTATACAAATAATCACATTCACGATCGAAAAATCCAACATCACTACCCCGAATATCTTTTAACCATTTTACCCCTAAAAATGGCAAATTCATTTTCAAAATACTGGCAGCATACGTTGAAGTTTTGAATTCCTTCGTATTTGTAAAATTATTATTTGTATACAAAATTAAATAAGCCAAATAATCTACAGAAAATCTGTAAAACGATGTTTTATCTTTTTGTTTGTTTTCGGGAACAAGTTTTACAGCGTTTTAATATCACAAGACAGCATTTTTTACTAAAATATCAAACCCCTTTTGACGTATTGCATGACACTAGAATCGCTATAGCACTAGCGGAGGAACGTATTCGTTTTTGATTTCGTATTTTCTTTGACAAGGGCGATGAATGATTGACATGCTCTATCTGTATTTTATTTTGTAATCTAAGGGTCAAGGTTAGTAATTCGTTTTTTTTTATTATAAAGAACAGCCTTGATGTTTTTTATGCTAATCCTATTTATTAAAGTAGGTAACAGGAGTTACACATATATAACAGTGCATTTAGATCGAACAAGCGAATTCGCAATGCGCATTCTAAACCCACTATGTCAAATTGTGTACACAGGCGTAGAGCATTCTTGCGTTGTTCTTTGTGCGTTCGAAAAAATTCTACGCAATGTTTTAATATAACGAGCTTTCATTTACACTAAAGATGAACACGAAGCGAAAGAATGCTCTAGCTCTTTCTATGTTCGTTTGGTCAAAATGCACTAAGAAATGCACCAGTACATTATGATCAATGTTCTGAAACGCATTTGATTCAATATAATTTTAAAGTGAAACTTTTATTACATCGTCTCAAACTCTTTGATCTGTGTAGCGCATGTCGCGTAAGTTTCACTTTTACCGTGGTTTCATAAAACCATACAACGTTTTTTTATTTGTAAACATTATGAGAAAATGCAGACCTTACGCATTTTATAGGACTGTTTTTCTAAACACATCACACATCTCCACTCCCAAACAAGTTTTCTAAACATGTATACTTTGTGGCTAGCATTGAAATATTATGGAATTAAGGGTGTTTTTCTACTATAGGTATGCTATGCAGTATGCATCTATGATGCGAAAATTTTAATAGCTAAGCTGTTAAAGTATGAGATCATTTATATTATGCTATGTAGCTGCGCGAGGAAGATGCGCAGCTCGAGCTATACGATGCACCCATAGCACGCATTCTTGAATGAATGAATGAATGAAAACGCTTTATTGTACACCATTACAAACAGGAAAAAGACATACATATACAGAAGAGAAACATGCACAAATGCCGGCTTTAGTAGCCATCTCTTCCAGGCAACCAAACACAAGATAAAAAAAAACATAAAATCATGACAGAGGGTGGTGGTAAAGCTATATTAGATTAATAATTAAAAAACAAATTCAAAAACCAATATACCTACACATACACATACATAAGTACATACAAATTATTATAAATAAAAACATACATACACACATACATATATATATATATATATATTATATATATATACATAAAGCATATAGTTATTAAATAAATATCATAATAAAAATATATACCTAAATACAATAAGTTCTCACTTTTTATTGTAATGATTATTCAGTAATCGTTTGAAAGTCTCGAAAGTTTGAGCTTTTCTAATTGTGACAGGGAGATCATTCCACAGTTTAATAGCTTTCACAGTAAATGAAGAATTGTAGAAAGATTTGTGTGTAGGAATACATAGAGATAGAGTTTCATGAGAGCGCAGGTTCAGTCCGTGAGTACATAAATACTGAAATTTATCTTTGAGATATGAGGGAGTGTTACGATAAAACAAAACTTTATAAAGCAAATGGAGTATGTGAGTATCCCGGCGTAATCTGATAGGGAGCCATCTGAGTCTAGCACGATAATCGGATACATGGTCATATTTGCGTAACCCAAATATAAATCTAATGCATAGATTTTGAAAGCGCTCGTGAGATCGGGGTAGGATACATCGGCATAATCTAGGATAGGGAGAAGGAGGGATTGAGCCAGCAAAATTTTAGTCGGAATTGGAAGAAAGTTACGAATTCGTTTAAGCGAATGTGATGCGGCATATATTTTCTTACTGACCTGCTTTACCTGTTCATTCCAAGACAGAGAACGATCAATGCAGAGACCTAAATTTTTAACATTCTTACTGTACGGAACCACAACACCATCAACAGTTATTGGCGGCAGATTTTCCCAATCTAATTTTTGGATGTATTGTGAACTACCGACAATTATTGATTGAGTTTTTATTGGATTCACATGTAGTTCACATTCTTCCATATAAACAGTAAACACATCTTAGTAATTGAGTACGTTTCTATCAGTGCTAAGCTAATTGCATCCATGAATATGAATGGTGGATATCAAACGCATCCCCAACGTAGCATAGCACAACTCTGGTGGAAAAGCACCCTTACCCTCATAGGAGGCCTGTCTATATGTGTAATACATAATATTATGATTATATCAGACACACACACAGTAGGCTTTTACTTACTGTGTATTATTCTGATGTAGAACCAAGCACAGTTTAAAAATTTTCTGTAGTTTCATCCAAATCCATCCAGTACTTATTGAGTCTATTCGTTACAAACATACATACAAATTTCCTTTTTATAATATTAGTATAGTGAAGTCCCGTGTCCCCAAGTGGGGTAAGGGGCAGATGCATTATGTGTACATCTGTTTCATTGATCGATTTTCTTTAGGGACAAGTAGGTGATCACGATCAGCCTTCTGTGTCCTACCAGACCGAGACGTTTTTTTCCTTCGTCTCCACCGGGAATCGAACCCAGGACCTCTCGGTTCTACGCTCAGGCGTCAACCACTGTAACCAAGGAGGCGGTCTGATATTGGTATAGATATTGAATTAGAATGTGTTTAATTATTATTATATAAAAAATTAATGTTGTATATTATGTATTCTTGTAAAGGTTGGTAAAAATAAAACAATTCTTTCAAAATCTATATCATTTATTCAATAGCTATAACATAGGTATTATTTACAATTCAAATTCACTAATTTCTAGTTGATATACAATAAGAAACCATATATTGCTAAGATCACAGCATTTTTGATATTCAAACTTTTATAAGTCACATCTACAAAAAACTCTTTGCCTAATAAAGATGAAGTCAAGTAACAGTATTAGTAAGAAAGGAATGAGGATTATTAATGATGAAATATAGCCTATAACCTTCCTCGATAAATGGGCTATCTAACACCGAAAGAATTTTTCAAATCGGACCAGTAGTTCCCGAGATTAGTGCGTTCAAACAAACAAACAAACAAACAAACAAACTCTTCAGCTTTATAATATTAGTATAGATTAAAGTATATATAGGGTGTCCCACTGTTGGTATTCTAAGCTCAATAGAGGTTATAGTTTTGCATACGCTGAATACGTAAAAAATACTTATAAAATTAATGTTTTTTTTTCACATAGATGAATTCTTAAAACTCTTTGTGTACACCCCTAACAAGCAACCCGCCCAGTTTTGCCACCCGCACGTGAGCTATCGTTTAAGATTATGTTTTCATAGACAAAATGCTCATATTAGCGAAGCGGTACATATGTCGCCTGCGCGATGCTAGAGAAGAAAACATGGATTTTTAGGAAAAATTTAGCAAACAATTTTTGACGTAATTTTGTTGTTTAAGTATGTATTTTTTTCGAGATCAGTGTATGAAAAACTACAAGTTCTTTCGTGCTTAGTATACCAATAGTGGGACACCCTGTATATTAAACTGAAAAAGAGAGCACAGAAAAACGTTGAATATTAAATAGAAATAAATTAATAAATATAAAGAAACAAGTTAGTAATTCATAAAAAAAACAAACAAAGCAAAGGTAACTTTACAAACTGAAAAAACTTTGATCACTCTTAAACTAACAGGATTTTAATATTTTAAGCTACTTATTCGTACTACATTTTTATAAGTGCCTCATTATCTTACTTATAAAAACATTTTTTTCAATATTATTATTGCTTATTTATTTAACCGACTTTGACATTTAACCACAGATTAAAAAAACATGAATAAATTAAAGACATCATTTTAAATAATTTGATGCGTTACAAAAAATGTTTTTAATTTAAATAATAGGTTCGAATTACAAACATTATAATTTTCCTCAAAAAAAAGTTTCTAAAATCCTTATGCGATTTAATACATACTTATAACATCTAAATAGAAAAAATAACTACAATGCTAGTGGCGACATACAAAAATTTATTAAAAAAAAAATCATTGAAAAAAATAATTAGTTCATTTCATATATAATTTTGTGATAATAATAATTAATACCATAAGTCTCTAAATCAATTGTATAGTAAATAGTTGATTCAATTAATTTTTTATACATTATGAAATACATATTTTGTCTCATTATGATGAATATACCCAAAAAAAAATATTGTGTCTTCTTCCCTCCATTTTTGGGTTAAGGTGCAATTTCGTAAAAAAAAATCTTTATTTCCCGCCATAATTCGAATTCAGATCCTGCTGATTTCTACCTTCAAATCTGAAAAGAAAAAAAAGTTATTTTAATATGCTGTCATTTTTGAAAATATTTAAGGGTGGTGATGTGCGTGTGTTTTGAAGTTACTTATATGTATATAAACATAGATAAATAAATAAATAAATAAATATTATAGGACATTATTACACAAATCGACCTAGTCCCACAGTAAGCTCAATTAAGGCTTGTGTTGTGGGTACTAGGCGACGATATAATATTTAATAAATACATATGTATATAGATAACGCCCAGACCCAAGAACAAATAATTGAGTTCATCAGACAAATATTTGCCCTGACCGGGGATCGAACCCGGGACCGTCGGTTCAGTAGGCAGTTACTTACCACTGCGCCAACCGCGTCGTCAAATCTATTAATACATAAGATTTTGTTGACTACTGGTCCGAATAAGAAAATTACTAGAGCATTGGATAGTAAATTATCATTTTTTTATTTTATCCTTCCTACTAATACATATTATAAATGCGAAAGTTTGTGAGGATGTGTGTGTGTTTGTTACTCTTTCACGCAAAGACTACTGAACCGATTACAACGAAATTTAGCACACATATGCAGGGTAACTAAGATTAACACATAGGATAGGTTTTATCCCGGAAATCCCACGGGAACGGGAACTATGCGGGTTTTCCTTTGAAAACGCGGGCGAAGCCGCGGGTGGAAATCTACTTTATTATAATTATAATAACTACAAGGTGAGCCAAAAGAATTCATCCGATATTATTTGGCTTTTTTTTTATTGAAAAATTACGATTTTGTTTTGTTTATTTGATCCTTCAGAATTTCGAGAATTCCAGATCATCGGCCTAATGGGTGTCGTCACAGTAGTGGACAATTTTCCTTTTTTTTAATATATTGGTGACAGACGGACGAACAGACATACAGACAACAAAGACTCAAAAATAGGGAAACGTTTTACACTTTGGATTCTTTATCATATAATTTAAAAAATGACAAAAAATCCCATAAAATATATACCTTTAACAATACCTACCAAGGAGATCAATTGACGCTGGTCCGACAGTTGGGGCAAGTCTGCTGCTGCTGAAGCCACGGCATGATGCAAGCCGAGTGAAAGTTGTGAGTACACGGCAGTGACATCACCTCCTGGTTCTTGAGGATCACCTCGGTACAGATGGTGCATTCTTCGAGGGTCCAGGAACGTTCGCGGCTGGAAGAGCAATCAAACAAACAAACAAAAATTCTTTATTGTGCACCACAGAGTAAAGTACAAATACACATAAGTAATAAAAGAGCACAACAGGCGGTCCTATGGCTCAGACAGCGATCTCTTCCAGACAACCTGGTGAGTGGTGGACAAGGATACGCAGTGCACAAGAAATAAAAAAGTCACAAGTATCATTAACCATTTTTTGGAGTAAACTTCTTTAGGCGCGTTGAGAGTAAAATTTCAAGGTCGCGTCCTGGCAATACCATCAAGTTGTGGAGTAAGGCGACGATTTTGGTATATTTGAAATTTGAATGTTGCCAAGGAAGTTTCACTTCTGACACGTGTGCTCGGTACACACGCTCTTTTTTGTAGCAGGATATTCGACCGATTATTCGTATCATCATTATATCATCATATATACAGTGTGGAAATTTACAAAGGGCCCTGGAGGGAAAGTACTTGAAATACTGGAGATAGCAAAGTTTGCGGAAATGAAACATTCCTTTATTTTTTAAAAGAAATGGAACTACTCTTTAAAGATTTTAGAAAATTCACTTGCCCCGACCGGGAATCGAACCCTACTTCCACTACTTCCCCTCCAGGGTCCATTAAACATTTCCAACCTGCATAAATTTTGTAAAAATTTATTAGGGCTAAGCAATGGTATAAGTCAAAAGGTAGGTATAAGTAAACATTATTGAATGACATATCATTTGAAAGGTATCTGTACCCCGTCACTGCATGCATCTGACCCGCGTCATTATAGTCTCCTATCTCTTCGTCAAAACGCAACTGCCACCAAACAGCAGTGAAATGTTAGTTAAAAATTATAATACAAATAACAACAAAAAATTAAGGTACACAAACAGATAAATTATATCAATTGTTGACCATTGTAATTAAATACAAACCATTTAGAAGGGAACCACCAAAGTCTAAAAACAACATGCCTGTTAGTCTACCATTGCATTTTGTACACTAAAACAAAATGGCCACACAATACACACACCAGTCAATAAATTAATTATTAAATAAATAATTACTCGTCACGCAACTTCTTTATTAGAAATACCTCTTCACAGAACATCCGCATTTAGGGGGAGTTTTAGATACCAAGCTTCAAAATGCTGGAATGACCTACCGCCGCCTATTCGTTCCCAACAAAGCGTATTCTCTTTTAAAAACAAACTGAAGTCTTATCTTCTTGACATTCAAAAGCGCAATCAGAAATTTTAACCCCATCCAATTGTCCTTTATTGATTAATTTTCTTTTTGTCAAAATACACTCACTTATACAAATTTCATATAAATATAAATATGTATGTATCAATATCTGAATATATTATACCTATTGCTGACTTTTATCTATGTATATTAAATGTGCACAAATTTAATTTAATACACAATATATTATATATTATTCATTTACTTATTATATTTATAAAGTATATATATATCGATTCAATTATATTTATACTTGCATATTGTTGGATACCTTAGTCTGAACGGAAATACATCTACTGTCAATAAGACATCCGGCGGCCACTGAAAATCAGTGATAACACACTGAGTGGTTGGCCTAATTATGGCATACGTATATCTTTTAAGTTCCTTTTTTTTAACTAAATTGTATCTTTTTTTTTGTGTCCATAATAAACTTATTTTCATTTCATTTCATTTAATACAACAGAGAAATCATACAGTTATCTACATATAAACTGTAAGCTTACGGTTACGTTTAGAAAGAGAGGGCATATACTTGTACTCTATGTGTCTCTCATATTTTAAGTAGCCAATACCCGTGAACATTTGCAGAGGGCCTCCTAATGTTATTTAAAAATTTTAGAGTCAGGTGGGAGTAAATTACACAAACACAAATAACAACAGAACTATAAAATGCCAATCTAATAGACATTGTGCTCAAAGTTTCTTTTATATAGTTAAAAAAAATGTTTTTTTTTTACATGTCCACACCATTCTGGACACAAATTGATTTATTTCTAATTATTTGAAAGTATAAAATGTAGAACATAGGTGTTCAGAGTTATCTGTTAGATCGCATTATGTTAGTATCAAATCAAACTTAAAATAAAAAATTCTTACAACGCCTCATTTCTTCGAGATTTTCTTTTCTTCTTCCTCGGAGATTCTTCACCTCTGAAATATTATTTTGAGAATTAGACTTGAACGTATTAAAAATGAAGAAAATCCACGTTTTAAAAAATAGTTTCTAAGAAGAGAAAGTATGTATGTAATCATTTACATTGGACTTTCAATCGGCATGAACTTTTAATGACCATTTTATCTTATTTATCAATAGTGTTGGATGCACTATTGCTCGGCTACATATCGTCGTAACCGTATCACAATGCGGGTGTCGAATGTGTGTTTCATCGCGATGCGTGCATTGGGAAGCGGAAGAGATGGTCGAGTTTCGACCGTCATGCATTATGATCATGATGTTGAAGAATATGATGGTTATGAGCAGACATTTTCAAGCTAATATAACCCAATTTTCAAGATCTTAATCCCTCTTGGTAAGTTTTTATTATATAACATAGAAAAAAGGAAATATAGCGTCCTTCTAATAAATTATTAATAACAACATTTCTAGAACGCCGTCATAAATCTGACTGAGAATTCTGTCAGGTCAGGACTGACTGACAGGAGTCATAATATGTAACCAGGCTTTTGGCAACAAAAAATAAAAAAATGACTTACGATCGTCGCGATCTACGTTTAACTCCGATTAAATCTGTGAGCCCCGAAAATACATTGGGACGCACGTACGAAACCCTACGGGGCAGATCATCTGACGTCATCTCCTCCCAGTCACTATTATCATTGGGCAACGTCAGGTTACCGTTTTCATCGACGTCTGTGTACGATCCGGACGTGATAGATGATTCTGTATTCGAACTGGACTCAATGACAGATGAGTACGAGTCACTGTTCGACTCGTTGTCGTCAAAACCGTTGCTGTCACTTGCACCGTCACTGTCAGACATGTCGTTGTTACTGGATGCATCAGACGCGGTTGAGATTATGCTCGTGTCGGTCGTCGTGTGTTCCGATGTCGTGACGCATTCGTCGCTGTCAGAATAATTACATGATGTGCCCGATGAATCCATGTTGCTGTGCGTAGTCTGAAAAAAGCCATGCATGAAAATGATGATATTAAGCAGTACAAGAAAAAGCATAAATAACATAAAAGACGTGCTCTTTTTTAACAGACTAATAGATACTATTATATTATTACTATAATAGATACTATTTAAGTATGTTTAATACATAAATAGTATTAGTACACATTTTTTTATAAGAGAAATGTTTTGAGAAAAAAAAATAGAAAAAAGAACACGTAATTTAACTTTTTAAGGCATTAATGGAAACACTACACAAACACAATATTACAAGTAAAAAGGTGTACATAGGTATGAGTGCCTCACAAATGGCACGTCAAAATGTGTGGCTAATTAGCCATATGTTACTCAAGTTGTCTCTTTTTCGCTCACGATAGTTGAATCGTGCCATCTCGCTCACGATAGTTGAATCGTGCCATCTCACTTTGATGTTTAAATCGCGTGGGCATCGGCTGAAGATCGCATGTAGTGTTGGTACCCTGTCTACAACCTTTTTACTTACAATATCATTTTGGTAACAGACGAAATGAAGTGAGAGCTTTGCGCCAACTTAGGTGGCAGAAAGCTATACAAGTTTTAAAAGCGTTAATTAAATCCATATGTTATCTGGGCATATATAATGGGCAAGTAAAACTCGCTATTGTTTTACTTGCCCATTACAGAAAGATTTAAGTGTTAAAATCTATTCAGTACGTTCGCGTTGGTTAAAACCTATATTGACTGAATGTCTGCTCTTTAAATCAGTCAATAAGGTTATTGACTAAGGGCGCTTGTGCACTACAAGGAATTTTACTGTCCGGCATTCCGATTTTTTACGGTCCGGTGTGGCATGAAAAAACCGATGAATTGCTTGTGCACCTGTCCGTCTTTACTCGGATCAGTGCGGTACAGTTCAAGGAAGTATGGCGGTATAATGCTATCATAAATGATTGTTTTCGCATTTTACAAGAAACGAGTAAAAACATAGAAGGTGAAATATTATATTACTTCGTTATAATAAAAAGTAAAGTTCCGTAAGAGATTTAAAATGCGTGTTTCACTTATTTATTTTAATCGGTGACGAGGAGCTAAATCTATTCCCACTTGAACTTTAACTTACCAACACTTACTTAGATAATAATTATAGGTCAATGCTTGGTCAATGTATATAAAATAACAATACCGACTTCTCAAATCTCATTGCTAGCTAAAAGAAAGTAAAACAAGAGCTTGCTTTCAATTGGCATATGCAATAAAAAGAGTAAAATCCAAGCAAGTGGGCACTCGAAAACAATTATACCTACAGCGACTCGTAAACTCAAAAAACCATCCGGAATAGGGAAAAGTAAAATGTCGGACAGTAAAATTACGTATAGTGCACAAGCTAGTATTTAGATTAATTGCGTGCCATACCGGACCGTAAAAAATCGGAATGCCGGACCGTAAAATTCCTTGTAGTGGACAAACGCCCTAAGGGTGTCGGTCAATAACCTTATTAACTGATTTTGTCAAATAAAATCAGTCAATAAGGATATTAACCGACGCCCATAGTCAATAACCTTAATAACCGTCAATAAGGATATTGACTGGTTCAGGGTTTTGACTGTAGCATATGAATACATAATTAATAACTGAATCATGATGTATTAAAATTATCTGGTGAATTATCATTAAAAGTTACAATAATACAAATGAAAACCTGTTTCTTCACTGGTAAATGGTTTACTGGTAATAATTAAGGTAGAAAAGAAAACTAAAAAAACATGCTTAAACTTATGAAATTTTGGATTGTTACAAATCTAGACTAATATTATAAAGCTGAAGAGTTTGTTTGTTTGAACGCGCTAATCTCGGGAACTACTGGTCCGATTTGAAAAATTCTTTCGGTGTTAGAGAGCCCATTTATTGAGGAAGGCTATAGGCTATATATCATCACGCTAAGACCAATAGGAGTGGAGCAATGCTGGTGAAACCACGGGGAACAGCTAGTCCTTAATAAGTGTACAAGGTTTGAATTAAATCTGTCTGTTCAAAATAAAGCCAAAATCAAGTCTAAAAATACGGTTACCCACAAACATACTGGTGAAGCTAATAGAAGCGTGTTAAAAGTAGCTTATGTCAATTTTCTAATATCTTACACAATACACGTATAAAATAGACATTGTAGTTACATAGTTATACTATCTTACACAATACACATATAAAAAGACATTGTATAAGTTACATAGTTATACGTGGTTATACTATCTTACACAATACACATATAAAATAGACATTGTAGTTATGTATATGTAACTATGTAGTTTAAAACTCAAAAATGGCTGAAAATATTTTAATGATTTTTAGTTTTAAAATAACTTTTAAATTTTACAAAAAATGGAACTAACACAACCTACTTTCTTTAATACAAATTATAATTCACGTGCACATACCTATATTAAATACTAGCTTACCGCCCGCGGCTTCGCCCGCTTTGTCTAAAACCTAATAAATTATGTATATTATACTAAAACCTTCCTCTTGAATTACTCTATCTAAAAAAAAACCGCATCAAAATCCGTTGCGTAGTTTTAAAGATTTAAGTATACAAAGAAAGGGACATAGGGAAATAGGGACAGAGAAAGCGACTTTGTTTTATACTATAGTAGTGATATTATATTGATTAATATAATATCCGCGTAACTAGACGAATAATTATTTTCCCAAAATTTTGATTTTCGTACATGTCAATCATTAGTTGTCAATCCTGTCAAATAAAATTTATTTTGTGTAAAACAATTAAAAAGGGTGAATAAACTATTGTCTGTAGGTATATTTTTTTTAAATCAATTATTGAAAAGTGCCATTAGAGCAGATACATAAAAATTCCTCAAATATTTGTGTTTACGCGTGCTTTCAGAAATTGATAAGGTATTTTTGGTGAGGAAACTAACCAAGAAGGTTAGTTTGATTAATTATTAAAAAGAAATTCTATAAAATGTAAAAATTCTGACAGTTATTTGTTGCGATTTCGTGGACTGTGTCAACAATATTGCATTGACTATTATTCAAAGAGTATAATGTATAATATATAACGTTGAAATTGAATCGGAGCCCCCTCATTCGGTTGAACCAAGCTTAATTGCGTTTTGAAGATTACATCCATTTACGTGATGCAATTAGCACACACAAGAAGATGCAGAAAATGTTGGTCTATTTACTATTTTACCGGCGACATACACGTCAGGTAGCCCAAGTCATACGCATGAATATGCGCAAGATGCAATGACATAATATTATGGTCGGCCAGATCTATTTTATTTTTATTTTATTTTATTTTATTCATAAAAGGCACCTTACAGCTGTTTATCTATTCTTTACATTTAAATGTAATCCGAAATGGATGGAAATTATTCAACTGCTGCTTTTTCCGGACAAATATCAAGTGACGGGTCGACATTACCACACGTGTTTTCCAGCAAAAAAAACCGGTCACTGTTGAGTTACATTAACGCAACATATCTTTGGGATTATTCAATGATGGATATGTATTCAATTGAATGACAAAAATCAGGCTTGCAGCATGCACACATTTTAATTTCAGGTTAGTCGAAAGAATTCAGGCAGATAAAATAGATGATTGTAACTATGTGTATTTGTAATACAGAAACCGATCCAGACCGACATTATGTTGTAATCACGAATATGATTCTTGGACCATGTGGCATTACAACCGCCAATCACCATGCATGGTTGACATCGAGTGTTTCAAAAGGTATCCACGAAAATTGACGGCAAAGACCATCAAAGACAACGATGGTTACCCAGTACCCGTGTATTAACGTGGATCGCCCGATGATAGTGGACACGTGTATGAAGTTGTCATAGAGTAATTATTGTTTTTTTGAAGTTATACTTTTTTTGGCGCGATGGAGAAAATGATGAGAGTGAACGCGCACACCGACACCTAACAGCATGCAGCATTCTCTTTAATCTGGTTTTGTTGTATTTCTCATAGACAACTATTAAAGTGACTAATCCCTGGTTTAAAGTTAAAAAAAATTGACGGCTGTATCCTTTGATTGCGTTGGCTTAATACGTTTGATTTTATCTGTCTGGAACGCGTAGAGTATCAAGCTGAAATTTATATCGAATACCTACTCAAGTCTACGGCCCCTAAATGCTGTGAAGAAATTAACCTTATAAGCCAACGCAATCCAAAGATACAGACGTAAATGCTGAAAATTTTCGCAAATTTCGACATTCGCAAGGGAATCAAAACCTACAGGGTGCTTCCTATAAACACAGAGTCTTGAAATTTGGTACAAAGTAACGTCTTATAACACAGATATTCCTATATAATTACGAAAAATATTATGAATTTTTAATTACATTATATAAAACAAAAATATTTTCAATAATTTTAAACTTAAAAAGGGAGTTGCCCTTTACTCATTCAGAACGCTTACATGTATTAAATTAAGTCAAGTATAATATAATATCTATAAGCTGTAATAAAATCAAACTCCTGTCTTATCTTAATGTCAATACAGCCGTAAACGCTGAAAATGTTCGTAAAATATAAAAAAAAAATATGTATGTATTATAAATTGTATTGACTACGATTTTTGAAGAGTAGGTATGATTTGGAGGGGAGGGGGTTGCTACATTTTCAGCCGCGTGACCCCCCCCCCCCAAAATGTCAGGCTAGGACCGCGCCTGTCTATACTCCCAAACAAGTTTTCTAAGTAAGTGTGCTATGCTACGTGCAAAGTACATCTCTAGTGGAAAAGCACCCTTACTCTCATAGGAGGCCTGTCTATATCTGTAATACATATTATGATTATGTAATACATATTATGAGTAATACACAGTAAGCTTAATTTTACTTACTGTGTATTATTCTGATGTAGAACCAACGCAAAGTTTAAAAATTTTCTGTATAATTTTATCCAAATCCAACCTGTGCTTTTTGAGTCTACTCTTTAAAAACATACACACAAATTTCCTCTTTATAATATTGGTATTTGGTATAGTGAAGTCCCGTGTCCCCAAGTGGGGTAATGCATTATGCATACATCTGTTTCATTGATCGATTTTCTTTAGGGACTATGTGATCAGCCTTCTGTGTCCTACCAGACTGAGACATTTTTTTCCTTCACCGGAAATCGAACCCAGGGCCCCTCGGTTCTACGCTCACGCGTGAACCACTGTAACCAGGGAGGCGGTCTGATATTGGTATAGATGTAACAAATTAATGTTCTATATTTATTCTTGTAAAGGTTGGTAATAATAAAACAATTCTTTCAAAATCTATATCATTTATTCAATAGCTATAACATATTATTTACAATTCAAATTCACTAATTTCTAGTTGATACAATAAGAAACCATATATTGCTAAGATCACAGCATTTTTGATATTCAAACTTTTATAAGTCACATCTAGAAAAAACTCTTTGCCTAATAAAGATGAAGTCAAGTAACAGTATTAGTAAGAAAGGAATGAGGATTATTAATGATTAAAGTACATATATTATGCTGATACAGAGAGCACAGAAAAAACGTTGAATATTAAATAGAAATAAATTAATAAATGTAAAGAAACAAGTTAGTAATTAATAAAAAAACAAACACAAAGCAAAGGTAACTTTTCAAACAGCAAAAACTTTGATCACTCTTAAACTAACAGGATTTTAATATTTTCAGCTACTTATTGGTACTACATTTTTATAAGTGCCTCATTATCTTACTTATAAAAACATTTTTTTTTATATTATTATTGCATATTTATTTAACGACATAACGCATAACACAATATAATTTCGCGCCAAACTATTTGACATCTTGACTTTGACATTTAATCACAGATTAAAAAAACATGAATAAATTAAAGACATCATTTTAAAATATAATTTGATGCGTTACAATTTTTTTTATGTAAATTATTTAAATAACAGGTTCAAATTACAAACATTATAATTTTCCTCAAAAAAAGAGTTTCTAAAATCCTTATTTATGCGATTTAATACTAATAACATCTAAATAGAAAAAATAACTACAATGCTAGTGGCGGTATACAAAGATTTATTTAAAAAAAAATCATTGAAAAAAATTATTAGTTCATTTCATATATAATTTTGTGATAATAATAATCCATACAATAAGTCTCTAAATCAATTGTATAGTAAATAGTTGATTCAATTAATTTTTTATACATTATGAAATACATATTTAGTCTCATTATGATGAATATACCCAAAAAAAAAAAATATTGTGTCTTCTTCCCTCCATTTTTGGGTTAAGGTGCAATTTCGTAAAAAAATCTTTAATTCCCGCCATAATTCGAATTCAGATCCTGCTGATTTCTACCTTCAAATCTGAAAAGAAAAAAAAGTTATTTTAATATGCTGTCATTTTTGAAAATATTTAAGGGTGGTGGTTTTGAAGTTACATATACATAATATATAAACATAGATCTATTAATACATAAGATTTTGTTGACTACTGGTCCGAATAAGAAAATTACTAAACATTGGATAGTAAATTATCATTTTTTATTTTATCCTTTCTACTAATCACAGAACAGTAAAAACAAATAGAAATGTGATGTGGGCGTGGCCCACGTGTCAATGATAAGTTTAGATCACCTAACTTGCTCTCAGTTGTGCGCAGAAAAATATTCGAGTCGGTTGTCAGCTGTCAAACCTTTTTTCCATATTTATTCATTAATTAGGACGTTGTTCGATAATAGAGTGCAAAAATGATAGCAGACGAATTAATATCATCATTTCATACCATCGGTAAGTCTTATTTTTATTTATTTTACATATATTTTATATTATAACTTCGCTTGTCGTAATTTGTCAAAATTGTATACAAATATCTAGTCAAAATGAACCTTAATCCGTAAGAAATAAAATATACCTAGGGATGTTATCTATACTTATAATAAATCTGTAGAGAGGCCAATTCTGTACATGAAATATATTTAAAAAAAAACTATGAAGGGGTGATAAGGGATCGCTACTGATGCCAAAAATGCAATCAGTAAAATTTTTGTCTGTCTGTCTGTCTGTCTGTCTGTCTGTCTGTATATTCGTTATAGAAACAAAAACTACACGACGGATTTTAACCAAATTTGGCACAATTATTCTTCATACTCCTGGGCAGGTTATAGTAAAAGAATCATGTAAATCGGTGTAGAAACACCAAAGTTATACATGAAATACGCTATAAGTCATCGCGCGTGAATACAGAATCATGCCATAAGGATTATTTTTGTGTATCAGTTGCCGCGTTCGACGCGCTTCGCGGCGGGAGCTATAAAAAGGCGGCGGGTCTGCACCCGTTTCGCGTTGTCATGGCATCACGTGTGAACGGCTGAACCGATTTCGATAATTCTTTTCTATTATATTCCTTGAAGTACGAGGATGGTTTTTATGTAGAGAAAACGTAAATATGTACCACGGGCGAAGCCGGGGCGGACCGCTAGTACTAAAATAAAACGTAACATGGTGCGTTAGGGTACATATTGAAATGCTGAATTTATAACCTAAGTCAGTTTTTACTCAAATTAAGCTGTCCAATCAAAGGCATAGTTAACTTGTAGTGTACTGTATAACTATCGGTTTAAATGTGTGGGTTTGGCGACACTGGTTTTCATACTAATTATGACATTATAGCACTTCTATTTGTTTTTAATGTTCTGTGCTACTAATACATATTATAAATGCGAAAGTTTGTGAGGATGTGTGTGTGTTTGTTACTCTTTCACGCAAATACTACTGAACCGATTACCATGAAATTTAGCACACACTAAGATTAACACATAGGATAGGTTTTATTCCGGAAATCCCACTATGCGGGTTTTCCTTTGAAAACGCGGGCGAAGCCGCGGGCGATAATCTAGTTTATTATAATTATAATAACTACAAGGTTTTTACTTTTTTAATGAAAAATTACGATTTTGTTTTGTTTATTTGAACCTTCAAAATTTTATTGGCAATTGGGCGTTGTCACAGTACTTAGTGGACAATTTTTCTTTTTTTAAAAATATATACTGGTGACAGACGGACGATCAGACATACTGACTGCAAAGACTCAAAAATAGGGATACGTTACACTTTCATAAACTTTATCATATAATTTAAAAAATGACCAAAAATCCCATAAAATATATACCTATAACAATACCTACCAAGGAGATCAATTGACGCTGGTCCGACAGTTGGGGCAAGTCTGCTGCTGCTGAAGCCACGGCATGATGCACGCCGAGTGAAAGTTGTGAGTACACGGCAGTGACATCACCTCCTGGTTCTTGAGGATCACCTCGTAACAGATGGTGCACTCTTCGAGGGTCCAAGAACGTTCGCGGCTGGAACACCAAACACTAGTATCATTAACCATTTCTTGAAGTGAAAGGGCGGCCGTACACGGACTGCTCTAGCAGTCGGTGGTTGACTGCTCGAGCTGTCGCTACAAACCGCGCAGTTGACGGCTTGAAGCGGTCGCGACTGCTGAAGCAGTCCGTGTACGGCACTGAATGAATGTCTATAGTTCACCGCGCGGTCGCGGCTGCATGCCGTCAGTCTCAACTGCTTGAAGCGGTCAGTGTAAGGCAAGAAGCTTCTATCTAATACACTGGAGATTGCACTATGACCATTAAATTGGCAAGTTGGTGTGAAAGAGATAAAAAAACATACAGGCGTCATTCAACGTCATATTTTCTTGTTACAAGTTAATGGTCATAGTGCAATCTCCAGTGTATTAGATAATATAAGCTTCTTGGTGTAAGGCCACCAAAACTTCTTTAGGCGCGTTGGGAGTAAAATTTCAAGGTCACGTCATTGCAATACCGTCAAGTCGTGGAGTAAGGCGGCGATTTTGGTATCTTTGAATGTTGCCAAAGACACAAGCTCTTTTTTTTGTAGGAGGATTCGACTGATTATTCGTATCATCATTATATCATCACATACAGTGTGTAGAAATATACAATTGGCCCTGGAGGGAAAGTACTTCAAATACTGGATAGCAAATTTTACGGAAAGGAAATATTCCTTTATTTTTAAAAAGAAATGGAACTACATTTAAAGATTTTAGAAAATTCACTTGCCGCGATTGGGAATCGAACTTGTTAAAAAGTGCTGGGCTGTCAAGAGTTTCTCCTCCAGGATCCATTAAAAATTTCCAACCTGCATATTTTTTTTTCAACTTATTAAGGCTAGGCAATGATGTTAGTTTCGCGGAAGAATTCCAACCAATACCCGCGGCCCCATCATTAAAGCGGCTCGACGGAACACAGTGGGTAGTCGGTAAGAATTCGACATAACCCACGGCTCCTTCTCCGTGGCTATCTATGCAAGATTTCCCTACTTAAAAAAAAGGCAGTGATATAAGTAAAAAGGTAGGTAGTTATAAGTAAAAATAATTAAATGACAGATCTGTGAAACATCTGAAAGGCATCGGTATCCCGTCACTGCATGCATCTGAACCGCGTCATGGTAATCTCTTCTTAGTCAAAACGCAACTGCCATCGAACTTCTTACCAAGATACTAAAGGCAGTCAAATGTTAGTTAAAATTATAATACACATAACAACAAAAAATTAAGGTACACAAACAGATCAATTATATCAATTTTTGTCAAAGTTATTAAATACAAACCATTTAGAAGGGAACCACCAGTCTAAAAACAACATGCCTGTTAGTCCACCATTGCATTTTGTACACAAAAACAATATGGCCACACAATTCACACACCAGTCAATAAATTAATGATTAAATAAATAATTAATACAACAGAGAAATCATACAGTTATCTATAAACTGTTAGCTTACGGTTACGTTTAGAAAGAGAGGGAATATGCTTGTACTCTATGCAGAGGCGGCTCGTGACAAAATTTTATGGGTGTTCACTTGAAATAAAACACTGAAAATACATGGTGTAAAGCAGTACATTTATCAAAAAAATTACTTATAAAGGAAATACATACGTCTTTCTTTTTGGTGTGCAAAAATATCTATAACTTAATGCGACAAGACATTCGTAAATGTCTGTTGTTGCTTTCATCACAACCACACAACCACGGTGTTTTCACATAATATTGTTCGGATTTAAACACACGCGTATATGTTTACGTTTTTGTCGTACATTTTTGCGTAAGGTCAAGTTCAGGCCGTGGCAGTCCCTTAGCTTTCAATTCAAGCCGAATTTGTAACGTTTTAACTTTTAACACACTTTTTAATGAACGCCACATTATAATTGTTCATTTTCACACTCACAAGTACCTAATACTGATAACTACAGACTATTTCAACACGTATCTTATGATTTTAATTAGAAAATTCCCGAATTTGCATTCGCGCGCGTGCATTGAAGTTAACTCGAGAGTCGAGTGTTTGTTTTATGTTTATAACTAAGGTTTATAATATCGCTGTCCTGTGTACGGGCGCCCAGGCGCGGCGGTAAAAACGAACCGGCAACGTTTGCGGGAGCGGCGCTCCGAATTTTGCTATTTTTCCATAGAAAATCTTCTGTTTCACGCGCGCAGGGCACTGGCAAACCCTCTCTTTCACTCCTATTGGATTTCGTATTAGGAAATGTACTAAATATTTTTTCATTGGAGCGCAATCGTGAGCGCTCCGCTTCGCGCGTTACTGTATAATACAGTATTATTCAGGTGTATGGAATGATGGAATGATAGATATATTCATTGGTATTGACACTAGTTTTTTACGATTACGATTGATTTAAATAGTAATAATTAACATTAATAATGAAATTAAGGAGTATGATTTTATTATAATTATTTATGGGAGTTCACTGCACCAGCGCTCCTTAGGGCGAGCCGCCTCTGACTCTATGTCTCTCTCATATTTTAAGTTGGCCATCGCCAATGCCCGTGAACATTTGCAGAGGGCCTCTAAATATTATTTCCAAATTTAAAAGTCAGGTGTGAGTAGTTTAAAAAAACACAAATAACAACAGAACTATTAAATGCCAATCTAACAGACAATGTGCTCAAAGTTTCTTTTATATATGTAGTTAAAACAAACGTTTTTTTACATGTCCACACCATTCTGGACACAAATTGATTTATTTCTAATTATTTGAAAGTATAAAATGTAGAACATAGGTGTTCAGAGTTATCTGTTAGATCGCATTATGTTAGTATCAAATCAAACTTAAAATAAAAAATTCTTACAACGCCTCATTTCTTCGAGATTTTCTAATGGATTCTTCAACTCTGAAATATTATTTTGAAAATTAGACTTGAACGTATTAAAAATGAAAAAAATCCACGTTTTAAAAAATAGTTTCTAAGAAGAGAAAGTATGTATGTAATCATTTACATTGGACTTTCAATCGGCATGAACTTTTAATGACCATTTTATCATATTTATCAATTTCAAGTGTTCGATCCGCAAATGGTACATATCGTCGTTCCCGTATCACAATGCGGGTGTCGAATGTGTGTTTCATCGCGATACGCGCACTGGGAAGCGGAAGAGATGGTCGAGTTTCGACCGTCATGCATAGTTTCACTTAAATGTATGTTATGATCATGATGTTGAAGAATATGATGGTTATGAGCAGACATTTTCAAGCTAATATAACCTAATTTTCAAGATCTTAATCCCTCTTGGTAAGTTTTTATTATATAACATAGAAAAAAGGAAATATAGCGTCCTTCTAATAAATTATGAATAACAACATTTCTAGAACGCCGTCATAAATCTGACTGAGAATTCTGTCAGGTCAGGACTGACTGACAGGAGCCATGATATGTAACCGGGCTCTTGGCAACAAAAAATAAAATAAAAATAAAAAAATGACTTACGGTCGTCGCGATCTACGTCTAAGCGATCCGATTAAATCTGTGAACCTGTTGAGCCCCGGAAATACATTGGGACGCACGTACGAAAACCTACGGGACAGATCATCTGACGTCATCTCCTCCCAGTCACTATTATCAGCGTCACCGTCAGAGCCACTGTCAGTCAGGTAGCCGATTTCATCGACCTCTGAGTACGATCCGGACGTGTTATATGATGATTCTGTATTCGAACTGTACTCGCTGACATATTCGTCCCGATAGTACGAGTCACTGTCCGACTCGTTGTCGTCAAAACCGTTGCTGTCACTTGCACCGTCACTGTCAGACATGTCGTTGTTACTGGATGCGTCAGACGCGGTTGAGATTATGCTCGTGTCGGTCGTCGTGTGTTCCGATATCGTGACGCAGTCGTCGCTGTCATAACAATTACGTGATGTGCCCGATGAATCCATGTTGCTGTGCGTAGTGTGAAAAAAGCCATGCATGAAAATGATGATATTAAGCAGTACAGGAAAAAGCATAAATAACATAAAAGACGTGCTCTTTTTTAACCGACTCCTTATAGATACTATTTTAGTATGTTTAATACATAAATAGTATTAGTACACATTTTTTTTTATAAGAGAAATGTTTTGAAAAAAAAAACAGAAAAAAGAACACGTAATTTAACTTTTAAAAGCATTAATTGAAACACAATGATATTACAAGTAAAAGGTGTAGATAGGTATGACCGCATCACGAAAGGCACGTCAAAATGTGTGGCTAAATTAGCCACATATTACTTCGGTTGTCTCTCTTTCTCTCACGAGTTGAATCATGCCATCTCACTTTGACATCTAAATCGCGTATAAGGTGGTTATTGTTGAAGATCGATTGTAGTGTTTGTAGCCTATCTATACCTTTTTAGTTTTTACTTACAATATCATTTTGGTAACAGACTTATTGAAGTGAAAGCTTTGCGCCTACTTAGGTGACAGAAAGCTATACAAGTTTTAAAAGTGTTTATTGAATCCATATGTTAGTGTTACATATAATGTGTGAACGACGTTAAAAAAACGACTTCAAAAACGGAATAATGAGAATAACTACGTTAAAAAAAAACGATTTCAAAAACGGAAAAGTAAAAAATAAAAAAGATTTGATATTATTAATTACTACATATTATTTAGTTGTGCTATTTACTAAATAGGTTTGATGTTGGTGCCAAGCCAATGCAAAACTTATGTTGTAGTAGATTTGATTTCATAATGCCTACTAAGTGCTTAGTGCCTCCTCCTTTTTAGAAAGTCGGTTAAAATGAATATTTTTAAGATTAAAAAAATAAGTGGGCGCGTCAAAGCGTGTCAGAGTGTATGAATACATAATTATTAACTGAATTATGATGTATAAAAACTATCTGGTAAATTATCATTAAAAGTTACAATAATACAATTGAAAACCTGTTTTTTTCAATTACGGTAGTAAAAAAAGCGTAAAAAACACAATTAAACTCGTAAAATTATTTTTTATCACCAATCTATACTAATATTATAAAGCTGAAGAGTTTGTTTGTTTGTTTGTTTGCTTGAACGCACTAATCTCGGGAACTACTGGTCCGATTTGAAAAATTCTTTCGGTGCCATTTATCGAGGAAGGTTATAGGCTATATTTCATCACGCTACGGGCAACAGGAGTGGAGCCACGGGGGTGAAACCGCGCGGAGCAGCTAGTCCTTGATAAGAGTACAAGGAGACAAAATCAAGTCTAAAGGAGTCGTTTACATAAATGTGAAGCTGATACTTAAAAGCGTATTAAAAGTAGCCTATGTGAACTCGTTTTCGACTTTTCTCTCTAATTCGATTTTGAAACTATACTTTCTTTAATACATTTATCACTACATCCATACTTAATATTATAAATGCGAAAGTAACTCTGTCTGTCTGTCTGTTACTCAATCACGCCTAAACTACTGAACCAATTTTCATGAAATTTGGTATGGAGATATTTTTATACCCGAGAAAGGACATAGGCTACTTTTTATCCCGGGAAAATGACGCAATCCCGGAATTCCCACGGGAACGGGAACTATGCGGGTTTTTCTTTGACTGCGCGGGCGAAGCCGCGGGCGGAAACCTAGTAGTATATAAAACAAAGTCGCTTTTCCTGTACCGATGTGTGCTTAAATCTTTAAAACTACGCAACGGATTTTGATGCGGTTTTTTTTAATAGATAAAGTGATTCAAGGGGAAGGTTTTAGTATATAATTTATTAGGTTTTAGACAAAGCGGGCGAAGCCGCGGGCGGAAAGCTAGTAAATTATAATTCACATTCTTATATATTATATTCATAATAAATATATTATCCTACTAATATCATGCGAAAGTTTGTGAGGATGGATGTATGTGTATATATTTCAGGTCAATTTTCACACACGGCACAATCTGAACCCATACTAAGCTTTCGCTTGTGTTATGGAAACCAGATGGCTGATAAACATACATATATAATTTTAAATAAATACTTATATCTAGATATTTAACACCCAGTCACGGAGCAAACATCTATGTTCATCACACAAATATTTGCCCCAAGTGGGAATCAAACCCACAACCTCTGGCTTGGAAGGCAGGGCCACTACCAACCAAGCCAACCATTCAGTCAAAAGTGTGCGTGTATGTTACTTTTTCACGCAAATACTGAACCGATTCTAGTAGGTTTAGGGTAGGTTCTTTGTAGGAACCTATATCAACCTTATTCCTTTTCAATAGCTGTGTTGGGTGGGCAGGGCGCCGTGACAAAAAACTGAACATGAAACTGCGCCGTGAAATGAAAAAGATTGGCAAGGGGGCGTCACGCAATATATTAATTACTATTTTTAACTAGTCGTAAACAAAAGCACGAAGCAATTTTTTTTTCTTTTTACTATGACAAATAAACAAAAGAAACTCATATTTTGAAAAATCTCACGTGAGATAGGGGGATGGGGGAGGGGGTTCAATAAAATCTCATGATATCTCACCAGAGGGGGAGGGAAGGTCAAAAAATGGACAAAAACACCTCACGTAATTTATGGACGCTCCCCAAGAAGTTATAAATTTTGTTAAAAGACATACTGATATTACTTTGAAACTATATTTCCTACTGTCCTTTTTAGTCCTTCATTTAATATTTTTCATTGCATCATGTAAAGGTTAATGACCTTTGTTTATTAAAATCATACTTCCTACTTGTATTATATTTTAATATCTCAAAAGTATATGATTGATGTTTGTAATTCTTTAAAGTAGAAATGGATAATCAGTTCAGTATGAAATCTTAATTCTTAATACTATTATAAAGGCGAAAGTTTGTATGGATGTATGGATGTATGGATGTTTGTTACTCTTTCACGTAAAAACTACTGAGCCGATTACAATGAAATTTAGCACACATATAGAGGGTAACTTGGATTAACACATAGGATAGGTTTTATCCCGGAAATCCCACGGGAACGGGAACTATGCGGGTTTTCCTTTGAAAACGCGGGCGAAGCCGCGGGCTGAATGCTCTAGTATTGATATAATATCTGGGTATGATTAATATGTTTTAACTAGAATTCCGCCCGCGGCTTCGCCCGCGTTTTCAAAGGAAAACCCGCATAGTTCCCGTTCCCGTGGGATTTCCGGGATAAAACCTATCCTATGTGTTAATCCAAGTTACCCTCTATATGTGTGCTAAATTTCATTGTAATCGGCTCAGTAGTTTTTACGTGAAAGAGTAACAAACACGCACACACACATCCTCACAAACTTTCGCATTTATAATATTAGTAGGATTAAGTATGGATATGATAATGAATATTATATGAAACTAGCTTTCCGCCCGCGGCTTCGCCTGCTTTGTCTAAAACATAATAAATGATATACATACTTAAACCTTCCTCTTGAATCACTCTATCTATTAAAAAAACCGCATCAAAATCTGTTGCGTAGTTTTAAAGATTTAAGCAAATATTGGGACATAGGGACAGAGAAAGCGACTTTGTTTTATACTATGTACTGATTTGGTACAGAGATAGGCTACATTGTCTGGATTGGCACACAGGCTACTTTTACCTAAGTTCTACACAAGAGAAGCAACATGTTGAAACATAAGATACAAGACAATGTGTGTAAATAAAAAAAATGTTGTGCGGTTTTATGAAACCACGGTAAAAGTGAAACTTAGGCACAAAACTATCGTATTTGTACGATAATTATCGTACGGTTCGGAACACTGCTTTATACCTACTCAGCAGCCGACCGTCACGCGACATGCGCTACACAGACCAAAAAGTTTGAGACGATGTAATAAAAGTTTCACTTTCAAAAATTCAGAATACCAATTTGTTTTACCTATGATAACAAAAATGACACAATTTTATAGATATCTCTTTTTCAGTAAATTTGCAAACTTGTAAATTCAGTAAATTTGCAAATTTGTTAACTGGAAACTGTGTCTTAGTTAATTACCTATCTCTTTTTTTTAAATCACTGCCAAGAGGGTAGGTTGCTAAAAAATGTCTGAAATCCGCTAAAAAGATTCAAACGAAATATAAAGTATGACGACACTTATTCATGTTTACGGTTAATGATTTGCTTAATTATAATTTCATAACAAACATTAATTTGTCGATATTATCTGGCACACGATGATTCTAAATTTACGAACTGTAAAATTAGAAACCACGCACCGAATAGCATGGAAAAATTAATAAAAAAACACTCACAACGCGTCTGGATGTTCTATTTCCCAATGGCTGGTTGATCCTGCGGAATCAGGGTTTTCGGGCCGCTTGCCAAAGAAGTAGTACAAGGCTGCGCCAACGCCAACACCAACGCCTATTGCAGCTGCTGCTAAGCCTAATCCTCGACTGGAGCTACTGTTTTTCGGGCCATCCTCTTGGCGAACACTCATTTTTGTCGATAACAAAGAAGGTAGATAAAAGATATTGCGTTCAAAATAAATACAGCCAGATGATAGGAAGAAAAGGCAGTGTTTTGAAAACGAATGAATTATGACATTGACGTATTCAGATGACAATTGAGTTTGACGGATGTTGGTAGTGGTTTACATAGTCTATGCTTGGTACTTCACAAAAGTTCACAATCATTGGCTGTTTTCCAATTACAGAGCATAGCATAATGCGACTCAGTGGCGCACAATGTCGACTTGCTGATGTAAGTGCTGATGCTTAATTGGAACGTGAATTAGTTTTCAAATGCACCAGCAGGTTGCGCTTAGTTCAGTGTTGAAAAAAAAAATATTCATAGAGTTAGCAATAACCTCATTAATGTGTAAATAAAGTGGTATACACTGTGGGTAGAGTCTGTCTAAAAAGTCAGTTTACATGGGTAATTTAAGTAGAAATTTAAAAACTTATACTGGTAACCCTGCAGGTGCTGTCAAAATTGTAAATTATAACCTAGCTTTTCTCAATTTTATTTAGATTTTCCTGTTTAATATTCGTATAAAATGCCAAAACCTTGAGCAGTAGTGCGAGGGAGATAATTTACAAGGTTATTAAGTTTTGTCAGCGTGAAAAAGCAGAACAAAGAGATTTGGTGAACAAAAACAAAGTTACAGAAAGAGTATCCGCCATGACCGGTCTGTAACACTAGTTGATACTTGTATTTATTTAATTTTTTTTTTCTTGTAATTTACATGTAATTAAGTACTAAAATGTGCAAAGGTGTGATCGTTTGTTTATTTGTTTCCTTACACAGAATATGATTTTTCAGGTGTTTCAAGAGTGACTTTGGCTCGTATTAAAAAAGAGGCTAGCGTAAATAACGGAGTATGGCGCACGCCTGGAAAAGGTCCTGGTTCAAAAAATGGACGCCCTTTGAAAATCAATTTGGATGACTGATAAATTCAATTCAATTTCTAATTGCATTGACTCTGCTTTGTTTTGTTTATGCAAGTCAAAGTTAATAAATGTATGTACATTATGCTCTGAAGGGTTTTTTTTATTTGTTGACTTTTCCTGTAATCCTATACCTACCTCAATTATTTTTTTAATCACTTATCATTTTTAATATTTTTATCAAATTTTAATATAAATATTTTTATTCTAAAGTATCTAGATTGTACGTATAAACCTCAGGTATAAACTCACAGATTAAGTATTAGTTACTACGTAATATAAACTATACATTATTTGCAGTGTTGCTAGGTTGAGTTTTAAAATTACCCTTTAAATTACCCATGTAAACTGACTTTTTAGACAGACTCTACATACATAATAATTGGTTGAAAACTATTTACGATTATTTTAAGTAATTTGGATTTTGACATTTTATTAACATTTTTTTCAATGTTTGTACCTTCATCCATACTTTTATATATTTTTTAACACAATTTGAATTAACTTTGATTATTTCGAAAAAACTACAATGAAACGAAAGCTTTAAAATTTTTTCTAATAATTATTAATATTACTAACGTTAAATCGATTGCACGCATCAATTCACGCTCGCTTATGAGTGCTCGATTGTGCGAAGCGTTGCTGTAGTTGAAACATTCAACGTTAAGCATTATGCCGCATAATGCGCTCTAGTGCTGTAATTGGAAAACGGGGATTATGTGCGAATAAAAATTTATATTTTCAAATAAATCATTAATATCACCTTAATTTGCTGCACGCCTTCATTTTAACGATATACTATTCATATAAATTAAGAGAAGTTTTTCTTTTATTATTTTTTTATTATGATGTCCATACGTGATATTCTATCGAAATATATTAATTACTATTCGTAAAAGTACTAAGTAATAAATTTTTGACATACAGTACATACATTTATTTCAATGTTTAAAAATGATTATAATATACTTGTACATTACACGTGTACATTGAAAAAGATGGTAATATTTTTAACATGTAGCAACATTGATATTTGTAATTACATTATATCGGGGGAATTACGCAGTTCTCACTTCCAGAATTCATCTAGTAGGTAACTTAAACTTAAACTTAAAGGTACAGTTAGCTGTTAGACCGTTATTTGGCTATAACAAAGAACTATAAAAGAGGTTAGTTTTAAAGATTATATACTTTTTTGTTCAATATTTTGTACCGTTTTATTCACAGGTTTTATTGATTAGTGCTAAAATAGTTAAGTACCAACTACCATATACATAGTTTTCAATTTTCATAAATCCATGTCACCGGTCACGATTAAGTTTTGTCTTATATGATATCACGAGGCTATAGTAAATCTGTAACATCATAATAATTTAGCATGTTGAATTCTGCATATTGAAGCATTTTTATTTAATCCGGATGCTCAGTTGATTTCAAAGTTCAAACGATACGTCGTATATTATCATGAAAAAAATTTGCCATTGGATACATTGTACCTATTACAAAATGGCCGATTCATGTTTAATAATGAATGTTAAAATTCTTAGCAAAGTCTTAATACGACCATGAATACATTTTTTAACAAGTATATGTAACAGACTCCTTTAAGACTCGATTTTGACTGATGGTCAGATTTTATTCAAATTTTTAATTTTGTACAGAATACAAAGTATCAAGAATCACTGATGGTACGGGAGCTATTAACGTTTTAAAAAAAGTCATTTTAGTATAGTTGGGTTTTTGATATACTGTTTCTCTTGCTATTTCGGTTAGAGTCCGGGCTGTCTGGCTGGCGGTAGTGGTTGCGTTTATTAGTGCGCACAGGAAAATATCCGTAATTTAAAGATTAATGCGTAATTTTTAATCTTTTGCCTTTAGATAGATCCATCAGACATAATTTTTTTATTGCAAGACGTTTTTTCGTTGTTAAATAGGTGCCATACGCAATTTTTTATTTCAAAGTAATTAAAATGTCATCGAAATAAGTGAAATTACATCAACATGAGTCCGCTTAAAAGGTAAACTGTAATAACTTTATTACTTACTTATATTATATTATCCTTTTTTAATACTTATATTGAATAATTAGTAAACTAATATTTTTAATAGATGGTTTCATATTTATTACACTTTTGGGTATTAATATGAATTTGATGGTTTTTATCAAGTTTACATTAACGTCCTATTTGAGGTTCGTTGGGAAAAGGAGGCACCATGGTAACGTAACGGCACCAGTCTTGTACAGATTAAGGAAAAAATTGAAGTTTTTTGCATATTTCTCGTAGGTTTTTTAACTTTATTGGATATTGTTAAGTTATACCTTTAGTTCAATGTTAGTTTAACGTAACCAATGTTAGAAAAAAGATTACAATGCATAAATAATGAAGTTATTTATAAATTAAAAAAACACTTTTTTGCACCAGTGATGGACAGTAAAAATCTAATGATGGACACCCAGTTTTGGACAACATCCAGTTATGAACACCCATTTATGGACTGTACCTAATGTTTTTTCTCCAGTTACTTACACTTGGAGAAGACTTATAGTTATCAATAGAATTTTGAAAATGATGATTGGAATATAATAAATCGGGGATGTATTTATAAAAAATAGTACTTATTAATTTTTTTGCATAGTTATAATATTTAAAACAGTCTTAATTTCCATTTTCTAGGCAAAAATTGGACAAATGCATCGTTAAATACGAGTTATGTCCGTTAAGAAACACCAATATGGGTTTTTTTTCTCAATAGGTAAGTCAGGGATGAAAAATATAACTAAAAAAAGTACTGCCATTCCATCCATTTTGGGACTTCTTCTTCTTCGTCATATCACTCTCGTCAGAGCGAACGTGGTCAACATGAGGTTTGGGGGGGTAGATGTTACCCGCTTCACGATATTCCGCCATATCTCTCTGTTTCCTGGCATTCCGCTACACTCGTGAAGTGAATCGCCAATCTGATTCCGCCAACAGCCTTAATCTGATCGGTCCATCGATATGGATTCCAAATTGTAGCACGAGGCAAAAAGCTTTTTTTAAACTTTTGTCAAGATGGTGTGGATGAAATTTAAGCGTGTGTGCTATATGGTGGTGGAATTTAGCAGCAGACAGCGATCCAAACAGTTCATCAGAGAACTCTCTATGATAGATGCGTTACAATACGCATAAGTATGCGACTTCTCTACGCAGTAATAGAGAATGAAGCCGAGAACGAGTCGCACAGCACATAATGACCCATTTTTCTAAAATATATTCTTCATGGGTAGATAGATATTATGTTGTTGGACCCATTAGTGTAATTTTAACAAAAAATGTCAATGTCCATTATAGGAACCAAAGCAAATCCAGTCATGGACAATTGTTGTACAATATTGGAACCCTTTGTTTGAAATGGTCGTGATAGGTATATTATTAATCAGAATAAAAAGACAATACAGAAAAGGGCATGTAATTAATACCTTTAAAAAAAGTTTATTTTCGACATATGTCCATAAATGGATATATCCATAGAATTAAATCCAGTTATGGACACTGAAGAATTTTATTTAAACAACATAACCTATCATGATACTAAATCGTGTAATATTTCATACAATTAACTACTTACTATAAATAAAAGTAATATCAAATTTTGCTAATATTTATACAAAAATTCTTATAACCAAAATTGTGTCCTCACTTCCTTAAGGATTTCCTTAGTAAAAACGGATTTCTTCGAAACGAGTCGCAGCAACTAAACATAACGTTCTGCCATCGTCTAACATTTTGGCCGAATAAGATGAAGTGTCGTATTTTGATAGCTTATGAACCAAACTTTTATTTTAAGTATTGCCAAATTATATAACGTTAATTTTGGTCTTAATATTTAAATTTAATATTTATTTTGTCCATTACTGGATGCTTGTCCACCACTGGTGCCGTTACCTTAGATTGTTGCTAAAAAATTGTAAATAGTAAAATGAATATTATACATAGTATATCCTTCACGAGGACTCATGTTGATGGAATTTCACTTATTTCGATGACATTTTAATGATCTAAAGGCAAAAGATTAAAAATTACGCGTAAATAAATGACTTTAAATTACGGATATTTTCCTGTGCAGATAAGATGCGCACTAATAAACGCAACCATTGCGACCAGCCAGACAGCCCGGACTCTAACCGAAATTGGAAGAGAAACAGTATATCAAAGAACCAACTATACTAAAATTCTCTCTTGTCAACGTTGGTAGATAGCTCCTATACCATGACAATACAATAATTTCAAGAGTTTTTAACTTAATTTTTTATGACTATATTTAATTATTTTTGCGTGATATAGTTAAGTCGATTAAAAAAAAATAACGTCTTACATCACGCGTAGGTATTTGGTTCGTAGGTAACCAAACTGACTATAAATTACTGGTCTGTGACCAAACTCCTTCGCAACGGCTTGGTCATTGAGGTACTATGTAATGGGCTTGGTCGATTTTTTAATTTTCTAAGTATATTCGGTGGGTTTGAGAATTATAGGTCGTATTATAAATATTTTTATTCCCCGTATTAGTTAATATTCAAAATAATTACCGAATCAGCTAGTGTTTGTAGGATTGGCAGAAAATTCATAAAGGCTGCTGCCTGCTTTACACGGGGAGAGAAAACTGTAGAGTAGAGTGGTAGAGTAGGTATTAACTATCCTACTTACTATACTAAGGTAGAAGAGAGTACTAAAATTAGCATATACAGCAGCCATATGTGTTATTTTG
Organism: Colias eurytheme; assembly: GCF_061535395.1. NCBI lineage: Eukaryota > Metazoa > Arthropoda > Insecta > Lepidoptera > Pieridae > Colias > Colias eurytheme. The sequence continues at coordinate 3,129,798 of NC_143008.1, forward strand.
TATATTAAACACGCCATACTTTTCGTATTTTTTATGTAATATGATCACCTCGGCTACGTCCGGATAGTAAATAATACTTTTTTTGTTTTCGAAAATTCTATCCGTCATTACCAGGTCATTACTTATCATCATAATCCCAGTCGTTCTTCAGTTACAAGTTGTGTAATTAGCATAAAATATAAAATAAACGTTCTTTTTTGGAAGTGAAACTTCAAGGCGCGTTGAGAGTAAAATAGAATGTCGCGTCATGGCAATACATTATGGAGTAAAGTCGAATTTGGTATATTTGAATCTTGCCAAAGAAGTTTCACTTCTGACACGTGTGCTCGGCACACACGCTCTTTTTTATTGTTTTTCAAAATTTTACCAGTCATTACTTATCCTTATCCCAGCCGTTCTTCACTTACAGCACCTTACAGTGTAACTTAGCGATTTTCTTAAAATGGTCTATATCTCGAAAATGTCAGTTTTCAGAATGAATCACCTAGCACAAGGTCTTGTATTGGGTGTGTCGGCGCTAGTAGTAGCATTCGTGGTAATTTATGAAGTAATAAAGGAGCGAAATATGCCTCGAAATGAAAATGTACACGGCGAAAGAGCACGGAGGAGGAATTGGTGAGAATTTTTAGAGTATTTACATTTAATGGACCCTCTTCAGAATAGACAGCATTGGCCCAATAGACTACAGGCCCGTGTTGAAAAAATTATGGGTCATTTGACCCACCACCTGACCTATCTAGAATGATATAAGAGCATAAAATAATAAGATTCAGCACTATGACGTCACTTGTAAGCTGTCCACCTGAGTGCAGATGAGAATTCGAAGGTTCAGGTAGAGATTTTCTCCCCTTGTCTCCATGATTTTTGTACGGCGTTGCGGAATAATTGATTAAAAGTAGTATAGAAATAGTATGACACAGATGCCGTACAAAAATGGTGGTCCACAAAGTCGGAATTTATTTTTACAACAAGTCTACAACAAATGATCGTCAATGTTTGCCGCCATTACGGCGATTATGAATATGGCCGAACATAAACATTATGACCCACCACCACAGCCACTACACTATCGTGATTGCATCTACCTAATACCCCAGCCACACTACTCGACGAGTGGTATGGGAAGTGACGAGGAAAATAGGCAGAGGCATAGTGTGGCCACGTTATTCGTCATGCCACTCGTCGTGCTCATCGTCCTGCTCACTGCTCCCTATTTTGTCGGCTTTTGCGCGCGAGTCACAGGCAATACGAGTGCGAAATGAAGAGCGTCGCGATTAATCGCGCGAGTAGAGCAGTGTGTGGCCAGAGGGCAATGTCGCGGCGAACGGCAGCGCGATGAGCAGAACGAGGAGCGTAGTGTGGCTGCGGCATAAGGTATCTACTCGCATAATGCTGCCCATGGTGCGGATACGGTGCATTTTCATCAAACGAACATAGAAAGAGGCAGAGCAAGAGCATTCTTTGGTGATCTTTTGGGGTAAACTAAAACGCGTATTCGGTGTTGTTCAGTATTAGAACATTGCATAAAATCTTTTCGGACGCACTAAGAACAACGAAAGAATGCTCTACGCCTGTTTACACTAAGATAATTTGACATAGTGGGGTCAGAATGAACATTCGCTCGTTTGATCTAAATGCACCAATGCACCGCTAACACATTAAAGTTTGCCGCATGGTTGCCAACACAAAAAACTCCTTTATTTCAAAAAATTAAAAAAGGCGTCTGAAGGCCTAGTCAAGTGGCATACGCTTCATAGCGTTTCTCTTTCTACAAACTTTGACGTCAGAGAATGCTGAAATACGCTATACGACAGGTTGTTTTAGTTTTAAGAATATTAAATAAAACATGTATACATAATAGTAGTATATTTTATTCCTTAATTAGTTAAGTAGTTTATACCACCATTTATTTAATTCAGTACACACTTTTAAAAATACTAACAAAAAATACAATAATAAAAATTACAAACATAAAAATATAAAAGAACAGGTTGAGGCTGTAACGATGATCAATTTTTTCACCTATGACCTGCACTAAAATATGACCAGTTATCAGAAACTTTAAAAGGTTTAATATACTGTAACTAATGCAGTTTCATTATTTAAATCTGTGTAGGTAAATAAAATAATGTTTTGGGAGCGAAAAAATATTATACAAAACTACTTGGTCAGACACACTGCATTAGGTTTAAAAGTAATACACTTAAAAACTACACACAACACACTTTAAAAAATACACTGTAGGTTTAAAAGTAATACACTTAAAAACTACACACAACACACTTTAAAAAATACACTGTAGGTTTAAAAGTAATACCTACTGCACTTATGTACTTAATTTTAATTAGTCTTTATTTAGTAAGTAATTCAGTCTTCTAGCTTTTATAATAATATACTTAATTCAACAATTAACTAAATGACTACTTCAGTCTTTATAACCAAAATTATACCCGGCGCGGCCTAAGATGATCCCTATGACAGTTCGTCTTAGTGATTGCTCGTATGATGGATCGTGTCGATACTTTACTATTTTATAGGCTAAGGCGTGGTTTGCATTCAGCCACGTCGGTAAACATGTTTTTACAAATATTATAAAATGAATTTTTAACGTCTATTATGTAAACGAAACGGTAAGTAAAACGAAAGCTTTCCAAAACATAAAAATGCACCTTATCATTTTCTCGTAATCTTTAACCCGTTTAACACAGTGTATATTATTTTATCATGAAAATGGAATCCCCCATTTAATTTTTCTAAAAAACTTATATGTATTATCATAGGTAAGTAAATTAACGCGAACGGTAATTAATTAATTAATTATGCTGCGATCTTCTGTTCCATTCAATAGAGAATAAACTATAGCTTAAGCATGGAAAAAATGTGAACTCGTTTCCATTATCGAAATTTGTTTATCGATACTTTCCGCACTAGTCGATAAATGCCAACGATGTAAGTTTTGAAGGACGTAAACGTAAAGTCAGATTGATATAATTTCTCGTAAATGTTAAGAATTGTTATAATTCCAACGGAATATCATTGTAATGGCATAAAGCTACGTAAAAATTAATAAATGCCATTTTTAGACGCCTCCAATACGTTTATAATTTAATGGTGACGCCATTACAAGTTTGTCTCTTGAGAATAACTATCAGTGTCATAGGGATCATCTTAGGCCGCGCCGGGTATACATAATTTTGTTTTAAAAAATTAAACAATGGTTAATTATCAAACTTATTTGTCAATAAAATAATGCTCCCGTGAATCAGGAGTGCAGTGCTGGCAGTGCCAGGTGCTGTTCCAGTTAGTTGGACCAGGGAACCACTAGTTCATACATACTACACGCCATTACCATAGAGATACAAAAATAACCTATAAAAATAATCTATTAACTGAATTATTTAGCACTAGCTTTCCGCCCGCGGCTTCGCCCGCGTTTTCAAAGAAAACGTTCCCGTAGGATTTCCGGGATAAAACCTACCCTATGTCCTTTCTCGGGTATCAAAATATCTCCATACCAAATTTCATGCAAATTGGTTCAGTAGTTTAAGAGTGATTGAGTAACAGACAGACAGACAGAGTTACTTTCGCATTTATAATATTAGTATGGATTATTCTGCCACTCATCAGCTCATCTTAGTTGCTGGAAATGGGTCCAACCGCCACACTCGGTTCATCACCATCCTCTTGTTGCTCAGCCATATTAGGGGGAGGTAATTGAGCATCCTGTGCAATATTGTGCAGAACACAACATGCAATAGTCACCTTACTGGCAACACGAGGATGGTAATGTAGTGTATGATCCTTCAGCAAGCATCTCCAGCGAGCCTTCAGTATACCAATACATCGTTCAATACAATTGAGTGCCTGTAAATGGCGTGTAGTGTACACCGCTGTTCCAGAACCTGCTTCGGCATTTAAAATTGGTACCATTAGCCACGCTCTCTGTGAGTATCCAGAATCACCTAAAACAAATAATGTAGTTAAAGAGCTTTATAACTTCAATATTTTTATGATAAACTAGATTTCCGCCCGCGTTTTCAAAGGAAAACCCGCATAGTTCCCGTTCCCGTGGGATTTCCGGGATAAAACCTATCCTATGTGTTAATCCAAGTTACCCTCTATATGTGTGCTAAATTTCATTGTAATCGGTTCAGTAGTTTTTACGTGAAAGAGTAACAAACATCCATACATCCTTACAAAGTTTCGCCTTTATTATATATATTAGATATTAGATATATATAAGTAGGTAGGAATTATTTGATTTACCTAATAGCCACGTCAATTCACCATTTTCATGAAGTCCACGCATGTATGGTTCCACTTCACTGGATGACCATATGAAGAAATCAGGAGTGGCTCCACCATATTTCGCATTAACATTGATAATTTTTAAATTATCATCACATATCTGAAAAAAAAGTATAAAAAATATTCTATTTGCAGTTGCTTTGTTATTTTGTTTTAATGTAACATGATTAAAAACAATGCTTACTAACTAATAATACATATGCAAAGAAATATAGCTTACCATTTGCACATTTAAGGAATGGTATCCTTTTCTGTTCAAATAATTCTGTTCATCAATGTGGGGTTTTACGATAGATATATGAGTGCAAGCTATGCATCCTATTACCCCTGACAATTGAAATTTCTTTTGAAACCTGTAATTAGGTATCACATTTTATAATCAAAGACAATTACCTACATAATATATTAAAAAATATATTAAATTGTTAAAAAGACTTTCAAATGGATTTGTCATAATATTTTGTAAACCTTTAAAACATTTAGAATTCAACAGAAACAAACATTTTGTATTTGAATTTCTTTTAATACATATGGACTACTAGCTTTCCACCCGCGGCTTCGCCCGCGCAGTCAAAGAAAAACCCGCATAGTTCCCGTTCCCGTGGGATTTCTGGGATAAAACCTATCTTATTTTCCGGGATAAAAAGTAGCCTATGTCCTTTCTCGGGTATCAAAATATCTCTATACCAAATTTCATGCAAATTGGTTCAGTAGTTAAGGCGTGATTGAGTAACAGACAGACAGACAGAGTTACTTTCGCATTTATAATATTATATAGTATGGATAAGTACTTAATTGTTGAATAATCAATATGTGGTACTTATAATATAATTGTTTGTGACTACAATAGCAGCGACCATCTTCAATGCGAAGGATTAAGTTATTTATTAAAATTGTACAAAACATTGAATGTTACAAATAAATTAATAAAAACACTTACTCTTGTCGAATTCTTTCTCTTTCTTGGTGTGTTTGCGGGAAAACTATCCATTTGTTCACTATCAGAGGACTGTTGAGTGCCTCCACAACTTGCCTAATGCATCTACTTGCAGTGCGTTGTGGCAAATGTTGTGTGACACCCACAATTCTCTGATAGGATCCCGTTGCGAAGAAACTCAGAGCGCAAAGAACCTACGATAATAAGTAGAATTAGGATACGTAATATTTTTTTTATTTTTTACTAACAAATGGATCTGCGATATCCGAATTTTTATGCTAAAAAAAAAATAGATACATGTGCACAACACATGCCTTTCATTGGGCATTTAAAATATCGGACATCACTTATAAACAATCGCAGTGAAGAAACTGTGGATTACCTTTACTTCCAAAGGAATTTCTTTAGTCCCCCGTATTTTTGTTTCGTTACGTAGGCTGCAGCAAAGCTCTCTAAAAGTTTTTTTACTTAGCCTAAAACGCTCCTGAAACAATTGTTCCGGCATTTCATCGATTGTCTCCAATTGTCTCCGTCTGGACGTATATCTTTTTTGGCGCCTGAGCCAAACTTCTTCATCGTGCGCAGCTTTTAAAAGTCTCAAAGCGTGCATTATATGAAAACTTATTAAAATTTTATAATCACCAGGAAACACAACACGCAACTTCAACAGCTGATTATAAAATCGCCATTTTGTTTCGATTTCTACAAGATGGCGTGGCGTGCGCTAGTTATCGAAGTACCTACAAACGCCCCACAGAACGCCCACAAAGCGTTTCTCCTGTCAAAAGTGCCACTTGGCTAAACATTGGTGGCGCCCCGCGCCTGTCGTATGACTTTACGTTCCGTTTCATGGAATAGAAAAACAATGCCACTTGTCTACCAATTTTAGTTTCGTTACGCTAGGTCACGTGACGTATCTTCAGCTTATGTCAATCTCATACATTCTTTTATCTATTCTAATATACTTTACGCTAATAGAAAGCCTCTTGTCTAGGGGGGCTGATCTTATTAGTGCATGAGCGATGAAGTTACGATTGCTATATTATAAATTAATATGGATAGTTTGAGTTATTGAAATGGGACAAATAAAATTATTGTAAGCAGGGAAAATTATAATCATACCCAACAACACATTTAACCCAAAAACCGTACCCATATTAAAATATCATTAACTTTACCCTGGGGTACGAGTGTACCCCTATGAAAAAAAATAAGATTACAAAAATATTATTAACTTTTATTAAATGTTCATTTATTAAGGTCATTTTAACATTCATTTATGTCTTAATAATTTATTTTATTACGGCATTTTTATATTTTTTCTACAATTTACACACACTTAACGTTGGTGATCAAAATTTATGAAAAACTAGCTGCTCCGCGCGGTTTCACCCCCGTGGCTCCACTCCTGTTGGCCGTAGCGTGATGATATATAGCCTAAAGCCTTCCTCGATAAATGAGCTATCTAACACCGAAATAATTTTTCAAATCGGACCAGTAGTTCCCGAGATTAGCGCGTTCAAACAAACAAACAAACAAACAAACTCTTCAGCTTTATAATATTAGTATAGATTTAAACTTAGTGCACTATTTGCGTGACTGACGGACTTTTAACGTGGATATTCAAGTTACATCTCAGATTTTGAAACAGCAGTGGTCCCTGCGATAATAAATGCAGAAAGAAAGCTGGAAACTTATAAGCGCTTGTCAGCGCTGGTAACCCGCGTAGGAAAATATATGAACACGCGCCGATAAGCGCTGAACGGCGCCGACAAGTTCCGACAAACTTCAACACGCGCTGGTCTGCGCTGGGCGCTGCCATATACAATTTGTTTTGGTCTGCTTCAACTTGCTTCCTTTGTGTAGAACGAACCAGCGCTGACAAGCGCCGGGAAGCGCTTATAAGGTTCCAGCTTTCTTTCTGCATACGCCACGCCACCCGCCTAATATTCCGTGTAACACTATAATATAAAATATTGTAGTAATAATACTATTTGTTTCAGATTTTGAATGCAGTCAATATTAATTATCAATGAAAAAATGTAATTGGGATATTGGTGTTGGAATTGATATCTCTTAATATGTATCAAATATACTTGAATAAAACAATTTCATGTCAATTCAATAAATATTTTATTTTATGATTGTGTTTTAATTTCTATTTAAACTGTCAACTTAATTTTAATATAATAATATATACTTAAAAACCCTATTTCCTGTAAATTGTGCCTATATTTTGTTTTGTTTTGTTACCTATGTACCACAAAAAAATTTTAAACACGGTTTATCTTACAACAGCATAATAATTCTAATTCTAGTGCTGCTTGTAATTGAACTGGTCAAAGACCTAACCTAACATATTGTTGTTCTAACAAAAAACTTACACTCTGGGGAAGAAAAATAAAACAATAATTTCATTTATTGGTATATTTATTTGCTCAAGATATTTACACGCAGTCAACAATTTCGGCGGATAATTTCAAATGCATATATCTATATTTTATGTGTTTTTTACTGTGCAAATTGATTTTATTTGATCTCTTTGTCTATGGTACAAAGCTTAAGCCATTTCTTTTAATTTAAAAAATACATTCTTTCGCTCTCACACTTCTTTTTTTAAATACATAGTTTTGTTCTAAAAATGACTTTTTTCTTTTATAAGGGGCGTTTTTTCAATCTTTGCTTAAATTATAAAGAAACCATTTCAGAAATGTCTTCTAACTAGATGATCTAGAGGTTTTATATTTGAAAAATCAAGAAATATTGAAAAATCACCCCAAAATGGAATAAAAAATATCATATGTGCACAAAATTAAAGAAAATCATATTCATAAATGCATTTAATTCAGAAAATAATACAGCATTTTTTTCACAGAGAAACATAACTGTACTTGTACAACATATTTTTTACAAACAAGGTATTTTGGTATAACCAAGTATTCGTTTTTGTATTATTGCTAACAGAGAGAAATATCGCCGTCTCGCTCTCACTCATAAGCGACCACGTTAATGTCGTAAATGAAAATTTTAATTTAACTCAAGAAAAAGACTAGATTTTCCGTTTTTCATAATAAATATGCAGTTAAAAATTAAACACGCTTTATGATAAATACATTGAGTTACTATGTACTACTTACTAGAGAGGACATCGCTACTACACTATTTGAAACACGAGTTAGAGCCAATCGTCTCAAACAAATTTTTTTGTTACATTGATTGGTTTTAATTTCTAAGTAATATGAGGCAGAATATCTATCCACCACGCGCCGCGCACATATTTTGTTCGTGGTGCCCTCTCTATAATAATACCTCAATGTGTATAGAAGTTTAAAATGAGTCCATTTAAAGTCAAAATCAAGTCTAAAAGAGACACACAAACATACAGGTGAAACTAATAAATGCGTGTTAAAAAGATATTGTGTTAATTTCGCGGCATTTAGGAATTATACTTGTTATAAAGGCGGTTTTTCATATACGACATCAACGCAACAATATCTATGAAGAATTTTAAAAACACCTAATCTAACGTCCCTAGACGTATAATAAAAATATCGCCCACTGAACAGTGAATATACGATACAACTTAAATATACATTTAATATAGTAATTATATAGAAAAAAAACATCCGTGGCTGTCTGACGATCACTTGTCTACGTACTAGAAAAAAAAATGGCACATCGTTCAAACAGCCACAGATTAAACAGTCCATTTACGCGCCAAAAACACGTCACAGACAACGCGCGGCAGACCATAGCTAATAGACAATAAAACACAAAAAGGTTTTATATTTATTGTAAAATCCTTTTATTGTTTTTAATTATTATTGTACACTTATTGTACATATCATTTTTATAAGTTAAATGATATTTTTCGCGATGAAAATAAATGCTTGCTTAATTGCAATGATGAATTTGGTATTTTAGTTGCCAGTATGTATTGTACAAAAAAATATATTTTTCTTAAGCTTTCCTTCGTATTGATAGATTTTTTACTATAATATATTGATATCCATCAATTTTTACTATAATATATGATGTAGTGGGAATTTAGATGTTCCAGGACAATTTTCCAGGGATTAATAATGTTTTCCTTTTAATATTATTAAATGAGAATTCATACAGTTTAAAAAAATTACTTATACGAAAACGAAACAAAAACACAGCATAGCAGATATACTTTCTTAACATAGGTAAATGCAAAATTTGAAAAAAAAAATAGTGGGGTTAGGTGCAGATGCATTATACATCTGTTTCACTGATCGATTTTCTTTAGGGACAAGTAGGTGATCAGCCTTCTGTGTCCTGCCAGACGGAAACATTTTTGAAGTGAAAACTTCTTTAGCGGCGTTGAGCACTTTTTCTGTAATGGGTATAAAATCTTAAACTCGCGTCAGGACACGTGACCTGATCGAATAAGCGTAAGACAGATGGATATCAAACATGCTCAACGTTAATAATCAAGTATTCACTTCTGCCGGAACTCCCGGAGTGCAACCCGTCTTTTTTTCCTTCGTCTCCACCGGGAATCGAACCCAGGACCCCTCGGTGTTATGCTCACGCGTCAACCGTACCAAGGAGGCGGTCAATCGAATCAAATTTTCGAGTAGTTTTAATTAATTATTTAACACTATATTTCACTTTGTACTATAATTACTAAAAAATATCGATTCAGTCAACATTTAATGTGAAAATAAGTTATGTCTACGCATGTACTAAGTTACATCAAGTTTGATTATATGACTATCTGACAATCTTAATTGGCTGGACACATTTAGATGAATTCGACAAAAAAGATAGCTGGGTAATTTTTAGTTATTACGTCGTTAACTAAGTAAATGCTTAACGCTAACCTAAATACATAGTTACAACAAAAACAGTTTAATGTGGCCAATTATCATAATAAATTTACTAACTTACAATTTTTAATTGGAAGAAACACAAATTCGCGCGTTTTTTTGTATAATATATATTTACGGAGGTTAAAAATTATAATATTTTTTTATTGAACTTTTGTCTGTTTGTCTATATGTATGTCTGGGCTTAACTCAAAAACTACTGGATGGATTTACTTCAAAGGTACCGAGATAGCTTGAGACCCGAGGAAGGCCATAGGATAGGTTTTATCCCGGAAATCCCACGGGAACGGGAACTATGCGGGTTTTACTTCGAGAACGCGGGCGGAAAGCTAAAAATATATACATAATATATTACTAGCTTTGCCCTGCGGTTTCACCCGCATTGCTCCGCTCCTGTTGGTCTTAGCGTGATGATATATATCCTTCCTCGATAAATGGGCTAACACCGAAATTTTCAAATCCGACCAGTAGTTCCTGAGATTGGCGCGTTCAAACAAACTCTTCATATTTATAATACTAGTATAGACACACCGGTCTGTCTGTGCGTGCGCGCGTAACGATTTACTCTCTCAGTTTTAGCGCGTGATCTTTGATCGCACCACCGTCGCCCTCGGAGACGAAACGTTTGCGGCCCCTGGAAATAAAATTAAAAAAAATTAGTTTAAGGGCTGATTTTTCAATCCTTGGTTAAAACTTATTCGTCGAATAATGTGTATACAACTACCATTTTAAAAACGTATTCTAATTGCCCGTATTTGACAGTTTACGTGACATTTTAATATTATCGTGTAATACTTTATTGGACGGATAAGTTTTATCCAAGCATTGAAAAATCGGCCCTAAATTAACTAAAAAAAAAAAACAGGCCAAGTGCCCTTTCTATTATGTTGAAACGATAAATGTATGTTTTAACTATATTTCTACATTTTAAATGGTTTTGTTTTATGTACTTTCATTTTAATATGTTGTACAATAAAGAGTAAATAAATAAATAAAAATAAATATGTTTGTGCTATAGGGCTTGTTAAAAATAAATACCTAAACAATTTTTTTAAGACATTGGTTTAACCAAATTTCAAACTGTGTTCCCTGTGATTTTGATTTCCTTGCGAATGGCGAAAATTGCAAAAATTTCTAGCATATAGTACAGCTGTATCTTGACGAAAAAAAAGTCTCGGTCTGGTAGGACACAGAAGGCTGATCACCTACTTGTCCCTAAAGAAAATCGACCAGTGAAACAGATCTATAATGCATCTGCCCCTTACCCCACTAGGGGGCATGGAAAGAAAGAAAGAAACAAAAAATATTTATTGTCACATGTTACACACACTTAATAACTAAGTACTTATATTACTAAAAAAAATTAAAAATAGTTTACATGGCAATCGGGTCAGATTCAGCCATGCTTTGCCATGTCGGGCTTTAACACCTGAACAGCGCTGATTTTCAGTCTACTTTTGTCTGATTTTTTTAAAGTGAAACTTTTATTACATCGTCTCAAACTTTTTTGTCTGTGTAGCGCATGTCGCGTGTATCGCGACTGCCGAGTAGGTATACCTACTCGGCAGCCGACCGTCACGCGACATGCGCTACACAAAGCAGTGTTCGGAACCGTCCGAACAGTTTCACTTTTACCGTGGTTTCATAAAACCACACAACATTTTTTCAGTCTGATTTTCAGACCGGCAGACACTCACCGCGTGGGCATCCGCTTGAGCACCGGCTCCCCGAGCCGGAACCGCTGCTGGCAGCGCTCCACGAACCGGTCGAGCATTATGTACGCGAGCGGCACGTCCAGCACTATGTCCGACATGTCCTCCAGCACGCGCAGGAAGCCCTAACGATACGACCAATTCTATTCTAATATATATTATAAAGGCGAAAGTTTGTAAGGATGTATGGATGTATGGATGTATGGATGTTTGTTACTCTTTCAGGTAAAAACTACTGAACCGATTACAATGAAATTTAGCACACATATAGAGGGTAACTTGGATTAACACATAGGATAGTTTTTATCCCGGAAATCCCACGGGAACGGGAACTATGCGGGTTTTCCTTTGCAAACGCGGGCGAAGCCGCGGGCGGAAATCTAGTAATCAATAAAATAATAAAAAAATGTGTGCATGTAGGTACTAGTAGTAATCGTAATTGAAAAAAGTTAAGCAAAAGTGCAGTTTTATCAAAACGAAATATCATGTTATTCTATGTCGTCGTTACTAGGTTACATTGTTGAATTTCGTTGAACTGTCAAATGTTGCCTATTAAAATGGCTCTACTATAACTTCCGAACCGCCATTAAGTTTGAATCGAACTGTAAGTATAATAACAAAGTTGTTTTCATCACATGCACGTATGCTTGGGCAGGCGCAGCGCATTTCATTATCAAACTATTATCGACATTGTCCTAATTAAAATAAGATTCAAAATCAAATAACAACAATTTATTCGTCGCCACCAACACGCTCGCGCGGCACGCAAATCTCGTCAACCAAAAATCATCCGTTTTTTTTTCTCTTCTCTTGATTATTTCCTCTCATTCTTTTACAAGTAATGTAATCAATAACATGTCCCAATCATTGAGGTATTATTACTACGTATAGAGAGGAGACCACTAACAAATTCTGTGCGCGGCGCGGGGCGGCTAGTGAGTCATACACTTTGTAGATATTCTGCCTCTTATTACTTATAAATGTAACCAATCAATGTAACATATAAATATTGTTTATCTTATTAAAAAATATGAATAAACTTATCAATTAAAACCAATCAACGTAACAAAAAAAAAAATCGGTTTGAGACGATTGACTCTTAATCGTGTTACAAATAGTGTAGTAGCGATGTCCTCTCTAGTACGTAGTACATAGTAATTAATGGTCCCAATCCATCATTTTATTCGCGAATGTACACGTGTATCTCTCGAAAAATTTATTACATAAAGAATGACGATAAGTGTGTCGAGTAAACTCAGGTAGTGTGTCATGTATTGCGGGAATGCGCTGCGTTGCCCTTCGCTATATCTGCGCCAGCCCTTTATAACCTCATCCTTCTACAAATAGAGCAATAATTGAAAATGCAGGTGAAGCCACGGGCAAAAAGCTAGTATCAATATAAAAACAAATTTATAAGGACTTAGATACATAAAACTGAAAGAATAGAATAAATTCGATCGCTCTGGCGAATCACGAGTGGCCGAGTTGGTCAGGCATCCGCCCCGGATTGGTTCGAAAGGATGCGGGTTCGAGTCCCGCCTGGTGATAGAATTTTTTCTATTCTTTATAAATTTATATTTATAAAGCATTTGAATGCCATATAACCAAAAATATCAAATCTATACTAATATTATAAAGCTGAAGAGTTTGTTTGTTTGTTTGAACGCGCCAATCTCAGGAACTACTGGTCCGATTTCAAAAATTCTTTCGGTGTTAGAGAGCCCATTTATCGAGGCAGGTTATAGGCTATATATCATCACGCTAAGACCAACAGGAGCGGAGCAATGCGGGTGAAACCGCGCGGCACAGCTAGTTCAATATAAAAACACTCACTCTATCCATCTGATCGGGTGTGACGATGACACTCCGCCTCAACTCAGCGAGGAAGGTGCACAGTTGGTCTTCCACGCTTGAGTTTATAGCCTCCACCGCTAGTAGTACCGTCTGAAAAAGCAATATTATAATCTATATATGCTTAATATATATAAAACTCGTGTCACAATGTTTGTCCTCAATGGACTCCTAAACCACTTAACCGATTATAATAAAATTCGCACACCATGATCGATCCAACTTGAGAGATAGGATAGTTTAAACATGTAGGTACCACGGGCGAAGCCGGGGCGGACCGCTAGTATGTAATATATAAAATTGAAACCCGTTTCGCGTTGTCACGGCATCACGTGTGAACGGCTGAACCGATTTCGATAATTCTTATTATATTCCTTGAAGTACGAGGAGGGTTCTTATGTAGAGAAAACGTAAATATGTACCACGGGCGAAGCCGGGGCGGACCGCTAGTTGTCATATAAATAGCTACTTAGAGAAATACATATATTTTGAAATGGTGGCTCATCATCATGGTTTATGAGATACAGCCTGGTGAGAGATAGACAGACAACAAAGTTTGAATAATAGAGTCCCGTTTGACCCTGTCCATACGGAACCCTAAAAATAAAATCTATGGGCATGGGAAGGGGGCGTCGCGTCGTACTTTCGATAATGAATAGAACATAGACTTAAAAACAAGAAAAAGGATCCGCACATACAGACACACGGACGTCCAAGACAGAACTTTTTTAAACTGTTTTTTAACTAGTTTAAATAACAAAAATGACATCAAAAATATCATGAATGTTAAAAATAGTGTTTTTTCTTAATATGTGTGTGTATGTATTATCTTACAAGTGCAATGTATGATACATAAAGACATTTTAAGTTTGAAAAATCAGATGTTTTGCGCGAAGTGACAGTAGTACCCACCTCAACGCTTCGCTTATGAGGCGTGCAAAATGTTAGGAGAGTACAATAAAAGCTTAAAAAATCGTTTAAAAATAATTTATTGCGTTATGCCAATAGTCGTAGAACAAATGTTGTTACTTATGATGTAAACTATCTTGTCCTGCGAGGTTGCTGATGTTTTACAAGTAACCCTGTATATGTAGACAGAGTGATGTAAATTTTGACGCATTTTTGTTATTTATGTATTTCAATATTACCACACAGACCAACTCATATTAAAAGAGCTTTAATACTATAGGCCCATCTAGTACTACCAGATGGACTAGATTTTCAGACCTAGTCCAAGACCTCAATCATTGAAGACACAAAATCACATGGAATGCGGACTTACTTCAAAGATCACCTTGTCGTAATAAAATTGCCCGAATCAAATATTTTACAAACCAATATTTATAAACCACAGGACAGTTCTTTGGCATATTACTATAATATATAATGTTATACTATAACTAGCGGTCCGCCCCGGCTTCGCCCGTGGTACACGTTTACGTTTTCTCTACATAAGAACCATCCTCGTACTTCAAGGAATATAATAAAAAAAGAATTATCGAAATCGGTTCAGCCGTTCTCGAGTTATGCGCTTACCAACACATTTTGCGATTCATTTTTATATATAAGAAGATATAGATGTTAAATATGTAATTTGTAAAATTAAATTGTAAAACTGACATGATTAAAAAGAGCAACTATGTACTTTCTTGCCGGTTCTTCTCCGTAGATACTGCTTTCCGAATCGGTGGTAAATGTTAAAAATTTGTACCTAATGACGTTTCAAAAGTGCTTCTAGAAGAAGTCTTATTAAATAAATAAATGAATGAATGAATGAAAATAATTTATTTGCACCAAAAACAAGGAAACAATACGAAAAAAACACATACAAACAAACACGTACAAAAAGGCGGCCTTATCGCTAAAGCAGCGATCTCTTCCAGGCAACCTTTAGTCGAGGATCATGAGAATTACGTTTTATGATGAGGTTGATGGTGCAGAACACAAAAATCATTAAATAAATAAGTATAAGACTACACATAGTATACATACATATACATACATACGGATATTATAAAGATAAAAAGTAAATATTTAGTTGCTTTTTAAACTCATTCAATTCAATAAATGTTTGAGTTTGAGTTTAATCTACAGCACCATGTAGCAGCTAGCAGTTAGCAGCTCGTCCAGGGTTACCTCGTACACCAGCTCGTGGTGGAAGTGCGGCACCTCCAGGTCTCGCACGCAGCGCATCGCCTCCGCCAGGTCCCTGGAGGTGAGGTACTCCTTGAGGAGCAGCTGGATCTGACGAATGAGGGACTTCACTGGCCTGGGGGTGGAAACGAGCTTGTAGTCACTACATAGTATTAAACAAATTCGCTTTTTCTGTCCCTATATCCCTATACATGCTTAAATCTTTAAAACTACGCAATGTATTTTGATGCAGTTTTTTTTACTAGATATTAGGTTTTAGACAAAGCGGGCGAAGCCGCGGGCGGTAAGCTGGTGATAAATAAATAATAAAAATCTTTATTGACATAATAATACAGGTAAAAATATTCGTCTCTAATTCTTCCCTTCGTCTCCTAAACTAGCCAGAATAAATTTTAATTTAGCAAACATATTTGTAGCTACATTGTTTGTAGTATATTTGCTACAAATAATATAAGTAAGTAGTAGTAAATTTTCTGTAGGATTGCTAGTTTAGGAGGAAAAGCGTAAAACACTTAGCAAGATGGCGGCCGGGATAAAAATATTGTGACCTTGAATGTTTACACATTTATGCGTGTAACAAATATGTTAATCATACCCAATTATGTATATGAAAATGTCAAGAGACGTGCGTACGATTTATTATTGATAGCTTTTTCATTGGTTAACAATGATTGAAAAATCTGCCTAATTGGAGAAATTTTTAACAGTAAAATGTATCATGAAACAGGATTCGAAATCCCGCCTTTTACCTAATGTAGTAAACCGTTACATTTTTGCTTTTTGAAAACAAAATTTTGAGAGGAATATTTTGAAATTTGAGAAATACATGCATTTATTTTAAAATTCAAAAAATCTAAATAAACTACTAAAACCCACCTGATACCACCGCCAACGCCCCATATATTGTCCAATCGCACGAGCCCATGCTTCATGGACAACAACGTTTCCGCCCTGTGTATCGCTTGTCTGAAAGAAAAATATAATATTTTATAAGTAAACAGCTAAAAGTGAGCAATTTTTATCTTAAATTGTAGTTAAAACTATATTTTCTTGCATTTTAGATATTATTTTGGTTGGAGAATCTGTCGGGATCGCTTCATCAATAGCTAATGTTATTAAATTTCAAATTTACATCTTGAAATTTTTAGTTGTCACTTTTTGGTCTGTTTTTGTACTAGCCACCTAGCGGGCATAGTTGGTTGTGTGTACTAAATGCATTTACAAGTGTGTGTGTGTGTTTTGTCATACGGATATTTATGTGCGTGTTTGTGTGAGTTACGTTGTTTGCGCGCGTATAGGTGTATTTACTAGCGTGCCTGTGGATGTGTGTGTTTAAGAACGTGCATGCGTTTAGGTCTTTGCTTGCGATCGGTGTGTTCAAGTGTGTTTTTGAGTGCTTGCATGTGCATGCGCTTAACAGTGTGTATTTATGAGCGTGTGTATGTGTTTAAGTGTATATGTAAGTGCGTGCGTGCTTTTGGGTCTTTTCTGTGTGTGTTGTGTATATTTGTGTGTATGTCTGTATATCTCACCTGGCCGGTGCGTTCAACGGCAACTCGGCCATGTTCTGCAGGAAGCGCGGCGGCAGACAGTCGTCGGCGACGCATCGCGCTATAAAGTTGGACAGCAACACCGCCGCGTCGGGCGTGTCCAGTATTAGATCTGGCGCCTTTTCTAGGAGACGTTCGAACGCTAGAAGAATAAAGAAACAAAAAATTATTAAAATAAAAGACGTGTAGCACTCGGGGACTGCCGCGGTAAAGCTATTGCATGCTATGCCTTCAAGCCACACCTCCGTGTCCGTCGGAGTGGGGAGCGTGAGGTTTTTCGTAACTAAATTTCTGGATTCGGTCCCCAAGGCTGCGATAGAAGCTATGCAATAGCTTAAAAAAAATGGAATGAATAGCGAAAGAATTATGTAAATGTAAGAGGACTACAGCGCTGTAGAAAATAATTTAGATTTTTACATAAAAACCCTGTCAAGTGTGAGTCGTACTCGCACACGGAGTGATCTACACAAATTTGATTTTTATTGTTTGTAGTAAGTTTAAATTTCTATTGTTCGAGAAAGTTCTAATTTTAATACATATTAAAAATCCGAAACTGTCAGTCACTTTTACGCCTCATGGCCATAGAAGCAATTTAATTGTATAGTGGAAAACCCATCTATTATATTTTTCAAACTTTTAATTTTTTCATTGGTTATCAGTAGCTTTTAAAACAAAAACTATAATAAAGTGACTCACCATAACCAATATCCTTAACGGTAAAGATCCTTCCATAGAGATCAGATATGAGGACGGATGCCATCTCGCAGTGGGATGGTTTATGGTCCAGTGCTACTTCTATTATGGTCTCGCATACCTGTGAATATAATAATTATATTTATTGCAGGAAAAGCAAGTATTTTTTTAAACAACATTTATGATGACCCCGTGACCACGCTCGTTGTAAAGTGTTCGAAACGTCGGGAAAATAATATAATGAATACAATCGCGTTTAAAATCCGTTAAAAAGTCTTTAAATTTTTAAATGTATAATACTAGCGTAAAATCAAACACTAGAAAATACTAATACTTATGATGGTACATAGTATAAAATAAAGTCACTTTCTCTGTCCCTTTGTATGCTTAATTCTTTAAAACTACGCAACGGATTTTGATGCGGTTTTTTTTAATAGATAGTAATTGAAGAGGAAGGTTTTAGTATAAAATTTTTTAGGTTCTAGACAAAGCGGGCGAAGCCGCGGGCGGTAAGCTAGTTAAAAATAAAACTATTTTAAAAATTATTTCACGAATAGAAAACTACATAATTTCTTATTTACATAGGTAATAAATTTCATTTCCCTTATGTATAATTCAAATTTACACCATACAATATAAAAATCGTAGATAATATATCATTTTTTTTATATCTTAGTTTACATTAGGGCCGATTTTTCAATGCTTGGATAAAACTTATTCGTCGAATAATGTATATACCTACCATTTTAAAAACGTATTCTAATTGCCCGTATTCGACAGTTTACGTGACATTTTAATATTGTCGTGTAATACTTTATTGGACGGATAAGTTTTATCCAAGCATTGAAAATCGGCCCTTAATACAATAAAATCGCTTACCAAATGACTCTGCTTCGAGGGAACAAATTCAAGGAAATCCTCAGCCGCCGCGTTGGTGTCACCATGCTCAAAGTACTCCAGTATCACCGGTTCTGATTTACGCTGGAACAAACATACAAACAAATTATTTACCACTAAAGCAAGCCAATTTTGAAGTATTATATCTTTTGATCACTGACTAACTTTTTGGACAAATCGGTTGCAATGAGCAAATAAACGCGAGTCACACCGCGTGTTACAGCTAGTTTAGCGTAATTTCCTAAGAATATATATGTTATAGTCAAAGTCCGATACACAGTCTCTTCGCGGAAGGACTGGTTTATCCTAGGTTTGGCCAAAGCCATCAGGCAATCCCCGAAATACATTTCAATTTCGCCCTTTGCCTGAAGTATTTTTAGTCAAACCCAGGAGCTCCTAACTTTTCAGTCAAACGTCGAAAGTAAATTATTCTGTTTCGGTTTTGGCCTAGTCAATCCTAGAAGCGACTGCAATTCTCGGTCAAACGTTGATCTGAACATGTTTCAACAGGTTCATAATGTCTCTCGCGGACCGCGGTGTAGGTAGGTGTTCTATAAAGATTAATTTTTCATTTTAATTACCTAAGAAATTATTAAAACAATTAACATTAATGCCTCACCATGTCAGAAAAATGATTAATTTGTCACTTTAATTACCTAAGAAATTATTAAAACAATTAACATTAAAGTTAATGCCTCACCATGTCAGAAAAATGATTAATTTTTCATTTTAATTACTTAAGAAATTATTAAAACAATAAACATCAAAATTTTAAAAATGTTATTTTATTATACTTAATCTTATACAAACTAACCTCCGTATATTCCAAAGCATTTATTTATTTATTTTATACTTTATTGCACATCGTACAAAAGGCGGGCCTGATGCCACACGGCATTCTCTCAAAGCATCTCAAATATAAAAGTGAAAATCACGTAAGCTGACCAATGTCAGAACTGGCAGAGTTAAGCGGTTCTTAAGACTTGAAAGCTGCTTAAATGATAAAATGCTTCCAAATATACGAAGATAAGACACTTCATACCTATATCGGAGTTTGACTCGTCAAACCCCGATTTAATAAAATTGTGTTTTGACGTTTGCCTGACCAAATTAGTCTCTCCCAGGTTTGACGAAAATTGTTTAGTCAAAGGCCGAAAATTTACATTTGTTTGGGCTTTGACTAAGTCATTCAGTCTGACCTGAGGATTGACCAGTCCAACCTAGGAGCGCCGGAGCTTCGGAGTTTGCCTATAACATATATACATAATAATATATTGGACTAGATGCGCTCCGCGGATTTACCCGCTCCTATTAGTCTTAGCGTGTTGATATATAGCCTTAAATAGACTTAATCGACAAATGGACTATATAACAGTGAAATCATGTTTCAAATCGGAGATCCTGAGTTTATCGCGTTCAAACATACAAACTCTTGAGCTTTATAATATTAGTATAGATTTATCGATCCTGCATACATAAGTATGAAGGATCGATAAATCGGTATGTAACAATGAATAGACAATTTGCCAAGTGTTGAATTAAAATTCTGTACGAAGTTTTTGTACAAGCTCGTAATATTTGTTTTTTTTTTGTTATAAAATTGTATTTAGTGTTTCTTTGTGTTTTGTTTTAATTTTTGATACTTGGTGACCGTGTAATAATAATTTCGTTGTGTTTTAACTCGCTTTTATTAGCTTCGCCTATAATTATATTAAATTCAAACTTTTTCATTGTATTATTTGTTTGCTTTGTAATAGATAATTCAAAACAAAATCAAACTTTTATCTCTAACTAATTATGTACATACCCTGACAAATTTTTTATTAAAAAATACACACTTATATATGCAAAGGCGAAAAACTATGTCAAACTACAATAAAAATTCTCAACAATCAGACGTCTTTCTCTAACGCGTTATATGGCATATATATCTATCTCTAGTTGTGACACGATTATTCGAAAACCACTCGAGTGATAAGAAATCGGCGATAATATATTATCAGCATTATTCTTCCACTATTCTTATTCTTACTAATATTATAATTTGGTTTAAAAAACTAAAATAAATCTGAAGAAATTATTGTAATGTCACTGATCCTTTTAAGTGTACAAAGATTGAATAAAATCTGTCCGTTTAAAGTGGGTGAATATCGAATCAAAAGGAGTCGGTTACGACGAAGCTATTATAAAGTGGTGTTTGTTTGTTTGTCTGCCTTTCACGTCGCAATGGAGCAATTTTTAGATATTATTTTTCTTCTGGAAATATTTAGGATGCTAGAGATTGATAAAGGCTTTTTACCGCGATGAAAAATCTCATTTCAGTGGGAATTAGCTTTGTAACTCGTGGACGAAGCCGCGGACGGTAAGCTAGTATACTACATACATTAGTTTATTTGTAACTTAAAAAATTTACCAATTTTAACAGTTTAAGCCCTGAGGATTATCGATATAAAACACTTGATAAAAATTTAACATATATTAGGATTAAGATTACGATAAAAAAAACCTAACTTTAGTATAAATGCGACCGTACGTTTGTTTATCTTTAACGTACCAACGGGGCATTTTTAGGGTTCCGTACCCCAAAGGTAAAACGGGACCCTAATGCTTGACGTTGGGCGGTTCAAATTAACTTCATATTACTGTGATATATTCTATACTAATTATATTAAAATTATAAAGCTGAAGAGTTTGTTTGTTTGTTTGAACGCGCTAATCTCAGGAACTACTGGTCCGATTTGAAAA
This sequence comes from Colias eurytheme, assembly GCF_061535395.1. Taxonomy (NCBI): domain Eukaryota; kingdom Metazoa; phylum Arthropoda; class Insecta; order Lepidoptera; family Pieridae; genus Colias; species Colias eurytheme. The sequence goes on from NC_143008.1 coordinate 3,151,501, forward strand.
ATTATTTCGGTGTTGGATAGCCTATTTATCGAGGAAGGCTATAAGCTATATATCATCACGCTAAGCCCAATAGGAGCAGAGCACTGCGGGTAAAACCGCGGAGCACAGCTAGTTCAATTATAAATTACAACCAAATCGCTACCGCTTATATTTGCACCACACGCCATCTATACGGGTCAACGACCTAACGCCGCGGCCAAGTGTGAGTCGCCAAATAATCACGCGTAAATATGGGACGAGCGAGATTAAGATAACGTCTTATAAACAGTATCGATAAATCTATAAATGTAAAACTGTAAATAAAATTGAAAATGTTATTTTAAAATAACTTTTGCTCATGTTAGTACTAATTATTATTGAATTGAAAGTCAACTGAAAAAGGTTTTTTGTTTGTCTTTGTTCCAACATGGTATTCATATCAGGAACGGCTAAAGCCTTTTAAATGGGACTTTGACTAGAAGAACGCTATAACACTTTAAATTTTTACTTTCATCAATGCGTGTGTGCCGAGCACACGTGTCAAAAGTGAAACTTCTTTTGCAAGATTCAAAGATACCAAAATAGTCCTCTACTACATGACGTGACGGTATTGAAGAATTACTTCAAAATTTTATTAGATTTTCAATCACTCACCACAATCTCCTCAGGGTCAGCTTCCACAATCACCTGCTTGAACTCAATGTCGCCGTTCGTGACGGCCTCCGAGTCGTAGTTGGGGTCGTTCTCGTCTTCAGCGTATTCCTCCAGCATCTCGGACCCTGGGAGACCCCAGACGCCCTTGCCACCAGCACCACCTGGAACGAATTGGTATTGGTATCGAAGAGGTTTGACTCAATGATGTACAATGTAGACTCACACCTATTAAAACGTCGATAGAAAATGACGGAAGTGCGTTGTATAAAACATTCATTAGCACCTTATTACATGACAGTAGGTAATATTAAAAGTATATATGCTCATTAGAAAACTCTGCCCTACAGACGAGAAGGCATAGTTTTTCTTCGGACAACTTTTGATTGCGATTGTGAGGCTAAATTTTTATTGTCCGTCAATGCGATGACAATTTCATTTTGTAAGGATAACAACACAATTTACAAAAAGTACTTGGAGAAGAATAAACTTAGGTTCACATGTCTGACAAAACACAACTCAGCCGGGTTGATATGGCCTATACGAAAGTTTGGTGGACCTGTCGTGGTAATAGAAATTATAAGTGATTTTGATTCTTCAAGTCTGTATCCGTGGCGAAGAAAACATGTTGATAATGACATACATAGCGAAGATTCATAAGAATTGCGTCTTTGCAATGGAAACAAAAAAAAAATATTCTAAAGATACTGATAATCTAGTCAAAAAATTCTTCAAGATTCAGACAATTACCACATTGATTTTGAGTCCCTGCAGTGGTTATAAGAACCACAATAAATATTAGTTTAAAATTAGCTCAATGGTATTTACGAAGCGAGCCAAGCCCTACGCTTAAACCGGGTCAATCGTTTGCAGCAAACGACATTGTTTTGAAGCGTCACTGATAAGACTCTAGTCGCTACACATAACAACAAAACAAAGATAACACATTAGCTAGCGTACGTGACTATCCGCCTTATTACCAAACACGGACTAAGGGTCGTTGCATATATGGCAGAGCACAGCACAGCGCATTTTTCATTGTCAAACTATTATTTTGTCCACATGATGACAATGTTTCCTAATCAATTAAACATCGGTATATATAAGTAGTTTAAATACTAAAAAATACGCTCCTTGAGTGTGTGACGTGTACAAACTACAAAGTTTGAATTAAATCAGTCCTTTTAAAGTGGGTCAAAATTGAGTCTAAAGGAGTCGGTTACATACAAATTACAAACATACAGGTGAAGCTAATAAAAGCGTGTTAAAAATAAACTAACCATTCCATTAGAGTTCATTAGAGAAAAAAAAAATTGTGATTACAATAATCGTAAACAATAAAAAAAAATTGATTCGCGTAAAAATAATAATTTTGATCCGTTGCCAAAAATCACGACGATAAGGAAATATTTAGAAAAAAACACCGTCTATCTCTAACCAATTCACAGCTTTTATCAAACTACGCAGTAGAATTAAGTCACGAAACTAGAAGTGCACACACTTTTTTATTTTTTAGGACACGTTTAAAATTACCATTTTACCATATAGATGTTTTCTAATCAATAGTGATCAACCATAAGTAATAATTATAAAGATAAATTACTATAAATATTTTTTTAAGTGAAACTTCTTTAGTCGCGTTAGGAGTAAAATTTCAAGGTCGCGTCATGGCAATACCGTCACGTCATGGAGTAAGGCAACGATTTTAGTATCTTTGAATCTTGCCAAAGAAGTTTCACTCCTGACACGTGTGCTCGGCACACATGCTCAACATAAAGTGCAATAAGTAAATAAATTGAAGTTATATTATGAGAATATACGGCACAGAAGGTGGCAACAACATAACTAAAACGGAGTTAGGAAATTTCCTAAATTAAATTTAACATTATTTTAAGATACATACAAATATATAAACAAATCTTGATTGTAATAGTTTGGCCCTTGCCCTAGGAACATACTATAGTGTCTCTAATTATTACATAAAACCCAATTTCCATAAAAACGATGGTCACCCTACAAAACTATAAAAACATACCATTTCACCTTGGCAAGATCGTAATATTATGTCACACTTGTTTACATCTAGTTATCAAGTTTGTAATAAATGTATCATTAATGGTTGTTTGTTTTCGTTTTAATATTAAGCTACATTTTTGATAAAGTTTATAATAAACACGCTTGTTATCTATACTAATATTATCCATACTAATATTATAAATGCAAAAGTAACTCTGTCTGTCTGTCTGTTACTCAATCACGCCTAAACTACTGAACCAATTTGCATGAAATTTGGTATGGCGATATTTTGATACCCGAGAAAGGACATAGGCTACTTTTTATTGCGAAATATGTTACCACGGGCGAAGCCGGGGCATTCCGCTAGTAATGTATATTTGTTAAAATATAACTCAGTGTGTAGCTTTATAAATATTTTTACTATTTAAAAGTAAGTTAAGTGAAGTCCCATGTCCCCAAGTGGGGTAAGGGGCAGATACATTAAGCATACACTGTTTCACTGATCGATTTTCTTTAGGGACAAGTTTGTGATCGGCATCTTTTGGCAAAAGCATGTCTTTCTATAGGTTATGTTATGGTAATGTATGGTACAGGTACATAAACTACATCACAGCCAAGTATCATCCAAAGCCGTTCAGTGATTTATTTCCACAGTGAAGCACAAAATATAGTCATAATATTATATTATATAAGCCTGTGCGTTAAATATGACCATCTTTCCGCCCGCAGCTTCGTACTTTGTGTCTAAAACATAATCTTCTTATCTTCTTCTTCTCTTATATATAAAAATGAATCGCAAAATGTGTTGGTAAGCGCATAACTCGAGAACGGCTGAACTGATTTCGATAATTCTTTTTTTATTATATTCCTTGAAGTACGAGGATGGTTTTTATGTAGAAAACCATCCTCGTACTTAGAAAACGTCAATATGTACCACGGGCGAAGCCGGGGCGGACCGCTAGTATACTATACTTAAAAAAACCCATCAAAATCTGTTGAGTAATTTTATAGATCTAAGTCTACAGACATACAGATGTTGGAAAGCAACATTGTATTATACTATGAAGTGAATTAGGATGAGCAAGATTCTACCAAAATATATATATGTATTTTTTGTATGACTTTGGTAAGTTTGAATATACAAGGAAGATTTAATAATGCCTTCTGTGCTGTTTTTCTTTTAGAAAAGTTTTGTTTGTATTTTTAACAGCACAATAAAGAGTATAAATAAATAAATAAATAAATAAACCCAAGCTATAAACGCAGAATTCTACTCTGTTGAAAGCTCCAGGTGACCTTGGCATGCTCAGGTGTGTTCCCCTTTATAATTACATACATTCTTACTAACAAGTCAAGGTATGCCTATAATAAATTTAAACTTCATGATAGAACTATTCTCTTGTGAATTTTATATTATTTTGAATGTTATTTCTAACAAAAATATTGGAAAACTTTAGAGATGTCAAGGGACATCCGGATGGAGCGCAGTTACTAAAATAACTGGTTTGTTTTCTAAGAGAGATAGAGGATACAGACAGGAAAACACATGCACGCCGCATATTACAACTATAGCAAAGTGTTGTTACATCTTTTGGTCTTAATTCCGCCTAGCCCCCTATTAGCAACACACAATAAGGAACTTCATTCCAATTACCATTAAAACACGGTACAATTAAAGTACAAAATTACTGACTATTATAAAATTACTAGTTGTCCGCCCCGGCTTCGCCCGTGGTACCTACATGTTTAAACTATCCTATCTCTCAAGTTGGATCGAACTGCACATGGTGTGCGAATTTTATTATAATCGGTTAAGTGGTTTAGGAGTCCATTGAGGACAAACATTGTGACACGAGATTTATATATATATTAAGATATATCTTTAAGACAAGTCTACCAAAATATTCCACAACTTCAAGCAAATAATATATTTCACTTGAGCGAGACAAAGATTAGAATATATTATGTAAGTTGGAATAAATTTACATATTTATAACTTAAACATACTAAAATATAACCCTCATTCTGTTGTAGACAGGTAAATAAGGCGATCTTTATCTATGTATGGTAATATAAAATTTGTATGTAAGGTATTACTTTTGATGTAATAAATTCCAAATGTGTTTTTGATAATGTATTCCTATTTCCAATATAATGAATTAATGGGTAACTAGTAAGTTAGGCATGTGACTATCACTACATAGTACAAAACAAAGTCGCTTTCTCTGTTTGTGTGTATGCTTAAATCTTAAAAACTATGCAACGGATTTTGGTGCATTTTTTTAATAGATAGACTTATTCAAGAGGAAGGTTTTAGTGTATAATTTATTAGGTTTTAGACAAAGCAGGTGAGGCTGGGGAGGGGAAGCTAGATTGTTTATATTATGTACTAGCTCTCCTCCTGCGGCTTCGCCCGCTTTGCCAAAAACCTAATAAAATATATACTAAAACATGCTAAAACGGTCTTCCTCTTGAATCACTCTATCTATTACAAAAAAACGCATCAAAATCCGTTGCATAGTTTTAAAGATTTAAACATACATACAAACAGAGAAAGCGACTTTGTTTTTACTATGTAGTGACATAAAAACACATGCCTAACTTACTAGTTACCCATTAATTCATTATATTGGAAGTATAAAATCCGTTGCGTAGTTTTAAATATTTAAGCATGCATAGGGACATAGGGACAGAAAAAGCGACTTTGTTTTATACTATGTAGTGATGTGTACATTGGTTTAAAGATATTAAGTTAATTCTGACAACTTTTAAGTGATTGGTTGATAATGATTTTACAGATTTTCTTACAAAACTAAAATGTTGAAATGTATAATCAAACTAAAATCAATTCAATCATCAGATGTGTTTTTATACGTATATTAAATAAGAATTTAGAATCGAGGAAACGTGCCATGACCGAAAAATACGACGTAGTTTCGTTCGGAAAAATGTTGCAAAACAAAAACACGATTAACCTTGATTTTATTAGACGAATAAACCAGTCAACCAAAACATTAACCACATGTTAAAATAATACGTACTTAAATAAAGTATTTTAAGCATAATCAGAACCTTTATTCTGTTTTAAGATTAATATCTATTTATAGTTATGTACGAGATATAAACAAGCGTGATTAGAAAAACAACCTTCGATTAGATGTCGAAAGTTGTTATTGCGTAATTTATAATGTCATTCAACTATGAATGACCTACGCCAATCTATCGATAGGGGAATATAAATATAATATCGTTGCAGCTTGTATCTGCGCACCGCTTCTGCGCTTCGACCTTGAAACCTTAAAATGTCGCAACCCAATACAAAACATCATACGATATGCCGGCAGTCGGCACGTAGTAAACAAAAATTATGTAAACACCCCAATTGCGACTCTATTCACACTAAAGAATAGCTTCCAGAACGTTCCTTTGTGGATGTTGAATTAATAAACTGTATATTTATACAAAATATTCGAATAATTTGTTTTATTTTACCTTTCTTGGGCAAGCCCCTGCCATGACCGTTGCGCGGCCTGCGGCTATTCTTCCAACTACGATATTTCGGCAAAGGAGTGGCGACATTGTTCACGGCGCCCTCCTTGCTGTTCGTGCGTGCAAATTTCTTATTTTTACGACGTAACCGCCCCGAATGAGACGCAGCTGCGTCCCCGGCGCCTTGCTCAACGACCGTTTTCGCATTTTCATCCACCGCCACGTTTTCAGAATCGGAAGCGACGCGTTCCACTTCCATGGTGGCGATGGCAACCGGCTTCGGTTGGGAAAACGAAAGTAAAGAATGCGCAATCGGGTTTAGGGAATCTATTAAGATTCTAGTAGGAACTTGTTCAAAATCTTTATGGGAACAGAGAAACGAATCGAACGAATTGATCACACGTATCCGCGGACGAAGTACTGCGTATTTGTTTTGAGAGCACATGGACATGAAGTTAGCAAAATAACATAGGAAATGCTATTGCAATGCTGCCAACATACAGATACGAAATGCGGAATGTCGTCATTTAAGTTTTGTCTACACGATTCCTAAAAACAGAACGGATCATTTTTTTAAAGGAAATTAAATATATATAATTATTATCACTGTAATTGAATTACTTAAATTAATGACAAATTCAATTTTTTTTCAAAACCTTGTGAAAAAAATGTTGTGTGGTTTTATGAAACCACGGTAAAAGTGAAACTGTTCGAACGGTTCCGAACACTGCTTTGTGTAGCGCATGTCGCGTGGCGGTCGGCTGCCGAGTAGGTATACCTACTCGGCAGCCGCGATACACGCGACATGCGCTACACAGATCAAAAAGTTTGAGACGATGTAATAAAAGTTTCACTTTAAAAAATATTATTTATCATTGTCTATTACCTTAAAACTCAAGAAAAGCTCGACTACTTAGTTATTTGTACGATTTTGTTAAGCCACACTGGAGCCACTTTTGTTCTTATCGAGAGAAAAAACGTAAAACGGGCAATAGGGCAGAACGACGCCTGTCGGGGCAGTTAGTATTCTATATTTTTTGGAAATTTTATTATGTTGGTAGTATGTGATCATAGACAAAGACAACTCTCAAGTCACAGCATTACTTGCTCTGTGGTCACAGCTGTATTATGACATTTCTTTCTTTGGACAATTAACTTTTTTTGAATACCTAATGTTTATTTAATGTAAATTGTAAATATCTTTCAATACTATGAAGAATGAAATTGATTTTAAAACAAAATTCCGTTTACTAAATTCACAAGAAAACAACGAAGAAATTATTTGGTCCTGTAGTGATTCAAGTGACTACGAAAACAGTATCAGTGAAAAAAATTATAACTTTACAAGAAAACACAATTATAGGAAAAGAAAACGTAAACCTAGTAAGAAGGCTCTGAAAAATATTTCTAATTTAGATATTACTATAGTAGATAGCACTCAGGAACAGTCCAAAGAAGATGGTAAGAAATCACCCATACTTGTGCCTAGAAATTTAATAAAAAAAGAGAGTAGTCATGGAAAAAGTAGTATTCAACTGTCAAATATCAAGGAAAAACGATCCACTTCTCCTATACTTGGCTTAAAGAACAGTAAAAATGGCAGTAAACTATGTAAAAGTCCTATTTTACTTCCAAAATCAATAAGTAGTCCTGGCGTCAGTAAAAAATTGTTTAAAGATGAATTTAAAGAGAGCACTAAAAAGAGATGCATATCACCAATTCTGAAAAGTATATCTAGTACAATAAGTGTGTGCGAAAAACAAGATATTTCAATAAAAAGTGAACCCTTGGATGAATCGTCAGAGAACTCAAATGATCTGGTCATTAAAAACAACTGTGATGACGATTTACCATTAAAAAACTCAGATCTAATTGCAAAAGTTAAAAATTATTTTTCAAGTAACTTTAGTTCAGATTCTCTATCCCAACTATCTATAAGTGAATATGCCACACCTAAAAACAGTTCAAAAACGAGCGATGAAATTGAAATTTCTGAAATATCACAAAAATCTTTGCCCATCAAGAATGAAAACTCCTCTATAAATTCAAATGTTGAATTAGAAACCATAGACAAAAACAAAAAAAGTAAATATAAAAAGGATGGACTGGCACATCGCTTGAATGACTTATTAAAAAAACAAAACGCAAATATTTGTCTATGGCAGCATGAAAAGTTTTTGGCGGCAAACTCCAATTTTTTAATTCCTAAGGGTGCATTCATATTATTAAGAGTAAAGAATGTTCACAATAAATTTGGATGTTTCTTACTAAATGCTATAAATGAGAAAGACGAGGAATTTCTTATTTTAATCAATCATCTGTATTGTAAAGATAAAATAGAAACAAATGTGATATTAAAACTGTATGAACCTTTTAAAGTATTACCATTCAATGATCTGTATAAACTAATTGTTAATGTCTGTAAATATGAATGCTTGTCGTTTTTAACTTAAATAAATTTAGTAATTCTGATGTATTTTTTTAATCTTCCTCAAAGTAAGTAAGTAATCTATACCAATCTATACTTAATATTATAAAGAGGAAAGGTTTGTATGTATCATGTATGTATGTATGGTTTTCACGCATAAACTACTGGACCGATTTTGATGAAATTTGGCACAGATAATCTTTAGATCCTGAGAAAGAGCATAGGCTACCTTTTATTGCGAAACTAATTTTTTTGGGAATAGAGAAATAAAAAAAATATGTTCCATTTCTAAGTTTTATGACTGCTACAGGATAAGAGAGTTAAGAATACATTTCTCGTTTCCGTGGGATTTTCGGGATAAATGCAAGCTATCTTTGTACAAAATTTAATCTAAATCGGTTCAGTGTCCAGTCGTTTAGCCGTAAAGAAAAGGCAGACTAACTGAGTAGGTAATTACTTTCGCATTTTTTAAATATTAGCTAGGATTCCTACTGTAAGTAAATACTAAATTTCTTTTTCTGAGATTTCGTTGGTAAAACAAGAATGAAAAAGTAATTTATTGAGAAATGGTGTCGTTGCTTAAAATATTTTTCAATTTAAAGCCTTAGAAAGCTTCCACCAACGCATGAACATCACAGCAACATGAAAAAAAAAACAATGTTCCGACTTTAAGAATTAATTTAATAAAATCTTCTTTAAATTTAATCGATTGTTTTCTATAAAAATAAGCTTTAACGTCATGAAATAATGAATCTTCACTCAAAGAGTAGATAATGTTAATTTTATTTATTTATTCTTAGACCTTAATATTTTTACAAACAAAGTCGCGAGCAAAAGCTAGTTTAAATATATCTACTAAATTAGTCGTACATTAAAAAAATTCATAAATATTTTATTACACTACCAATTAAATTCCCAACTAACTAGGTATGTCAATTTTCTACCAAATTTCATGACATCGGAAAAGCTCTACGCATGGCAATAACGAAGAACGACCGTGTTTCAGTCGTCACTCGTCAGTTCACACCTACGCAAAGCTTCTTACTTCAGTCAATAATTATCTCCCTTGCATCGTTCAACTGATGCGAATTTTATAACAATTTACATGTAGATAATAGTATTTAAGTGTATTGTGGTTATGTATAAAGTATTTGTTATGTTTTGGACGTTTTAACGGCATCATTTGTGAATTATTGATTGGCGGTTAGGACGTTTTGGTAACGGAACCTTTCAATCAGGTAAGAGCGAGCTTTCAATTATTTAATTCATGTTAATTTTATTGAAATTCGAATGCGTGTTTCGTTTAGTTAATTATTTAAATGTTGTTTAAATAAACAATAATAATAAGAGTACCTAAATAAATAACTATAATAAAAATGCATTAATGAAAAAATAAAAATATTTAAATTCAAATGAAGAACGTGTAGGTATATTTTTTTTAAATAAGTGGTTGTAGTTAGTTGACGAAATAATTTACAAATTAAAAAATAATAATAAATTAACTACTTACCCATACTTAAATATTACTGAAATAAAAAATAAAAGAAATAATTGAACTCATTTTCATAGGTAGTTACCTATATCAAATAGTAATTTATACATAAGTTTAATTTTTTTTAAATTAACTACGAATAATGAAGGTACCATAATCTATTTTTAGAATCTCCCTACTTAGTTGTTTGGTTGCTACGTAACCAAAAAAGTAATGTAGCTAAGTACCTAAGGTAACGGCACCAGTCGTGGACAAGCATCCAGTAATGGACAAAATAAATATTAAATTTAAATATTAAGACCAAAATGAACGTTATATAATTTGGCAATACTTAAAATAAAAGTTTGGTTCATAAGCTATCAAAATACGACATTTCATCTTATTCGGCCAAAATGTTTGAAGATGGCAGAACGTTATGTTTAGATGCTGCGACTCGTTTCGAAGAAATCCGTTTTTACTAAGAAAATCCTTAAGGAAGTGAGGACACAATTTTGGTTATAAGAATTTTTGTATAAATGTCAGCAACTTTTATTTATAGTAGTTAAGTGTACGAAATATTACACGATTTAGTATCATGATAGGTTATGTTGTTTAAATAAAATTCATCAGTGTCCATAACTGGATTTAATTCTATGGATATTTGTCGAAAATAAACTTTTTTCAAAGGTATTAATTACATGCGCTTTTCTGTATTGTCTTTTCTTTCTGATTAATAATATACCTAGCACGACCATTTCAAACAAAGGATTCCAATATTGTACAACAATTGTCCATGACTGGATTTGCTTTGGTTCCTATAATGGACATTGATATTTTTTGTTAAAATTACACTAATGGGTCCAACAACATAATATCTAATAGAGAGATCTAGAGAGTTCTCTGATGAACTGTTTGGATCGTTGTCTGCTGCTAAATTCCACCACCATATAGCACACACGCTTAAATTTCATCCACACCATCTTGACAACAGTTTAAAAAAAGCTTTTTGCCTCGTGCTACAATTTGGAATCCATATCGATGGACCGATCAGATTAAGGCTGCTGGCGGATTCAGATTGGCGATTCACTTCACGAGTGTAGCGGAATGCCAGGAAACAGAGAGATACGGCGGAACATCGTGACGCGGGTAACATCTACCCCCCTAGAGTGATATGACGAAGAAGAAGTCCCAAAATGGATGGAATGGCAGTACTTTTTTTAGTTATATTTTTCATCCCTGACTTAAAAAAAACCATATTGGTGTTTCTTAACGGACATAACTCGTATTTAACGATGCATTTGTGCAATTTGTGCCTAGAAAATAGAAATTAAGTCTGTTTTAAATAATATAAGTATGCAAAATAATTAATAAGTACTATTTTTTATAAATACATCCCCGATTTATTGTATTCCAATCATCATTTTCAAGATTCTATTGATAACTATAAGTCTTCTCCAATTGTAAATAACTGGAGAAACGACATTAGGTACAGTCCATAAATGGGTGTTCATAACTGGATGTTGTCCAAAACTGGGTGTCCATCATTAGATTTTTCACTGTCCAACACTGGTGTAAAAAAGTGGTTTTTTAATTTATAAATAACTTCATCATTTATGCATTGTAATCTTTTTTCTAACATTGGTTACGTTAAACTAATATTGAACTAAAGGTATAACTAAACAATATCCAATAAAGTTAAAAAACCTACGAGAAATTTGCAAAAAACTTCAATTTTTTCCTTAATCTGTACAAGACTGGTGCCGTTACGTTACCTAAAGCAGTGTTGGAATATTTTTCGTTGAACTCTACTCACATAATATTTTTTAAACCGACTTCAAATAAAGGAGGTTCTCAATTTGACTGTATTTTTTTGTTTATTACCTCTGAACTGTTGACTGGGTTAACCGATTTTGATGATTACCCGTTCCCAAAAACGACAGAGGTTTTAATTCGTGCAGTATTTTTTAAATATATAGATACACCTATTATTATTTTATGTTCATCAATAAAATTGAATAACACAGACTTATTTCTATGTTTATAAAAGTAAAGGGAATGCACGCTACTGCACTAATAAGTAGCATAGAAAACGGCTCGCTATATAATAGCTTTTAACGTACTTACATAAATAAAATGAAACAATTTATTTCACCAATTTTTTTCCACTGGCGGCTTCGACGCGCCTTCGACCGCGTAGTCAAAGAAAACCACGCATAGTTCCCGCTTCCGTTCACAAACAGTACCTACATACCTACAGACAGACATACTTACAGAGTTACTTTCGCATTTATAATACCTTATTTTACGATTTTCATAGTTTTCATTGATCAGGAACTCAGGCGTGAAAACATGCACGTGATAACAGATAGGCAGAATTATAATACTTACCTATAAGTAACTAGGTATTTTCGTCTGAATCACTCATGCATTCATTTGTACCTACGATCGCAAATTATTACTATCTAATCAATAATCATCATCATCATCGATCATCATCATCATCAGCCCATTATGTTCACACTGCTGGGTCACTACGCTGGCCAACTGCCAAGTGCGGATTGGCAGATGTCACTACTCACTTGTCGATCTTTTGATTCTTCGACATGTCGGTTTCTTTCCGATAGTCTCCTTCACCGTTCAGTGTTATTAACATTGTATTTTTATGTGCATAAATAGTCTATCTCGATAATACACGGGCTCCATAATGGCGGTAGCCATAAGGAAGTTAACCGGTCCTTTGAAAGGCTTACGTGGGGACACAAGTCCAACACACAGAGGCCCTTTAGAGAAAATTCTCTGTTGTGGGACATCAATATCTATTATTATTGTACATATTAGAATTTTATTTTAAAATCCTAATCCTCCCCGTAAAATTGGTCCAGTCATTTCGGAACTAAACGTAAAACCAAGCGAAGTGATGGACAAAAATATAAATCAGTCTGTTTTATTACACGTTCTTTCTATAAATATAAAGATAGAGGTAACAGGCCTTCCGTACATAAATCAAACTATTCTGTCTTATTTCTCAGTATATTAATAATACCATGACTTAAAATAATTATTTCTTCAACAAGGAAAATTATCTATGGATAGTTAATTTTTCGCCTATGATGAATTCGCGCTCCTTCATAATTCAATTTTGATATTAAAACAAAACAATTTACGCGAAATGAAGCCATGACAAATGAGATACATTTATCTAGTGTAGTTGTTAATCTATCACATCGTTGATGATGTCAGAATTTGCGTGAACGGTTTCTGAACGCATGTTTGGGGCGCGGGAAATAAACAACATGGCCTCTTCTTGACATATTAAGGTCTATTAACTATGCTTTGTAAACATTTTGCAAAAATATGCATGACCTTATAAGATCAAGTCCTAATCACTACATAGTATAAAACAAAGTCGCTTTCTCTGTACCTATATCCCTATGCCTCTGTGTGTGTTATATCTTTATAGCTGCGCAACGGATTTTATATATTTTTTTTAATAGTTAGAGTGATTATACTTAGAGGAAGGTTTTACTATATAATTTATTAGGTTTTAGACAAAGCAGGCGAAGCCGCGGGCGGAAAGCTATTTATATATATATACCTATAATAAAACGAATGAATGAATGAAAGCTTTATTGTACACACCAAAATAAAAATAAAACTATAAGTAACTGTGCCCCGCGGTTTTACCGCATTGCTCCGCTCCTATTGGTCTTAGCGTGATGATATATATAGCTTACTAGATTTCCGCCCGCGGCTTCGCCAGCGTTTTCAAAGGAAAACCCGCATAGTTCCCGTTCCCGTGGGATTTCCGGGATAAAACCTATCCTATGTGTTAATCCAAGTTACCCTCTATATGTGTGCTAAATTTCATTTTAATCGGATCAGTAGGTAGTTTTTACGTGAAAGAGTAACAAACATCCATACATCCATACATCCATACATCCATACAAACTTTCGCCTTTATAATAGTATTAAGATTAAGATAGCCTTCCTCGATAAATGGACTATCTAGCTGAGAAATAATTTTTAACTATGGAGCATATTCCTACCATAGCTTTCCACCCGTGGCTTCCGACTAGAAAGAGATGTTTCAGGTTTCACCGCGTTAAAAAGTAGCTTATGTCATTACTGCATCTTCTTTTTGAATTTAGATCTTGCGAAAAAAAAAACAGAGAAAAACTTTTTCTAAGTTTATTTCGGTAATGAACTGCAAC